>NC_134357.1:42150268-42773276 GCF_048569485.1 Anomaloglossus baeobatrachus | reverse complement strand
AGGACTCACCGGTCACCGCTAATCCACTGAGTGACTAAAGTGAGCAGCGCAATCAGCGCTGCCGTCACTCAGGTTACCCGCGGCCAGCTGGAGTCCTCCACCCGAGACCGCAACTCACCTGTGACGTCATCGCTGATCGCGCAGCTCACTTCAGTCACTCGGGCGACTTGCTGTCACAGGTGGAGGATCCAGCGGTGGCCGCGGGTAACCTGACTGACGTCATCGTGCAGCTCACTTCAGTTTCTGCATGGAGCTGACAAAGAGCGGTCTGGTCTCTGACCGCTCCTGTCAGCTTCATGTAGCAGAGCTGAGAGCGTTGTGGGACGTCGTGTGGATTACGCCGGACATGGATGGGTATTTGGGGGTTAATAAAGTGGTGAAAGAGGGTGATGTGTTTTTTTTTGTCTTTTATTCCAAAAAAAAAAGGATTCTTTCGGGTGTGTTTATTTTCTTTAACTTAATGCCGCCTTACACGCTGCGATATCGTGACCGATATCGCTAGCGTGCGCACCCGCCCCCATCGTTTGTGTGTCACGGGCAAATCGCTGCCTATGGCGCACAAAATCGCATGGACCCGTCACACATACCTTCCTAGCAACGTCGCTGGGGCGGTTCGTTCGGCATCATAGCGACGTCACTAAGCGGCCGGGCGGAGATGAGCGTAACGTAAGATGCCGCCCACCTCCTTTCTTCCTCATCACCGGCGGCCGCAGGTAAGGTGAGGTTCCTCGTTCCTGCAGTGTTACACATAGCGATGTGTGCTGCCGCAGGAACGACGAACTATATCGGACACGCAGCAGCAACGATAATCGAGATTAGGGGGGCATGTCACAGATTAGCGATTTTGAACATGTTTGCGACGATTCAAAATCTCTCATAGGTGTCACACGCAACGACATCGCTAATGCGTCCGGATGTGCGTCACAAGTACCGTGACTCCAACGACATCGCTTTAGCGATGTCGTAGCGTGTAAAACAGCCTTTACAGGTTAATCATGGAAGGTATCTCGGGGAAACGCCTGCCATGATTAACCTAGGACTTATTGGCAGCTATGGGCTGCTGCCATTAACTCCTTATTACCCCGATTGCAATCGCACCAGGGTAATTCGGGATGAGCCGGGTAGAGTCCCGGGACTGTCGCATCTAATAGATGCGGCAATTCCGGGCAGCTGCTGGCTGATATTGTTAGGCTGGGGGGGCTCCCCATAACGTGTAGCTCCCCATCCTGAGAATACCAGCCTTCAGCCGTGTGGCTTTACCCTGGCTGGTATCAAAATTGGGGGGACCATACATCGTTTGTTTTTTTTTTAATTTATTTATTTTACTGCACGATATAGACCCGCCCACAGGCGGCTGTGATGGGTTGCAGTGAGACACCTGTCACTCAGCGTGGGGGGCGTGTCTGACTGCAACGAATCAAAGGAGCCGGTGGGCGGGAAAAGCAGGGAATATGAGATTGAATAATGAGCGGCCGGCATTTTCAAAAGAGGAAAAGCCTCCGGAGCTTTGTGACAGCCGTGCAGCGCCGCGCTGGTGATCGGGGATCGGTATGAGAGAGGGGGAGAGACCGACCGACGGATAGAGAGCGACAGAGAGAGACAGAGAGACTGACGGACAGAGAAAGAGAGAGAGACACAGACAGAGCGACCAACTGACAGAGAAAGAGACCGACCAACAGAGAGGGAGATTGATCGACATCCACAGAGAGAGACTAAAAAGACCTGCTTTTTGCTCATCAAAAAAGCATGCGGAAAGCAACAAAAATGCAGTCCAAGTGCATTTTGGTTGCGTTTTGACTCACAACTTTGATTTCAATGGAGGAGAACGCAGCTACAACGCGCAAAAGAAGTGACAAGCTGCTTTTTTTTCCGCAGCGATTTTTGGCATCCAAAACGCTGCGTTTAAAAACGCAGCGTGTGCATTGAATTTTCAGACTTCTCAGACTTTGCTGGGGAAGCAGAACACATGCAATGTTACTGAAACGCTGCAGTTCAAAACGCAGCGTTAATGTGAGAAAAAACGCAAGGTGCGCACATAGCCTTAGAGATCTCACAGTGGGAAATTCATCACTGTTTATGTTACATTTAAAGAACTCAAGCAGTGGGGGGTCTGGTGTATACATCACATCGCAGACACCAAGACTGCTGTATATACAGTACATCTCACAGGAGACGCTGGGGCCGCGGCATATACATCTCATACGAGACACTGGGGCCACAACATATACATCTCATACGAGAGGCTGGGACGCTGCAGATACATCTCATTCGAGAAGTTGGGGCCGCAGCCTATACATCTCATACGAGATGCTGGAGCCGCTGCATATACATCCTCATACGAGATGCTGGAGCCGCTGCATATACATCTCATACGAGATGCTGGAGCCGCTGCATATACATCTCATATGAGACGCTGGGGTCGCTGCATATACATCTCATACAAGACGTTGGAGGCGCGGCAAATACATCTCATAAGAGATGCTGGGGCCGCAGCCTATACATCTCATAGGAGATGCTGGGGTCGCAGCCTATACATCTCATACAAGACACAGACTTCTGTAAACATCACATAGGAGATGCTAAGACTGCTGTATATACATCACAAAGGAGACGCTGGGGCTGCAGCATAAACATATAGGAGATGCTGGGGCTGCAGAATATACATGTCATAGGAGACACTAAGACTGATGTATATACATAATATAGGAGACACAGACTGCTGAATACATCACATAGGAGATGCTGAGACTGCTGTATACATCACATAGGAGACGCTAAGACTGCAGTATATGCATCACATCTGTGACACTAAGACTGCTTTGTATACATCACATAGGAGACAGAGACTGCTGTTTGTTATGAAATTAGATGAGCTATATATCATAGTTGCACATCGGCACGTTTGCAGGCCACATGCGGCGTTCAACTGAACACCGATATATCGGTAAGGAGAACCCCCGCTCCCCTTCCTGTGTTTCTCCACAACCAATTTAGAGCCGAAGGCTGGACTAGTATATCATGCTACATTTCACATTTTAAAATAATTACTCCAATTGGATTAGTCAGTGAATTGAGATGCTGGGGGGCATATATGGTATACATCACAGGAGAGGTTATGCCCATAAGTATTCTAACACGGGTAAAGAGATAACATAGCCTATCTCACTGGAGCCACACATTCACCCTACTGGTTCCTGAACAGACTAGTATCCCTAGAAACACAAAACTTTAATGGTTCTTCCACAGGCAGAAATATCTCTATCCCACAACTCGGACCAGTCTGCCTGAAAGGCTGTCAAGTTGTTTCTCATACCTCCTGAGGAATAAAGGTCCCGTTACACATAGCGATGTACCAGCGATCCCACCAGCGATACAACCTGGCAGGGATCGCAGGAACGTCGCTACATGGTCGCTGTTGAGCTGTCAATCAGGCAGATCTCCACAGCAACCAGCCATCAGCGACCCGTGTAACGACAGCTCCCTGCACACTCATAACCGGCGCTCGTTGGTCTCCCGCCGTCAAACACGCCGATTTAGCAAAAAATGGTCCTGATCACGGTGTCATGATCAGCGACCTTGCAGCAGGGGCCCGAACACTAATGCTTGTCACACGCAGAGATATCGCTGGCGAGGTCGCTGATACGTTACAAAACCTGACACGTTTCAACGATCTCGCTATGTGTGCCGGGGGCTTAAGAGGAGTTTACTTAAGGCCCCATTACACGCTACGATATCGCTAAAGAGATATCGCTGGGGTCACGGTTTTCGTGACGCACTTCTGTCGTCGTTAGCGACATCGTTGCGTGTGACACCTATGAGTGACCGCTAATGATGCCAAAAACGGCAAAAATCGTTGATTGTTGACACGTCGTTTCTTTCCCAAATATCATTGCTCATTTTCGACGCAGGTTGTTTGTCGTTCCTGAGGCAGCACACATCGCTACGTGTGACACCCCGGGAACGACGAACAGCAGCGTTCCTGCGTCCTCCGGCAACAAGGTGGGAGTGACGCTCATTCGGCTGCTCTCCGACCCTCCGCTTCTATTGGTGGCCCGCTGTGTAATGTCGCTGTGACGCCGCACGAACCTCCCCCTTAAACAAGAGTTTGTTCGATGGCCACAGCGACATAGTTCGGAAGTTATGTGCGTGTGACACATCCTAGCAATATTGTTCGCCACGGGCAGCGATTTGCCCGTGACGCACGCACAACGGGGGCGGGTGCGATCGCTAGCAAAATCGCTAGGGATGTCGCTGCGTGTAAAGTGGCCTTAACACTACAAATCAAGATAGGGTAAGCCTGCAGAGATAGACAAGGTGTGAAAAGATAAAAACAGGTGCACAAGTGGACAAAGGAAAAAAAATCAATGCAAGCAAGAGTAAACTTCTAATAACCTAATAGAAAACAAAAGATAAGTTTAGGAAAGGCAAAATGAGAAAATACACATAAAACAGGAGTCTCTGCCTAAATCCCTTAGCTGCGTGTCTGGAACGCCTTAGCAGTAATCCACATAGAAATATAGCCGCAGAGAAGGCTAGTAGCAGGAGAGTATATATACCCCCACCTGGGATGTGATAGGACAGAGAAAATGAGTAAGCGAGAACATTTGATAACCGCAAAAACAAAAAGTGAAAAACAAAAAGGTAAAAGACCTTCATCATTTGAACAGAGACTAACCAGGCTGCGGCTCAGCAAGGAAGGAAACTGATCACACAGCACAAGGTCACAGGATCGAGTCCCAAATCCAAGGCATGACAAGAGACTGGGGGCATACATACAGCAAAGGAGACACTAGGTGTACCGCTGCGTCGTCGAGTTGGTGGACATGGATCACATTCACTTCAAGCTCCTGTATTGTTTTTTTGGGCCGCCACAACACTCGCTAACAGGTCATCACCCGGCACCCTCACTTATCAGCCCCCGTTAAGCCACCCTGTAATAGTGGAGGGACAGCAAGTGTCCAAAACACAAATTTTGGAAATGTACGAATCTTAACGCATTTAACTTACTAAATCTTACCCCAATATAAAACTTAATTTTATGGAAAAGCAAATAAGGTTAGTAATGGATCACAACGATATATCACAGCCACAATAATGAAGACGCCCAAATGTAATACTACAAATCAGGATAAAGCGAGCTGTGGAGGTCACATACATAGGGAATCGTGTAGAGACTGATAGCAGAACAAGCCCGCTCTCGCTTCTAAAGCTAACACATTATACCAGGAGAATAAAATGCCCTGAAGGACAGTATATTCGCTTTTGTTTTTCAGAAAATTATATAAAATGGACCTGTTATCAAAGGGCGAGGAGGAAGCCAGATGTAAACATTCGAAAGAAAGGAAAAAGGTGTGTGCCTGGACTGGATTTACAACAAGAGGGGGAAGCATTAAAAGAACAACCATTTTAATGAGAGCCTCATGAGGTCCTTAAAGGGAACCTGTCATCAGAAATTTTGCTTTAAACCTAAATGTTTCCCCCTCTGCAGCTCCTGGGCTGCATTCTAGCAAGGTTCCTGTTGGTTTTTTGCTCCCTTTTAGACCAAATATAATACTTTATAAAGGTGTACCTTTTTGGGATGCAAATTTTCTAAATCGTCCATGGGGGCGGGCTCTCTGGTGTCCGTTATGTCCATCCTGCCGATTTACGCCGTCCCCCAACGCAGCATTTCATACTTCCAGGATGCCGCCCAGTGAGCCCGTGGTCCGGCGCATGCGCAGTGCCACTGTAGCGGGACTGTGCACTGCGTGCACAGTGTGACAGCTGGTGACGTTTGCGCAGGCATGAGAATGGGCGGCGCTGTGTTGTCATCGCAAGTGCCCGCGCTTTCCCCTCTGCCTCCAGCGTTCTGCGCAAGCGCTGGCCAGATGACCGCACGTCCCCTCTTTCCCATCTTTCCCTGTAGCAGGAAATAGATGGGAGGATCGGAGCAGGACACCACCGGTTACGGCCAGCGCTTGCGCAGAACGCTGGAGGCAGAGAGGAAAGCGCGTGCACTAGATTATGGGTGGGCACTTGCAATGATAATCACAGCGCCGCCCATAATCTCGTTGGGGGACGTCGTAAATCGGCAGGATGGACATAACGGACACCAGAGAGCCCGCCCCCATGGACGATTTAGAAAATTTGCACCCCAAAAGGTACATCTTTTATAAAGTATTATATTTGGTCTAAAAGGGAGCAAAACACCAACAGGAACCTTGTTAGAATGCAGCCCAGGAGCTGCAGAGGGGGAAACATTTAGGTTTAAAGCAAAATTTCTGATGACAGGTTCCCTTTAAGACCCCCCACCCCCATACAGAGAATATGCCGATAGTCTAATGCATATTGGGTTCTCCTGGTCTTCCCTCAAACAGAGGAGATCGATGGTAGATGAGGGACAGCAGAGGTATGTCAGTGACTGGAGGACAGACATCAACACCTCCCAGAAACGGACCACGTACCAGAGACTACAGAGAGACTACAGACTGGCCCCATATCTAGAAAAACTCCCAGACCCCACAGACCGCAGGACCCTGAGCCGATATAGACTCAAAGCCCAGAGTCTAGCCATCGAATCCGGCCGTCACAAGCAGAGCTACAAGCCCAGGGAGGACAGACTGTGCCAACACTGTGACCTGGAGGATGAAACACACTAACTGCTACACTGCAACAAGTACTCAGCAGTGAGGGACACTCCTCAGGAGACACTTCGATCTCTTCCCGGATTTCAGCTCCATGAAGGAGGAAGAGAAAACCTATATTCTGCAGGGGGAAGACGAGAGCGCAGTGGAGATAGCAGCGCGGTATGTGAGCGAATGTCATAGACTTCCAGAAAGAGAACTTTGATAAGCCATGGACTTCCATAGCCCCCCATCCCAGATGTGCTCCCTTCCATCCTTCCTACAGTCCCCACGCATCATCCACACAGTCCCAGTCCCTATTGTACACATGCTACCAACAGTTTGTTCTCAGGGACATATGCGTCTGTCTAACAACACAGGAGCACCCGGCAGAGAGCACTCGTGTGTACGGAACAGTCAAAAGAGAAAGCTGCCGGTCGATCAACCGTTTAGCCGATGGCTATCAATAATTTAATTTATGGGTCCCCACTGTCAATTTTGCTATGTAAAGTTTCAATTGTCTGCTCATTCCTAGTGAAGTGCCCTCTATGGGGAAAATGTGCAAAAAACGCTCTTCTTTAAATTAATGGCAATGCATGGACCAGGTCCATCGGATTAAAAAGTTTACCTGTTGTTGGGTTGCGAGTATGATAAGCGAAGGCTACAAAACGGATTTTAAAATGTTGTTGTTGCTTCATGTGACTGTGTAAAGACTAATACCATTTGTGGCCTTGATAAGCATTGCTCACCAGTTTTCCTATTTTGCAGGATCTCTCTCTAACCTCCAGTTGTCTCTGAGCTAGTTGGCAGAGACTAGCTAATACGATGTCTCTGTCACACAGAGTTTTGCTCAAAAGTCACCAAGTGTCATGGCGGCATCAGACACTGTTCCTACTAAACATTTTGATAGTGGAGCAAAGACGAAATCGGGTCTATACCGCGCTAATATACCATGAGAATGTTCAGTAAATTATTCCTTTATTGTTGTACAGGTCTTCGCGTTTCAGAGACATCCATCTCCTTCATCAGGACATAAAAAGGAACAGTATCAATTCAGATACTGTTCCTTTTTATGTCCTGATGAAGGAGATGGATGTCTTTGAATTGCGTAGACCTGTACAACAATAAAGGAATAATTTACAGAACATTCTCATGGTATATTAGCGCGGTATAGACCCGATTTCGTCTTCACGCCACTATCCGTTCCACTTCGGGGTTGCTGCTGATACCATTATCCCATGTGCTGTGACTCTCACAACCTGAATAGGTGAGTGCAATCTACCCCCTGTGGGATTTTTTTTTTCACCAGGATAAGACCCTATTGCGCTTTCTTTCTACCACAGTATTACTACTCGCTCCCACTACAGATTCTGACATTCCACACTATGGTTTTTGTCTGGTGTTTATGAGTTACACAGGCAGGCTCGGGCATCGACTAGTTGTGTGCTCATTAATGGTTAGGCTAGCAAGAGTTGAACTCTGTTAGCCGACTAGTTACCTCAGAGATCACATGCTGTTGGAAACCTATCACAGTTACTCACCACATTTTTAAGATGGTGGAATCCTGTCTTCCCATGCAGACTATAGCCTAATGCTGTGTTGGTCGGTGTGCTGCTGTGTCCTAGTCCTGCTAATGATGGTGTTGCTTTGCGCTTGATGTTATTGTGGAGAAACCAGTTGTCTTGTTTCCTCACTGCTGTTATTTTCCTCCTATGCACTTACTGTTTTATACTTCTGTGTGAGCGTGCTGTGAGATAGAGTTTTGGTTTCCCCTGTTTGTTATCACACTCCTGACCCACCCAGAGGTTGGGGAGGGGAGTATAAGATCAGGGCTGGTCAGCAGCAGGGCCATGGTGGTGGCTCAGATATCCGCACCTTCAGAGGTAACTCTGAGATGAGATAGCTAGGGATCCCAAGTCTAGGAGCCCCTGTCCCCTGCGCTCTCCAAATTCACCATGACAGTGTCCCATACACAGCACACTCAGATATGAGGGATTCCTACTCTCCTGCCTCTATGCAGCACCTTCCATGCTGGATTCACAGCAGTGCTGAGTAGTGTAGCTGTGAATCCAGCACCAAAATAAAAAATTAGCTAGAAACTGCAGCACGATCTGCCTGTGTCACACGGTGATGAGTGCTACTCATTTCTTCTCTACTTTACGGTGATAAGTTTTATATTGCTCTGAAGATAATGGATTGGAGTTGTTCTTCAGAGTCAATGATGAGTTTAGTAGTGTAGCGCCCCTGAACCCTTCAGGGCACTACTAGGTACGGAATCCTGTCAAAGATGCAGGGCCTACCCCCAGGGACCTGGAAGCTCAATGCCGGTAACAGCAAAACACATAAACATCCCCAGTTTCTCTCTCCCAATCATGGGTGACTGACTAGTCCGGGACCCAATGGATGGCCACCCAGGGTGGAGCCAGTCCAGTCCACTAGCTGACAACCAGGTGGGAGGGGACAACAGTAACACAGGAGTCGAGTGGTTACAGTGGAAGGGGACGGACGTGTCTCCAGATGGGGTCATGTAACAGTGACCCAGGTGGCGCAGGAGAGTGGTTGCCACGGAGGGTACAGCCAGGTACCCCTGGAACCAAAGCACCGACGGGGCACAGGGCCCTAGGTCAGGTGAACGCTTCAAGCTGCCTGACAAATACCTGCACAGTAAGGGTACCACGGAACCGGGCATCGGCCATAACACAACCGTGACACAGCATCCCCGTACATTTACGGCCCGGGACAGAGTACCCTATAGCCCTGGGGCAACAAAGTAGGCAGACTGAAGAGGCAGGAAACTGAAAAAGCAGCAGATTTCCCCGATATATGGTCACTTGTACTATTGATTTTTGAGACTTTAAATGGATGGTGATGCTTCAATAAAGACTCAATTGGTGAATCACGTTATTATCCATCAATAAGTTACTGGAAGGACTGGGGGGGGGGGGCCCGATGTGTACTGGTGGAGCTAGAACAAAACTAAATTATAAATGTAATACATTTAGGACCATTTCATAGTTCTAGTCTCATGGAAAAAAAAAAAATAAATTTCACAGGCTGATCTGAAAAATAAAAAAATCTGCACAGTAGTTGGGAGCCAGGGACCGGTATTTTTGGAGAGTTTTGATAAATGAGGCTCAAGGGTTCATCATGACGATTTTTTATTTATTATTTTATTTTATTAAATAATAATAATAATAATAATACAGAGACCACATTGATGGAGAGAATATGAAAGATTGATTGTAAAGTATTTTATCATAATTAAATCAGGAAATATTTATGTACCAAGTACTTATCTGCCCCGCAGCAACAAATTCCACTTTACAAAATCCGCACTCGTATTCTGCAATGTTAATGTGAATTTTTTTTCCCCTCACATTTTATCAAGTCCAGCACGCTCCTTAATAATTTCCTAATATATAATAAAAAGGGTCAGAGCTTCAATTTTGTGATTAAGAGCGGTAAATCACAGGCGCGGAGCTGAATAATAAAATTATGGAAACCTAGAACCATCCCTAGGGGAAGCTTAGAGGGGGGGTACGAGTCTGGAAAACGAAGTCTGATCTGCCGCCTTATACTAGTGAGAAGAAGGTGAGAAGACGACATGTACATTTATGGGAAAAGAATCAGTAATCTTTTATCAATTTAAATCCCTGCTTATTTAGGATCAAGCGAGATATAAAAGGAACCGCCCACTGGACTCCTAAACAGACGTCATACACGGAAGGCGGTCAGCCACTGAAAGTCTGTCCCTGGACACATACTAGGTCAGGTAAATACTAATATATGTGCTTTTACTAAGGACCTCTGACATGGTACTGCATTTCCATGTACAGCAGCACACAGGGACAGATGGAGATGGAGGCATCAGTGCAATGAAAGTCCCAGTTCAATCTTCATTTAGGGAAGAAAAACATGCATGCAGCACCGTTGCTTTGCAGCCGTCTGGCAGCGCTCTTGCTTTGCAGCGTTGTTGCTGTGCTGTTGCTTTACAGCGTTGTTGCTGTGCTGTTGCTTTGCAGCGCTGTTGCTGTGCTGTTGCTTTGCAGCGCTGTTGCTGTGCTGTTGCTTTGCAGCGTTGTTGCTGTGCTGTTGCTTTGCAGCGTTGTTGCTGTGCTGTTGCTTTGCAGCGCTGTTGCTGTGCTGTTGCTTTGCAGCGCTGTTGCTGTGCTGTTGCTTTGCAGCGCTGTTGCTTTGCAGCGCTGTTGCTGTGCTGTTGCTTTGCAGCGCTGTTGCTGTGCTGTTGCTTTGCAGCGCTGTTGCTGTGCTGTTGCTTTGCAGCGCTGTTGCTTTGCAGCGCTGTTGCTGTGCTGTTGCTTTGCAGCGCTGTTGCTGTGCTGTTGCTTTGCAGCGCTGTTGCTTTGCAGCGCTGTTGCTGTGCTGTTGCTTTGCAGCGCTGTTGCTGTGCTGTTGCTTTGCAGCGCTGTTGCTGTGCTGTTGCTTTGCAGCGCTGTTGCTGTGCTGTTGCTTTGCAGCGCTGTTGCTTTGCAGCGCTGTTGCTGTGCTGTTGCTTTGCAGCGTTGTTGCTGTGCTGTTGCTTTGCAGCGCTGTTGCTGTGCTGTTGCTTTGCAGCGTTGTTGCTGTGCTGTTGCTTTGCAGATATCTATAGTCTGGGATTCAAATCCCACCAAGGACAACTTAAAACTTCATCTAGGGAAGAAAAACATGCATGCAGCATTGCTGGTTTGCAGTGCCGTCACTTTGCAGCCGTTTGGCAGCGCCGTCACTTTGGAGCCGTTTGGCAGCGCCGTCACTTTGCAGCGCCGTCACTTTGCAGCCGTTTGGCAGCGCCGTCACTTTTGCAGAGCTGTTAATTTGCAGAGATATAGTCTGGAATGCAAATCCCTCCAAAGACAACATCTGCATAGAGTTTGTATGTTCTCCCAGTGTTTGTGTGGGTTACTCTGGGTTCTCCAGTTTCCTCCTGCACTCCAAAAACATACGAATAGGGAATGTAGATCGTGAGCCCCGATGGGGACAGTGATGAGGTCTGTAAAGTGCAGCAGAATATATGCAATATAAGCATATTAAAATGTAATGGACTCTATGGATAGGCCTTCAGTGTTCAGTCCTGGGAAGCGGCGTGTAGGTGACAGGTAGGAGGTTTCCTGTAACAGATTTAAACCCTTGTTCAGAGAATTCTTTGCATTCTCAGTAAGAGGACTCCAAGATCTCTAGTAAATACAAGTTAAGTGACAGCGGAAGAGGAAGGCTGTGCTCACATCCTGCCTGAGCCTGCACCAGCGGCGTGCGCCAGGAGGAAGCATCCACCGGCTGACGGAGATAGAGAGCTGTACTCCGCTACTGTATGTGCGAGCAATCTGTGATCACTGCAATAAAGTAGCTGCAATTACATCAGATCAGATCATTTTATTCAATCTCACAGAAATGAGGACAGATGATCAGGATCTCCACTGTTAATTAGGAGGGGGGGGGGAAGAGTCACAGCAGTGGGGTTACCAGAAATTAAACATCTATATCTATACGGTGCACACAGAACTCCCAATACATGCATCCGTCGCACGTAAAAGGTTTACTTTTTATTGTTACAGGATGACTGACAGATACCGACGACTGCAACCACGTCACCTATCCTAGGTCTATAGACTTTCATGCTGAAAAACAACAGAATTCATATTTATTATCACTTTGAGTGCAATTTTTTTTTTTACATTGCGATCATGAAGCATTAGGCTACACAATTTAAGGGCTATTCTAAAACTCTATAAAGAAGAAAACTGCAAAGTGCTTGTAAAAACAAGAAACTTCACAATCTACTTCTTAACAAAAACCCTTTCTGTCCTCAATAAAAAGGAGGGATATTTAAAGGGGTATTCCCATCTCCAAGATCCTATCCCAAAATGTAGTAGGAATAATAATATTAATAATAATATTATTATTATTGACAATAATAGCAAATACCGCCAATTAGAAATGTAGTATAGTTCTCCTGATAAAGCCATGTCTATTACCTCATGTGCAGGGCATTGCAGAACCTTCGGAATCCATGGTTACGACAATGACCAACTGTCACTATATGCGTGGTCCTAACCATGAATACCCAAGGTCATGCAATGCCCTGCACATCAGGTAAGCAACAATGAACCAAAAGATCTATACTATATTTCTAATTGGAGGAATTTGCTAATAATTATTATTATTCCTACTATATATTGGGATAGTATCTTGGAGATGGAAATACCCCTTTAATAATTTAGTTAACTTCTTGTCGCCTAGGTTACTGGCCACATCTGCAGTGTTATCAGCGGTGGCTGGTTTCCTAAGCAAGGAGAACAAGACTTGTAGGCTCTTTTTTTTTTATAGAGCTTGTAAACGCTGCTCTGAAGCTAGCTGGATTTGGCTACGTTATATGTACAGTTCGGGTCAGTGGTGCATGCATGCCGCTGGCCCAAACTATCAATCAGAAGCGCACCATTAAGAGGTATCCGACAAAGTGGTAGCCCGGAGGCTGAAGAACAGGTCGCTCTTGTAAACCCAACTTGACAGCGGACACATCTGTACAGTTTTACTACTTATCTGCGGGTTTATTACTCACACATCAGTCTCATCGACATTGGACCTGGACAGATTGGACTTGGCGCAGTTATAAAAATCCACCATAAATTTGTGACCAGGTGTCATCACGTGAAATATTAAAAATACACAGGTAGATCGATATTTATTAGCTGTAAGGAAACTCCAGAGGCAGAATAGTCCTAAGAGAATCTGCAAGATGACACCGCGACATGACAGCTTTATTGGGAGCACATGGTGCCGATTTCCATTACCTCTGACTGGCGCAGGTGAGGCGTGCGGCTCGGTATGTGACTTATGTAACTGCAGCGTGCTCTTCCTCCTGACATGGAATGTGGGACGTGTCCCAACACATGAAAGCTTTGTGTATTTCATCTACTCGGCCAGATCGTCATCGTCTGACTCATGCGTCTACATTTCCCAACCTTACAAATAACTTGCAGGAAGACAATCAGATATTGGGAGCTAAAGTAAGGAGGAGGAGAGGCGACCCAACGGAAGGAGGAGGAGAGGCGACCCAACGGAAGGAGGAGGAGAGGCGACCCAACGGAAGGAGGAGGAGAGGCGACCCAACGGAAGGAGGAGGAGAGGCGACCCAACGGAAGGAGGAGGAGAGGCGACCCAACGGAAGGAGGAGGAGAGGCGACCCAACGGAAGGAGGAGGAGAGGCGACCCAACGGAAGGAGGAGGAGAGGCGACCCAACGGAAGGAGGAGGAGAGGCGACCCAACGGAAGGAGGAGGAGAGGCGACCCAACGGAAGGAGGAGGAGAGGCGACCCAACGGAAGGAGGAGGAGAGGCGACCCAACGGAAGGAGGAGGAGAGGCGACCCAACGGAAGGAGGAGGAGAGGCGACCCAACGGAAGGAGGAGGAGAGGCGACCCAACGGAAGGAGGAGGAGAGGCGACCCAACGGAAGGAGGAGGAGAGGCGACCCAACGGAAGGAGGAGGAGAGGCGACCCAACGGAAGGAGGAGGAGAGGCGACCCAACGGAAGGAGGAGGAGAGGCGACCCAACGGAAGGAGGAGGAGAGGCGACCCAACGGAAGGAGGAGGAGAGGCGACCCAACGGAAGGAGGAGGAGAGGCGACCCAACGGAAGGAGGAGGAGAGGCGACCCAACGGAAGGAGGAGGAGAGGCGACCCAACGGAAGGAGGAGAGGCGACCCAACGGAAGGAGGAGGAGAGGCGACCCAACGGAAGGAGGAGGAGAGGCGACCCAACGGGAGGAGGAGGAGAGGAGAACCAACGGAAGGAGGAGGAGAGGCGACCCAACGGAAGGAGGAGGAGAGGCGACCCAACAGAAGGAGAAGGAGAGGCGACCCAACGGAAGGAGGAGGAGAGGCGACCCAACGGAAGGAGGAGGAGGAGAGGAGACCCAACGGGAGGAGGAGGAGAGGAGACCCAACGGGAGGAGGAGGAGAGGAGACCCAACGGAAGGAGGAGAGGAGACCCAACGTAAGGAGGAGGAGGAGGAGGAGGAGGAGGAGGAGGTGAGGCGACCCAACGTAAGGAGGAGGAGGAGAGGCGACCCAACGTAAGGAGGAGGAGGAGGAGGAGGAGAGGCGACCCAACGTAAGGAGGAGGAGGAGGAGGAGAGGAGACCCAACGTAAGGAGGAGAGGAGACCCAACGTAAGGAGGAGGAGGAGAGGCGACCCAACGTAAGGAGAAAGAGGAGAGGCGACCCAACGTAAGGAGGAGGAGGAGAGGCGACCCAATGTAAGGATGTAAAAACGTTAAAAAACGTATGTTTTTGCAGCGTGGGAGGAAAGTGGAGAACCTGGAGGAAACCCATGCAAACACAGGGTGAACATACAAACTGCTTGCAGAGGTTGTCCTTGGTGGCATTTGAACCCAGGACCACAGCGCGGCAAGACTGTAATGCTAACCACTGAGCCTACTGCAAGACAGCAATGCTAACCACTGAGCCGCCCACTACATTCCAATGCTCCTCCACCAACAGCCATCTATATGGGAAACTACAAATCCCAGCATAGTGTGCTGCAGTACACTCCTATAGAGAGCAAAAAAGTCTCACCTTAGGCTGTGTTCACATGATGCGTTTTTGCTGCATTTTGAGTTTTATGCAAATTAAAAGCTACTTTATACAGTAACAGCAAAAGCTACAAGCTCCCAGAAATCTGCATGTATTTTTTTTGGAAGCAGTTTTTGTTTGTTTTTTTTTACTAGTTTTGTCTTTAGAAATAAAACACAGCAAAAACACAGGGTGTGAACATAGCCATATGTAACAAAAAAACAAGCATTGCATACATCCTGAACGTTCTGCTGCCAGTGACGACATCGTGGCACACAATGTGGTTGGTTCTGCCACTGCCAGCACCGGGCACCCAACAATACACGGAGAACGCCAGCGCTGGAGAAAGAATATGTGAAGTGCAGAAATGCAAAAGAGATTGCAGACTAAAACTCGAGTCTTCTCCCGGCAGCTATGTAATGTACTTCTGTACATACGAAGATCTATTTATATTGCCCTTGGCCACAATAAACCAGTTTCGGAAGCCACAGCAATATTTTCTGCTATACAATTACCCAGACAGAAACACGTCAATAATTATATAGATGCTGGAAACATATTTTATAAAGAAGAAACAATTAGACAAAGAAATGCAAAACAAACTTTTGATTACATTGTGTGAAACATTCACACATCCGAATATATCTATATACCCGTGTAAAATACGGAGTGTTTTTTGTCCAGTGTCATCTATTGCGTATACAGTCGGGTGAAAGGCTGTGATCTATGCACACAAGAGAGAAAACAAAACAAAAAAAACGACATCCTACTGAGACAGTTTCTTATAATTTGTCCCTCTTCGTGGTTGAGGGAGGAGAATGACCTACAACGGGGAATTGCTGACATATGTACAGTGTGTGGCTGCAGGTTTTTAGTATGGATATTGGCCATTACAAGTTCCTCGCTTTCCCACTGCTACCAGGGATGAGCGAACCCGAACAGTAAGGCCTAAGACACACGGCATGAAAATCAGAGCGAGTCGAATGCGATAAAACATCGCGTTCCACTCGGACCAATATTAGCCTGTGTGTCAACGCACATGAGCGATTATTTTCTCTGCGCCAATAGGACTGAGAAAACAATCGCAGCATGCTGCAACTGTAATGTGAGTCTCTTTCTCTCGCAGCCATTCAAGTCTATGGGGAGAGAGAAAGATCGCACTGCACTCGCAAACACTGGTGTACCGTGAGTGCAGTGCGAGAATCGTAATAGCCGGCAACGGAGGAGAGAGGAAGATAAATCCCTGCCTCCCCTCCTCAGTGCCGGCCCGCCCCCCGCAGCTGAGGTACGCTCGCAGTCGGTCCTCAGTCGCAGGGACACTCACATGACACTCTGCTCCTGCTGTGCTGCCAGCGTGAGCCGAGTGTCATGCGAGGATCCATTAGTGCCCTGTGTGGCCCCAACCTAAAGTTCGGGGTTCACCTCGGGTACTTTGCACGTTGCGACACCGCTACTGCGATCTCGTCGGGGTCAAATCAAAAGTGACGCACATCCGGCGCCGGTAACAACGTTGCAACGTGTAAAGCCTAGATGCACCGATAAACGATTGCAAAAGTGTCGAAAAATCGGTGATCTGTGTAGTGTCGGTCATTTCCATAATTTCGCAGCAGCGACAGGTGCGATGTTGTTCCTCGTTCCTGCGGCAGCACACATCACTGTGTATAAAGCCGTGGGAGTGAGGAACATCCTTACCTGCCTCCACTGGCTATGCGGAAGGAAGGAGGGGGGCAGGATGTTTACGTCCCGCTCATCTCCGCCCCTCCACTTCTATTGGCCGCCTGCCGTGTGACGTCACTGTGACGCCGCACGACCCGCCCCCTTAGGAAGGAGGCGAGTCGCCGGCCAGAGCGACGTCGCAGGGCAGGTAAGTGCGTGTGAAGCTGCCGAAGCAATAATGTTCGCTACGGCAGCTATCACAAGATATCGCATCTGCAGGTACTATCGCGCTCGGCATCGCTACAATCAGCTAGCGATGTCGCAGCGTGCAAAGTGCCCCTTAGTGTCCCATGCTCCAATCCGAACACGGACTTCTGACGGACGTCTGTGGTCGAGTTCTGATGAACATCAGATGCTGAATACAGTTTGTTGAAAGACTAATCAACAAGGTTTTCGGCTGTGGGAACTTTTATGGCTGTGATTTGCAGGATGACCGCCGGATCACGGATGACACTGCCAACATGCTGTGACTAGCGGATGGACAGGACGCTGCTTGAGAAAGGGGCAGTGTTTGGTTACAGTGGGGGTACCATTTAACAAATGCTCTTTGTGGCCACCCTGGACCAGGTTTTGTGGAGGTACTTATTATTAAAAGGGTCTGTGGGGGGGTGGGAATTTAATAAAGGGTCTGTGTGGCCACTCCACGTACAGTATAGTCTGCTCGGCGCACTCTCCCTGGACATAGGCCGTGTAATATTCTGCACCTGTGCCAAGAATGAGACCATCAAATAGTGGTTGTGGCGCTGGTGGAGCTGCAGGAAGAGAACGTGGTCGATCTGCACCAAATGACACCCCATACTCTGGTGCACACATGTGACAGGACATTTGGTGTAATTTATTATACCAGAATACCGCGGTACGAATTAGGTGGCCAAAACAAGTAGAGGTGGTTTCAGGTTGCATGGCTGAGAGCGTCTCCAGATCCTTTGCTTTGTCTCTTAGGGTATGTGCGCACGTTGCGTACTAGCCCAGCACCGTAATCTCCATAGATTGTGCAGGGGACGCAGGACGCATGCAGTTACGCTGCGCTACAAAGCGCAGCGTAACTGCATGAATTTACGCAACGTGCGCGCATAGCCTTACAGTACCAGATCCCCTGCTGAAAGCGCAGGGTTGGCAGATGCTGGAGAGACTGTGCGGGCAGCAGCAGGCGATCGTGCATTTTCAGCCGCAGCACATATGGGTGAGACGCTCGGAGGAACAACACTTCACCACCGATTGAGTCTCCATGCGGGATGTGTCTGCCGTGTAGCGCTGCTTTGAGTACTCCAACAACATGGCCAGCACTGATGACACCATCAAGTATTTCTAAAGATCCTTTTTGGTATGCTAATGAGGCCAGTGACTAGTCGCAAGGGCGTTAGTTCCCTTGGCTGGTCGGTCCCCTTAGCATGTAAGCATGCCCCTGTGGGCGTACTAACAAGCTAAGAGGGCAGAATGAGAGCAGGAACTAATGCACTTGTGACTAGTCCCTGGCCTCATTAGCATATAATAAAGGATCTTTAGAAATACTTTTTCTACAGATCTCTTTATGCTAGTGTATACAGGGACAGTTAGGCAGGGATTAGCAATATACACCCAGAACTGCTCGTGGATCTCCGTGCATATTGCACTTGACAGGTTCATCTGAACCCGGCGAACCCAAACATCAACAGATCCGCTCATCCCTAATCGCTACCATTATATTCTTTAATATACTTTTTGTTTCAACTATTTGCCATCTTCCTGATTTATAGCTTGTTGTCAGTGAATAAAAACTTTCTTTTGCTGATGGGTTTGTTACAATTCAGTAAGCAGAGATCAGGGAAAGACAGATTTAGCCCATTATTGAAGGCAAAAAAGGTTTCCATTCACTGACATGGTGGCAGAAAGTGATGAAAATTCTCATTACACAGCACAAATATTAAAGAGGTTTTCTGGCCTTATTTTTTTTTTTTTTTTTTTTTAAGTTCACCATGGGGAACAATGCAACCATGCTGAAGGAAGAAAAAAAAAAAAAAAAAAAAAAAGAAGAAGAAGCTATACTCTCCCCGGAAATCGATTTCATGCTGTAACTCTGACCACAAGTGATGACGCCACGGCCACTAGACATCTGACCGATGCGGATACAGAGTGACTGTAGAGTCAGGAGATTGGTGCTGGGGATGTCATATTGTGTTACGAAGGAAACAGTCAGCAGAAGCCGACTCAAGAATGGAGGGATTTAGAGTTCTATTATGTATTGCTTGTTGCCTAGGTTACCGGCCACCTCACAGGCTATCAGCGGTGGCCAGTTTACTAGGCCGGAGCTCAGCACTTGCAGACTCTTTAGTATCTAAGTGCTGCTTTGAAGCTCGATGGATTGTAGATATGGCCGACGTCAGGGCCTCAACACTCCTCTGGTGCTGCAGAGGCAAATCTGGCACAGTTCGGACCAGCGGTGCTCGGATGCTGCTGTCCGAGCTGTCAATCATCAGGAGTGCACCACCCCTAACAAAACCGGAAACCAGAAGGCAGCGGAGCATTGGGCTCCTGAAGACTGAACTAACACAACCCCTTTTAAAGTGGCTCAAACAGGAGACAGCTACGCCCGAACGTTCATATGGCAGATCGCTTTCTATCCGGACTGCTCTGTACTCGGCCAAGTGTTCATGTGTTCTTAAAGGGAATCTGTCACCAGGTTTTTGCTCCCCGTCTGAAAGCAGCATGATGTAGAGACAGAGACCCGGATTCCAGCAATGTGCTTTCACTGTTGCAGATCTCATGAATATGCTGGACTACCTGCAGCACACCAAGTAGTCCAGTAATGATAAAATCACTGTTTAATCAGCAGTAAATTATCAAAACTACACTAAGCAGCCCAGTAAGTGACACATCGCTGTAATCAGGGTCTCTGCCCCTACGTTATACTGCTCTCAGATTAGGAGGCAAAAACATGGTGACAAATTCCTTTTAACTGAAAGTGAGTAGAAGCTGCAACATCAAGTGGCTGCAAACTTATTTTCCATCATGCACCAACCCCCTGCCACTCCCTTGCGTTCTTCCCTGCCAAGCACCACTCCCTTGCGTTCTTCCCTGCCAAGCGCCACTCCCTTGCGTTCTTCCCTGCCAAGCGCCACTCCCTTGCGTTCTTCCCTGCCAAGCGCCACTCCCTTGCGTTCTTCCCTGCCAAGCGCCACTCCCTTGCGTTCTTCCCTGCCAAGCGCCACTCCCTTGCATTCTTCCCCGCCCAACGCCACTCTCCTGCGTTCTTCCCCGCCCAACGCCACTCTCCTGCGTTCTTCCCCGCCCAACGCCACTCTCCTGCGTTCTTCCCCGCCCAACGCCACTCTCCTGCGTTCTTCCCAGCCCAACGCCACTCTCCTGCGTTCTTCCCAGCCCAACGCCACTCTCCTGCGTTCTTCCCAGCCCAACGCCACTCTCCTGTGTTCTTCCCCACCCATCGCCACTCTCCTGCGTTCTTCCCTGCCGAGCGCCACTTTCTTGCGTTCTTCCTTGCCGAATGCTACCCCCATGTGTCAATCAAGCCCACATGGGTGGTGCTCGGTGGCGATTAATGTGCAGGATGATAAAGGAGACAGAAATTAGCTACAGCCTTGGATACATAAAAGATACAAAGATTATTATCTCAGCAACAAAATATCTATTTGTGGCCAAGAACCTGAGTGTGAACAGTTTTGGGTTCGTTTCTTCTTTACCATTACTTTACTTTTTACGATCTTATGGAGGAATGTAATCAGTGACCTTTAGCGCCTAAATCTGTGACCCACGCTTTCCATGTATGACGAGAAGTCATTATGTCTGTCTGCAGAAAGAACGTCACTAAACATTAGAGAGACAAGAAGGGGAAACATGGCTTGAAGCGGTTACGTATCTGGTCTATGGAGCCAAGTGTCGCTGGAGAGCCTAAACACACACCGCAATCCAAATATACATATTCCCCAGCGCTCACCCCCTCAACCACGACGCCTAATCCTCAATAGACCAGACTTACTATTATCACTCCTCTGCTCCTGTAATGGTAATTATAGGGTACTTCTATTAAGTCGTAACACTCGACACCCCCAGTGATTTCTAGAGTAATTCCCTACCTCAGAAACATGCAGGCTCTATAGACCCCGGGTACTCCCGAAGTCAGCGAACCTTGCAACTTCTAGAGGAGACCGAGGAAATTGGTATTTGGAGAGCACTTACTGTCACAGAGGAGCAAAGTCAACTAGTTCTACAGCACAAAAATAAAAATCCACAATATATTTTGTAAAATCCCTAATTTCTAGTGTGAATTTTGCTCCCCTGATGTACGGAGCACTGCCCAGTCTTGATGACCTAGTCGTTGAGCTGCGGACACCGTCGTTCCCCCCGCGGAGTAATGTATTTAGTGCAAACTGTCAAGACAGAAGCGACAAGATAAGTGATGGGATGACACTTCTGACTCTTTATCAGCGCTAACAGATATTGATTAGAACAGATAGGAGAACCGTCGTATCTGACCGGAGCCGGCTCATCAGCGCAGCCTCTGTGCATGTACCCGGTAGACCCTCACCCTCCAGATCCCTTTCTATGAGCCATTAACATGGAGGAGTTCTTGCTTTGCTGGGTTCAAGATGTCCATGTATAAAAAACTTTGTATTTAGGTACAGTGCCTCGCGAAAGTATTCAGCCCCCTTGAATTGTTCAACCATTTCCCACATTTCAGGCTTCAAACATAAATATAAAAATTTTAATGTTGTGGTGAAGAATCAACAACAAGTGGGACACAATTGTGAAGGTGAACGAAATTTATTGCTTATTTTAAACTTTTTTAAAAAATACATAACTGAAAATTGGGGCGTGCAATATTATTCATCCCCTTTACTTTCAGCGCAGCAAACTCACTCCAGAAGTTCATCGAGGATCTCTGAATGATCCAATGCTGTCCTAAATGACTGATGATGATTAATATAAGCCCCTGTGTGTAATCAAGTCTCCGTATAAATGCCCCTGCTCTGTGATAGGCTCAGGGTTCTGTTTAAAGCGCAGATAGCATCATGAAGACCAAGGAACACAACAGGCAGGTCCGTGATACTGTTGTGGAGAAGTTTAAAGCCAGATTTGGTTACAAAAAGATTTCCAAAACTTTAAACATCCCAAGAAGCACTGTGCAAGCGATCATATTGAAATGGAAGGAGTATCATACCACTGCAAATCTACCAAGACCCGGCCGTCCATCCAAACTGTCATCTCAAACAAGGAGAAGACTGATCAGAGATGCAGCCAAGAGGCCCATGATCACTCTGGATGAACTGCAGAGCTCTACAGCTGAGGTGGGAGACTCTGTCCATAGGACAACAATCAGTCGTACACTGCACAAATCTGGCCTTTATGGAAGAGTGACAAGGTGAAAGCCATATCTCAAAGATATCCATAAAAAGTGTCATTTAAAGTTTGCCACAAGCCACCTGGAAGACACCAAAGATGTGGAAGAAGGTGCTCTGGTCAGATGAAACCAAAATCAAACGTTTTGGGCACAATGCCAAAACAATGTTTGTCGTAAAAGCAACACAGCTCATCACCCTGAACACACCATCCCCACTGTCAAACATGGTGGTGGCAGCATCATGGTTTGGGCCTGCTTTTCTTCGGCAGGGACAGGGAAGATGGGTAAAATTAATGGGACGATGTATGGAGCCAAATACTTGAAGAAAACCTGTTGGGAGTCTGCATACGACCTGAGACTGGGAAAGATTTGTCTTCCAAAAAGACAATGATCCTAAAAATAAAGCAAAATCTACAATGGAATGATTCACGAATAAACGTGTCCAGGTGTTAGAATGGCCAAGTCACAGTCCAGACCTGAACCCAATCGAGAATCTGTGGAAAGAGCTGAAAACTGCTGTTCACAAACGCCTCCATCCAACCTCACTCAGCTCCAGCTGTTTACAAAGGAAGAATGGGCGAGAATTTCAGCCTCTCGATGTACAAAACTGATAGAGACATACCCCAAGCGACTGCAGCTGTAATCGCAGCAAAAGGGGGCGCTACAAAGTATTAACTTAAAGGGGACAAATAATATTGCACACCTCAATATTCAGTTTTTATATTTTACAAAAATTTAAAATAAGCAATAAATATCGTTCATCTTCACAATTGTGTCCCACTTGTTGTTGAGTCTTCACCAGAACATTAACATTTTTATCTTTATGTTTGAAGCCTGAAATGTGGGAGAAGGTTGAAAAATTCAAGGGGGCTGAATACTTTCGCAAGGCACTGTAAGTAGATCGATTTCATTACAATGACTGTAATGATGCCGCATTTTACCATCCAAATTACGACCACAAATCCCGGTCTGACTGCGAGTCCAGTGCACAAACAGCATCAAATGATCAGGTCTGAAAACCCGAGGTCTGGCCTGGTCTTGAAACCATAAGGGTGCGTGCCCACGATCAGGGTTCACGGTGTTTTGGACGAAGCGTGTTTTCCCTGCATCCAAAATGCTGTGATGTACATAAGCACAGTGGATAGTATTTAAAGAAATCCTGTGTCCACAGTGAGTGTACGGCCCACAGCGAGAACTGACCTGCGGTGCGGCTATCCGAGCGCAGCATGTCAATTGTTTGCTGCGGAGTCGCAAGCGTTCCCCATAGGGAGAACACAGAGATCGCAACTGCCCGGATCGTGGGCACGAGTAGCTGCGGTTTGCTGCAGAAGAGATTCGCAGCCTGCAGGTCTGGACCCGCCGTATTCAGGACGCAGCGGGTCATGATCCTGTGCACATACCTTGTTCATATGCTGCGTTTTTTTACATGAATTTTCAAGGGAAATAAATGCTGTGTTTTACAGAACCAGCAAATGTAATCAGCTTTCTGAAATCTCATGCACAAGCTTCTATTCTTTTCTTGTGGCTTTTAGTCATCAATGTGTTTTGTTCTTTTTACAAATTTACTCAGTTCGCTCAGCGTTCTTCACCTAAACGAATAGAAGGAAGAAAAAAAAAAAATAGCAAAACCCTGTGTTTTGTTCAGTGCTTTTTTCTGCGGTGCGCTGATGATAATGAAAGGAGAACAACACTTTTAAGTATATATACAGTATATCTCATGTATGAAGTCGTAATACAACCCTAAAACTAGTATAAGGCTATGTGCCCACAGGACAATGAACCCGCGGATACACGCAGCGACATTGCTAGCGATGTCGCTGGCGAAAGCACTTGTGCGTCACGGGCAAATCGCTGCCCGTGGCGCATAACATCGTTAGGACCAGTCACAGATACTTACCTCTGGCCGGCGACAGCCTCTTTTCTAAGGGGGCGGTTCGAGCGGTGTCACAGCGATGTCACACGGCAGCCGTCGAATAGAAGCGGAGGGGCGGAGAGCAGCCGAAAGAAAGTGACGCCCACCTCGTTGCCGGAGGACGCAGGTACGGTGTTGTTCGTCGTTCCTGGGGTGTCACATGTAGCGATGTGTGCTGCCTCAGGAACGACGAACAACCAGTGTCCAGAACAAGGAACGATATTTGGGATTAGAACGACGTGTCAACGGCCAACGATAAGGTGTGTATTTCTGATAGTTAGCGGTCGTTCGTACGTTTTACACGCAACGACGTCGCTAACGAGGCCAGATGTGCGTCACGAATTCCATGACCCCAACGACATCTTGTTAGCGATGTCGTTGCTTGTAAAGCCCCCTTTACCTGTAGAAGTCCTGGCCTTTATCTCCATAGTGGAGGGCTGGGAATTCCGCAGGAATAATTGACATGCAGTTACATGTGGCTGCGGGACATCCGCAACCACACATACCGCAGAATGGACACAGCACTCCATGTCCCATAGGATAACATGGGGAGTGTCTGTACTTGCTAAAACCTGGGGATTTATCTAGAAAATCCAGATAAATCCGCAAATTTTATGCGGCAAAATCTGCGGGTACAGAGTCCTGTGCGCAGTCACAGGCATTCTCCATACAGATTAATCAGCTATCATACACTTTCTAACCTCACAATATACTGTAAGTTCTATAAGGCTATGTGCCCATGGGCCAACATACCCGTGGATAACCTGCGGATTTATCTGGATTTTCCAGATAAATCTGCAGGTTTATGCAAGTACAGACACTCCCCATGTTAACCTATGGCATTTGGGGAGTGCTGTATCAATGGTGCGGTATGTGCGGCTGCGAAAAATGCTGCGGATTTCCCGTAGCCGCACGTAACCGAATGTCAATTATTCATGCGGAAATATCTGTGGAATTCCCGCTCCTGCACTATGGAGATACAGGGCGGGAATTCCACACTGTTTCCGCAGGTTTACAGCAACAATGTGCGCAGAAATACCGCAGCAAGGGATAGCTGCGGATTCTGGGGAGCAGCTGCGGTAAACCTGCGGCAAAATCCGCGGGTACATAGCTTAATAATAAATTCCATTGTCCCCACATTGGAAGCATCCACAGCGTGTTAGGCACCTAATGTCATCCATCATTGTTTCTATTTGGATATGCAAAATCCAAAAGACCAACACCATTTTCTCATAGAAGCGGCACTGTAATAAGTACTCCCCCCCCCCCCCCAAAAAAAAAAGATCATTAGTTGAAAAGTCAATCGATTTCCAAAATAAAACCATGGGGTAATCAATTTAATAAGCAGCGTTCCGCAAAAACTGCAAATGAAGACGGGAAAAGAGGTTTTACATCCACGCGACAGGACCGCTATAGAAGCGATTAACAGCAGCGTCTCTGGTTTCACGAGCAGCTTTGTTTGCTCTGGAAATCCGGGCAAACCACATGCAAATGTAATTTTCTCCAAGTCACACAAGTTTTGATGGTTGGAGGACGCTTCATTTATAATGGTTTGTTTATTCAGTTCTCATCATTTCTCTTCTAAAACAGAAATCGTAAAGCAGCTTTCACTCAAATGAAGATGGTGAACATCGCACAGAGGACAAATCGCCGAAACTCCCTGTATGAGCCGTCATGGGGGGGATATACTGCATATTGTATTGCGGAGTCAATATAAAGCACATGGGAAGATTGCCCTGAGCTCGTCTGTACATTTTACCAATGCACTATAGAAGAATGTAAACAAGATTTTATAAATCTCAACTATATGTTGCAGGCATGAAAAAAAATATAAAAAAAAAAGCAAAGTCTGCAAATTTTCATTGCAGATTTCACCACTTTCAATGTTGCTAAGATGAAGTTTATGGCAATTCCACAGCACTCTAAACCTATAGACTTATCCCTATGATTTCAAATTTACCTCTCAAGCAAAAGTAAGAAAAAAAAAAAAATCACTGGCCATTTTTTTTTACACCCCTGACGACACAGAGTTATTGGCGAAACCTGTCTGGAAAGGCTCAGACCTGTAGAAGCGCAGTCGTGCGAAAATGGTCCGTCGTTTGACCAAATCTGCACTTTGTCCTCCCCCTTTACCTGCGTTGGCCTCCATTGAGAGGTGAATTTTAATATGTCGCAATAATATATGAAGATTTTATTTACTGCAAGTGAGTGCCGTGGATTTCCTTCTGTGCTGAAGTACCTTTGATTCCCCGTCGTCTGGGGGCACGTTTCGCCGACCACCACTGTCATTCTATTCGGTTTTGTGCTGGTTCCCCCGCTTGTGGCCTGCTGGTCATATGTGAATAGTGCCAGGTGAGCAGTTTTTCTTTTTTTATTATATTAAGCTTTAGGCTATGTGCGCACATAGCGTTTGTACGTTTTTGGCCACAAAAAAAAAAGGCACCCGTGGTAAAAATGCATGCGTTTTTACCGCGTTTTGGTATGTTTTTGGCTGCATTTTTCTGCGTTTGTGATCACTGCGTTTTTCCAATGCATTGCATGGGTGAAAAACACAGTAAAATGCAGGAAAGAATTGACATGTCCATTTTTTTTCTAGCTCAAAATCGCAGCTAAAAAAAAACCAAAAAAACCATTGTGTGCTGACAGCAAAAATGAAAAAAGTCATAGACTTTGCTGGAAAAGCAAAGTCATGCAGTTTTGAGCCCAAGAACGCACCCGAAAAAAGCTGCAAAAACGCCTAGTGCGCACATAGCCTTAGAGTTATCCCTATGATTTTAGAGTATCTTCCCTAATATACTGTTTTTCAAATTTGCCTCTCAATTAAAAAAAGAAACTGTAAGTCACTGGCCATTTTTGTGTCACCCCCTGATGACACGTTATCGGCGAAACTTGTCTGGAAAGGCAACATTGTAAGGATAGGTTTCAGTAAAAAGGTCTATTGAGCCTAGCTTGACAGTCAAGAGTGTGGATGAGAACTGCAGACCCTGTCCATCAATCTGAACATGGAGTGACACTTTATACAAACCGTGCACCACGGACTCTTGCCATACAATTATATCCCATCTAATCAGAATAAGACATAACATCAAAGCTCAGTATCGTAAATTTGGACCATTTAAAGAGAACCTGTCATCTGATTTGTGCTACCAGAACCACAGAAAACAAGGCCCAAAGACTGACTCCTGCATGCTATACGTTACGTTTTACTTTGAAACGCTGTGAAAATTAAAAATTGACAATATGACGGCTTGGTCCTTGGCGGCTTCTCTCCAACCAGTCAGCTAAACTGACCGGTCTCTCCCCAAGTGTGTGCATTCACTGCCACAGTAACCCAGGGTTGTCCTGATGATAACGACCCTGGGTTACTGAGCTACTGAGAGCCTCCCGCACCATGCTGTATGCACGGTGTGTGAGGTGAAGTATTGCGCTATAATCCACTGTAGTGATAAAGCATTGCAGGGGATTATAGAAACGCATAAAAAAAACGAACACAGAAGCAATTGATATGCTGCTTCTTTAGGGTACATGCCAACGATCAGGACCTGCCGCATCCTGAATCCAGCGGGTCTTGACCTGCGGGGCCACGAGTCTTCTCCGCAGGAGAACGCTGCTCCCCGTACCCACGAACAGGGTTGGGGCGCTGCGGTCTCTCGCTGTGTTCTCCCTATGGAGGACGCTTGCGACTCCAGACCAAAGAATTGACATGCTTACAGCGCAGTTTTCGCTGTGGGCCGCACACACAGAGTGGGCATGAGATTTCTTGAAATCCAATCCACTGTGCTTTTACTGTACAAAGCAGCGTTTTGTTTGGACGCAGCGAAAACACGCTACATCCAAAACGCTGCAAACACTGATCGTGGGCACGCAGCCTTATTCAGCAATAAAATCTACAAGGAAAAAAAAAGCAGCGTGTGCACAGCAAGTCACAAGTCTCAGACTCAGGTCTCTTTTTCCTTGCTTTTATAGCTTAAAAAAAAAGCAAGGAAAAACGCATGAGAGAAAAAAAAAAAAAAAAAGAATATAATGCCATATTCAGACTAGTTGACCAATATCCACAAAAATGGAAAAAAATGGAGACCCTAAGGGTATGTGCCCACGATCAGGACTCAGTGTGTCCTGGACACAGAGGGTCCTGACCTGCGGGGCCGCAAGTCTCCTCGGCAGGAGAACGCAGGTGACCGCAGCTGCTTGTACCCACGATCAGAATTCACTGTGCTGCGGTCTCTCGCTTGTGTTCTCCCTACAGAGGACTCATGCGAATCCGCAGCAAACAATTGACATGCTGCAGCTCGGAAAGTCGCACCGCAGGTTAGAAACAAGCACAGTGGGCACGAGATTTCTAGAAATCCCATTCACTGTGCTTGCACTGTACAACGCAGTGTTTGCTGAACCATGCTGCGTCCACTGCAAACACTAATCGTGGTCACGCACCCCAACAGTGGAAATAAAATTATTCAATTGAAAGGTATATAAAGATCTGGAGCCCCTGGGTCCTGTTCCAGGACTCCCCTGCATGAACGTTTCTATTTGGGAATATGTAATCATGCCATTGTGGGCAAATTCTCTATACCCTAGTGAAGAGATCATACATATTCAGACCAGTCACGTCTTCAATCTGCAGACTGATACAGGAGCGGTCTATCATTAACATCGGTACCATGTCGTCTGCAAAACTGAAGAACCAAGTGCATGCTGAAAAGACAAATGTGGAAAACCAGACATGTGCATGAGCACATAAGTTAAAAGCGCGCAGCCTGTGTGCAGTCCACTGCCACTGCGCACATAAAGAGAAACAGCGTGTAATTATAGTTTAAGGCTGCTTTCACACATCAGTTTTTTGCCATCAGGCACAATCCGGCAAAAACCTGAAAAAATGGATCCATCTGTTACCGCCGGATCCATTTTTTTCCCCATAGACTTCTATTAGCGCTGGATTGTGCCAGCTGGCCTTGCGTTCAATCAGTCTTTCGCCGAAAAATGTGCTTGTACGGCGGCCGGATGGAACGCTGAGGGGAACGTTTGTCTCCAGCGAAAATCCGTATCGCACCGAATCCGGCACCGTACGGCGTGTTTTATAATCCTTAGAAGCCTATGGACGCCGGATCCGGCGTAATGCGGCAAAAAACGGATACGGCCGCCGGATCCGTTTTTTTTAATTGCGCATGCTCAGTAACACAACGGATCAGTCAAAAAACTGAAGGAACTGATGGAAAAAAACTGATGCAACTGATCCAATTTTTCGCCGGATCCGTCGCATCAGTTTTTTCGCCGGATTGTGCCTGATGGCAAAAAAAAAACGATGTGTGAAAGCAGCCTTTGGCTGCTTTCATACCTCCGGTTTTAGCAGAGCCGGCCAATCCGGCTCTAAAACCTATGCAACGGATGCGGCGACAAAACCGCATCCTTTGCATATTTTTTTACATGCGGCCCGTCTGTTTTTTGGCACTTGCGGCAGGTTACTGAGCATGCGCAGTTGAAAAAAAACACATGCAGCGGCCGGATGCGGTGTTTGCCGCAGGACGCCGCATGCGGCGTCCATAGGCATGCATTGCAAATCGCGCCGCATCAGCCGGATGCGGCGCGATGCGGTTTTTTTTGCCGGACAAAAAACGTGCCAGGCAACGTTCCATCCAGCCGCTGCATCGGCTAAATCTGCCGCATGCGGCAAAAAACGGATGGAACGCAAGGCCATGCGGCACAATACGGCACTAATGTAAGTCTATGCAAAAAAAAACGCAACCGGCGGCAAAAAAAAAAAAACAAAAACTGTTGCGTTTTTTCTGCAAAGCGCCAGATTGTGCCGCACAGGAAAAACCGGAGGTGTGAAAGCAGCGTAACTGGGCATGTTATTGGAGATGGTTAGCACCAGTGACTGGTAGTCGCTCACTTCTCGCTCCCTCCCTTCATGTGTATGGAGGATGATACACGACATCTCATGTACGGGCCCCAGTAACTGTCAGAGCAGATCACATTGGGCTTCACACACCTCACCTCTATATACAAAATGAGTACAAATAGAATCATTTGACAACTTTTTTCTTTAGTGTTTTTTTTTTTTTTGTTATGTTTTTTTTTTTCCGAAGTCTGGAAAAAAAATAATGAATTCTTCTATCCGGTGATGACATATTCATTCCGGCTCAGAACATTAGCATTTCAGAAAAAAAAAAATGAAGAACAAAATAATCAACTTGGTTTTTGTTCTAAACTTTCGACAGAATAAAATTATCTCCCGCGAACGTTTCAGACATAATCAGATGAATATGGATAGACAGCAAAAATGCAAATGTCACAGACAAAAAAAAAAAAAGTAATAATTAAATATACACCATGTCTGATTGCAATCAGCTGGCACGGAACCAGGAGTGACAATACGGGGGGTCAGGCTCACACAAGGGGACCCGCTCACCTCCACCAGCACACGCCGCAGACTCATCCATGGTGACTACCACATATTTACATACGAGGAAGCAAAACTCTGCATTTAGAGAACACTCTGGTTTTATTACCTTACTTTATGAGCAATCAATCAAATATTGTCTATAAAATTAACGTTACAGCCGACGGTGAGGACGCTGGAGGAAATTAACCTGATAAAAACAACAGATAACAGCAAATTAGGCCTCACTCATGAGATCGCCTACCGATTCCTCATCGCTCCTCTGCTTCCCGCCGGTCTGTTTCAGCCAATCAGTAGCCACATGGGTGACCGATGCAGCCAATGATTGGCTTCTGCAGTCACGTCCATTGGATTTACATAGCCAGTCTCCATACATCCTGTACTGGTCATAGTGACCAGTGACCCCTGCAGACAATCACTAGACAGAGCGGTGGAATGTTGTTCACCACGGTGGCGACCAACTGGCTGCATCAATCACATGCCTCTCCCTGGCAGAAGACCCAAAATGGATAAAGCAGGAGACGAAGGGGTTAACTCCGCGCTGCCATGTATAGTACAGATGGATCCAGGAACAATCAGTGTTGTCATTTTATTGTTCTATGGGTTTCGGAGTCTTGCGCCTTCTTCAGGACAGAAATCACTGATGTCCTGCGAGGTCTGCGATACTGATCGTTCCTGGATCTTTCTTTACTATACATGGCAGTGCGGAGTTAACCCCTTTTTCTCCTGCAGCAGCCATAACACAGTTATATACTTTTGTAACTTGCACAACTACCCCAGGTGAGCAATTCTCTGTACTTTCTATCCCTTTCCAACAGGCGAAGACCCTATATTGCGCCTTTTTGTCTGTCCAGCATCTACTACTATTACAGCAGAAGACCCAGGCACCACCGCGGATGAGCGGCAGAAAATGAGCATTTTCCATTTTAAAGGCCACACTGGGCTGATGCCGAACATGTGATTTTATGAAAACTTATGTCTGCGGTTTTTTCCTTATAGGTTTCTATGGAATGCCTAAAAAAATAAATAAATGAATGAAAAATAAATAAATAAAAAATGCACATAGAAAACAGTTTTTTTTAGTGCAGAATCCCAGTATTTCTTCCCTAAAACATACATTACAAAATGACAGTCAAATCTACACCAAAATTGCAGCTCGTATTTTGGTGAAAACACCTGCATAGTAAGTGCACAGGAAAAATCTGCATTTTTGCACATGGCCTGACAGTCAGGGCTCGAGCAGACGGTTGTTATTTTCTGTCTGAATGTGATCTGACAAAATGTCGGATCATACTCGGGCCAAAGTTTTTTTTATGGGGGCGTCCAAGGGGGGAAAAAAAAAAAAAAAAATCACAGCATGGCCGAGATTGATTTGGTTATTGGATCATACAATGCAAATTAATGGATCAGTGGAAAACACTAGAAGGCACTTGGATGACATGTTAGGCTACGGGTTGAACTAGATGGACTAAGGCGGGCTTTGCACGTTGCGACATCGCAAGCCGATGCTGCGATGTCGCACGCGATAGTCCCCGCCCCCGTCGCAGGTACGATATCTTGTGATAGCTGGCGTAGCGAAAATTATCACTACGCCAGCTTCACATGCACTTGCCTGCCCTGCGACCGTCGCTCTGGCCGGCGACCCACCTCCTTCCTAAGGGGGCAGGTCGTGCGGAGTCATAGCGACATCACACGGCAGGCGGCCAATAGCGGCGGCGATGAGCAGGATTTAAACATCCCGCCCACCTCCTTCCTTCCGTAGAGCCGCCGGCGGCAGGTAAGGAGATGTTCCTTGCTCCTGCGGCTTCATACACAGCGATGGGTGCTCCCGCAGGAACGAGGAACAACATCGTACCTGTCGCAGCAGCGTAATTATGGAAAAGTCGGAACCTGCACCGATGATACGATAACGACGCTTTTGTGTTCGTTAATCGTATCATCTAGGATTTACACACTACGATGTCGAAAGTGACGCCGGATGTGCGTCACTTTCGATATGACCCCACCGACATCGCACATGCGATGTTGCAACGTGCAAAGCCGCCCTTAGAGTCTCCCTTCAACCTTAAAAACTATGATACTATGACATCAGACTAGAGATGAGCAGAGCCATGGAGGTCTACATTTGCCGGGTTCACCCGGACTTTAGATAATGTTCTGTTCTGGATCCAGACATCACCTGAATCTCACTGGAAGTCACTGGATTGGGCAGTTTGGCTTTCCGCCAGCCATAAACAGAGCACTTCCGGGGAGGGAGGGCAGGGGCGTTTGTTTTTTTTGGACACAAAACAGTTTTTACCACCATTGGAAGCCATTCAGAGACCAGAAGAGGCTCGCACCGGGCAGAGCATACGCGAGCTCCTTGATGATGAGTGGTCAGCATACATACTGCACCCAAACTTTGACACTGTTTTTTTTTTTAAATTTAAAAAAAAAAAAAAAAAAGTCTGATTTTTATGAACCCTGATTTACAGTCAGTCCACTTCTCTCGGATGACAGAATACAGGGTGCTCTACATCTAGTCTTATTGCTACTGATCAGACAGGCTCCTGTTACATGGTACCATGAAGGAAATGCAGCATGGACTAGGAGAAAGCAGGTCAAGTCTTAAAAGGGGTTTTCCGAATTTACAGTGGCTGAAGACTTGTGAATCCTCACATCGTGCACACTGCGCACTGTGGGGATTCTCCAATGTTGGGAAAACGGGCGGTCATGTGACAGCAAGTATGCTATTTCCATACTTCTGGCCACATTCTAACTAGACTGTATCCAGCCTCACTCAATGCAAGAGTATTGAGCAAGTCTGCACCCATTTAGTCGGCACATGACATCATGTATGCAGATTGCATACTTGTTAATCATGCGATCAGCACTAGCATTGGAGAATCCCCACAGCGGGCAGGGAGTGTGACTTGAGGATTCACAAATCTGCAGACTTCTAACCGAAGGCAGGAAAACACCTTTAGGCCATGTGCGCACTAGAAGGTGACTTTTTCTAAAGGAAAAAAACTGACCCTCTGAAAGAATCCTGCACCCGCGGTAAAAAAAAAACGCATCAAAACCGCAACGAAATCCGCATGCGGTTTTACAGCGGTTTGCTGCGTTTTTGGTGCGGATTTACCGCAGGTTGGTCCCTGCGGATTTTTACCATTATCTATGTCCAAAACCGCAGGTACCTGCGGAAAAGAAGTGACATGCACATTAATTCTGCAGCGGAAAATCCGTGGGTAAATCCGCAGGTATAAAAAAAAACCCCGCAGTGTGCGCACAGCATTCTTTAAAACACATAGGTTTTGCTGGGGAATTGACTGCAGCAATGTTAGACACATTTTCTGCGGCAAATCCATGGCAAAATCCGCAGCGTGCGCACATGGCCTTAAACTCAATATGTCGGATCAGACAAATACAGGAGGATAAATACAATAGATGGTAAAGCAAAAAAAAAAAAAAAGCTAAGGATGTTCCAGCTGTTTCCACTGAAGCTCTTCTTTTAGACAGGAACTTAATGGCTATGCCACCTTTACACAATTATTTGCTTCCTCAATACAAGTTAAGCAACTTTTCTAAACCGCTTTCATTAAAAATAATCTTCCATTTGGCTGCTGTGGTGTCTGCAACTACTTTATCTAACAGTGATCTGCAAATGTAAAAGGTTACAAACCCATGAAAGCTCCTGGCAGATAATTTTGCTTTCTTTTCTTCTCCAAGTGTTAGAGATAGCAGTAGGGAGGTGAAAGGGTCACACAGATCTGCAGCGATCAGAGGGGAAAGCATTTCATAGAGGTCCATAGACCTAGTGATGTGTAATAGTGAGAAATGACACAAGGAAAAAGTATTGAACACATGAAAAAAGGAGGTGCAAAAAGCCATGGGAAGTCATGACACCAGCTGAAATCTATCAGTAATTAGAAAGCAATCCTGTTTATTGAAAAATGTCAGCTGGTTCAACTGATAGCCTATAAAAAAAAAATAAAAAAAAAGTGTCTTATAACCAAGGTGCCACACAAGAAACATCTCATGATGGGTAAAACTAGGGAGCGGTCTCAGAACATACTGATGGCATTTGATTACAGAACAGTTTCTAAATTACTGAAGGTTCCCGTGAGCACTGTTGGGGTCATAATCCCGAAGTGGAAAGGACATTATTTCACCATAAACTGGCCACAACCAGGTGTTCCCTGCAAGATTTCAGACAGAAGAGTGAGAAGTAATATCAGAAGAGTTGTCCAAAACCAACAACCACATGTGGAGAACTACAGAGAGACCTGGAATAAGAAGGTGCAATTGTTTCAATGAAAATAATCCCTCCTCCATGGCCTGTATGCACACTCACCACACAAGACTCCATTGCTGAACAAAAAGCAGGTTCAGGTGCTTTTAATGTTTGCTCAGTGACATTTAGACAAGCCTGTGAAATACTGGAGAATATAGTCTGGTCAGACAAGACCAAAATTGAACTCTATGGATTCCCTAATTCCCAACATGTTTGGAGGCCAATAAGCAAATCACCTCAAAAAGATAAAGCAGTGAAGTGTGGAGGTGGGAACATCATGGTGTGGGGCTGTTTTCAGTATACGGCACTGGAAACGTTATGTAATTGAAGGATAAATGGACAAATGTACTGAGACATCCTTGATAAAAATCTGCTGCCATCTACCAGGCTGATGAAACGAGGGTGGACATTTCAGCAACACAATGATCCCAGACACACAACCAAGAAAACTCTCCACTGGTTTCAAAGAAAGAAAATAAGGCTACTTTCACACATCCGGCTTGAGCAGTGCGGCTCAATCCGGCTGTGCAAGCTATGCAACGGATGCGGTGAAAACACCGCATCCTTTGCATAAGTTTTCCCCATGCGGCCCGTCCGGTTTTTGCCGCTTGCGGCATGCTACTGAGCATGCGCAGTGGCAAAAACCGCATGCGGCGGCCGGAAGCGGTTTTTGCCGCATCGCGCCGCATCCGGCATCCATAGGGATGCATTGGAAAATGCACCGCATCGGCCGGATGCGGCGCGATGCGGTTTTTTTTGCCGCACAAAAAAACGTGCCAGGCTACGTTCCATCCGGCCGCCACATCGGCTAAATCTGCCGCATGCGGCAAAAACCGGACGGAACGCAAGCCCATGCGGCACAATGCGGCACTAATTAAAGTCTATGCAGGAAAAGCGCAACCGGCAGCAAAAAAAACCGGTTGCGATTTTCCTGCAAAGTGCCGGATTGTGTCGCATTGCAAAAACCGGAGGTGTGAAAGCAGCCTTAGCCTGCTAGAATGGCCGAGCCGATCACCGGGCCTGAATCCAATGGAAAATTTATGGAAGGAACTAAAGCTCAGAGTTCATGGAAAGAACCTGCAGGATGTGAAGAGTGTTTGTGTGGAATAATGGACCAAAATCCTACCTGAGCAATGCATTCAACTAATTTCTCCACACATCAGGCGTCCTGAAACGTTATCATCAAAAAAGGCTTTTGCACAAAGTATTGAATACATTTTCAGTTACAATGTTCAATACTTTTTCCGTGTCATTTCTCAGTAACACAAATTTATGGATATCAGTGGTTTGATTTCTTTGCCTTTCATTATTTATTTCACCCACTGTAAATCAGCCAGGTAGGGCAGCTCTCACATTGGGAGGGTCGTAACTTGGTAGCCCTCTAAGAATTTAATTATTTTGCTAACTACATGCAACTTATAATTATGGTATTGGCTTCTTGCTGTAACCGAAGACAGATCTTCTGTTAAACTAAAAGTTACATTTTAACAAGCAAAATGTCACATCTCCAGGGCCTGCTCCGGTGACATCTGCCCCAATGACCAGGTGCCGCTCTACTGTCATGTCTCTACCAGGGCCTGCTCCAGTGACGTGTCCCCAGTGACCAGGCGCCGCTCTACTGTCACGTCTCTACCAGGGCCTGCTCCGGTGACATCTGCCCCAATGACCAGGCGCCGCTCTACTGTCACGTCTCTACCAGGGCCTGCTCCAGTAACGTGTCCCCAGTGACCAGGCGCCGCTCTACTGTCACGTCTCTACCAGGGCCTGCTCCAGTGACGTGTCCCCAGTGACCAGGGGCCACTCGTTCACGTCTCTACCAGGGCCTGCTCCAGTGACGTGTCCCCAGTGACCAGGCGCCGCTCTACTGTCACGTCTCTACCAGGGCCTGCTCCAATGACGTGTCCCCAGTGACCAGGCGCCGCTCTACTATCACGTCTCTACCAGGGCCTGCTCCAGTGACCAGGGGCCACTCTACTGTCACGTCTCTACCAGGGCCTGCTCCAGTGACGTGTCCCCAGTGACCAGGCGCCGCTCTACTGTCACGTCTCTACCAGGGCCTGCTCCAGTGACGTGTCCCCAGTGACCAGGCGCCGCTCTACTGTTACGTCTCTACCAGGGCCTGCTCCAGTGACGTGTCCCCAGTGACCAGGCGCCGCTCTACTGTGACGTCTCCACTAGGGCCTGCTCCGGTGACGTCTGCCCCAGTGACCAGGCGCCGCTCTACTGTTACGTCTCTACCAGGGCCTGCTCCAGTAACGTGTCCCCAGTGACCAGGCGCCGCTCTACTGTCACGTCTCTACCAGGGCCTGCTCCAGTGACGTGTCCCCAGTGACCAGGGGCCACTCTGTCACGTCTCTACCAGGGCCTGCTCCAGTGACGTGTCCCCAGTGACCAGGCGCCGCTCTACTGTCACGTCTCTACCAGGGCCTGCTCCAATGACGTGTCCCCAGTGACCAGGCGCCGCTCTACTATCACGTCTCTACCAGGGCCTGCTCCAGTGACCAGGGGCCACTCTACTGTCACGTCTCTACCAGGGCCTGCTCCAGTGACGTGTCCCCAGTGACCAGGCGCCGCTCTACTGTCACGTCTCTACCAGGGCCTGCTCCAGTGACGTGTCCCCAGTGACCAGGCGCCGCTCTACTGTCACGTCTCTACCAGGGCCTGCTCCAGTGACGTGTCCCCAGTGACCAGGCGCCGCTCTACTGTCACGTCTCTACCAGGGCCTGCTCCAGTGACGTGTCCCCAGTGACCACTCTACTGTCACGTCTCTACCAGGGCCTGCTCCAGTGAAGTCTGCCCCAGTGACCAGGCGCCGCTCTACTGTCACATCTCTACCAGGGCCTGCTCCAGTGAAGTCTGCCCCAGTGACCAGGCGACGCTCTACTGTGACGTCTCCACTAGGGCCTGCTCCGGTGACGTCTGCCCCAGTGACCAGGCGCCGCTCTACTGTTACGTCTCTACCAGGGCCTGCTCCAGTAACGTGTCCCCAGTGACCAGGCGCCGCTCTACTGTCACGTCTCTACCAGGGCCTGCTCCAGTGACGTGTCCCCAGTGACCAGGCGCCGCTCTACTGTTACGTCTCTACCAGGGCCTGCTCCAGTGACGTGTCCCCAGTGACCAGGCGCCGCTCTACTGTGACGTCTCCACTAGGGCCTGCTCCGGTGACGTCTGCCCCAGTGACCAGGCGCCGCTCTACTGTTACGTCTCTACCAGGGCCTGCTCCAGTAACGTGTCCCCAGTGACCAGGCGCCGCTCTACTGTCACGTCTCTACCAGGGCCTGCTCCAGTGACGTGTCCCCAGTGACCAGGGGCCACTCTGTCACGTCTCTACCAGGGCCTGCTCCAGTGACGTGTCCCCAGTGACCAGGCGCCGCTCTACTGTCACGTCTCTACCAGGGCCTGCTCCAATGACGTGTCCCCAGTGACCAGGCGCCGCTCTACTATCACGTCTCTACCAGGGCCTGCTCCAGTGACCAGGGGCCACTCTACTGTCACGTCTCTACCAGGGCCTGCTCCAGTGACGTGTCCCCAGTGACCAGGCGCCGCTCTACTGTCACGTCTCTACCAGGGCCTGCTCCAGTGACGTGTCCCCAGTGACCAGGCGCCGCTCTACTGTCACGTCTCTACCAGGGCCTGCTCCAGTGACGTGTCCCCAGTGACCACTCTACTGTCACGTCTCTACCAGGGCCTGCTCCAGTGAAGTCTGCCCCAGTGACCAGGCGCCGCTCTACTGTCACATCTCTACCAGGGCCTGCTCCAGTGAAGTCTGCCCCAGTGACCAGGCGCCGCTCTACTGTGACGTCTCCACTAGGGCCTGCTCCGGTGACGTCTGCCCCAGTGACCAGGCGCCGCTCTACTGTTACGTCTCTACCAGGGCCTGCTCCAGTGAAGTCTGCCCCAGTGACCAGGCGCCGCTCTACTGTCACATCTCTACCAGGGCCTGCTCCGGTGAAGTCTGCCCAGGTCACCCCGCACCGCTCTACTGTCATGTCTCCACTAGGGCCTGCTCCGGTGACGTCTGCCCCAGTGACCAGGCGCCGCTCTACTGTTACGTCTCTACCAGGGCCTGCTCCAGTGAAGTCTGCCCCAGTGACCAGGCGCCGCTCTACTGTCACATCTCTACCAGGGCCTGCTCCAGTGAAGTCTGCCCCAGTGACCAGGCGCCGCTCTACTGTGACGTCTCCACTAGGGCCTGCTCCGGTGACGTCTGCCCCAGTGACCAGGCGCCGCTCTACTGTTACGTCTCTACCAGGGCCTGCTCCAGTGAAGTCTGCCCCAGTGACCAGGCGCCGCTCTATTGTCACATCTCTACCAGGGCCTGCTCCGGTGAAGTCTGCCCAGGTCACCCCGCACCGCTCTACTGTCATGTCTCCACTAGGGCCTGCTCCGGTGACGTCTGCCCCAGTGACCAGGCGCCGCTCTACTGTTACGTCTCTACCAGGGCCTGCTCCAGTGACGTCTGGCCCAGTGACCAGGCGCCGCTCTACTGTGACGTCTCCACCAGGGCCTGCTCCGGTGAAGTCTGCCCAGGTCACCCGGCACCGCTCTACTGTCATGTCTCCACTAGGGCCTGCTCCGGTGACGTCTGCCACAGTCACCAGGCGCCGCTCAGCTCACACTGCAGGCAGTGCTGGTGATGGGGAGAAGTCAGTTCTCGTGGCTCTGGTGGGCGGAGTCGCCGCACATTCACCAAGCTTGGTCTGGCTGGAACTTGCAGTACTGCTGACTGACAGTAGGGGTGTGTGCCTTTCAGCTACTACTTCAGCCTATGGGAAGGCACCACACCCTTTATATAGCCTTCAGTGTTCGTGGACCTCTGCCAGATATAGTCTTGTGTTGCTGTGAGCCACATCTTTCCTGGTACTGTGCACCTTGTTTGTTGTCTTGTATGAACTCGGCTTTGTTTATTGACATCCCTCCTGCCTGCTGTTTTGTACCTCACCTGACATCTCGGTTTGACCTTGGCCTGTCGACTATCCCCATCTCTGGACTGCAGCCTACCATAGGCAGTGAACCCCTGGACCCTGCAGTAATTCCACATCCCTGTATAGGGGTTAAAGGGTTTCAGGGTACCTCGGGGTCCTGCTTAGCGGCTGGCTTGCCGTTACACAAAACTGTAGTGTAAAGCATAGAGAATTGACTAAAAAGAAACTTAAGCAAATAAAGACTTGAGAAAGAAAATGGATATTACGTTGTCAGATTGTCCTCGTGCCTATATTTTCTGCTTTCCTGCAGCTGCGTTGACCCCTAGGAGATCTGATCCACGTTAATCCCCCTATATCCTCCGAGCTGCGACAAAGTGATAAAATGCACACTAAACATTACTGGCTCTGTGGGTTTCGGAGAGCGTATTATGAACATGCTCAGAAAGACGATATCTTTCCATGCGGCAATCAACTGAAAAGAGTTTCTCTTGGTGGAGCAACCCCTTTAAAATACTATTTTTTCATTTATTATGTACCCATTATAATATGGAGTTTAGTAGTGATGGCGTGGTTTTACGCCGTTACATGCAAACTGAGTACATCCATCTCTATCCAGTCCATTTTATTGTTTGTTCTTACGACGACATTTAATATTTTAGTGATACATTTCCATCGCCCGAGTCATCCAAGCATTAAATCCTGCACATCACCGGCAGTCTGCCGCTTGGGTCTGCGAGGGGTCAATACACAAGACCAATCTACTATTCTCACCAGGTCAAATATCTGTGTAAACAAGTATATAAACCCTTGACATGCGACAATACTTTATGAACTGGAACCTATTTCAGAAACACAGAAAAGAATAAATCAGAATAAATGTAATCGGCGAGCCTTGCTTTATCAAGTTCTTGAAAAGAATGGAGCGAGTGCAGAGCCCTATACGCCGGCCGAAAAGCAGCCCGGTGCTCGTGCATTACACCTTAGGGTGCTCTCACACAGGCACAATCCATCGAAAAAAACGGATAAAACGGATCCGTCGCCTCAGTTTTTTCCATGCGTTCCTTCCGTTTTTTGACGGATCCATAGTGATACTGAGCATGCTCAGTTAAAAAACGGGTCATTGGATTCCGTAATTGTAAAGCGCTGCGGAATATGTTGGCGCTATAGAAATAAAGATTATTATTATTATTATATGCCGGATGATGACGGATCCGGCACCCATAGGCTTCCATTATACAACATGCCACACGGCGCCGGATCCGGCGTGGTCCGTTCTTTTGCCGGAGACAAAAAAACGTTGCATGCTGTGTCCTTTCCAGCAGCCGGATGATGCAATTTTGCGGCATGCAACGCAAGGCCATCCGGAACAATCCGGCGCCAATACAAGTCAATGGGAAATAAAACTGATCCGGCGCCGGATCTGTTATATCCGCCTTTCGCCAGATTGTGCCTGACGGCAAAACCTGATGTGTGAAAGGAGCCTAAGGCTATGTGTCCACAGTAGAATGTACCTGCGGATTTTTCTGCATGAAAATCCGCGACTTTCGTGGCAAATCCGCACCTTATTTTTGCCGCGGATTTACCGCGGATTACCGCGAATTTTTTTTTTCCCCATTCTATGCCCAAAATCCGCACCAAAATCCGCAACAATAATTGACATGCTGCAGATTTTTCCGGATCAAAATCCGCGGCAAATCCGCCGCGGAAAAATCCGCAGCATGGACACAGCATTTCCAAAATGCCATTGAAATGGCTTGGAAGTGCCGCTGCTGCAGATTTTCGGAAAATCCGCGGTAAATCTGCGGCAAAATCAGCGGTAAATCCGCAGCGTGGGCACATAGCCTAAGGCTGCTTTCATACATCAGTTTTTTGGCATCAGGCACAATCCGGCGAAAAACGGATAAAACGGATCTGGCGCTAGATCCGTTTTTTTCCTCATTAAATTGTATTCGTGCCGATAACTGATGATCCGTCCAAAAAAACTGATGTGTGAAAGCAGCCTAAGGAGGATCTGTCACTTCCCCCGACACGTCTTAGGGTGCTCTCACACATCCGGCTTTTCGGCGGTTTGACGGATGCGGCGCACGCCAATATAGTATGATACAGTACAGTGGCAGCGCTGCAACTTCCGGGTCACATGCTCCGGTCACATGACAGCACGTGACCGGAGCTTGTTGTGCGACCATTGTACTGTATACACTGTACGGGAGCGCGCCGGATCCAACAAAGTGAAGAAAAGCTGGATGTGTGAAAGCGGCCTTAGTAACTCGGTGCGTCCTTCACGGAATCATAACTTTGGACCTTTCAGAAGACGGGACAGAAGATGTAACATTCTATTTTAAAAGGTTTTCCAAGTTCCTATAAAGAACCGAAGTGCACAAACGATCATTAAGTCTATGTGTCCACGCTGCGGAAAATGCGTGGATTTTGCCGCGGATTTCTCGCGGAAAAGCCGCGGATTTGCCGAAAATCTGCAGCTCAGGCACTTCCCAGCCATTTCTATGGCATTTTGGAAATGCTCTGCCCACGCTGCGGAAAAATCCGCAGCGGATTTCGTGCGGATTTTGATCCGGAAAAATCTGCAACATGTCAATTATGGTTGCGGATTTTGATCCGGATTTTGGCTTTAAAATTGGGGGAAAAAAAAAATCATCCGCACCAAAATCCGCATCAAATCCGCACCTTTGAAAAGGTGCGGATTTCGGGGGAAAGCTGCGGATTTTGATGCAGAAAAATCCGCAGCTACATTCTCCCGTGGACACATAGCCTAAGGATTAATACGTCTACAGCGCTTTTTTGCTGGTATTCGCTTTCCAGCCTCAGTTGTCCTCCTGGTGCTGCAGATGTGCGGTGTCTTATTGTCTTTAGCATCATGCTAAACCTACACATCTTCTAGTTAACGTCAGAAGACTTATTGGGCAATGATTCTTGGGGGGAAAAAAAAAAAGTGTGAAAATATTCAAAGAAGAAGAAAACTAAGAGGATGCCACATATTGGAGATGGCGATCTTATATGTCAATATTGACCTTTTAAAAGGTTATTCCCATTCTCATGGAAGGATATTTTCAGAAAGTGCCTGTAAAAACAAATGCTTTTGTAATTTGCTGCTTATTAAAATTTTCAGCAGTGATTCTTGAGATATGAACACTTTTTCTTTCAGCTTGTTGACTAAGAGACCGACCACTGCTGCGATCTAGCTCGTAATCACTGCGCTGAGGCTGGTCGGGAATAGGAGGTAACAGTGTGAACAAAAAAATCCTGGCTGCTGCAAAGCAGCACTTCCAAGCTCCATAGAAAAGAGCTTGTAAACACTGCAGGTGTTCCAATTTCTAGCAGCATTGGCCGGTTTCCAAGGTGATGATGTGTAAATAAGAATGTTAATTATCTCAAGAAAGAATGAAAATTTTTGCACTATCCAAAAACATCCATTTATGAAGTTGGAATGACAATTTAAACAGCTTTACCGCGGATTAGTGATGAGTGAGCACTACCATGCTCAGTACTCGTAACTAGTGATGAGTGAGCACTACCATGCTCAGTACTCGTAACTAGTGATGAGTGGGCACTACCATGCTCAGGTGCTCTGTACTCGTAGCTAGTGATGAGTGAGCACTACCATGCTGAGTACTCGTAACTAGTGATGAGTGGGCACTACCATGCTCGGGAGCTCAGTACTGGTAACTAGTGATGAGTGAGCACTACCATGCTCAGGTGCTCTGTACTCGTAACTAGTGATGAGTGAGCACTACCATGCTCAGGTGCTCAGTGTCTCACTGCTTTTTACGAGTACTGAGCACCTGAGCATGGTAGTGCCCGCTCATCACTAGTTACGAGTACTGAGCACCCGAGCATGGTAGTGCTCTCTCATCACAACTTAGGATATAAAATCAAAATTTACCCCAAAATTAAAGGAGCTCCATGTGCAGACAACAGTTTCCGGATTCTCGGTACTTGTCAAAACAAAGTAGGAAGCTAGTTGGCTGGGTGAAAGAGGTTCCTCTCATACGCATGCGTGTATCCAGTTAGTCTCTGTGCATTGCATGCGCAGTCACCATTGGTAACTATACCGCCAACTTCATTAATGACCTCCCGTCGAAATGTCACTAGTGAATGAGACAATTATCACATCACTGCCGGCTGACATAAGTGATTGGCAGTGACAATGCAGAATGGCAAATTTTTATGCAAGATTACAAAAAAAAAAAAAAGTTAGAAAATAGACTGAGGGGTCAATTAAAATAAAATTAATACCAAAGTAGTTCAGTATAGAAAATGTGACTTATTAGAAATATACAGGGTGGTCCAAAAGTATGTGTAATAGGGTTATGAAACATGGTGTAAAGTGAAACTGACTCAGTTGCTCTTAGCAACCAATCAGATTCCACTTTTCATTCTTCACAGACTCTTTGGAAAATGAAAGGTGGAATCTGATTGGTTGCTACGAGCAACTGAGTCAGTTTCACTTTACACCATGCTTGATAACCCTATTACACATACTGTCCACCTACTTTTGGACCACCCTGGATATTACAAAGTTAAAATCCTTCCTCAATGTATAGGAAATAAATCAGTAGTCGTCAACAAAACTACTGGTTATCAATAAGAGATGAGTGGGGTCCAACATTGGCACACCCCACCCAACAGTTACAACACTTTATTATATTATTTATTATTATTATTGTTTTGAAATTTCTTCTTACACAAAAAAAAAAAAAAAAAAAAAAACACACAAACCCAGGGCCCATGATATATTTGTGTTGGAATTCTACGGATTTACATGTAAATGACTGCACGGACAGAGGAGGGGGGCAGCACCTTCCAGAAGAGATATTTTGCCGGTCCCGTCATAACAAAAGGATGTTGGCCGATGGCCGAACGTTCTGGCTGAGCCGTGCAGATCACACACAGAACCTTCCTGAACGCGGCTTTCTCTACTGTAAAACAAAAGACTCGCCCTTCACAATATAAACACAAACAAGCCAGAAGCTGGCAGAGTGGGTGGTTTTATTATATGCTTCAGAGCAGCACTCTCCAGCCTGTGGTTCTGCAGCTGCTGGAAAACAACAACTCCCAGCACATCCATGCTACCGCAGGCTATACTGGTAGTGACCATGGCCTAGAAATAGTTACCATACGATAGTTGTCCATGAAAATAACTGAGCTGCTCCTCTGGCCATGTGTAGTAGGTAATTGTAAATTAATAGGGGCAGTCATATAAGCGTTAAGGATTCAGCTCTGTATGCCTGCTCGAGTGAATATTATGTGACCTCACTTTTATGATTTGCATGCAACTGTAGGCAAACAGTGCTGAATCCTGACAGTGCGCCAGGTGTATGTGGTCAGGATCAAGCTCTGTATGCCTGCTCGAGTGGATATTATGTGACCTGAAGTTTAGAACTTCCAGGCAAACAGAGCTGAATCCTGACAGTGTGCCAGGTATACATGGTAGGGAGTCAGCTCTGTAGGTCTGCTGGAATGATTATGTGACCTCAAATTTATAATTTGCAACTGCATAAAAACAGAACTGAATGCTGACACTTATGTGTACCCCGTAAGGATTCAGCTTATTATGCCTACTAGAGTGAATATTATGCGATATCAAGTTTATTATTTGCATGCAACTGCAGGCAAACAGACCTGAATCCTGACAGTATGCCATGTGCACAACCTGCAATATCTTCAATGCTGGAGAATAGAAGGGGATAATGCCGCGCTGTCCCCAAAGGATGATTAAAAAAAAAAAAAAAAAATTGTTGATTTAATGAAAGATTATTTTGTTCCATAGGTCTACGTGTTTCGAGGTGAGGACCTCTTCTTTAGGATCACAAAAATCAGAAAAATCAACAATACATTTTTCTGGTCCTGAAGAAGAGGTCCTCACGTCGAAACGCGTAGACCTATGGAACAAAATAATCTTTCGTTAAATCAACAATTTTTTTCTATCAGCCTTTGGCGACAGCGCGGCGTTAACCCTTTCTACTCCCCAGCATTGACAATATCTACACGTGGGGCTGCGGCAGCCGCCATTATCTGTGTGCTTTCTGTGTTGGTTGTGACTTTCACAACCACACTAGGTGAGTGTACAGTAACATGCTTTTATTTTAATATCTGGTAAGACACTATTTTGTGCTCGCTCTCTCTTAGTTTCACAACCTGCAATGTGATAGAGGCACTGAAGAATTTTATGCTGACCTTGGAAACCCCCTTAAATATTAATGTGAGATTACGGTCATCTGAGTGGTGTCTAATTATCTGCCGGGGCAAATGTACAAGCCCTGTCCTAATGAATAAGTCAAAGAGGAGTGCCCAATAAGGGGTTAATAAATGACAGAGATGGGTGATATTTGCCGATCTCATCCTGTATAGGTCTCATATACAGAGTCCAATGACTAGATATACCAGTTCTACTTCATAGCTGATATTGGGAAAACAAATGTATCTTCAATGAATCAAATTGTCTCTCCAGTAAAGGAGACAAACTCTAGCACAGCGCCACCTATTGGAAGTAGCGATCCTAAAAGTCACAAGTGGATTTTTGACAATCCTTTGCAATATGACTCAGGATATATAAGCCAGATCAGAATCCCAATTTGCAGACACGGTGTTTCGGGGTGCTTGCCCCTCGTCAGTGCAAAGTATGGGGGTGTCTGATCTGGCTCATGAGAAAGCTATGTGGGGACCACGGGGGAACACTATTCTCCCTAAGGAGACTCCGCAAGCCAGTCTGGCCGCCAGGTAAGGGGACTTATAGCTGCAATGCCCCTAAAATTCCACGGGGGAACACTATTCTCCTTAAGGAGACTTTGCAAGCCAGTCTGGCTGCCAGGTAAGGGGACTTATAGCTGCAATGCCCCTCTGGGAAATATTCAAATTGTCTCTCCAGTAAAGGAGACAAACTCTAGCACAGCGCCACCTATTGGAAGTAGCGATCCTAAAAGTCACAAGTGGATTTTTGACAATCCTTTGCAATATGACTCAGGATATATAAGCCAGATCAGAATCCCAATTTGCAGACACGGTGTTTCGGGGTGCTTGCCCCTCGTCAGTGCAAAGTATGGGGGTGTCTGATCTGGCTCATGAGAAAGCTATGTGGGGACCACGGGGGAACACTATTCTCCCTAAGGAGACTCCGCAAGCCAGTCTGGCCGCCAGGTAAGGGGACTTATAGCTGCAATGCCCCTAAAATTCCACGGGGGAACACTATTCTCCTTAAGGAGACTTTGCAAGCCAGTCTGGCTGCCAGGTAAGGGGACTTATAGCTGCAATGCCCCTCTGGGAAATATTCAAATTGTCTCTCCAGTAAAGGAGACAAACTCTAGCACAGCGCCACCTATTGGAAGTAGCGATCCTAAAAGTCACAAGTGGATTTTTGACAATCCTTTGCAATATGACTCAGGATATATAAGCCAGATCAGAATCCCAATTTGCAGACACGGTGTTTCGGGGTGCTTGCCCCTCGTCAGTGCAAAGTATGGGGGTGTCTGATCTGGCTCATGAGAAAGCTATGTGGGGACCACGGGGGAACACTATTCTCCCTAAGGAGACTCCGCAAGCCAGTCTGGCCGCCAGGTAAGGGGACTTATAGCTGCAATGCCCCTAAAATTCCACGGGGGAACACTATTCTCCTTAAGGAGACTTTGCAAGCCAGTCTGGCTGCCAGGTAAGGGGACTTATAGCTGCAATGCCCCTCTGGGAAATATTCAAATTGTCTCTCCAGTAAAGGAGACAAACTCTAGCACAGCGCCACCTATTGGAAGTAGCGATCCTAAAAGTCACAAGTGGATTTTTGACAATCCTTTGCAATATGACTCAGGATATATAAGCCAGATCAGAATCCCAATTTGCAGACACGGTGTTTCGGGGTGCTTGCCCCTCGTCAGTGCAAAGTATGGGGGTGTCTGATCTGGCTCATGAGAAAGCTATGTGGGGACCACGGGGGAACACTATTCTCCCTAAGGAGACTCCGCAAGCCAGTCTGGCCGCCAGGTAAGGGGACTTATAGCTGCAATGCCCCTAAAATTCCACGGGGGAACACTATTCTCCTTAAGGAGACTTTGCAAGCCAGTCTGGCTGCCAGGTAAGGGGACTTATAGCTGCAATGCCCCTCTGGGAAATATTCAAATTGTCTCTCCAGTAAAGGAGACAAACTCTAGCACAGCGCCACCTATTGGAAGTAGCGATCCTAAAAGTCACAAGTGGATTTTTGACAATCCTTTGCAATATGACTCAGGATATATAAGCCAGATCAGAATCCCAATTTGCAGACACGGTGTTTCGGGGTGCTTGCCCCTCGTCAGTGCAAAGTATGGGGGTGTCTGATCTGGCTCATGAGAAAGCTATGTGGGGACCACGGGGGAACACTATTCTCCCTAAGGAGACTCCGCAAGCCAGTCTGGCCGCCAGGTAAGGGGACTTATAGCTGCAATGCCCCTAAAATTCCACGGGGGAACACTATTCTCCTTAAGGAGACTTTGCAAGCCAGTCTGGCTGCCAGGTAAGGGGACTTATAGCTGCAATGCCCCTCTGGGAAATATTCAAATTGTCTCTCCAGTAAAGGAGACAAACTCTAGCACAGCGCCACCTATTGGAAGTAGCGATCCTAAAAGTCACAAGTGGATTTTTGACAATCCTTTGCAATATGACTCAGGATATATAAGCCAGATCAGAATCCCAATTTGCAGACACGGTGTTTCGGGGTGCTTGCCCCTCGTCAGTGCAAAGTATGGGGGTGTCTGATCTGGCTCATGAGAAAGCTATGTGGGGACCACGGGGGAACACTATTCTCCCTAAGGAGACTCCGCAAGCCAGTCTGGCCGCCAGGTAAGGGGACTTATAGCTGCAATGCCCCTAAAATTCCAAATCTTCAATGAATAGCAGCTTAACAAGCCGGCTGGATGAACGCCACCGTGACAAGTACACAACATCTCAGAATGATCTGCCCACCGGCTACGGCAAGTTTTGCTTCCAGGACTTGGAAGTTGCTGGTTTTTGGTGTTTTTTTTGCAATCTCAATTGAAGGGATTGATTTTAAAAAGCAAAATAGTCAGTGAGTGTGTCTGCAGGGAAGCATTGAAGTGTCAGGATGAGGCAGGAGGGGCGAGGGAGGAGGATGAAGAGGGCCTTCCTGTACTGTGCTGGGGGAATAGACGCGCCTTACAGGCCCATTCCAACGGGATGAGCCACAGCAGCAAATCTCACACACCACGCCGGAGCAGGAGGGGACCAGCTGCGGCCAAATCATCGTGGAGACGCACATTGCCACATAGAGCCACATCCTATTGTGACATGTAACAAAGAAATAAAGCCTCTGGAATTACAGCGCACTCAGCCCTGGGGTTACTCTAACCGCGGTCACTTAAGAGGATCCGTCCTGTAGGGGCTAAGGAGGCCGAACCCAAATTATACCTCGCCTATACTCAGGGCAAAAATGCCTCCGATACAGACTCTGCAGAAAGGGACTCGGGGGGTAGCAGTAGCCGGGATGCAGGCGCTTCTCAAAAGTAGCAGCGATAAACTATCATTAAAAAAAAAAAATTATAAATATATATATATATATATATATATATATATATATATATATATATATATATATATATATATATATATATATATATATATTTCCTTGATTGATAATGGTCATTCGGTCTCTGCACCAATAGCTACTTGGTAGCCTACCCTAAAGATTGGGGCTAGACTGCAACAAGTGCTGGACGACCGCAGTTCTTTCACATAAACCATTTGTGCAACTTGCTGGGGAAAAAAAAAAAAAAATGAAGCCACAAGAAACTAAAAATCACATGCGACTTGCATTGAATTTTACAGCTCATGAATCGCATGCGGCCCGCAACCAGAAGAAAATCCATCACGTTCGGAAATGTTTGCGCCTTTGTCACTGATCGCAAGTCTTCATGAGACACAATAGGGAATCATGAGAAGAGATGTCATAATGCAACACTATAGATCATTAGAGGTGAAGTCATAATGAGACACTATAGATCATCAGAGGTGATAATGTGACACTATAGATCATTAGAGGTGATGTCATAATGCGACACTATAGATCAGAGGTGATGTCATAATGCGACACTATAGATCATTAGAGGTGATGTCATAATGCGACACTATAGATCAGAGGTGATGTCATAATGCGACACTATAGATCATTAGAGGTGATGTCATAATGCGACACTATAGATCAGAGGTGATGTCATAATGCGACACTATAGATCAGAGGTGATGTCATAATGCGACACTATAGATCAGAGGTGATGTCATAATGCGACACTATAGATCGGAGGTGATGTCATAATGCGACACTATAGATCAGAGGTGATGTCATAATGAGACACTATAGATCAGAGGTGATGTCATAATGAGACACTATAGATCAGAGGTGATGTCATAATGAGACACTATAGATCAGAGGTGATGTCATAATGAGACACTATAGATCAGAGGTCATGTCATAATGAGACACTATAGATGATTAGAGGTGATGTCAGAATGTAACACAATAGGACTATATTTTTTTTATTTTTTTTTTTTAAATACGAGAGTAGAAAAATAAAAAGCATTCAAGAAAACACCCCTTGTTTTGTATCTATCGTCGGTGTGATATTCCTTTGTATACAATAATTTTCACGAGAGGTGAGGTCGTAACGCGACACTATAGGAAATCATTACAGGTGATGTTATAGGTGACATGATAGGGAATCGTTACAAGTGATGTCATAAGGTGATACTATAGAAAATGATTACAGGTGATGTTGTAACGTGACATTGCCATCTTCCATTTAGTCCTAGCCTAAGGGCTGGTTCACACTAAGCGACAACGAGGTCGCTGTTACGTCACCATTTACTGTGACGTAACAGCGACCTTGTAAGTCGCTGTTATGATCGCTGCTTAGCTGTCAAACACAGCAGCCGAAGCAGCGATCATAACCGCGAGAGCAGGGAGCCGCGCACACTGCTTAGCGCTGGCTCCTTGCTCTCCTAGCTACAGTACACATCGGGTTAATTAACCCGATGTGTACTGCAGCTACATGTGCAGAGAGCCGGAGCCGGGACCACAGGCAGCGTGAGAGCTGCGGAGGCTGGTAACTAAGGTAAATATCGGGTAACCACCTTGGTTACCCGATGTTTACCCTGGTTACAGCTTACCGCAGGCTGCCAGATGCCGGCTCCTGCTCCCTTCATTTTGTCACTCTCTCGCTGTCACACACAGTGTTCTGTGTGTCACAGCGGGAGAGCGCCTTTGAAGAAAACGAACCAGGGCTGTGTGTAACGAGCAGCGATCTCGCAGCAGGGGCCAGATCGCTGCTCAGTGTCACACACAGCGAGGTCGCTAATGAGGTCACTGTTGCGTCACCAAAACCGTGCCGTAGCAGCGATTTCGGTAGCGATCTCGCTATGTGTGAAGCACCCCTTAGGCCGGATTCACACATCCGTGTTTTGCAGTCCAAGTACAGACCACAATGCATGGACAGGTTGCGGGTCTCCCGGCCTGAGCTTGACAGACACATATGTGCCTATGAATTTGATGACATCCGGTCGAGAGTCCCCCATCACCAGTCTGTGAATCGTGGACCATCACATACAGTACTGTTTATAGGGGACAGGTGTATATGGCGAGGGCTATGGGAGCTTGGACCCTCATTTTCCGAAATGGGCAGCATCACGGTAATGTGGTTGAGCACCTATGCCGTATGTTTTGCAGCGTACTTTGAAGGATTTCCTGACACAGAGGGTGGTCCAACAGTAGGTGGACAGTATGTGTAATAGGGTTATCAAACATGGTGTAAAGTGAAACTGCCCCAGTTGCCCTTACCAACCAATCAGATTCCACCTTTCATTTTCCAAAGAGTCTGTAAAGAATGAAAAGTGGAATCTGACTGGTTGCTAAGGGCAACGGAGTCTGTTTACACCATGTTTGATAACCCTATTAGACATACTGACCACCTACTTTTGGACCACCTATTGTCACGAGACCCCATATTAAAAACCATATAGAGCCCACATTTTTACTAATTAAGAATATCAACATAATAAAGAAAAGCCAAGAATGAGGACCAATGGATACAATACAAAGAATATGCCACAAGCTTTCCTAATGCGGAAAACAAATAGATACTCCAAAGAGCAGATTACAAATGATGGCGGCTGTATGGCCGGCACAGGCTTTATCAGGGGCTGGATGAAAACAGCTATGCCACTATTATCTGAGCAATAGAAACAGAAACTATCAGTTTTGGTTGATAAAGAACCATATAGATAAGCTGATAATCATGAAATGGGTGTTCACCAGGATGCTCGTTTGCAGATTATTGCCTTGTGTTAAAGGGAATCTGTCAGCAGGTTTTTGCTATGTAAGCTGAAGACACCATGCTGCAAAAGTTAACACCGAGAATTCAGGGATGCCTGTCTTCTCAAGATCTAATCTGTTATTTTCTATGTTTGTTTAAGCAGCAGGACTTATAATTGCTCAGACTACAAAGTTATGCACATGGCAGTCTGGCACGCCCCCTCCTCTGATTGTACTTTGACAGTTAGGTGTCAATCTCAATAAAGAGCTTAGTGGGGGCATGGTTAGCGGTCTTAGCCCTGCTACATGGCTACATCTAAACATTCTGATTTTGTCAGAATGGCTCCACCCAGTAATCTAAGTGATACATCGTTGGATTCAGGATTTGAGATGAGCGGACTTGTGGAAGTTAAGTTTGGTGGGTTCAGCCAGACTTCACATAAAGTTCAGTTTGGGACCCGAACCCCAATGGAGGTCACTAATTGGGCAGTTCGGGTCTCTGCGCACATGCAGATCACTTCCAGGGGCAGGTGGGGTGGGCTGGGGTGTGAGGTTTTTGCTTTTTGTTTTTTTTTTTTTGTTTTGCCCAGACAATCATAAAACGATGCTCCAGGTAGGTACCACTATGGGGTCCATTTATTTCAATGGAGCAGTAATGAGAATTGTAAAAGATGTTCCATCACTGGCACATTAGTTGGGAAACAGGTCAGAGGACCAATTGCAGGAATCTTCATTCAGCTCAGGAGTGCTTTATAATGTCCCTACAATTTAGGAATCCAGGCATCTGGATCGCCGCCTTATGTCAAATTAGGTTTTTAATGTAGAAAAACTCCTGTAAAGACACAAAAAAGCCCCCAAAATTTTGAAAAATGTTCAATTCTTTAGTGTTGCCTTTTAAAGGCAATGAGGAAACAGGTAGATCATGTGGTTTAAAACCCCAGCATGTCCTGCAGTATTTCCTGCAGAGGGTTATGTCCCCATTTACTGCTATGTAAAACCTGCCTGCAGATAAAACAGGGTCTGGGGAGTTTGGAGGTGCAGTTCCCTAATTTACTGATAATTTGCACCCACGCTGCTCAGCACCTAGAGACCCTCTTCTCCAGACAGACACAGGCAGGGGAAGGCGCTGACATACAGTTAGGTCCAGAAATATTTAGACAGTGACACAATTTTCGCGAGTTGGGCTCTGCATGCCACCACATTGGATTTGAAATGAAACCTCTACAACAGAATTCAAGTGCAGATTGTAACGTTTAATTTGAAGGTTTGAACAAAAATATCTGATAGAAATTGTAGGAATTGGACAAATAAACCAAACCCAAACAAAATATTTTTATTTTCAATATTTTGTTGCGAATCCTTTGGAGGCAATCACTGCCTTAAGTCTGGAACCCATGGACATCACCAAACGCTGCGTTTCCTCCTTCTTAATGCTTTGCCAGGCCTTTACAGCCGCAGCCTTCAGGTCTTGCTTGTTTGTGGGTCTTTCCGTCTTAAGTCTGGATTTGAGCAAGTGAAATGCATGCTCAATTGGGTTAAGATCTGGTGATTGACTTGGCCATTGCAGAATGTTCCACTTTTTTGCACTCATGAACTCCTGGGTAGCTTTGGCTGTATGCTTGGGGTCATTGTCCATCTGTACTATGAAGCGCCGTCCGATCAACTTTGCGGCATTTGGCTGAATCTGGGCTGAAAGTATATCCCGGTACACTTCAGAATTCATCCGGCTACTCTTGTCTGCTGTTATGTCATCAATAAACACAAGTGACCCAGTGCCATTGAAAGCCATGCATGCCCATGCCATCACGTTGCCTCCACCATGTTTTACAGAGGATGTGGTGTGCCTTGGATCATGTGCCGTTCCCTTTCTTCTCCAAACTTTTTTCTTCCCATCATTCTGGTACAGGTTGATCTTTGTCTCATCTGTCCATAGAATACTTTTCCAGAACTGAGCTGGCTTCATGAGGTGTTTTTCAGCAAATTTAACTCTGGCCTGTCTATTTTTGGAATTGATGAATGGTTTGCATCTAGATGTGAACCCTTTGTATTTACTTTCATGGAGTCTTCTCTTTACTGTTGACTTAGAGACAGATACACCTACTTCACTGAGAGTGTTCTGGACTTCAGTTGATGTTGTGAACGGGTTCTTCTTCACCAAAGAAAGAAACTGTTGTCATCCGTGGACGCCCAGGCCTTTTTGAGTTCCCAAGCTCACCAGTCAATTCCTTTTTTCTCAGAATGTACCCGACTGTTGATTTTGCTTCTCCAAGCATGTCTGCTATCTCTCTGATGGATTTTTTCTTTTTTTCAGCCTCAGGATGTTCTGCTTCACCTCAATTGAGAGTTCTTTAGACCGCATGTTGTCTGGTCACAGCAACAGCTTCCAAATGCAAAACCACACACCTGTAATCAACCCCAGACCTTTTAACTACTTCATTGATTACAGGTTAACGAGGGAGACGCCTTCAGAGTTAATTGCAGCCCTTAGAGTCCCTTGTCCAATTACTTTTGGTCCCTTGAAAAAGAGGAGGCTATGCATTACAGAGCTATGATTCCTAAACCCTTTCTCCGATTTGGATGTGAAAACTCTCATATTGCAGCTGGGAGTGTGCACTTTCAGCCCATATTATATATATAATTGTATTTCTGAACATGTTTTTGTAAACAGAAAAAATAACAAAACTTGTGTCACTGTCCAAATATTTCTGGCCCTAACTGTAGTCACTATTAAATGAAGCTGTGCCTACACAACAAATCCTCTTTACATTTCACCCTTGCAAAAAACTAAGACTTTGGTAGAAACAGTGACTCAGCTCAGACTGTCAGATTATTTATGTCAACTTCCTATATACACAGGGCTGAAAACTAGTGTTGAGCGGGCACTACCATGCTCGGGTGCTCAGTACTCGTAACTAGTGATGAGCGGGCACTACCATGCTCAGGTGCTTGGTACTCGTAACTAGTGATGATGAGTGAGCACTACCATACTCGGGTGCGCTGTACTCGTAACTAGTGATGATGAGTGAGCACTACCATGCTCGGGTGCGCTGTACTCGTAACTAGTGATGAGCGGGCACTACCATGCTCAGGTGCTCGGTACTCCTAACTAGTGATGAGTGGGCACTACCATGCTCGGGTGCGCTGTACTCGTAACTAGTGATGAGCGGGCACTACCATGCTCAGGTGCTCGGTACTCCTAACTAGTGATGAGTGGGCACTACCATGCTCGGGTGCTCTGTACTTGTAACTAGTGATGAGCGGGCACTACCATGCTCTGATGAGTATGTGTCAGATGAGTTTGTGTTGTAAACTCTGCAGATGAGCCCTGGCTGGAGAAGTCGTCATGTTGGGCTGGGCCAGAAAGAAAAGACGAAAAAAGTGAATAACTCCATCAGAAAGAACATTAGCTGTACGTCACCACCTATAACTGTACTATAATCTTTCACGTGTACTGCAGGACTGATATCTACCACTATATGGTCATCATATGGCGGTAATATCTGTGTAGGCCTTTGTGTAGATCTATTTTCAGTAACAGCGTGGTCATCTGCTGAGGTTCCTGTATACCCATTATTAAGGCGTGATACTATACTTGTTACCAGGTTAGGGGCCCATTCAGATGTTTCGCCCCCCCTGAGCTGAGCCACAGAAACCTCCCCAATGTGTTTTAAATGATGCATGTGCATAACTAACGTGGGTGAATAAAAAAAAAATCCACGTATTAAAAAAAATAAAATAAATAAGACTTCGTTATTATATGCTTAGGTGATTACAGTAAATACCTTAGGTTTCAGTCATAGGGGCGGCACATTTGCTGGGATCAGTCACTGTCACTCAAGTTCAGGCAGGATTTTTTTTTTTTTTTAACTTAGTCACGCAACCGCATTGTAATTGATCGCATGATCCGGAGCTCAGCATTGCAGAAGTGCTCGTGCAGGACCTGTGTTCATGTCACTATCATGTGACCGTGATGAGCGGAGCTCAACAGAGAAGTGATGGTGAAGGACCTGTGGTAATCAGCAGAAGAAAAGTGGTTGTGCAGGACCTGTGCTGATGTCATGAACATGTGACAGTAATGGGCGGAGCTCAGAGAAGTGATGGTGAAGGACCTGTTGAACTTGAGTGACCGTGACTGATCCTAACAAAAGCTCCACCCCTATAACTGAAACCTAAAAAAGGTATTTATTACATTCACCTAGGCATATAAAGTTTTTTTTCTTTGTTTTTTTTTTTTTTTGTTTTTTTTTAAAGATAAATACATGGATTAAAAAAATAATAAAAAAAAAAATCAGACCATGTTGCTGATGCACATTGCATCATTTAAAACACATGGGGGGTTGTTTAATATATATTATATATAAAAAAAATAAAAAAACGACAGGTTCCCTTTAACTCCAAACATGACACTATTTTGTAAGGTGTCATGTATTAGTGTGTTAGGCCCTGTGCGTACTAGAAAAAGGAATTTTCTTAAGAAAATTCCGGAGGCTCCATAAGATTTCTGCACTTGCAGGAAAATACAGCACCGAAATCCGCATCCAAATCCGCATGTGCTTTGTTGCGTTTTGCTGCGGATTTTGTGCGGATTGGGTGGGGAAATGCCGCAGCCAGCGTAGGACTGGCTACTGGAGGAATCTCCAGTAATACCAGGCCAGGCTGCGGTTACCTGCACTGAACTCCGGAGCTCCCACCTTTTTCCCGCAGCAAAACATGCAGCTGTCAAAATCAGTATAGTGCGCACAGAATTTTTTTTTCCCATAGGTTTTGCTGGTGAATCACTGCATAGATGTTATGAACATTTTCTGCAGCGAAACATACAGCAAATCCACAGGAAATTCCGTCTAGTGCGCACAAGGCCATACTCTCCAGGTACTAGTCGCTTTCTTTGACCTGCTCATGGTGCAAAAACTTCTCTGAAGTGATTTGTATCTAATTTTTTTAAACATAGTTATTTTAACAACACTTGTACACATTCCACTAAGGGTACTTTCACACTTGCGTTGAACGGTATCCGTTGCATTGCGTTGTGTAACGGATGCAACGGATGTGTTGCATATAGTGGCACAACGGATGCAATGGATGCTGCAAAACAACGCAATTCGTTTTGATTTTTTTTTTTTTTTTTTTTTTTAGTTTTACCAGCAGCAGACTATTGTAAACGATCAGCTGATCGCTCCCCTGCAGCCGGCCGCCGGGTGATCAGCTGATCGCTCCCCTGCAGCCGGCCGCCGGGTGATCAGCTGATCGCTCCCCTGCAGCCGGCCGCCGGGTGATCAGCTGATCGCTCCCCTGCAGCCGGCCGCCGGGTGATCAGCTGATCGCTCCCCTGCAGCCGGCCGCCGGGTGATCAGCTGATCGCTCCCCTGCAGCCGGCCGCCGGGTGATCAGCTGATCGCTCCCCTGCAGCCGGCCGCCGGGTGATCAGCTGATCGCTCCCCTGCAGCCGGCCGCCGGGTGATCAGCTGATCGCTCCCCTGCAGCCGGCCGCCGGGTGATCAGCTGATCGCTCCCTGCAGCCGACCGCCGGGTGATCAGCTGATCGCTCCCTGCAGCCGGCCGCCGGGTGATCAGCTGATCGCTCCCTGCAGCCGGCCGCCGGGTGATCAGCTGATCGCTCCCTGCAGCCGGCCGCCGGGTGATCAGCTGATCGCTCCCTGCAGCCGGCCGCCGGGTGATCAGCTGATCGCTCCCTGCAGCCGGCCGCCGGGTGATCAGCTGATCGCTCCCTGCAGCCGGCCGCCGGGTGATCAGCTGATCGCTCCCTGCAGCCGGCCGCCGGGTGATCAGCTGATCGCTCCCTGCAGCCGGCCGCCGGGTGATCAGCTGATCGCTCCCTGCAGCCGGCCGCCGGGTGATCAGCTGATCGCTCCCTGCAGCCGGCTGCCGGGTGATCAGCTGAGCGCTGTCACTTGCCGGCGGCCGGGCATGCCGGCGGGCGGGCATGCCAGCGGAGCGCTGTCACTTGCCGGCGCCCGGGCATGCCGGCGGGCGGGCGCTCAGCTGAGCACTGTGACTTGCCGGCGGCCGGGCGCTCAGCTGAACGTTCGGCCACCGCGAGCCAAAATAAAGTTTGTTTTTTTTGTTTTTTTTTTTAAATCAAAAAGAGCATGCGCAGTGGAATCCAGAGGATTCCGCTGCTCAAAATAACGTTACATGCTGCGTTCCTCCTGCTGGGCGGAAGCAACGGAGCGTCGCCCAGCGGAAGTAACGCAGGTCCTTTTGGTACAATCCGTCACCCATACAAGTCTATGGGAAACAGTGGAATCCGTTAACGGATTCCACTGTTTTCCAAAAGAGCGGATTGTAACGGAAGGAAATAAACGCAAGTGTGAAAGTACCCTTATCTCTATTTGGAAATCTATTATATGCCAGTGAAAATCCACATTACATTTTTCAGAGCGGTTTTTACTTTCTAGGCACCAGTCACTTTCTCTGACCTGTTTACAGTGCAATAACCCTTATTCTACCCTATATGCCCTCTAAAGCTGTGAGGATATTCATTTCCTAATATTTATATACTGTACTTCATCCTCAGCAGATATTTATTCAGCATGGGTCACTTTTTTTTGACCAAGTCACTGTGTTTATGGTAATTTCTGTGCGTTATTTAAAGGGATATGCTCCCCAGTTTTGATTGAGACAATGTCAAGATTTTCTGAATTATCCTCATATTTAACTTGGATCATGAATTTTGTGGTTTTAAGCAACTGCTGTCCTCCACATTGTGGCCTTTTTTGTATTTATTTTTTTAAAGCATATTCTGTTTTTCATTTATCTTTAATAAAAAAAAAATCAAATTTTAGGCCCCAAACGCTTTGTTTCTTCTTGTTGTTCTATATAATGAACACGTGTTGTATCGGTGGGAAAAAAAAAAAGAAAAACGGATTCCACATTTACGCGACACACGGACGCCTTAACCAGGTTTTTGCTCCCTGATCTGAGAGCGGCATAATATAGAGACAGAAACCATGAATCCAGCAATGTGTCACTTACTGAGCTGTCATTTTGATAAAATCAATGTTTTCTCTGTTGCAGATCTAGCAGTTATACAGAGCTCATGAATATGCTGGACTACCTGCAGCATGACAAGTAGCCCTGCAATGATAATTCACTGCTGATTAAACCGTGATTTTATCAAAAGCAGCCTAATGGATTCGAGGAGATAATAATAATTAATAATAATTTTATTCATTTATATAGCGCTATTAATTCCACAGCGCTTTACATATATTGGCAACACTGTCCCCATTGCGGCTCACAATCTAGAGTCCCTATCTGTATGTTTTTGGAGTGTGGGAGGAAACCGGAGAACCCGGAGGAAACCCACGCAAACACAGGGAGAACATACAAACTCCGTGCAGATGGTGTCCTTGGTGAAATTTGAACCCAGGACCCCAGCGCTGCAAGACTGCAGTGCTAACCACTGAGCCACCGTGCCGCCCATAGGAGATACATTATCTGTAATTTTGTAGTTTAACATAATCATAATGTATTGTATTATATGATTATTGATTATCTGTTTTTGTTATTAAAAACTAATAAAAAGAAGATAAAAAAAAAAAGCAGCCTAGTAAGTGACATCGCTGGAATCAGGATCTCTGCCCCTACATTATGCTGCTTTCAGATTAGGCGGCAAAAGCTTGGCGATAGATTCCCTTTAAGCAGTAAAACAGACGGTACTTAGATGACACAGACTGAGTCTGTGTGCTGTCTGCTTTATTCATGGACAAACAATCAAGAGTTTGATCTGTGAAAAAAAAATTAAATTTGGGAACCACGCGTCGCATTACATTGAGCACCAGATAAACAACGCAACCAAAAACTGAGCAAACTGTCTGCAAATCACACAGGAGCAACATCCATGGCAAGAGAGCCGTGAACCACCCAACACATATCAAACTTTGCATGACAGGACCAGGAGGTTGCAAAGTATAAGAAGTCATTAGATGGGATGTCACCTGAGCATACCGCCAGACGTCGCTGTATAGCCACAGCCTCCGGACCGGCGCCAATCAAGTACCCAAGTATAATGAAAGTCAATGGGGGTCTCAAGTATTTTTCCGGGAAATCAATTTTTTCAAAACAGACAAAAAAAAGTATCTGCGAAAACTTTTTTTTTTTTGCCAATGGATTGGTTCTAGCAGATGATTACTGGACATGTGACCATATCCATCATCGCTAGCACTTTGTGGATCGGAGCTGCTTGCTCCTGATCACCGCCGGCCCAGACAAGACACTACTTGTACACATTTTTATTTAGTTAGCGCCAGCAGGTTGCGCAGCACTTTTTGGATCAGAACTGCTTGCTCCTGATCACCGCTGGCCTGGTCGAGACGCTACTTGTGCACATTTTTATTTCGTTAGCGCCAGCATGTTTATCAGCACTTTTCGGATCAGAGCTGCTCGCTCCTGATCACCGCAGGCCCGGACGAGACGCTACTTGTGCACATTTTTATTTCGTTAGCGCCAGCATGTTGCGCAGCACTTTTCGGATCGGAGCTGCTCGCTCCTGATCAACGCTGGACGAGATGCTACTTGCGCGCATTTTTATTTAGTTAGTGCCATCATATTGCGCAGCACTTTTTGGATCAGAGCTGCTTGCTCCTGATCACCACTAGCCCGCACAAGACGCTACTTGCACACATTTTTATGTAGTTAGCGCCAGCATATTGCGCAGCACTTTTCGGATTGGAGCTGCTCGCTCCTAATGACCACTACCCCGGACGAGACGCTACTTGTGCACATTTTTAGCGCCAGCATATTGCGCAGCTCTTTACGGATTGGAGCTGCTTGCTCCTGATCAGCACCAGCCAGGATCAGACGCTACTTGCGCACATTTTTATGTGGTTAGTAGCAGCATATTGCGCAGCACTTTTCGGATCGGAGCTGCTTGCTCCTGATCAGCGCCGGCCAGGATCAGACGCTACTTGCGCACATTTTTATGTCGTTAGCACCAGCATATTGCGCAGCACTTTTCGGATTGGAGCTGCTTGCTCCTGATCAGCGTCGGCCAGGATCAGACGCTACTTGTGCACATTTTTATGTAGTTAGCGCAGCTCTTTACGGATTGGAGCTGCTTGCTCCTGATCAGCACCAGCCAGGATCAGACGCTACTTGCGCACATTTTTATGTGGTTAGTAGCAGCATATTGCGCAGCATTTTTCGGATTGGAGCTGCTTGCTCCTGATCAGCACCAGCCAGGATCAGACGCTACTTGCGCACATTTTTATGTCGTTAGCACCAGCATATTGCGCAGCACTTTTCGGATCGGAGCTGCTTGCTCCTGATCAGCGCCGGCCAGGATCAGACGCTACTTGTGCACATTTTTATGTAGTTAGCGCAGCTCTTTACGGATTGGAGCTGCTTGCTCCTGATCAGCGCCGGCCAGGATCAGACGCTACTTGCGCACATTTTTATGTGGTTAGTAGCAGCATATTGCGCAGCACTTTTCGGATTGGAGCTGCTTGCTCCTGATCAGCGCCGGCCAGGATCAGACGCTACTTGCGCACATTTTTATGTGGTTAGTAGCAGCATATTGCGCAGCACTTTTCGGATTGGAGCTGCTTGCTCCTGATCAGCACCAGCCAGGATCAGACGCTACTTGCGCACATTTTTATGTCGTTAGCACCAGCATATTGCGCAGCACTTTTCGGATCGGAGCTGCTTGCTCCTGATCAGCGCCGGCCATGATCAGACGCTACTTGCGCACATTTTTATGTGGTTAGTAGCAGCATATTGCGCAGCACTTTTCGGATCGGAGCTTCTTGCTCCTGATCAGCGCCGGCCAGGATCAGACGCTACTTGCGCACATTTTTATGTGGTTAGTAGCAGCATATTGCGCAGCACTTTTCGGATCGGAGCTTCTTGCTCCTGATCAGCGCCGGCCAGGATCAGACGCTACTTGTGCACATTTTTGTGCATAAAAACAAAAAAAAAGTTACAATTCCTAAATTCTGCAGCTTATTTCTAAGATCAGTACAATCTGCTGTGAACACCCAGCGCAGAACATCAGCCCCATCCCCAGCCCCTGTGGACACGGTCCAGACAGGAAGCAGAAGCTGTCCCCACAGCAGAGGTCCCCCCTCAGGCTGAGCGCATGCTGGGAGTTGTAGTCCGCCAGCAGGGCGCAGATTGCGGCTCTCCCCGGCAGCCCCACTTCCTGCACTCACCCACTCCATACTTCTCCTCTTTCTTGGTGGGCACCCAGCGAGTCATGGTGCTTCCTGCTCCCCGGGTCCTGGCTCAGGCTCGGGCGGCCGCCATCCGTGCAGGGCGGGGAGGGGGGCAGCTAAATCCGAAGTAATAATGGAAAGTAACAAGGAGGGAAGAGCTGGGGACGGACACAGTGTAACTTTGTGAGGAGGAGGAGGCGGGAGGAGCGGATGGCCCGGCCCCGGCCGGCGTGTCAGGGGTTTCCTGGAGGGAGCTCCTCCCCCAGCTGTGAGAAGAATGGCTGCAGCCGCGGCGCTACACAGGGAAGGTGAGGAGGAGACGCCGCTCCGGCCGCCATTGCCTCCGCCTCCTGCAACAACACAACTAGGCACGACAGTAGAGCGAAAACTTTGTTGGGGTCACGTGATGCCACCGACTCTAGAGAAGCAGAAGCGGGACATCCTACGAACCAATAGAAGAGCAGCTTTTATTTTTGTTATAATGAAAGCTGATTGGTCAGAATGGGAAACAGCAACATGTTTTGGTCCAGTCAACCAATCAGATACCAGCTTTCATTTTATAATTCGTGCTTGGAAAATGAGAGCTTAATGGTGATTGGTTGCAATATCATTTGGTCCATAGCAACCAAATCAGTGATCATCTTTTTTTCATTAGTTGAAAATGAGAGCAGAGGAACACTATTTGGTCTCTAGCAACCAACCAATCAGTGATCTGCTTTTGTATTAGATAAAAATGAGAGGTGAAAGCTTATTGGTTGCAATGTGACACTGCAACCAATAACACGTGGTCTGTAGCAACCAAATAGCACGTGGTCTGTAGCAACCAATCAGTGATCTGCTTTTGTACTACTGGAAAATAAGAGGTGAAAGCTTACGCTGCTTTCACGCATCCGTTTTTTCCTGTGCGGCACAATACGGCGCTTTGCAGAAAAAACGCAACCGTTTTTTTTTGCCGCCAGTTGCGTTTTTTTTGCATAGATTTACATTAGTGCCATATTGTGCTGCATGGGCTTGCGTTCCATCCGGTTTTTGCCGCATGCGGCAGATTTAGCCGATGCGGCGGCCGGATGGAACGTTGCCTGGCACATTTTTTTGAACGGCAAAATCGATGCGGCGCGATTTGCAATGCATGCCTATGGACGCCGCATGCGTTTTTTTCCACTGCGCATGCTCAGTAACCTGCCGGAATCGGCAAAAAACGGATGGGCTGCTTGTAAAAAACGTATGCAAAGGATGCGGTATTGTCACTGCATCCGTTGCATAGGTTTTAAAGCCGGATTGGCCGGCTCTGCTAAAACCAGAGGTGTGAAAGCAGCCTTATTCGGTGCAGAAAAACCAAATAGTACAGTTTGTCATTGCATTTGCAGCCTATCAGTGATCAGCTTTTAGAAGCAGAAAATGAGAGCTGAAAGCTGATTAATTGCAGTGGAACTATTTGGTCTCTAGCAACCAATCAGTAATCTGCTTTTATATTAGTTTTAAATGAGAGCTGAAAGCTTATTGGTAGCAATGGGACACTATAATCACACTTGGTCTGTAATAACCAATCAGTGATCTGCTTTTGAATTACTGGAAAATAAGAGATGAAAGCTTATTGGTTGCTGTAGAATCAAATAGTGCAGTGTTTGTCAATGCAGCCTATCAGTGATCAGCTTTTAGAAATAGGATAAGCTGAAGCTGATTGGTTGTTATTGGATAATGCAACAATATTTGTTCCACTAGTTGCAAAACACCACAGGTACTAATTTGCATTTTGTAAATTACGGTTGGTTGGTTAATGATAGATGATTGGTTGCTATAGGCTGCTGCAACATATAGAGTGGTAGTCCATATTAACCAATTAAAAAGCAGCTTTCAGTTTGTAGCCTGTGGTGAAAAATGAGAGCTGAAATCTGATTGGCTACTATGGAATACTGTTTTTTAATTAAGTCTTCCTATTGTAGACGTCTATGGCATAATATCCTTATCAGAAGGGGGATAATTATAAATCTGGGGCTGAATGGTCGCCCATAACAACCAATTAAGAAACCAGACCAGTTTACTAGCTATAGTTGCTTGCAGTCAATCAGAGCCCAGTGTTAATTTTAAGGCTTATGGTGGTTACATAAGAGTTAGAAGCTGATTGGATGCTACAGAATACTGCAAAATTTGGTTTACAAGTTTTAAAGCATTAGTCCTTAACAACCAATTAGAAACAAGCTTTAATTTTATAACCCATGGTATGTAAATGAAAGCTGGCAGCTGATTGGTTGCTGAGGGATACGGCGCACTCATGTTCATACACTACTCACAAAAAGTTAGGGATATTTGGTTTTCAGGTGACATTTCAGGATAATCCTATAATGCTCTCTGACCTTTTCAGGTGAGCTTATTGTGACCTTCTCTAATCTTTTGGATGTACATGTCCAATGTTCAGTGTTTCAGGACTTTTTGCACAACTTGCTGCTCTCTAGCAAGAGCTTAATGGCAAAATTCGCAACAGGTGTTTAATCCATGAATCTCCCAATAAATTTCAGGGGTTCAGTTAGAATTGGTATTAAACAATCCCCTTCATCATGCTGGTCACATTTTTACATCATGAGACCAATATGACCCCTAACAATTGATCGGCAGTACCGCGCCATTGCGAGACTTCAAGTAGGATGTTGTCAGATGGAAGTGACCACTGAGCTTAGAGTGTCACAGAGTGTCACCAGCAGGTTGTACAGAGATACAGAGAGACCAGAAGAGTCACAGGAAGGCAGAGAAGTGGACATTCTTTGGCCACATTTCACAGTGATGATCACTTCATTGTGAACAATGCCCTTCTCAACTGGATGATGAATGCCACACAACTCCAGGCACATTTAAGAGATGTGAGAGGAATCCAAGTGTCACATCAGACCATTCGAAACGATTTACATCAGTGTGGTCTGCGTGCCAGTCGACCTGCAAGGTACCTGACTGTGTCACTAGAAACACGAATCATCAACGTACCTGACCACACTACCAGGCACAGGCACCATCTATGCTGGACGAAGGACCAAGGCCTCAGTGCTGTTCACTGAGAAATTTGATTTACGCTGAGCAGAATTGATGGCCGCCAATGATGTTGGAGACGTCAAGGAAAGTACTATGCATTAGCCACTGTCATCACCAGACGAGCCTTTGGTGGTGGTACTGTTACAGAATGGCCCTACACTTTGTGAAAGGTACAGTGACATCCCCTACAACTGGCATAACATCATTAATCCTGTCCTTGTGCCTCTGCATGACACAGCCCTAATTTCATCTTCATAGGCGACAATGCTCCAGCTCATCAAGGTCGCATCATTAGGGACCGGCTGCTGGAGACAGGGGGACCTCAAATGGAGCGGTTGCACTTTCTCCAGACCTGAATCCCATAGAAAACCTATGGGATCAGCTGAGTCGCCGTGTAAAGGCTCATAACTCTGTACCCCAGAACCTCAATGACCTGAGGGCCGCCCTTCCAGAAGAATGGGACAACATGCCTCTGCAGACAAGAATGCCACTTGTGACCAGCAGGAGACATGATTGTCAGCTCCAATTGATGCTCTAGGCGACATGACAAGTTATTCAGACATTTACATTTGAGGGGTATACCCACCACAGCTGTTGGCTTTTGTTTCAATAAATTGTTTGAGATGAGGAAATCACCATTGCTGCATCTACTTAAATGCCCGACTTACATGGTAAAATATCACTGTCGTGAGAACTTTTTACATTTTACATAAATTTCTACCGAAAGCCAAATATCCCAAACTTTTTGTGAGTAGTCTATTTTAGACTATCGTAGCATAAATGTCTTTAATAGGAGAATCTGGGTCCCCAAAACATTGCCAACCATTTGTTATATCTCTTGTTTAGATGTGGGAGGTTTATGAGTGGTTTAACAAGTCCGATATAAATGGTCCACGTACGGGCTGCAATGTCTTAACTGGCCAAACTCAATAACCTCCCATTATGAGGAGGTCCAGAGACCAAATCCAGTCTGTAAATCATGTTCAGTAGATGGATGTATGAATGCAGCCTAAGGGGTACTTTGCACGCTGCGACATTGCTAGCCGATTGTAGCGATGCCGAGCGCGATAGTCCCCGCCCCCGTCGCAGATGCGATCTCTTGTGATAGCTGCCGTAGCGAACATTATCGCTACGGCAGCTTCACACGCACTTACCTGCCCTGCGACGTTGCTCTGGCCGGCGACCCGCCTCCTTCCTAAGGGGGTGGGTCGTGCAACGTCACACGGCAGGCGGCCAATAGAAGCGGAGGGGCGGAGATGAGCAGGTAAGGAGATGTTCCTCGCTCCTGCGGCTTCACATACAGCGATGTGCGCTGCCGCAGGAACGAGGAACAACATCGTACCTGTCGCTGCAGCGAAATTATAGAAATGTCCGACACTGCACAGGTCACCGATTTTCGACGCTTTTGCTATCATTTATTGGTGCTTCTAGGCTTTACACGTTGCGACGTCGTTACCAGCGCCGGATGTGCGTCACTTTCATTTGACCCCGACGATATCACAGTAGCGATGTCGCAACGTGCAAAGTACCCCTAAGGCCTCATTCAGGCGGCTGTGGCCACCAGATTGTCCAGTTTAAACAAGTTATCACTCACCCACAGGATAGGTGATAATGAAGGCGGCTTTGACACTGCGTTTTGACGTAAGTTCAGTAGTCCCGTTGGGGCTTCCATTCTAGCGTCCCGCAAAACGGGTTTTGGAAGCATGCGCCGATGGGGCCATTGACTATAATGGTGCAGGCCGAATCACCGTGTGCTCTGTTGTACACCATTTTCGGGCGTATACGCTTTCTGGAGGCAGACACCCAGACATAGTAGACTCCAGAAAATGTATACACCCAAAAATGGTGCATTGCAGAGCACATGGTGACTCTGTCAGCAGATCAAGGTATTTCTATTTCCGATGAGAACTTTAATCTTCAATTCAAGGTGGTACGGCATGTCGGACCCCCGACCACTGTTCTTTTCATCTCTTTATGAGGCTGCAGGAAAACGCGGAGGCAGATCTGTAGGGAATGGAGTGGTGGTTGTTCTTGTGCACTGCCGCTCTATCCTTAAGACGTCCCATTCTGCCGATCACCACAGGTCCCAGTAGTCGGACCCCCACCAATCTACAAGTCATCACCTATCCCGTGTACAGATGACATTGTTTTACACAGAAATTTCTTTTAACTTCCAGGTTTTCGCCTTTTTGGTTTTTTTTTCAATCTCTTTTATGAGGTTTTTCCTATTAGCGCATTATTTCTTCTAGTGAACTTGTTACTTATGATCTTGTGGGTGGAGGAGGAAGTTGCGTTACTGCTGTGCTTTCTGTATTTATCACTAGGATTACATTCTACATTATCTATTGCTTTTTATACTTGCCATGTGTCTGCAGACTTAGGCTCCATTCCCACATTGAGCTTTTTGTGCGTTTTTAATGTAAATTAAGTAACTTGTGTGTCTTTTACATGCATTTTTATCACGTTTTTGGTGGTGTGGTTTTCGTCTCTTCTTGGTGTGTTATGTTTTAACCAAAGCTGCTTTGCTTTTGATACTTCCTGCTATTTTTTCTTTGACATACAGTACAGACCAAAAGTTTGGACACACCTTCTCATCAAAGAGTTTTCTTTATTTTCATGACTCTAAAAATTGTAGATTCACATTGAAGAGTCTGAAGACTTCAAAACTATGAATGAAAACATGTGGAATCAAATACTAAAAAAAGTGTGAAACAACTGAAAATATGTCTTATATTCTAGGTTCGTCAAAGTAGCCACCTTTTGCTTTGATTACTGCTTTGCACACTCTTGGCATTCTCTTGATGAGCTTCAAGAGGTAGTCACCGGAAATGGTTTTCCAACAGTCTTGAAGGAGTTACCAGAGATGCTTAGCACTTGTTGGCCCTTTTGCCTTTACTCTGTGGTCCAGCTCACCCCAAACCATCTCAATTGGGTTCAGGTCTGGTGACTGTGGAGGCCAGGTCATCTTTTGTAGCACCCCATCACTCTCCTTCTTAGTCAAATAGCCCTTACACAGCCTGGAGGTGTGTTTGGGGTCATTGTCGTTTTGAAAAATAAATGATGGTCCAACTAAACGCAAACCGGATGGAATAGCATGCCGCTGCAAGATGCTCTGGTAGCCATGCTGGTTTAGTATGCCTTCAATTTTGAATAAATCCCCAACAGTGTCACCAGCAAAGCACCCCCACACCATCACACCTCCTCCTCCATGCTTCATGGTGGGAACCAGGCATGTAGAGTCCATCCGTTCACCTTTTCTACAAAGACACGGTGGTTGGATCCAAAGATCTCAAATTTGGACTCGTCAGACCAAAGCACAGATTTCCACTGGTCTAATGTCCATTCCTTGTGTTCTTTAGCCCAAACAAGTCTCTTCTGCTTGTTGCCTGTCCTTAGCAGTGGTTTCCTAGCAGCTATTTTACAATGAAGGCCTGCTGCACAAAGTCTCCTCTTAACAGTTGTTCTAGAGATGAGAAGGTGTGTCCAAACTTTTGGTCTGTACTGGACTTCGCTGCAGATTACATGGGTATTTGATGCTTTTCTGCAACAAGTTTTTTTTACCTGCTGATTTTCCCCCAAACAACTCAGCGTATCCGCAATAGAAGTTGTCAGAAAATGCACTGCAGGTCACTTTACGCTGATAAGCACAATGGGCAGGTGTTCTGGTTGCTGAGGAGCGGTGAGTGTCTGGGTGTGGACCCACTGGACCATACACTGGACTACCCTGGAGGAGCTAACCTCGCTCGAGCTAACCCCTATTCAGGGGCTGCCAGGCGCAGCCTCGGGGGATGAAATACACGACTGCCAGGATCAGTGGTATTGGCGCTTACGGACAGGAGAGTCTCCGAAGTCCAGTATGGATGTGCACTGATGTAAGGGCATGGACGAGGAAACACAGACGTGGCAAGAGGACGTGATATCCTGGACATGGCAGCACAGAGCTGGTAACTCAGACGTGGCAGCAGTGAGGTGGTGACTCAGACGTGGCAGCACAGAGGTGGTGGTACAGATAGCAGGTACAGGTAATTGGTGCTAGAACAGAAGACGCAGGAACGGGACCTGAGAGCTAGCACCGCACCATGGATAGACAATGTTGCACAGGCACCTACACTAAAGAAAAGTGCCTTAAATACCTTCAGGGTGATTGCTGACCTCAAGGGTCACTTCCGGGTAATAGACGCCAACGCTTTAAGAAAGAGGGCGTGGCAGCGCGTACCGTTCGGGCACTCCCAGAAGGCCTGTATGTGGCCTAGAAGAAGGAGGAGGCTGTGTCAGGCCCCGGGGTAAGATTGGATGGGGCCGCTGTACAGATGAGGAGAATGGTGCACCCACTAAGGCATGGAAATCTGAGCGTGCGGGGGGGCCGCATCGGGACCGGGCACTACAGCAGATTTCTGTAAATCCCATCCACTTTGCCGGGATTATAAGATGCTGCGTTTTCGGTGCAGAAAAAATGCACACCTTCAAAAACTCCCCAAAAGTTCATGGTGGGCACACAGTTTTACCCGCAGTTTAGTTACTATTCATACCATTTTCTCTGTCTTCACCCTTCTGTGCAATTTTCTGGTTTTCTGACATAGAAACAACAAACATAGTATAGAGATATGGAAGTCTACAAAGAGTGGAAGGGATGTGCTGCTTGGGTGCACTGGGATGTTCCTACGTACCCAAAATTGGTGGAAGTGCTATTGACCCATACATGTGCCCCAGACATTGTCTCACCTGCCATTTGGAGAGATCCTAAGGGTTTGACATCAATTTTATTACACTTTAGCCCAGGTTATCACGTCTGTTAAACCACGTGCTTTTTTTTCTTTAACTTCGTTTTATTAACAATTTCAAACATGGTACAACTGAAATTTGCCATATAAAAATAGCTCAGTATATAGATAGTAATATTTAAATATAACAATGAACAGTCATATAAAGTCCATAATATCTTTAGCACTTAAGATAGAACAATGTTATTATCCATACTCCTTATCATTTGCATATATATATCTAATTTTATATTGAGCATAAGAACAGCTGTAACTATCAGCATGACCATATTTTGAAAACAAGATAGAAAAAGGAAGAGAAAAAGGAAGAAAGAAAGAACAACAACAGCCACATTGCATTATTATATCTCAATATACCATTGGACAGTGTTTCATATCCCAACATCTAAAGGCTACTTTACACACTGGGATATCGGTCCCGATATCGCTAGTGTGGGTACCCGCCCCCATCTGTTGCGCGACACGGGCATATCGCTGCCCGTGCCACACAACATCGCCCAGAGCCGTCACACATACTTACCTGTCCGGCGACGTCGCTGTGACCGGCGAACCGCCTCCTTTCTAAGGGGGCGGTCCGTGCGGCGTCACAGCGACGTCACTGAAACGTCACTGAACCGCCGCCCAATAGCAGCGGAGGGGCGGAGATGAGCGGGACGTAACATCCCGCCCACCTCCTTCCTTCCGCATAGCGGCCGGGAGGCAGGTAAGGAGAGGTTCCTCGTTCCTGCGGTGTCACACACAGCGATGTGTGCTGCCGCAGGAACGAGGAACAACTTCGTTACTGCTGCAGTAACGATTTTTAAGAATGGACCCCCGTGTCGCCGATTAGCGATTTTGCACGTTTTTGCAACGATGCAAAATCGCTTATCGGTGTCACACGCAACGGCATCGCTAATGCGGCCGGATGTGCGTCACAAAATCCGTGACCCCAACGACTCCGCATTAGCGATGTCGCAGCGTGTAAAGCCCGCTTAACGGGAACCACCATTATCCGCATAATCTCCCTCAAACCTCCGCAAGTGTGTCTGGAGAAGAATTCCACAAACCGCAGATTTTGTTAAATTTTCCCGGGCACCCCCTATTATAATATACCACCCGCTCATAGACTATGGTTGCATTGACTAGTTTAACCCAGGACCGCACAGTTGGATTCGAATCTCCCATCCACCTCAGAGCTATTGATTTCCTAGCCAGAAACAATGCCTCTCTGAGGAATATGGTCATGTAATGATCCCAGGACTCTTCCTCCACCACCCCAAACAGGCATATCAAAGGGTCACACAAAACAGGAATCGACACAATCGATGTCAGCAGAGATGTCACTCCCCGCCGGTACGAAGATATATTGGGACAGCTCCAAATCATATGTATGAAATTTGCCCCTATGAAATTCGGCCCATACTAAATAATCGAGTTGGAGTTAGGGGCACTTTGCACACTGCGACATCGCAGGTGCGATGTCGGTGGGGTCAAATTGAAAGTGACGCACATCCGGCATCGCATGCGACATCGTAGTGTGTAAAGCCTAGATGATACGATTAACAAGCGCAAAAGCGTCGTAATCGTATCATCGGTGCAGCGTCGGCGTAATCCATAATTACGCTGACGCGACGGTCCGATGTTGTTCCTCGCTCCTGCGGCAGCACACATCGCTGTGTGTGAAGCTGCAGGAGCGAGGAACATCTCCTACCGGCGTCACCGCGGCTTCCGTAGGATATGCGGAAGGAAGGAGGTGGGCAGGATGTTTACATTCTGCTCATCTCCGCCCCTCCGCTCCGATTGGCCGCCTGCCGTGTGACGTCGCAGTGACGCTGCACGACCCGCCCCCTTAACAAGGAGGCGGGTCGCCGGCCACAGGGACGTCGCACGGCAGGTGAGTGTGTGTGTGAAGCTGGCGTAGCGATAATTTTCGCTACGCCAGCTATCACCACATATCGCTGCTGCGACGGGGGCGGGGACTATCGCACTCGGCATCGCAGCATCGGCCTGCGATGTCGCAGTGTGCAAAGTGCCCCTAAGGTATGCCTGGTGGACAATGTAGCATTGAATCAACTTATTATTAACCGCAGTCGGAGATTCCAATATCTCTTCCCATTCCTCTCCCTGTAGAGAGGGAATTAGAGATTTCCATCTATCCTGGGCTGGCAAGGGGTCTGACTCCACCCCCACCGACAACAGGTAAGTATATATAGCTGAGATGAGGCCTCGAGGTCCTTGTGATTTTAGAATACCTATCATAGGAAGTGATGATATCAATTTCCTCACTCCAATTTTCTGTTTGTGGGATTGAATCGCTGTGCGAATCTGCAGGTATCTAAAAAACTGTGATCTTGGAACATTATATTCAATCTGGACTTGTTCAAAGGACTTGAAGATTGTGGTTCCCGGGACAAAAAGATCACCTAATCCACTGACGCTGTGAGTGGCCCAGAATTGCGCCGAGGGGTGATCTCTCAGAGTATGGAAGTGGCTATTCCCCCATAATGGGAGTTCCGCCACCACCCCTTCGAAGTGTACCACCCTCTTGGCTTGTCACCAGACTAATCTTGCCAACCTGAGGAGGGGTAATTGCCGTGGTGTTCTCAAAACCACGTGCTTTGATCGCAACACCTGTCCGGACGGACCACCTGCTCTTCTGACCTGAGCTAACTGCATCATGGAATATGGGCAAGAGATTGGACAGAAGGGTTGGGTATTATGATTAGAGCATGGTCCGTGATTGAGCAGATTGTCAATGAAACAACTTATCATCAGTGCACAATTGTTGATCAGTGGGGGGTGCAACCACTGGGATCGGCAGAACGGGGACAACTTTATCCCCGTTAAAATGGAACGGCAGTGCACATGCTCAAACACTGCTCCATTCATTCTCGATGGGACTGCATTCAGCTTTTTCTGAATGGAGCAGCGGTCGGGCATCAGACCTGCTGCCCCCCTGTCTGGGGTACAGATTTTTCTTTCTGACGATCATTGCTGGTCCCACCGGTTGGATCTCCATCAATCAGTAAGTTATCACTGGGAAAAACCTTTAAGCTCTCACTTTGTACATCTTTGACATCCGCAGAATATGCCATAAATGTAGAGTACATCAGGGTCGCCCAATGTGATCTGCATCGATCTCAGGGCCACAACATGTGTTGTTGTCAGTGGAAAGGTGCTCAGAATTTCCATTCATTTGCACAGGAATTCCAATGACCTCTCCCCCCACAAGAAGATGCCCTATCCTCGAGACGCAAGTCCTAGGGACTAAAGGGTACTTTACACGCTACAATATCAGTACCGATATCGCTAGCGAGCGTACCCACCCCCGTCAGTTGTGCGACACGGGCAAATCGCTGCCCGTGGCGCACAACATCGCTTACACCCATCACACGGACTTACCTTCCCTGCAACGTCGCTCTGGCCGGTGATCCACCTCCTTTCCAAGGGGGCGGTCCGTGCGTTGTCACAGCGACATCACACGGCAGCCGTCCAATAGCAGAAGAGGGGCGGAGATGAGCGGCCGGAATATGCCGCCCACCTCCTTCCGCATTGTCGGCGGACGAAGGTAAGGAGATGTTCGTTGTTCCTGCGGTGTCATACATAGCGATGTGTGCTGCCGCAGGAACGACGAACAACATCGCACCTGCAGCAGCAACGATATTAAGGAAATGAGCGACGTGTCAACGAGCAACGATTTTTCACGTTTTTGCGATCGTTGATCGTCGCTCATTGGTGTCACATGCTGCGATGTCGCTAGACGGCGCCGGATGTGCGTCACTAACGACGTGACCCCGACGATATATCGTTAGCGATGTCGCAGCGTGTAAAGGCCGCTTTACACGCGTCGATTTATCGGGCGATCGCATGTGCGACGTGACACGCCCAGATCGTATTTACGATTTGCCGGTATCGCTTATTGGTCGTTTATTTGCTGTTACACGTAACGATCTCAAAATCGACGCATCAGCGATCAACGATATATTGTTGGACCCAGGCGGTCGTTTGAATGTTGTTCGATGTTGGCAGGGTGTCAAACGGAGCAATATGTCGGCTTCTTCCCCAAAACAAACAATTTTTTTAAAAACGAACGACGTTTCAATGATCCACGATTTTCATCCTATTTGCGATCGTTCAGAGTCGCTCGTAGGTGTCACACGCAACGACGTCGCTAACGATGCCGGATGTGCGTCACGGAATCCGTGACCCCGACAATATATCTCCCGATAAATCGACGCGTTTAACGGGGCCTTTAAGCACCCTTAACATCTGATATATATATTCATGGCATATCCAAAGAATAGGCTATCAATGTATCCTTTTACCCTTTTACAGTGGACCTGTCAGCTTGTTAGATGTGCGGGTCAGTCTTTTTGATATTTTTCTAACAGGTGTGAATAGGTGCCAGCTGAAAACACATCATAACTACAAAAATACCTACAGCTGCACTCTATGCAATGTCAGCATTTTAGAGTGCAGCTGTAAGTATTTTTGTAGCTTTTTACAAAAGACTTGTATGAAAAATTCAAAGAGCATCTTTGGTTAGCACTCTGCGTTCAGTGCTGTTCCTCTATTAATCCTCCTGGAAATGTCTGAATAAATATGAAAACTTTGTGTGACGATGCCCAGCCAGTACTGACAGCGACATACTTCATAGGAGTACACATGATTGACAGTTTTAATGCTAACACAAAGTTGTAAATTTGTTCATAGATTTCTAGGAAGAAAAACAGAGGAATGAGACAAGAAAGGCATGCAGGGTTCTAAGAAAATATGCTCCTGAATTGGAATTTCAGGAAGAACACAAGTATTTGCTAATATAGATGTGTCAATAGGGAAACAGGTCACATTTGATAGTGTCAATGCGAAGACAACCCCTATCTATGGGCCCTTTATGGTATATAGATAACATACTTCAAAAAGCGATTTTTCACTGCTGGACCATGGCTTTCGGGAAAGGGATCAACTTTCTTATCCTTTAAAGGGTTACACAGCCATATAAATGGAAAACGTTTATGACAGGTTCCCTTTGAAGTGAGACTCTGTCAACAAGCTCCTTCTGACAGTTTATAACTCTTATCTTCCTCCTTGTGAGCTCCACTCAGCTGATTTATTACCGAAAACTTCAGCTCAACTTTCATGTGATCAAAACCCAGCTGAGCTCAGAAGAGAAAAGCTAAGAGTAAACTCTCCCGTCAAAACGAGCTCACTGACAGATTCTTAGTTAACTCATTGAGCAGCCAGCAAATGGAGCAACATTTTTAATGAGACTTCACTATTTGCCCAAAATACATTTCATACTATGCTATTGTGTCCTGGAACACCTAAATGGAAACAGGTAACCTGGAGGCCAATATTTCGTCCTCATTGACTTCACTAGAGTAAGGGGTGCTTTGCACGTTGCGACATTGCTACTGCGATATCGTCGGGGTCAAATTGAAAGTGACGCACATTCGGTGTCGGTAACGACGTCGCAACGTGTAAAGCCTAGATGCGCCGATAAACGATCGCAAAAGCGTCGTAAATCGGTGATCTGTGTAGCGTCGGACATTTTCATAATGTCGCACCAATAGGAGACGATGTTGTTCCTCGTTCCTGCGGCAGCGCACATCACTGTGTGTGAAGCTGCAGGAGCGAGGAACATCTCCTTACCTTCCCCCACCGCCAATTGGGAAGGAAGGAGGTGGGCGGGATGTTTACGTTCCGCTCATCTCCGCCCCTCTGCTTCTATTGGCTGCCTGCCGTGTGATGCCGCTGTGACGCTGCACGACCCGCCCCCTTAGGAAGGAGGCGGGTCGCCGGCCAGAGCGACGTCGCAGGGCAGGTAAGTGCGTGTGAAGCTGCCGTAGCGATAATGTTCGCTACGGCAGCTATCACAAGAGATCGCATGTGCGATGGGGGCGGGGACTATCGCGCTCGACATTACTAGTGATGTCGTAGTGTGTAAAGCGGCCTTTAGGCTATGTTTACACATTGCTTTTTTTGCTGCTTTTTGAATGTTTTTTTTCCATTGGTTTTATGCAAATAAAAATCTGCTTTTTACAGTACCAGCAAAACCTATGAGAGTTTTTTTGCTTTTTTTCCTAACAGAAGTGGAGAACTGCAACGTATTTGCTGCGTTTTTGAAAGAAGCAGGGTGTCAATTGTTTCAGCGTTTTTGCTGCTTTTTTTCATCTTTTTCAAGCAATGAGAAAATGCAAAAACGCAGCTGCATTTTTTGCTGCTTTTTTGGTTAATTAACCTAATTTTATTTAAACATGTGCTGTAGAAAAGTGACACCAAAAAAGCAGCCTTTTTCACTGCCTAGCAGTCAGGTCTTGATGCAATAAAAAAATGCAACAAAAAACGTGACTTGTGAACATAGCCTAAAATGAATGGTTACGCTGAGGGGGTGCCTTTTAACACCATTTTCAGGTCTAAAAAAAATCAAACCTTCCAGATGGAATGTACAGCACATAGTATAACAGGGGGTTTCCCCCAAACAAAGTGTGGAGACACGAGGGTCAAGGGGTACTCTCGTCCACTGTCCTGGTGCTCTTCAGAAAGACACACCAGGGCTCATCCCACTGAACGCCCGCAATCGTTCCCCGTGGGCAAAACACTACTCCCGGTGAGGGAACCACACATTAGTAAGACTTTATTGGGTCACTAACAGGCAAAAACATTGAACATTCCCAGCAAGACCACAAGATACCGTAGTACAAGCAATAGAGTCTCACTCTTCCGCTGGCCCGCCCCGTGATTAGTTTTCGGGGGTTCGAGGGCCAACTATCACAGCCCAGCAGCACCCCGCTAGTGGAGGGCACTCACTGAGAAGAGATAGCGGCAAGCTTAGGAATATGACCGAGCACAGCAAGATATGTAGCCAGGTGACTAAGTAGTACTAACCTGGGCCCTCCAAGCAAATTTGTGGGCTCATTGTTGAGCACTGAAGCAACTCTTTGATCCTTCAGGTATAAACATGGATCCTAGGCTGAAGTCCTGTAGAACGAATATTAAAGCAGTTCTATGATTCCCCAGCTGGAACCGTAGTTCCTCGGCTGAGGTCATGTAGGATCTTCCTCAAATATTGAAGCAGTTTTGTGATTCTCCCAACTGGAACCATAGCTGGGGTCTTGTAGAACCCTTAACTGGTGACAAAAGCAAGACCTTTTTATACCACTCCTTTCTCTTACAGGATTGGTAGAGATGGCTGCTCTCTCATTGGACATTAGTTCAATCCGTATTACAATTGGTAACACTTTATTGGTTCACTAACAGGCAAAAATATATTGTACATTCCCAGCAAGAACACAAAATGGTACAAGCGACAGAGTCTCACCCTTCCGCTGGCCCGCCAGAGATTAGAGTCTTCAGGGCTTCGAGGGCCAACTATCCCAGTCTGGCAGCACCCCGCTTTTGGTGGGCATTCACTGAGAAGAGATAGAGGCAAGCTTAGGAAGCTGTACGAGCACAGCAAGATATGTAGCCAGACGTCCATGTTGTCCCAACCTGGGTTCTCCAAGCAAATTTGTGGGTTCAGCTTTGAGCAGTAAAGCAGTTGTGTTCCTTTATTTGAAACGGTAGCTCCTCGGCTGAAATCCTGTAGAATATACGCAGTCAAGCAGTTCTGTGATCCCTCACAGCTATAAACGTAGCTCCTCAGCTGAGGTCATATAGAATATCCCAAGTAAAGCAGTTGTGTGATTTCCCCAAGCTGGTACCAAAACTCCTCAGCTGGGGTCATGTAGAATCCCCCCTGGTAACAGAAGCAGGGCCCTTTTTTAGCACTCAGTTCTCTTACAGGATTGGTAGAGATGACTGTTCTCTCATTGGTCACAAGTTCAATCCAGCTGCATTAATTTCTTCTGAATTATGTAGTCAGAAGGGCTGAGAGAATACACGTTTACAGAAAATAGGGCTCTGATCAGTCTGGCAAGAGACAGTGACTAACGTCTCTTGATTTAACAAAGGACCCATACGACTGGCCTAATTAAGAACAGTTCACCCTCCAGACAAGTGGCCAAATGCTGAGTCATCACACTAAGTGCATGTTAATCGACACATCTTAGAATATTAATACATTACACAATTGGATATCTTTAAAAAATAATGTTCCTGTGCTGAGATAATCTTATATATTTGTCCCTGCTATATGCTGTGTAGTGGCCATGTCTGACCATGTCACACATATACAGCTCCAGGACAGGGGAGGAAGCAAAAATGAATATACTGGTAACACGGCAGAAACACTGCTGTGATAAAACAAACAGGGAAATATGTTGACTCACTAAAGTTCTTGCTGTGTCACCAATATATACACGTTTTCGTTGTCCCGTGCCCAGGAGCTGTGGTATGATCAGACCATGTCCCTGTACGGTCAGACACGGCCATTACACAGTACAGAGCAGGGGCCCATATATAAGATTATCTCAGCACAGGAACATTTTTTAATGACATACAGTTGTGGAACTAATTAATATTCTAAGATCTATTGATTAAAATAAACTTTGTGGAAAAACCCCTTTAACTTATTGATACCACCCTTAGTGTCCAACTTGATTTTTTTCTCCCTTTTTTTTTCTCCCCTTTCTTTCTTTTCTCTGGACTATGAATCATTATTCCCATGTTATTATTTATATTTCACCATCCAGACAAAATTGAAATAACTGAGAACTCATATTCTCAGAGGTAATAATGTTTGCTTTTTATTGCTTACTTTGCATTTTTAGGAGCTGGTCATGAATATCAGCTTTGCAATTTGGTGGAGTGAGAGCCGAGAATGTGAATGAGAGAAAAACAAAAGCAGAGAGAGGTTTTGTTTGTGGATGTTCACAATCCGAAATGTTTGGGAAAAATGTATGTAAGGGGCCCGTTCATCGTTACTTCTGAGGCCATGTTCCTTCGTGCAAAAATGCTGCTTTTCTTCCGCACCAAAATACACAATAGACATCTCTGATTATTGCGAGTTTTTCATGCAATTTTTCCCTTTTTTATTTGTTTTTGGGGCAGATTTGAAGCAGTGTTTTTTAGTGCAAAAATGCTGAATTCTAACAAAAACTCAACTGCATTTATATGTGTTTTTTTTCAGGCTCTTGCCTTAACTCTGCTAACCTAAACTGAGGTGATTAAAATCTGTTTTCTCACCATCTGCTTTTTTTTTTAGCTCTGCCCCTATTTTTGGGATTTTTTTATATAAGAAGTGTTGATAACTTTGGAGGCTTTGCACCCAATTTTTCATGAAAAATCCTTTTGCCAAATGCCAGAGTAATAAGAGCGAGAGAATATTTTAAGCCATTTTTATTACTTTCTGCAAATTCAAAAGTTTCCCTCCATGTTATTAGTTTTTGGTGCCGTTGCCCTTACACTGTATGACTTGGGTGAGACGTTTTGGATCTCGTTCCACAAGCTTCTCACAATAGTTGGTAGGAATTTGGGCCCATTCCTCCTGACAGAATTGGTGTAACTGAGCCATGTTTGTAGGTTTCTTGCTCGCACCGGCCTTTTCAGCTTTGCCCATAAATTTTCAATAGGACTGAGATCAGGGCTTTGTGATGGCCACTCCAAAACATTGACTTTGTTATCCTTAGGCCGGGGCCACTCGGGGATTACTGCGATCCCCTACCATGACACTCGGGTAACGCTGGCAGTACAGCAGAGCCGAGTGTCATGCTAGTGTCCCTGCGACTAAGGTCCGACTGTGCGAGCGGTCCTCAGCTGCGGGGGGTGGGTCGGCACTCCGGAGGGGCGGGCAGCTGCTGCAGAGGGGAGGGAGGGATTTATCTCCCTCTCTCCTCCATAGCCGGCTATTGCGATTCTCGCACTGCACTCGCGGTACACCGGTGTACCGCGAGTGCAGTGCGATTTTTCTCTCACCCCATACACTTGAATGGGTGCGAGAGAAAAGAGTATCTTATTACATTCGCAGCATGCTGCGATTGTTTTCTCGGTCTGATGAGGGCTATGAAAATAATCGCTCATGTGCGCTGACACACAGGCTAAAATTGGTCCGAGTGGAATACGATGTTTTATCGCATCCCACTCGCACCATTTTTCTCGCCATGTGGCTTAGGTCTTAAGCCACTTTGTAACCAGTTTGGCAGTATGCTTCAGATCATTGTCCATTTGGAAGACCCATTTCCACCCAAGGTTTAAGTTCCTGGCTGATGTCTTGAGATGTTCTTCAGTATTGCCACATAATCGTCTTTCCTCATGATGCCATCTATTTTGTGCAGTGCAGCAAAAAAAACCCACAACATGATGCTGCCACCCCCATGTTTCACCGTTGGGATGGTATTCCTAGGATTCAAAGCTTTTTCCTTTTTCCTCCAAACGTAACAATCTACATTACGGCCAAACAGTTCAATTTCAGTTTTGTCAGACCACAGGACATGTCTCCAAATATTAAGGTGTTTGTTCCTGTGTGCATTTGCAAACATTAATCTAGCTTTTTTCTGTTTCTTTTGGAGTAATGGCTTCTTTTTGGCAGAGTGGCCTTTCAGCCCATGTTGATACAATACACGTTTCACTGTGGATAATGACACAATCTTACCAGCTTCCGCCAGCATCTTCACAAGGACTTTTGCTTTTGTTCTTGGGTTGATATACAGATGTCTGAACAAAGCACGTTCATCTCTGGTAGACAGAACCCATCTCCTTCCTGAGCGGTATGATGGCTGGACATTCCCATCTTGTTTGTACTTGCATATAATTGTTTGTACAGATGAACGAGTCACCTTCAGGTATCTGGAAATTGCACCCAAGGATGAACCAGACTTGTGCAAGTCCACAATTCTCTTCCTGAGATCTCAGCTAATTTCTTTTGACTTTCACATGATGCTACACAAAGAAGCCATGTGTTTCAGGTGTGCATTAAAATACATCCACAGGTGTGTCTCTAATTAACTCACATGTTGCCAATAAACCTATCAGAAGCTTCCAAAGACATGACATCATCATATGGGCTGTCCCATATTGTTTAAAGGCATAGTACTCTTAAGGGGGCTTTACACGCAACGACATCGCTAACGAGATGTCGTTGGGGTCACGGAATTTGTGATGCACATCTGGCCTCGTTAGCGACGTCGTTGTGTGTGAAACGCACGAACGACTGCTAACGATCAAAATTACTCACCTAATCGTTGATCGTTGACACGTCGTTCTAATCGCAAATATTGTTGCTGTTGCAGGACGCAGGTTGTTCGTCGTTCCTGCGGCAGCACACATCGCTCCGTGTGACACTGCAGGACCGAGGAACAACATCGTACCTGCGGCCGCCGGCAATGAGGAATGAAGGAGGTGGGCGGGATGTTCCGGACACTCATCTCCGCCCCTCCGCTTCTATTGGGTGGCCGCTTAGTGATGCCGCTGTGACGCCGAATGAACCTCCCCCTTAAAGGAGAGATTGTTCAGCGGCCACAGCGACGTCGGTGAAGAGGTAATTGCGTGTGACGCTACCGTAGCGATATTGTTCGCTACGGCAGCGATCACCCCGTGACGCGCCACCGACGTAGGCGGGTGCTATCGCTCGCGACATTGCTAGCGATGTCGCAGCGTGTAAAGCCCGCTTTAGTGTATATAAACTTTTGACTTAGCAGAAAGTAAAAAAAGCCTTAGGCTATGTGCGCACTTACCGGATTTTGCTGCGGATTTTTTGCGGTTTTGCTGCATGTTTCGCTGCAGAAAATGTTCATAACATCTTTGCAGTGATTCACCAGCAAAACCTATGGGCAAAAAAAATCCTGTGCACACTAGGCGGAATTCGACAGCTGCATGTTTTGCTGCGGGATTCCCGCAGCAAAAACAATTGCATGTCAATTCTTTCCGCACGTCGCTGCGTGATTTCACTACATTGACTCCAATGTTAATCATGAAATCCCGCAGGGAATAACGCAGGCAGCAAATTCTGTGCGGTTCATTGCGTTTTCCTGCGTTATTCCCTGCGGTATTTCGCCGTTTACCTCCGGTAATGTACATCGCCTGTCTGCGGTTTTGCAGGGAAGTGATGTCATTACAGGAAGAAGAAGCGGAGCAGAGAGTAAACAAACACAGATCACAGACACAGACACACACAGACATCACAGACGCATAGAACACACATAGAAAGAAAACGGAAATATAGAAAACAAAGCACGTGGGCTCCGCTGCATATTTACCGTCCAGCCGAGGTAAGCACACAGCGGCGGCCCGGTATTCTCAGGCTGGGGAGGGAGAGGGGCAGGGTTAATGTCCCCCGCCTCACTCCCATCTCCCACAGCCGAGAATATCAGCCGCAGCTGCCCCGGGACTGTCGCATGCATTATGCGGCAGTACCGGCGTGTCCCCGGCTCTTCCTGCCACCGTGTAGCAGTGGCAGTCAGGGTAATACAAGGAGTTAATGGTGGCGGATCGCCGCCATTAACTCCAGGCTTGATAATGGCAGCGTCTATGAGACAGCTGACATGATCAACCCGTAAGTAAAGTGAATAAAACACACAGAAAAATCCTTTATTTTAAATAAAACAAACAAGCCTCATTCACCATTTTATTAACCTCTCCCGAAACAAAGCTCCGGCGTAATCCACAGCTCCGGCGTCCTGCGCTGCTTACATCCAGCCGCGACTGACACACAGCGCTGAATTACCTCTGCTGTCTCGCAGCGAGACAGCAGAGGTAATTACCGGTCATTTCCCACGGCCGGTAATGTGAACTCACTGCCGACCGTGGGAAATGCAGCGATCTGTCCTCTATCTATCTATCTATCTATCTATCCCTCTATCTATCTATCCCTCTATCTATTCTTCTGTCTCTTTATCTACTACTATCTCAGAATGAAATTACTTTTTTTTTTTTTTTTTTCTTTTTCAATGTGCTTTATTGCATTGAATGCAATAAAGCACATCCCAACCCGCACGCGGCAAAACCGCGGCAATACCGCGAACAATACCGCGGTAAAACCGCGGCAAACCGCATGTGGTTTTCGGGTGCGGTTTGCCGCGTTTTTTTTACCGCGGGTGCGGTAATCTTTGAATACCTGCGGAATTTTCTTGAGAAAATTCCATTTTCCAGTGCGCACATAGCCTTAAACATTCTCTTTCATTATTCTGACATGTGGCAAAAATAAATAATTTTGGTTTCTAATTGACCTAAAACGGGAAACGTTTATTCTGATTTCATGTCAGATACTGAGAAAAACATGGAGATGTGTAGTTTTAGAGAGTGTATGTAAACTTTTAGTTTCAATTGTATCTGTCTATTAACTATCTATCTGCACCATGTGCAGAATTATTAGGCAAATGAGTATTTTGATCACATGATACTTTTTATACATGTTGTCCTACTCCAAGCTGTATAGGCTGAGAGCCAACTACCAATTAAGTAAATCAGGTGATGTGCATCTCTGTAATGAGGAGGGGTGCGGTGTAATGACATCAACAACCTATATAAGGTGTGCTTAATTATTAGGCAACTTCCTTTCCTTTGGCAAAATGGGTCAAAAGAGAGATTTGGCAGGCTCTGAAAAGTTCAAAATTGTGAGATGTCTTGCAGAGGGATGCAGCAGTCTTGAAATTGCCAAACGTTTGAAGCGTGATCACCGAACAATCAAGCGTTTCATGCAAATAGCCAACAGGGTCGCAAGAAGCGTGTTGGGCAAAAAAGGTGCAAAATAACTGCCCATGAATTGAGGAAAATCAAGCGTGAAGATGCCAAGATGCCATTTGCCACCAGTTTGTCCATATTTCAGAGCTGCAACGTTACTGGGAGTATCAAAAAGCACAAGGTGTGCCATACTCCGGGACATGGCCAAGGTAAGGAAGGCTGAAAAACCACCACCTCTGAACAAGAAACATAAGATAAAACGTCAAGACTGGGCCAAGAAATATCTTAAGACTGATTTATCAAAGGTTTTATGGACTGATGAAATGAGAGTGACTCTTGATGGGCCAGATGGATGGGCCAGAGGCTGGATCAGTAAAGGGCAGAGAGCTCCACTCCGACTCAGACGCCAGCAAGGTGGAGGTGGGGTACTGGTATGGGCTGATATCATCAAAGATCAACTTGTGGGACCTTTTGGGTTGAGGATGGAGTGAAGCTCAACTCCCAGACCTACTGCCAGTTTCTGGAAGAGAACTTCTTCAAGCAGTGGTACAGAAGAAGTCGTTATCGTTCAAGAAAAACATGATTTTCACCCAGGACAACGCTCCATCATATGCATCCAACTACTCCACAGCGTGGCTGGCCAGTAAAGGTCTAAAAGATGAAAAAATAATGACATGGCCCCCTTGTTCACCTGATCTGAACCCCATAGAGAACCTGTGGTCCCTCATAAAATGTAAGATCTACAGGGAGGGAAAACAGTACACCTCTGGGAGCAGTGTCTGGAGGCTGTGGTGGCTGCTGCACGCAATGTTGATGGTAAACAGATCAAGCAATGACAGAATCTATGGATGGTCGGCTGCTGAGTGTCATCATAAAGAAAGGTGGCTATATTGGTCACTAATTTGTTTGGGGTTTTTTTGCATGTCAGAAATGTTTATTTCTACATTTTGTGCAGTTATATTGGTTTACCTGGTGAAAATAAACAAGTGAGATGGGAATATATTTGTTTTTTATTAAATTGCCTAATAATTCTGCACAGTAATAGTTAGGGGTACTTTGCACGTTGTGACATTGCTACTGCGATATCGTCGGGGTCAAATCGAAAGTGACGCACATCCAGCGCAGGTAACGACGTCGCAACGTGTAAAGCCTAGATGCTCCGATAAATGATCGCAAAAGCGTCGTAAATCGGTGATCTGTGTAGCGTCGGTCATTTTCATAATGTCGCACCAATAGGAGATACGATGTTGTTCCTCGTTCCTGCAGCAGCACACATCATGTATGAAGCCGCAGGAGCGAGGAACATCTCCTTACCTGCCTCCACCGGCTATGCGGCAGGAAGGAGGTGGGCGGGATGTTTACGTCCCGCTCATCTCTGCCCCTCCGCTTCTATTGGCCGCCTGCCGTGTGACGCCGCACGACCCGCCCCCTTAGGAAGGAGGCGGGTCGCCGGCCAGAGTGACGTCGCAGGGCAGGTAAGTGCGTGGGAAGCTGCCTTAGCGATAATGTTCTCTACGGCAGCTATCACCAGATATCGCATGTGCGACGGAGGCGGGTACTATCGCGCTCGGCATGGCTAGCTGATGCTAGCAATGTCACAACGTGCACAGTACCCCTTACCTGCAGAAACAGATATCCTCCTAAGATAGCCGAATCTAAAAACCCCACTCCAACTTCCAAAAATATTAAGCTTTGATATTTATGAGTCTTTTGGGTTGATTGAGAATAATAATATAATATTTATTCATTTATATAGTGCTAATAATTCCACAGCTTTACATACATTGGCAGCACTGTCCCCATTAGGGCTCACAATCTAGAATCCCTAACTGTACATAGTTGTTGACCCATAATAAAAAAAAATCCTCTAAAATACAACTTGCCTTCTGCACACGGTGTATCTGTCTGTCTGTCTGTCTGTCTGTCTGTCTGTCTGTCTGTCTGTCTGTCTGTCTGTCTATCTATCTGTCTATCCTAATATCTACCCATCTATCTCTGGCACAGCTTTACAGCATTACCCTTATATAATGACTGTTGGATCATACACTATAATTGCTTTTTATCTTTTGTGATCCTTTCCTTTGATTGTTGAACTTTGTGTCACTGTAACGTTGGATTTTTTTGCAGAATTTCCTTTTCCCTTTGAATTGTAACGTGCTGCGGAATTTCTCGATGTTCTATAAATATAATTGTTCCTATATAAAGTTACACATGTTGCATTGTCAGGCGTCTGCATCCTTTAATGAAAGTGTCGTCAGTAAACTGGGTGCAGAGTGAATTTACATGCGGGAAGAAGGGGCTTTTCAGCGAGTCGTGTGACATAAATGGTGGCACACTTTTCAGTCTTTGCTTATCCGTTTCAACAACTCCGAAGATAAAAAAAAAGCGAAACAAAGAGACCTTTGTATATGTTAATACACGAGGAGCTGAGACTGCAGCGAGCATGGAGAAGAGGGGGTGCTGCATACTGCTCCTCCAAGACGTGCTCATTAGCTCCTTCTCGCCTGCCCCACGCTCGCACGCCGCCGCTCAGTTATGGCTTCCTGCAATCAGAGGCAATGTCAGCCGAGTCCTGCAATCAACAACAGAAAATTATTTAAAATATTACCACATTTATTAAAAAGCAATTTACTTAACACTAGAAGTCCCAGGAATAGGGTTCCAATGGTAGAAATGTTAAATGACCCCTCTCTGGGACTTCTAGTGTTAAATATCAAAGGAATTTTTCCTGCTGTTCTTGAGATTTTAACACTTTTCTTTTCAATTCATGCCAACTAGCAGGAGCCGAGCATGCACAGCGCTTACAAGCTCTTTTCTATTGAGCTTGTAAACTGCTTTGAAGCTGTAAGGGATCGCCGCAGACCTCTGTTTCCTCCTAATCCTGGCCATTTTCAGCATAGTCCTGACAAGCTAGATAGCAGCAGTAGTCGGTTTCTTAGGCAGCGAGCTGCAAACAAACAAACATTAAATTGTTGCTAACTCAAGAATGGCTACAAATGATAATGTCATGGGGTGTTATGGGATCACTAGGAACAGGGGAGCCTATACTGGCCCTCAGGCTAGGGGAACCCTTGCTATTCATGATCCCCTAAAGATACGCCTGAAGGTGACAATGTTTGGGCTGCCTTCTTTGCCCTAGTTCCTCAACAACCCTGGTCTACTGGCCCCCTCCCTCCACCCAGGAGAGGGCTGGGACAGGAGAGATTAATCCCACACAAATAGACAGGGGAGAACCAAAACTCAAATTCTCAGCAATCACTCATAGAGGTACAGACAATACATGATCAGGAGGAAACTAAAGGAAGGGAGGAAATAATCAGACAACAAGAGTATTTCCACAACTCACCAAACAGCACAGAGACATTTACCAGCAACTGGATATCAAAGCACAAGGATCAGGATCGCATAAAGCTATCATCGGCATAGGATAACAGGGTCCACCATCTTAAAAAAGGTGGAGGCGTCTGTGATAGGTCTCCTGCAACATGTGACTCGAGCAGCAATCCACAGGCTAGCAGAAATTAACTCCTGCAAGCCCAGTTATTAACGAGAGCTCAGGAGATCGACGTCCGAGCCTGTGCGCAATTCAAAAGCAACATCATTTGGAGTGTCCGACTCTGCTGTGTGAACAGCGGGAGAAGTAGTCCGCATACGCGTCGAGTTTTCAGCCAGACACCATGTGACAAATAAACAGTAAATTGCAAAAGTGCTTAATAGCACTATCCAACAACACTGATCTGTAAAGATGGAAAGTGGTGCAAATGAATAAATGCAGTGACATAGAATGCATATAAACCCTTTCTCGACCGAGGACTTACCACTACGTTCTAAATCATGAAAGGGTGATCATCGCCGACTGCCGCACTGCGGTGAGCCGGCGGCGATCCCTGCACATGTCTGCTGATTTGAACAGCAGACATATTCGGCTATCAGGGGACTAGTAAATTAAAAATAAAAAAAAGTAAAAAAAGTTTTAAAAAATTAAAAAAAAATAACCTAAAAGTTCAAATCCTCCCCATTCACCCCATTGAAAATTAAAGGGTTAAGAAAATAGAAAATATACACATATTTGCTATCGTTCAGAAATGCCCGATCTATCAAAATATAAAATCAATTAATCTGATCGGTAAATGGTGTAGCGGCAAAAAAATTCCAAACACCAAAATTACGTATTTTGGTCATCGCAAATTTTGCACAAAATGCAATAACAGGCGATGAAAACGTAGCATCTGCGCAAAAATGGTATTAAAAATGTCAGCTCGAGACGCAAAAAATAAGCCATCACTGAGCCATAGATCCCGAAAAATGAGAATGCTATGGTTCGTGGAAAATGGAGCAAAAAGTGCGCCACTTTTTTGGGTCAAAATTCTGAATTTTGTTAACCTCTTAGATAAAAGTAAACCTATACATGTTTGGTATCTACAAACTTGTACCAACCTGAGGCATCACACCGACACATCAGCTTTACTATATAGTGAACACGGTGAATAAAATGCCCCAAAAACAATTGTGCACTTTTTTTACAATTTTTCCGCACTTAATATTGTTTTGTTGCTTTCCAGTACACTATATGGTAAAACTCATGATTTCATTTAAAGGTACAACTCATCCCGCGAAAAAAGGATCCCACATATGGCAACATTGACAGAAAAATAAAAAAGTTACGCCTCTCGGAAGAAGGGGAGCAAAAAATAAAAGCGAAGAATAGAAAATCGCCTGGGGTGCAGGAGTTAATCCAGAATAATTAAGAATTCAGGCTAATATTTGGTCTAGCGGTCACTGTGGGATCAGCAATGTATTTTGTATAGATAGTGGAAAATATAAAATAAAAAAATATTTAAAAAATACATTTAGCATTAAAACCTAATTTGAATAATAAATCATTTTCTGATGACAAAGGAAATTACTATTACACGAAGACAATCAGATGAATAAATGTTCAGGTAAACGATGAAAGGCTCTAGCTGCTTGTTATATGGTTATCCCCGACCGTATCTCTAGGAACACATTATGTACAGGAATTATTCATATGGGAGACAAAGACTTCAGAGTTTACTGTATATTTGCATCATTAGGCTGAAGTCACATATACCGTTTTGGCACATTTTTTATGTAGTCAGTAGTGGGCTTTATCTCTCCTTATTCTGGATTCCCTCAAAGATCTGCATTAGAAAGTGCAAGTGTCCATCCAGCCCAATGCAGTATCTTATTAATTTTCTTACTAATTTAATGGGAACCTGTCAGGTCCAATATGTACCCATGACCACAAGCAGTTCTGCGTGCATACTGCTAATCCCTGCCTAACCGTCCCTGTATACACTAGCATAGATAAAGGGATCTTTAGAAAAAGTATTTCTAAAGATCCTTTATGATATGCTAATGAGGCCAGGGACTAGTCGCAAGGGTGTTACTTACTCTTGGCTAGTCAGCCCCCTTAGCATGTTAGCATGCCCTCAGGGGTGTACTAACATGCTAATGGATGCGCAGTGTCACAGCCACAGTCGCGCCTACCTATTGGCTGCCACCGCTGGTTTTCGGCTTGCTGGGGGAGACTTCTAAGGGGTCTTCAGGGTCACAGAGTCGGAGTCCAAATCAAATCTGCGCAGATGTATGTATGAGGAAAAATGACCACACAGAGAGGTGTCTCTATCCGGGAGAAGCTCAAAGCTCTTCTAATCCGTATATTATAAAATACACACAGTTATTCAGTTTAACATTGTCCTTGATTGGTCAGAGATAAACAGCAAAGTCTATATAGTACGTAATCAGCCTGCTACTGGCTTCCTAATCCCAGTTTGAACCGGCTACTGAATACTTCTTTGTTCATTGTACATTTTGGCTTCATTATCTTTGTTAACACCTTGCTGAGCATGAACAAGGAGTCAACATCCCACATCCCACATGGTGTGAACCAACAGATTATAAATTCTCTCAGTATGTAATGAATACTTGCATCGTTCAGCCTAGTATAATTGTTTCAATGACACAATCCAAAGGCGCATCCTGGTATGTACATCAGCATCTAAGCAATAATCATACAAACACAGATGATCTTATTATATGGACAACTGATTCATAGCCTGGACCTTCACAGGCTCAGTGCACATGATCATAAGTCCCTAACTTCCAGTCATGCATACTATGAAGCCAGGTGTACCCGTCCCGGCTTCAAACTGGTGTAGTGCGCATGACCGGAAGTCCGGGGACGTTCTGATCTTGCACACTGAGTCGAAAACCAGAGGTTGCAGCCGAGAGGTGAGCGCCAACATGCCGCAGACGTTGCGTACCCATTAGCTTGTTAGTACGCCCACAGGGGCATGCTAACATACTATGAGGTCCAACTAGCCAAGGGAAGTAACGCCCTTGCCACTAGTCCCCATGCTCATTAGCATATGATAAACAATCTTTAGAAATACTTTATCTAACAATCTCTTTTATATGCTACTATAGGCTGGGACAGTTAGGCAGGGATTAGCAATATCACCCAGAACTGCTCATGGGTCTGGGTGCATAGTGCTACTGACAGGTTCCCTTTAAAGGGAATGTAATCAGATTTCATGATACAATCTATATATTTTATTAAAGGAGAGCTCTCACATTGTACATGCAGTCTGATCTCTGCACGGCACAGTATAGAGGAGAAGCAGATTAATATATTGATTTGTTGGAAATGAGTCAGTATAACTTGTGTTTCATTCATTGAAATCTCGGATGCTTGTATATATGAGTCCAGTGGGTGGTCCTACTAGTGATTGACAGCTATCTCTTTATGCATAGATACAGTAAAGACTGTCAATCACTTAGTAGGCCTGCCCACTGGACTGATATGCATCTAAACACCAGGGATTTCACTAAATAAAATGTCAGTTTTACTGAAACCTTTCCCACAAAAATAAATATTGATCACACTCAGTTCCACCTGCTCTATAACATCCTCCCTGCAGACTACATACCATTTCAACATGATGCGTTATTTTTAAATAGATATAATAGACCCAATGAGGCTGGTGAACTTACTTCCAAAGGGTGTGTAGTGATAACAAAATGCTCTTTTTCCAGCCACTGCTAGACTTTTTAATGTCAGGTAGGACATTAAACTTTCACAAATGGTTATACGGCTATTCAGACACGGATGTTTAAAGTAAGCATACCAGGTTCATCGGGTCTAAGGCCCCCTACACACGTACATGCCTCCGGTACGTGTTTGACAGTTTTCTTACGTACCGGAGACACGTGCACCTAGGTTTTCCTTTGGTTTTGGACACACGTAAGTATTTGCGCACGGAACGTGTTTCTCAAACCGACATGTCCGTTTTCTCTCCGGCATCACGGGTGTCACACGGAACGCAAACGTGTCAGACGTAACACACACGGACCACAGGGATGTGTTCCGTGTGACACGCCCCGTAGAGAAGACGTGTCTGTGAGAAAAATAAAAACCCTTTACTCACCTTCTCCAGCCCTCCTGTGTCTGCCGCTGCTGTCACTTGCTTCCGACGGCCGCTCATTATGCTCATTGAATATTCACTTCACTGCGGCCGAAAGCAGCAGCAGCGGGGAGTCGGCAGGACCGGAGACCGAAGATCAGCACCACGGACAGCGACGCCAGGGACAGGTGAGTAGAAAGTTCCCGTTCTCCGTGTGTTATCACGGATAACACACGGAGAACACACGTAGCCCATAAACACGGGTCACGGAGGGGAAAACGCACCTCTGACACGTCCGTGAAAAACGTCTGTGGTTTTTCACGGACGTGTGAAGGGGGCCTAAGAGATATACAGTGCCTTGCGAACGTATTTGGGACCCTTGAATTTTTCAACCTTTTTCCACATTTCAGGCTTCAAACATAAAGATAAAAATGTTAATGTTCTGGTGAAGAATCAACAACAAGTGGGACACAATTGTGAAGTTGAGCGAAATTTATTATTTAATTTAAGCTTTTTAAAAAATAAATAACTGAAAATTGGGGCGTGCAATATTCATCCCTTTTAAGTTAATTCTTTGTAGCGCCACCTTTTGCTGCGATTACAGCTGCAGTCGCTTGGGGTATGTCTCTATCAGTTTTGCACATCGAGAGACTGAAATTCTTGCCCATTCTTCCTTTGCAAATGTGTTGCCCAGGGATATGGGGTACTCGGTCCCGGGTAGTGTATATCTGGGGAATGTCACTCTAGTGGCCGTTGCCCGGTTCCGTGCCCTGGGCTCTTTTTGTAAAGGGGGAAATATATTTACAGGGGATTATAATGTTCACTTGTGACCCAACTTGCAGTGTTGCGGCTATGTAGATGGAGCCGCAGCTGCACAATGTCCAGTGCTGGGGCTGCTGTTAATGGCAGCCTGGATGGTAGGCCCTCCGCAAGCAGTGCCGGGCCCCACAGGGTAGGTGTTGTGAATGATTTTGGAAGAAGGGAGTCCCACAAAAGTTCAGTGCAACTGGTTTTACTCACTGTCCGGTGATGGTAACTGGTTACTCTTGGTGGCTGGTTTCACCTCCAGGTTCCCTTATTCCCAGTGCCAGTGTACAGTCATGGCCAAAAGTTTTGAGAATGACACCAAAATTATATTTTCACATGATCTGTTGCCCTCTGGTTTTTAATTGTGTTTGTCTGATGTTTACATCACATACAGAAATATAATTGCAATCATATTATGAGTACCAAAAAGTTATATTGACAGTAAGAATGAGTTAATGCAGCAAGTCAATATTTGCAGTGTTGACCCTTCTTCTTCAGGACCTCTGCAATTCTCCCTGGCATGCTCTCAATCAACTTCTGGACCAAATCCTGACTGATAGCTGTCCATTCTTGCATAAGCAATGCTTGCATTTTGCCAGAATTTGTTGGGTTTTGTTTGTCCACCCGTCTCTTGATGATTGCCCACAAGTTCTCAATGGGATTAAGATCTGGGGAGTTTCATAGCCATGGACTCAAAATCTCTATGTTTTGTTCCATGAGCCATTTAGTGATCACCTTTGCTTTATGGCAAGGTGCTCCATCATGCTGGAAAAGGCATTGTTGGGCTCCAAACTGCTCTTGGATAGTTGGGAGAAGTTGCTCTTGGAGGACATTCTGGTACCATTCTTTATTCATGGCTGTGTTTTTAGGCAAGACTGTGAGTGGTGCGATTCCCTTGGCTGAGAAGCAACCCCACACATGAATGGTTTCAGGATGCTTAACAGTTGGCATGAGACAAGACTGGTGGTAGCGCTCACCTCTTCTTCTCCTAATAAGCTGTTTTCCAGATGTCCCAAACAATCGAAAAGGGGATTCATCTGAGAAAATGACTTTACCCCAGTCCTCAGCAGTCCACTCCCTGTACCTTTTGCAGAATATCAGACGGTCCCTGATGTTTTTTCTGGAGAGAAGTGGCTTCTTTTCTGCCCTCCTTGAAACCAGGCCTTGCTCAAGCAGTCTCCGCCTCACAGTGCGTGCAGAAGCACTCACACCAGCCTGCTGCCATTGCTGAGCTAGCTCGGCACTGCTGGTAGTCCGATCCCGCAGCTGAAACAGTTTTAAGATACGGTCCTGGCGTTTGCTGGTCCTTCTTGGGCGCCCTGGAGCTTTTTTGGCAACAATGGAAGCCCTCTCCTTGAAGTTCTTGATGATGCGATAGATTGTTGACTGAGGTGCAATCTTTGTAGCTGCGATACTCTTCCCTGTTAGGCCATTTTTGTGCAGAGCAATGATGGCTGCACGTGTTTCTTTAGACATAACCATGGTTAACTGAAGAGAAACAATGATACCAAGCACCAGCCTCTTTTTAAAGTGTCCAGTGGTGTCATTCTTACTTAATCATGACTGATTGATCGCCAGCCCTGTCCTCATCAACACCCACACCTGTGTTAATGGAACAATCACTAAAACAATGTTAGCTGCTCCTTTTAAGGCAGGAATGCAATGATGTTGAAATGTGTTTTGGGGGTTAAAGTTCATTTTCTTAGCCAATATTGCCTTTGCAAGTAATTGCTGTTAAGCTGATCACTCTTTATGGCATTCTGGAGTATATGAAAATTGCCATTAGAAAAACTTAAGCAGTAGACTTTGTAAAAATTAATATTTGTAGCATTCTCAAAACTTTTGGCCATGACTGTAGTAATCTGGTACCTCCTTCCCCTGCACCTGTCTCTGGTTAGTGGGTCCCAGGGATTAGCTTGCGCTTTGGAAGGGCTCAGTGTGACAGCACTCCTTCGTTTGTGCTTTTGGCCAGGACCTACCCTTCTTCTTTAAGGGCCCACTGACCTTCGGTCTCGCAGGGAATTTCTTTGAGTTTTCTTGTCCAGGAAAGAACGGACACCTCCCCGACCAACCGGACTAAACCCCTCTTCTGGGGTCGCAGTTCCACTGTCCTCTTACGAGCAGGACCCCGTGTGTCCGGGATCAAATTGTTGACCCTTAGGATCTTGAATTAATAGAATATTATGGCCTCCTGTCTCTATCTCCTCATGGGGACTCTCCTACCCACCTTCTGCATCCTGTCCTATTTATACCTTATAGTCCTCCTTTCCCTCTTTCCCTTAACCCTTGTTCTTCTTACCTAGGTGCTAAACCACATTGCCACCTGGTGGCCATTTACAAAATACACATTACAGTTTATTACATTTGATGAACCTTTCTGTGTGCTGGCTACTTCTGCAGGGGGTGGCGTAGCCTTGCCCCTCTCTACACTGCCATGACACGGATCATCAGAGAGTAAACTGCGCGCGGTCCTACCCCCCTATCCCTTCCACCAACGTTTTTAATCTCCAGATTCTGGTTCCCATAGACTTATATGGGTACCGGATTCCAGACTGGAACTAGATTTTTTTAAAAAAATTAGCAGAAACCCACGGGTCCCGGTTTCTGCGAGTCTGCCCAGCTCTAGTTATCGATGATGATGATGATCACACATTGCTTTGTGATTTATGTTTCCTAACTGGAGTTTTAGGTCAAACATTTGTATGTTTATTACATTTTACTGATGTATTTTCTATTCTCTGACATCTGGATCCAGGAAACGCTAAGCGAAAATATAATTGGGTAACTCAGAATTGTTTTGGATGAAAATGTTTTAGAATCTTTCAGAGAAGATGTCGGTGGGGAGACATGATGAGTAGAGAGCTGTAATGTGAGGACGATGTGCAGAATAAGTTATTATAGAATGTGTTATTATTTTTAACAGCTTAGGAGTCGTTTGTCTTTTCTGGTAGCAGCTTCTATCTTTATTCCAAATACACAATGCATGGACTGAGCCAGCAGCGAGATTAGAACCATACAATGACAGTCTTCGGGTAAATCCTCCTGGAAATATATATATGAGTAAATGGGCACCATGGTGTTACTATTTTTCTTGTCAATTACGTACTGTACGTCCCTACCCAGTCTGACACTGATCGATTAGGGACCCATTCTGCAGAACACTCAGATGTCGATCTATTAATTCATTTGCAGTAGGAGTAACAGAGGAATGGCTCTGCAGAATTGTAAGAAATGATGTTCCAGATATATTATATCACTAGCTGTAGCAGTCTTTCTGTTTCTCTCCCAGTGTCGTCTGTCTCCCTCTCTCTCTGTGTCTGTCTCTATCTATCTCTTTCTGTCTCTTTCCCTGTCTGTCTTTCTGTCTCTTTCCCTGTCTCTCTGTCTCTTTCCCTGTCTGTCTCATTGTCGGTGTCTGTCTCTTTGTCTGTCTCTGTTTGTCTCTCTTTCCCTCTCTGTCTCTTTCCCTGTCTTTTTGTCTGTCTGTGTCTGTTTCTGTCTGTCTGACATCTCTTTCCCTGGCTGAAGTGACACGCCAGCATTCCATCTAAAGGGAACCTGTCACCAGATTTTTCCCTATGCAACTAAAACTACCACCTTCTGCAGCTCCTCGGCTGCATTGTATGAAGGTGCGCCTTGTATCTGGCCCCCTTTTCAGACCGCAAAAACAACTTTATAAATATTACCTTTTCGTATGTACATTTTTTAGTAGACCAGAGAAACAAAATGGTATAACTCCAAAATAAATCAAAATATTTTATTTTATTTCAAATTTTTAAAATCAAGACATTAACAAAGACAAAAACAACATTAACAGCAGTAAATCCTCAATAGAAGGTGGGCTGGTATCATACATGAAAAGTATATGAAATATTCACAGAAACATGTCAGCAACAGTTAGTAATAGTATTCCATCCATAGTTTGGAAGGAAAAGTAACCACACATCTACCAGGGTTTTAACAGTTAGTCACCCTCCATAAAGGATAATCCCTAAAAAGGTATGGACATCAGAAACCAACCATATACTGACCAGTGAGAAAGATACCGCAACACCTGCCTGTCCCAACGCGAGTTTCACCCTCTTCCTCAGGGGACGTATGATCATACGTTCCCTGAGGAAGAGGGTGAAATGCGCGTTGGGACAGGCAGGTGTTGCGGTATCTTTCTCACTGGTCAGTATATGGTATGTTTCTGATGTCCATACCTTTTTAGGGATTATCCTTTATGGAGGGTGACTAACTGTTAAAACCCTGGTAGATGTTTGGTTACTTTTCCTTCCAAACTATGGATGGAATACTATTACTAACTGTTGCTGACATGTTTCTGTGAATATTTCATATACTTTTCATGTATGATACCAGCCCACCTTCTATTGAGGATTTACTGCTGTTAATGTTGTTTTTGTCTTTGTTAATGTCTTGATTTTATAAATTTGAAATAAAATAAAATATTTTGATTTATTTTGGAGTTATATCATTTTGTTTCTCTGGCCTAAATTGATGCAATGGTTATCCAACATATGTTGCTTTGTTTGATCTAACATTTTTTAGTAGGCCTAAAGGCCGTCTCTCTTTCTCCTTCGTTCCTCCCTCCTGCCGCTGTTCGCCGTTCCCTGTGTGTTGATTTGAATTCATGACGACGGTCCCGTCATCCTCCACGCTGTGCCGAAGTCTCACGCATGCGCCGTTATCGTAGGCCACTATCGCGGGCCTGTGCACAAACTATCCCGCGCTCGCGCCCGGGATGTATTTGCTCAGGTACGAGATTATGGGCGGGTACTAGCATGACGCTGGTGAGGTCATGCACAGCGAAAACACAGGAGAATAGAAAAGAAGCTTTTTTGATTTATTTTTATTTTTTTTTTAGTTCATGCTGTTTTTAAAAACTACAACTCGTCCAGCAAAAACCCCCCACAAAAAACGTTATACGATTTTGTCGAAGAAAACATAAAAAGAGGTTCAAGCTCTTAGAAGAAGGGGAGGAAGGAAATAAAAGTACAAAATGGAAATTGGCCATTGCGGCAAGGGACTCAATCCCAATCTTTACAGTTTTCAGTGCAGGGAAAAGCTCAGATCCTGTTCTTTACCATAATATTATAGAATACTATTAACAATGTCCGCGCCCGGCTCCAGCCTGTTTATAGGCACTCACAAAACATAAACCATCGGAGCTCAATGCGAGATTCCTAAACTTGCCCGGATTCTCCTATACGTGTATGTGGTGGAGGGGAGCGGACAACGCAGCAGGATTTATACCATTACAGGCTTCTATAATCCTCCTACTTATGGTTATAGTCTTTCCATACTACATCTGCTTTCCGGGATGACCTCCACCGGGAGCCTCAGATAGATCACCCGACCTTGTGTACTAATCATATACAGTAGTATTGTGATGCTGCACGAGGGCAATAAATATCCCTGTGCTGTGCCCTGCAGCCCATAAAACACGCGGCACTATTAATCCCGCTGACGGCGAACATGCCACACAGGCGAGTTCATAAAGCAAATTGGAAGCGAGGTTTCTGGAATGTTCCAGGAGCGCGCTGTATATTGCCAAGATCTATATTACGGCTTCGTATTAGTGTCACTTATCATGACAAGTGAAATGCTGCGCTTTAATTGAGAATTGTGTAATAAATGGGGGTTGTTTTAATGTTTGTGCTATCTTTTCCACGCAGTGATAATGTATCTTGTGCGGCATATAGCGCTGTGGACATTGGACGGGTCAGCACCATCTGTACCATTAGCGTGCTCTCATATTTGGTTGCCCATTCCCCGTGTCCATCGCAGGGTCGGTAACTGTCTGCAAATTTCGGGATAGTCTGTGAAAAAACAATAATCTGAAATAAAATGCTGTGCAGTAGCTGAGCGCGCATGCACATAGACCTCTGTACTACGGCTGCCCGCTACACATGGAGAGCAGCAGTAAGCCACAAGAGAGTGGTCTGTGTATGCACGAGCGTCAGCTTCTGCAGTTTCGGTGTGAGTGAGCATGCTCCTCGGGTGCTCGGTACTAGTGTGGCGCCCCTGGGCTTCAGACGCCACAGGGTATTACACCACTTTTCAGGGGTAATATCTATCCCGGGTTAGGAGGGGGTTAACCTGCCGGTGCCTTCACAAAACACACACAAACAGCACGGTACCTTCCCACAGGGGGTTGGACTAGGGCAGACAGGGTAGTTAGCCATCACAAAGCATGGGACTTTCCCAGTCGCTAGGACAACCACTGGGGGTGGGCACCACATGGGGTAGAAGTAGGAACAACCATCACACTTACAGCAGACCTTCCAGGGCACACCTTGTGATAACATCTAGCATTGACAACTGGAGTTATTGTTTCTCTTTTTTCGTGGGCCCGTGGTTTGGAGCTGGAGGCTCGGCCTGGGTTCAGGATAGCAACCAAGGGACACTTCACCTAAAAAACTTTCACGGGTGGTGACCGCCAACTATCCGGGATCGGCGGGAGCCCATCGTGGCAGAGATGGGTACTCTGGGGCAGCGCCTGAACTACTTGTGAGTAAAAAAAAGACCTGGAACCGCAGCCCCTGCCTCTCATTTGCCAGCGCTGCAGCGCCAATGGGGACTACCACCACCCCCGTCTGTCCTTCATCATCTTCCCCGGGGTAATCCTGCTCCGCCTGTGGGGAGTGACACCATCCTGGCTGCGACCCTCACCATCAACTCCAGAGAGCAGCACCTGCAGCGGCGGCCCCCATCCCTGGCCGCGTACTACAGGTGGCATCACAACCTTAAAAGACTTTCCTAACCTCCAACTACCACCTCCATCCTTCCTACCACCCTCCACCCTTCTTTCCGTACGCCTCGGGTCAACGGAACCAGGCCAGGCCACCCTGTGATGACTTAGAGGATCTCCAGGCCAGGTATTGAGTAGGATAAAACACCTGCCCCATGGGGCGCTACACTAGTACTGTAACTAATGATGAAGTCAATGGGGAACTCGAGCATTTTTCCTGAACATCTTCCCGAAAAATGCACGAGATTGCGACTGAATTCCATTACACTCGTGTCAAGACCATCCAAGCATCCAACTGCTCATTACGAGTACCGAGTATCCGAGCATGATAGTGCTCGCTCATCACTAGTTACGAGTACCGAGCATCCGAGCATGGTAGTGCTCGCTCATCACTAGTTACAAGTACTGAGCACCTGAACATGGTAGTGCCCGCTCATCACTAGTTACGAGTACAGAGCATCCGAGCATGGTAGCATTCACTCATTACTAGTTACGAGTACAGAGCATCCGAGCATGGTAGTCCTCACTCATCACTAGTTACGAGTACTGAACACCGGAGTATGGTAGTGCCTGCTCATCACTAGTTACGAGTACTGAGCACCTGAGCATGGTAGTGCTCGCTCATCACTAGTTACGAGTACTGCGAGTACTGAGCACCTGAGCATGGTAGTGCTCACTCATCACTAGTTACGAGTACCGAGCACCTGAGCATGGTAGTGCTCACTCATCACTACTTACGAGTACCGAGCATCCGAGCATGGTAGTGCCGCTCATCACTAGTTACGAGTACTGAGCACCCGAGCATGGTAGTGCTCACTCATCACTAGTTACGAGTACTGAGCACCCGAGCATGGTAGTGCTCACTCATCACTAGTTACGAGTAGCGAGCACCTGAGCATGGTAGTGCTCACTCATCACTAGTTACGAGTACCAAGCACCCGAGCATGGTAGTGCTCACTCATCACTAGTTACGAGAACCGAGCATGGTAGTGCCCACTCATCACTAGTTATGAGTACTGAGCACCTGAGTATGGTAGTGCTCGCTCATCACTAGTTACGAGTACCGAGCACCCGAGTATGGTAGTACCTGCTCATCACTAGTTACGAGTACTGAGCACCTGAGCATGGTAGTGCCCGCTCATCACTAGTTACGAGTACTGAGCACCCGAGTATGGTAGTGCCTGCTCATCACTAGTTACGAGTACTGAGCACCTGAGTATGGTAGTGTGGCGCCCTGGACTAGCCAGGTCGTCACAGGTACTGCAACACACACCCCCACCCTGAGACAGGCACATCAGCCAGACACAAAATCCTTGTTGCCTCCCTCCAGGGGCTGATGTCCACACCAGGTGGGGTGGAGCCAGGCGGTTGGCCCCACCAACTGAGGAGTTCACAGTCCTGGAGGCGGGAGAAGGAAGTCAGATCAGTTAGGGAAGTGCAAGAGTGAGAAGTGAAGTAGGAGTGAAGGAGTAAACTGACCGTGTCCGGGTGCGTGGCCCGGGCACTAAGAGCAAGGTTGGCAGACAGTGGTGGCCGTCTGCAGGAGAGGCAAATCAACGCGGAATCGGGAAGCGAAGTGAAGCCAGCACACACAGGCAGGGCCTGCGGACCCCGACCAGGCTTGGAGTCGCCGTTAAGAGGTCAAATCCGTCAGTGACCGGAACCCCAGGGGTTTCCTAACAGCCAAGACCCGATAGAAGGCAACCGTCCGACCAGTAGAAGGAAACACAGCTACTGCCACAGCTAGAGTTCCAAGGGCCAGAGCCTGCGGGCAAAAGGGCTCCTCCGGCACATATATACGCTGGGGAGCGGGTTACCGGTGGGAAGCCATGGGGACCGAACATACACAAAGGTGCAGGGAAAGGCAGCCACCACCAACCGTCCGGGAGAAGCCACAGCAGCCGGCTGCGGGACCCGTCCATGCAGCCGTTTGGTTTACCAGAGACTTTGCGTACATTTGTGGCTGAGTGAGTATGTGGCGCCCTGGACAAGCCAGGACGTCACAGGTACTGCAACAACACACCCCACACCCCGGCTAGGTACACCAAAGTCAGACAAAAACCCTTGTTGCCTCCCTCAAGGGGCTGATGTCCACACCAGGGGGTGGAGCCAGGCGGTTGGCCCCACCCACCGAGGAGTTCACAGTCCTGAAGGCGGGAAAAGGAAGGCAGTTTTAGTAAGAGAGTAGTAGGAGAGTGGAGAGTGAAGTGGTAGTGGAGCAGACTGACCGTGTCCGGGTCCGTGGCCCGGGCACATACAGCAAGGTTGGCTGACGGTGGTGACCGTCTGCAGGAGAGGCTGATTGACGTGAACCGTAAGGACCGGGGACGGGCGGTGGCCCGCCGGTACTGGATCGGGGAGCGAAGAGAAACCAGCACCATTCGGCAGGGCCTACGGACCCCGACCAGGCTTGGAGTCGCCGTAAAACCGATCAAATCCGTTAGCGAAGGGAACCTCTGGGGTTTCCCAGCAGTCAAGACCCGATTGAAGGCAACCGCTCAAACCGTGAAGGGAAATACAGCCAAGGCTACAGTTCCCAGGGCCAGAGCCTGCGGGCAAAAGGGGCTCCCTCAGCATCCATCCAAGCTGGGGAGCGGGTTACCGGTGGGAAGCCATTGGAACCGTGAACATAACACAGGTGCAGGGAAAGGCAGTCACCACCAACCTACCGGGAAAAGAACCACCGCAGCCGTCTGTGGGACCCGTCCATCCAGCCGTTTGTTTTACCGGAGACTTTGCATTCATCATTGGCTGAGTGAGTACCACCGTGCCGTGCGGCACCGCGCTGCCCCCGCGACCCTGCACCTCACCAGGCCCCATAACCCGCCTGCCATTCCTCCCTCACCGGGCCCCGGGACAACCAACCCCCCTACCCACGGAGGGGAAAACAACATCCAAGCTGCTCCCTGTCATTGCTCCCAGGATCCCCGTCCAGGGCAGCGGTGGTGTCACAACCTCACCACAACCGTGGGTGGCGTCACGGACAATAAATCCCCAAAACCACTCACGGGCGAGGAGCGCCGCTCGAGTCCCCGGATCCGACCCACCGCCCGAGCCACCGAGCAGCAAGCGAAGCAGCAGCAGCGCCGGACCCGAGCGTGGTGAGCGCAGCATCCCCTCCCCGCCCGCGACAAGTACAACCATGCCATCCGGCACCGCGCTGCGCAGTCCAGGCGACCCTGCATCTTGCCAACCCTGCCTCCCAGTCACCTCACCGGGCCCCGGGACCACCAACCCCTACTCACGGAGGGGGAAAACAACATCCCAGCTGCTCCCTACCATCGCTCCCGGGATCCCCGTCACCAGCAGCGTTGGTGCCTAACCTCACCACAACCCGTGGGTGGCGTCACGGACCAAATCCCCAAACCAAACTATCCCCTTTCACTCACGGGCGAGGAGCGCCGCTCGAGTCCCCGGATCCGGGCCCACCACTCGAGCCACCGAGCAGCAGCAGCGCCGGACCTGAGCGTTAGCGAGCGCAGCGCCCCGCCGCCCGCGACAGTAGTGCTCGCTCATCACTAGTTACGAGTACTGAGCACCCGAGCATGGTAGTGACCCCTCATCACTAGTTACGAGTACTGAGCACCTGAGCATGGTAGTGCTAACTCATCACTAGTTACCAGTACTGAGCACCCGAGCATTGTAGTGCTCACTCATCACTAGTTACGAGTACAGAGCACCCGAGCATGGTAGTGCCTGCTCATCACTAGTTACGAGTACAGAGCACCTGAGCATGGTAGTGCTCTCTCATCACTAGTTACGAGTACTGAGCACCTGAGCATGGTAGTGCTCGCTCATCACTAGTTACGAGTACAGAGCACCTGAGCATGGTAGTGCCCGCTCATCACTAGTTACGAGTACAGAGCACCCGAGCATGGTAGTGCCCACTCATCACTAGTTATGAGTACAGAGCACCTGACCATGGTAGTGCCCGCTCATCACTAGTTATGAGTACCGAGCACCTGAGCATGGTAGTGCCCGCTCATCACTAGTTATGAGTACCGAGCACCTGAGCATGGTAGTGCCCGCTCATCACTAGTTATGAGTACCGAGCACCTGAGCATGGTAGTGCCCGCTCATCACTAGTTATGACTACCGAGCACCTGAGCATGGTAGTGCCCGCTCATCACTAGTTATGAGTACTGAGCACCCGAGCATGGTAGTGCTCACTCATCACTAGTTATGACTACCGAGCACCTGAGCATGGTAGTGCCCGCTCATCACTAGTACGTCCTTTAATTTATCTACCGTTAAAGAGTTTGGTTGTTCGGTGAAAACATGTTGTCGCCTATCCAGGTGGTAGTACTAAGCTACTGGGCATGTGTGACCACTATCTGCCTTGGCCATGACACAGCAGCAGTTCATGCTGTACGGTATGAGCAGATCTCCATCATTCGCTGGTGTCACTGAGAATCTCTCTGCCCCTTCCTTTTTCCTGTACATGACATACGCCTCTTGCTCAGTCCCCACTAAGCAAAGCAGACTGTCACAGCGACCCTAGTAATTTAGTGCCACTAGTCCTTGAAGAAATAAAAAAGAGCCTCTGCTGTAGCTTCTTTGGGGGCTAATAGTGGTCCTGGTCAGGATATTCTCCTTTATTACCTCCTTATCTGATAACATAAAAAATAGCAAATAAATAAGAAATCCATGATATCTGGATTCATCCTGCAGGCCTGGCTATAAGCATTTCCAGCTTTTCCGTAACAGTGCCATATGGTTCACTGATTCATTACCTCTTACATGTAGAGCCATTGGCTATATACTTGTATATTATTCTCCTATATGCTAATGCACTAAACAATGCCGCCATACCGATGCTAAGCCCCGTGATGTATTATAATGTCTAGATGTAGCAGAACTATTATCTCTGGCTTCAATAAGACTCTCAATAGATCGAAATTCTAGGGAAAAAAAAATCTTGCAATTTTCACACAGGCCTGAAGGTCTAACATTATACTCCTACTACCTGTTCTTTTTAGCGGCTTTTACGCATTCTTTGATGTGTGTAGAGGTCATTGTATAGGAGGGAGGAGGTGAGCTGTGACATCACCTATTGTGAATGATGGATTCTGTGGTATCTACTGTGTATAGAGGTGTTTTCAGTCAAAGTACAGGAGAGGGAAGAGGTGAGCTGTGACATCACATATTCTGAATGATGGATCATGTGTTATCTACTCTATATAGACGTGTTATCAGTCATTATACAAGAGGAGGTGGATGTGAGCTGTGACATCACCTATTGTGAATGGTAAATCCTGTGGTATCTACTATATATAGAGATGCTATCTGTTATTGTACAGGAGGAGGATGTGATGTGTGACATCACCTATTGTGAATGATGGATCCTGTGTTATCTCGTGTGTATAGAGGTGTTATCAGTCATTGTACAGGAGGAGGAGGTGAGCTGTGGCATCACCTATTGTGAATGGCAGATCATGTGTTATCTACTGTATATAGATGTGTTATCAGTCATTGTACAGGAGGAGTAGGTGAGCTGTGACATCACCTATTGTGAATGGTGGATCCTGTGGTATCCACTATATATAGTGCTACTTTGAGTCATTGTACAGTGTCATGCCTCGGCTTCGGGAATGAAACCTCTTGCTGCGTAGTTGGTTTCCCTCTTTGCTGAGCCACAGCCTGTTTTGGCCTCTGTCCAACTGCTGATGGTTCTTTTGTCTTTTCTTTTCCCTCTTAAGGCTATGTGCGCACGTTGCGTACAAGCCCTGCAGAAATTTCTGCAGCGATCTGAAGAGCACATGTGCGCTTTAGATCGCTGCAGAAATGTCCGTAGTGAGCGCCGATTCCATGCGCTCTGCCTGCAGCTCCTGCCATAGACCGTGCAGGAGCTGCCGGCAAAGCGCAGGAAAGAAGTGACATGTCACTTCTTTTTGCGCAGCGCTTCGGCAGTAGCCGAAGCGCTGCGCTCTTAAACGCCACGTGCGCACGGCCCCTGCACAGTCTCCATAGACTGTGCAGGGGACGCAGGACGCATGCAGTTACGCTGCGCTACAAAGCGCAGCGTAACTGCATGTTTTTACGCGACGTGCGCACATAGCCTTAGGCCCCGTCACACGCAGCGACGTATCTAATGATATATCGCCGGGGTCACGGATTCCGTGACGCACACCCGGCATCGTTAGCAACGTTGTTGCGTGTGACACCACCGAGCGGCCGTTAACGATGGAAAATACTCACCAAATCGTCCATCGTTGACACGTCATTCATTTTCTAAAAATCGTTGATTGTTGAGGGCGCAGGTTGTTCGTCATTCCCGAAGCAGCACACATCGCTAAGTATGACACCTCGGGAACGACGAACTACAGCTTACCCGCGGCCGCCGGCAACGAGGAAGGAAGGAGGTGGGCTGGATGTTACGGATGCTCATCTCCTCCCCGCTTCTATTGGGCGGCCGCTTAGTGATGCCGCTGTGACGCCGCACGAACCGCCCCCTTAGAAAGGAGGCGTTTCCTGGGCCACAGCGACATCTCTAGGCAGGTAAGTCCATGTGATGGCTCCTAACGATATTGTGCACCACGGGCAGCGATTTGCCTGTGACGCACAAACTATGGGGGTGGGTATGCTCACTAGCGATGTCGCTGCGTGCAAAACCCCCTTTAAAGTCTGCTTCTATTTCAGGAGTCTCTACTTCCCTTTTTGATTCTGTCCTATATAGAGATGGGTGAACCTGCACATGTTCAGTTTTGGGCTGGTCCGTCCGGTCTTAAAAAAAAGTCCTGTTCGCAATGCGATGTTTACCTGTTTTTCTGCCAGCAGATGCAGATTTTATGCAGAAATTTGTTCCAGAAATTTGTTGCAGAAATTTCTGCACCAAATCTGCATCTCCTGGAAGAAAAACGCATCAAAACCACATCATGTTCAAATAGGACCCAAACAGTGGGTTTCCATCACATATGGGGTATCCCTGCACTCAGGAGAAATAGTACAACAAATTTTATGGTCCATTTTTTTAATATTACCCTTGTGAAAATGAAAAATTTGGTGTTAATCAAAATTTTGTGGTAAAAATGTATTTTTGTTTTTCATTTTCTCGGATCAACGTTATACTGAGGGTGGAATGTGATTCTGTTCCACTCGCCCCCATGCAAGAAACATCACATTGTACTCGCATTACACCGGTGTAACGCGAGTGCAGTGCAAGAATCGCAATTGCTGGCAACGGAGGAGAGAGGGAGATAATTCCCTCCCTCCCCTCCACAGCACCGACCATCCCCTGCACAGCGCCGGCCCGCCCCCCGCAGCTGTGGTCTGACCGCACGATCGGACCACAGTCGCAATGACTCTCACTTGACACTCGGCTCCCGCTGTGCTGCCAGTGGGAGCCGAGTGTCACGCGAGGATCGCACATAACTCCGTGTGGCCCCGGCCTAAAGGCCCCATTTCGCGCAACAACATCGCTAATGAGATATTGCTGGGGTCACAGAATTCTTGACGCATATCCGGTCTCGTTAGCGACGTCGTTGCATGTGACACCTACGAGCGACCGCTAACGATTGTTGCTCGTTCTGGATGCAGGTTGTTCGTCATTCCTGAGGCAGCACACATCACTACGTGTTAAGTCAATATTAAGATTGTTTAAGGACCTTTGATTACTTCACAGTCATGTGACCAAAGGTCTCTTAATTGCAGGAGTCAAATAGAACTGAACAGGAGACAGGCTGGTATGCAGGACTGGAATTAGGGGGAAGGAAGAAAAAACTGGCCAATTTCACAGGGCCCCCATTCTCTTAGTAGACCTAGCGTTTATATTTTTATGATAAGACTGTGTCGCGGGCGGAGGGGCCGCACTCGCTATGCTCGGGTCCGGGGCTGCTGCTGCTCGGTGGCTCGAGCGGTGGGCCGGACCCGGGGGACTCGAGCAGCGCTCCTCGCCCACGAGTGAAAAGGGGGTGGTTTGTTTGGGGAGATAGTCCGTGACGCCACCCACGGGTCGTGGTGATAATGGGCACCACCGCTGCTGGTGACGGGGATCCCGGGAGCGATGGCAGGGAGCAGCTAGGATGTTGGTTCCCCCTCCGTGGGTAGGGGTTGGTGATCCCGGGGCCCGGTTGCGGTACGGGGAGGCAGGGTAGCTGGGTTGCGGAGGCAGCGCGGCGCGGTACCGGATGGCACTGTTGTACTCACTCAGGCACAGATTCACAGAGTCTCTGGTAAACCAAACGGCTGGATGGACGGGTCCCATAGCCGGCTGCAGTGTCTTTGCTCTCCCAGGACAGGTTGATGGTGGCTGTCTTTCCCTACACATTTGTAGAAAGTATTGACCCCGATGGTTTCCCAACGGTAGTCCGCTCCCCGGCGTGTATGTACCGAAGGAGCCCGTTTTGCCTGCAGGCGCTGGCCCTTGGATCTCTAGCCTATGGCGATGGCTTTTTATCCTCACTGTGTGGACGGTTGCCTTCTGTCGGGTCGTGGGTGTTAGGGAACCCCTGGGGTTCCGGTCACTCTCGGATTTGACCGTTGTCGGCGGCTCCTAGCCTGGTCGGGGGTCCGATGGCCCTGCCTTTGTGCTTGGTGCAGATCTGCTCCCCGGTTCGGTACCGGCCGGCCACCGCCCGTCCCCGGTCCTACGGTTTTGCTGACTTGCACCACCTCCTGCAGACGGCCACCACCATCTGCCGACCTTGCTGACAGTGCCTGGGCTCCTACCCAGACACTAACAGTTTCTCCACTCCAAACTGAACTCCTCCACTTCACTAACTGAATGCCAAACTCCACTAACTGCTTTTTCCCGCCTCCAGGCCTGTGAACTCCTCGGTGGGTGGGGCCAACCGCTTGGCTCCGCCCCACCTGGTGTGGACATCAGACCCTGGAGGAGGCAACAAGGATTTTGTTTGACTGATGTAGACTATCCAGGGGAGGCGGTGTGTGTGATGTTGTGTTTGTGACTACCTGGCTAGTCCAGGGCGTCACAACTGCATAAGGACCTTCGTGACATTATGTCATGTAAATAAGGTTGTCACCAAAAGGTCTCTAAATTGCAGGAATCTAAAGCAGAGGAGGAGACAGGCTGGTGTATGTGCAGTGTGTGTGTGTGTGTGTCCTGTGTGTGTGTTTATGTCCAGTGTGTGTGTGTATGTGTGTGTGTGTGCAGATAGATAGATAGGTAGATAGATAGATAGATAGATTGATATGGATGGATGAATGGGATGGATGGATAGAGATACACGTGTTAAGCCTGCTTTACACGCTGCAATGTATTTTACGATGTGTCGGCGGGGTCACGTCGTAAGTGACGCACATCCGGCATCGTAAGGTACATTGCAGTGTGTAACAGCTACGTGCGATTGCGATTGAACGGTAAAACGTTCATCGCACGCACGTCGTTCATTCCCCATGAATTGTACGTCAGATTATTCATCGTACCCGGGGCAGCGCACATCGCTCTGTGTGACACCCCGGGAACGATGAACAGATCTTACCTGCGTCCTGCAGCTCCCGGCCGGTAATGCGGAAGGAAGAAGGTGGGCGGGATGTTTACGTCCCGCTCAGCTCCGCCCCTCTGCTTCTATTGGCCGGCTGCCGCGTGACATCGCTGTGACGCCGAACGTTCCTCCCACTCCAGGAAGTGGACGTTCGCTGCCCACATCGAGGTCGTATGGAAGGGTAAGTACGTGTGACGGGTGGTTACTCGTTTGTGCGGCACATTCAACAAATTGAACGTGCTGCACATACGATGGGGGCGGTTACGATCGCATACAATATCGTATGAATCGTAACATGTAAAGCAGGCTTTACACACGGGGTTTGGAGAGTTAAGTTAATGTTCTGGAATATATGATTATATTTGAATAAATGTTCATATTTTTTTTTTTGTTCAAGAATAAATATGGATTATTGTTCATAGAAAAAAAAAAGACATCCCCTGAAAATAAACCCTAGCGCATCTTTCGAAGTAAAAATTAATATAAAACCCTGTCTTGTTTTTGAGGAAACATGGGTAATGGCTTACCAACTAGGTGTTTCTTATGCCAGTTTTAGGGCTTTTTCACACAAAAATCTTTTCCGTAAAAAGGGATTGAAAACTAAATGGGAATTCAATTGCCCATTTAAAGGGTTAAACATATTACAGTCAGTCTCTCTATGAGTCTTGGCCTTCTGATTTAATGACCACAGGGAAAAGCATTAGTTAGCATCCTGTGCTGATCAATACTGACCAAGACATTGCACATGTATGATCTTTGCCTGGAAGTCAATATGTAAAGGTTCCAGAAGATTACAGAGCTCAGCAGTAAAACATGGCTCTAGATTAAGAAATCCTGCCAAGTTTTCACAGTGCCGGCCCTGTCTTCACATCTACATTAATACAAAAGCAGAAAATCGTTTGCCGAGCTTCCAATGGAAATGTTGACCTTTCCGTAGACTCCTGGCTGTGGACTGTCTTCCATGTACCGAATGCGTCCAGTCAAGGCAGAAAGTAAAATATTCTGAAAAAATGGAGAGATACATCATTATACTGTAGGTACTATTATTTTTTTAAATTTAACATTGTGGCATATGAGCTATAAATACAATGCAATTAAATGGCCGCTTGTGATGACGAGAACCTGGGTGTAATAAGACACCAAACCACTAGGTGTCACCAGGCACACTAGTGGAGAGGATCTGCCGGGTTACCACACTAGGTGTCACTAGAAACACCTAGTGACGGGCAGTTAAACAAGTCAGGGGTCAAAAAGCCAGGAGATAACATAAATGACAAAAGGAGCAAGCAGAGCCGGAGTAAGGGCATGAGCCGGGGTCGGTAAACAGAGAGGTCACATAAGTACAAGGGAGCGAGCAGAGCCAGAGTCAGGGAACAAGCTGAGGTCAGGGAGTCAGGGAATCAGGTCAGTAGGTAAGGAGATGGGAGGGGAACAGTGGAAATAGGTAGCAGGACAAAAACAGGGACTATCACTGGCGACGTTCCGGGAGAAACAGCTCCCAGATAAAGCAGAGCAATTGTGCCGCCCAGGGCTGTGGCGTACTTGGTCCCGGGCAGTGTACTACTGGGATGTGTCACTGGGTTGCCGTTGCCCAGTTCCGTGACCCTGGGGGTCACTTTTAAAAAAGGGAATTATTTACAGGGGGATAGTTAATAAAGTTTATGTCGTGACGCCAATTGCAGTTTGCGGTTATGGTGATGGAACTGTACCACCCCGCGCTCGGCTGCAGCCGAGCCGCTCGGATCCGAGCTCGTTGGTGGGTGGCTCGAGCACCTCCGGACCCGGGGTCACTTCGCTCTGAAAGGGGATGCTGGCGCTTTGGGTGGGGGGTTAGTGTTATGATCTGGAACCATGGAAGACCACCATAAATCATTGGTAAAAGGTGACAAGAGCATTGGCAACTAATCTGGCTGCCATCCGCTTACTAACCATCAACACTAGAAGTAGCCGAGGGGTGAACTAACATCCTGTGCACCGCAAACCCAGCCGGAGAATTAGCTATCCTAAAGGAAGGAAAGATGAATAACTCTCTGCCTCAGAAAATAGATAAAGAATAGCAAGCCCCCCACATTCAAAGACTGCGGTGATATAGAAAAACACAATACAAAGACAGATGATAGGATTAGCAAAAGGTGAGGCCCTACTGACTAAATAGGGCAGGATAGGAAAGGGACTGATGGTGGGCAGAGAAAAATCCTGCAAAAATCCAAAAACCTGATAGTACAAAAAGCCCTCAGATCGCTAGATCTGAACTCCGTCCTATACCAGGCGCTCTTGTCATACCAATGAACAGAAAGCAGGAATCATTACAAATTCAAGAAGCAACAAACACATGGACTAATAGGAGGAATACTCCAAACATAGCAGCAGGGAGCTTCCCTGCTAAGCAACTGAGAGGGAAGATCCCTTCATGCAAATAAACTGAAAACAACCACAGCAAATGACAAACTCAGATAAGAGCAAAAGAACCAAACAACAAATAAAGAGCCAAGCACTTATCTGGGATAGATGTGGTCTGGAGCAGGATGAAGCAGGCTGGTGTACAAAGAACAACTGACATCCATCATAGCCTGCTATCAGACGAGGGTTTAAATAAGCAGAGAGTTAGCAATGGAAATGCCCATTGCTCAACACACCTGGTCTCTGACCAAACCATTCCTGGCCACAAGAAGCAGCCTCACAGCAGCAAAAGCATAACTGACATTCACAACAGGTTAGGTAGGTGCACGGCCGGAGCCACGCTTGAGTTTGTGACGCCACCCACGGGATGTGATGAAGGTATACACCACCGCTGCGGTTTCGGGGCACCCGGGGGAGATGGTAGTGCAGCAAGATGTTAACCCCTCTGTGGGCAGGGATGGTGGCCCCGGGACCCGTTGGGGGTTGCTGGGCGGTGCATTGCGGTGCGCGGCCGGATGGCACTGTTGTACTTACTGTTATTGACACACACAAGTCTCTGGTAAACAAAGTTGATGGTGGTCGGTGTCCGCAGCCGGCTGCGTCTGGTCCCCCACCTGGTTCGGTGGTCTTGGCCTTTCTCCTGCACCATGTTGTGTATTTGGGCTGCCTGTGCTTCAGCGATGGGAGTCCGCTCCCCGGTTTTGTGAATGTCTGGAGAGCCCATTTGCCCGCAGATGCTGGCCCGTGGGATCTCTCTGCCTGTGCGGTGGCTTTCTATCTCCCTCGGTGGGCTGTTGTCTTCAGTCGGGACTTGGGTTGGAAAGGACCTATAGTCCAGACCGCAATCAGTTAATTAACTCAGTCCAGTGGATTCTGGACCTCGTTTCAGAGTCTGAGTACCCCCCTGTGTGCTCCGGTTTCCGAGTCGGTTCCCCGGGTCGGTACCGGTGGGCAACTACCCTGTCCCAGTCCACCACGGTTCCACTGAGCCATCTTCCCGGCTCCTGCAGGCTAAGGCCACCGTTTGCCTCCTAGCCAAGGTACCAGGGCTCCGACCCCGGCACCTGTCAGACTGTCACAGGCCTGTCCTACAGGCCTGACCTCCTCCACTCCTCAACACTAAAACTGATCTGACCCTGTGATTCCTGCCTCAGGCCCTCTGAACTCCTCGGTGGGCGTGGCCAACCACCTGGCTCTGCCCCCTGGTGTGTCCATCGAGCGCTGAGGGAGGTGACTAAGTTTTACTGGTTGGCTGATGTTACCTTATTGGGGGACAGGTGTAATGCGGGGGTCTACCTGTAACTACCTGGCAAGTCCAGGGCGTCACAGAGCCACTGCTCCACAGTCTCTCCACTGGGGCTGATGCGAGGGCAGCCTGGATGCTGTGCCCTTCGCAAGTAAGGCTGGGGCCCCAATGGGTTGGTGATGGTGTTAGGCACGGAAAGAAAGGTAGGCCACACGAGGGATTGCTGTGTAACTGGTTCTCTTTACTCACAGTAGATGGTAACTGGTACCCAGAGGATGGCAGGTGTTCACCTCTGGTCCCCTTAGTCCCAGTGCCAGTTGGTGACCTGGTGGCTTCTTTCCCCTGCACCTTTCTCAAGTTTTTGGGTCCGCGTAGCTTGGAGCGTCTTGGGGTCCCCTCCTGTTTGTCTCTCAGTCTCTGGTCCGTACGGCGGCAGTGTGAACTTTGTAGGGACGGTGTTCGGTTCCGGTCCCTGGCTCTCTCGTTACTCGTCCGTGCCCCGGACTTCTAAGGTCAGTGAGGTCCTGGATGGTCCCCTCACTGTGCAGAATTTTATCAGGTCTGCCTGAAGCGTTTGCCTGACCTAGGGCTCTGTGCCCCGTCAATGAAGCCAGTGATAAAACTATTTAGAAGTTTTGCAGTTTATATTTCGTTTTCACCCAAAAAATAAATTGCATGACTCGGGTTCACCTACCAAACTGGGAGTCTGTGGCCACAAAGTCAGAGCTCTGGGAACGAAATCATTTTGCTCAACTCTAGTTCCTACTTAAAGGGGCTTTTAAAGTAATTTATTCCCAATCCATGAAATAGGCTATAACGTCCTGATTGCTGGAAGTGCAAAACCTGGAACCCGTACTTTGAGAAGCAAGGCTCTGAAGAGCACCATGTGAAGACATACGTTGTTGTGTTTGTCTGGCCTTCGGAATGAATGGGTTGTGGCAGTGTGCACGATTAACCACTGTCCAGAGCTAGAATTCTCAAGATCTGGAAGGGTCCCTGCAGTTGGACCCTGTCATGGCATGAACTTAGGGAAGGTCCCCCGGGAGGTAAAACACACAACAGACAGGGGTTTTACCAGTAGCATAACTACAGTTTGATGGGCCCCGGTGCAAAGTTTGGACCTGGGCACCCCAAGCCATGTACACCAACACTTGGGGTACGGGATAATGACACTGACACTTGGCTCTTACCCTCAGCACCCAGGTTTCTTATGATCTGAAATCCCTCTATCAGCACCCAGCTTATGTTCTGATATGCATCTCATCCTCGACATCCAGCTTCCCCATGCTCTGCTATACATCTTTCCTTGAGCACCCAGCTTTCCCATATCAGAGCATGGCAAAGCTGGGTGCTGAGAGAATATATATAGCAGAACATGGGAAAGCTGGGTGCTGAGGGAAAGAGCCTGTTTCCCTCAGCACAAAACATTCCCATCCCATGTTTGTATCTTTGTCCGCCTCGTATATAGTTCTCCAAATACAATAATGGCCCCCACATAGCCTTCCAAATAATATAAAGGGTCCCACATAACTCTTCATATATTATAATGCACCCCCATAGTCCTTCTTGTATTATAATGCATTTCCCATAGTTCTCCCTGTATAAAGTAGCCCTCATAGCCCTCCAATTATTATAATTATTTTCTCATAGTTCTCCATATATTATAATGCACCCCCATAGTCCTCCATGTTTTATAATACACCCCCATAGTCCATGTATAAGATAGCCCCTATAGTCCTCCATATATTATAATGTAGCCCCCATAGTCCTATATGTATTATAATGCAGCCCCATAAACCTTCATATTGTATTATGCAGCCCCATACTCCTCCATGTATAATGCACTCCTATAGTCCATGTAAGGTGTCCTTCATTTTGTATAATGCATCCCCATAGACCTCCATGTATAATGCAGCCAGCCCTCCAGGCCTTCGTGTGTAATGCAGCCAGCCCCCCAGGCCTGCATGTATAATGCTGCCAGCCCCCCAGGCCTCCATGTATAATTCAGCTAGCCCCCCCAGGCCCCCATGTATAATGCAACCAGTCCCCCAGGCCTCCATGTATAATGCAGTTCCCTAGGCCTCCATGTATAATGCAGCCAACCCCCCAGGCCTCCATGTATAATGCAGTTCCCTAGGCCTCCATGTATAATGCAGCCAACCCCCCAGGCCTCCATGTATAATGCAGCTAGCCCCCAGGCCTCCATGTATAATGCAGCTAGCCCTCAGGCCTCCATGTATAATGCAGCTAGCCCCCAGGCCTCCATGTATAATGCAGCGAGCCCCCAGGCCTCCATGTATAATGCAGCCCCCTAGGCCTCTGGCCACCGTGTGTTCACTGATTTAAAAAAAAAAAAACAACCAAGCACTCACCTCTCCTCTTTTCACCACTGCTCTGTCCTCACCTCTCCCCCGCTGCACCGGTCAGCGTCCTCCCATCCTGCACTCTGTGCTCTGCATGCCTCAGCACAGCAGTTGCACAGGAGTGACGTCACCGCGTCACTCCATGCTTCATCATTGCTGTGACCGGCGAGGGGGGCCCAGTGCCGCCGCTGCTGACACTGGCCCCCCTGACTTGTGTAGTCTGCCACAGAAAAGCGCAGCTCCTCTCTCACAGAGAGGATCCGGCTGCTGATCTGTAGGGCGGGCCCCTAACCTGCCAGGCCCGGTCGCAATGGCGACCTCTGCAACCAAGGTCGTTATGCCCCTGAAGCTGAGTGTATGTAGGTATGTGTGTGTGTTATGTCCGCTAAAGGAATCCGTATCGTCGAATTTACAATTAAAAAATTTTGCACATCATAGACTATATTTTGAGGGGAAGATTTAACCCCGTGCTTTACAGTTATTCACCCAAAAACAACAGTCCACCACACACAATAACAAAACAAATAAAAAAAAGCAGGCGGCTGACACATTGGCCAGATGAACAATGTGATCAACAGTCCGAAATCGGACATGTCCAATCGACATCACCTTGGCCATCAGTCGGCCAGCGGACCATGTACATTAGACTGTCGGTTGAACCGATAGATATCAGCGGATAAGCCCGCCATTAGTCTAATGTGTATGGCTTTTCAGGGTTCCTTTTACGCTGTCCAACTGGCATCACTAAAGGTCTGTCCGCACGTAGCGTTTTTTCTTGCGTTTTGGTTGCATTTTAAACTGCACTGTCTCATTGACAAACTGCATGCTTTTGCTTCCCCAGCAAAGTCTATGAGAAATCACAATTTTCATCTGCACGTTGCTTTTTTTTTAGCCAGAATTTTGTTTGACAAATATTTGTCAAAGTCTTTGACAAAGAAAAGTGCAGCGTGTTCATTCTTTTTGGTTACGTTTTGTCACCGATTGAAATGAATGAGGTGTGTCAAAATGCAACCAAAATGTTATCTGTGCGTTTGTACTGCATTTTGGTTGCGTTTTGGATGCATTTTTGTCAACAAAATAGCAGGTCACCAACTTTTCTCCATTCTCTCTCTCTCTCTCCACTTCATACTCACCGATCACCGTCGCGGCTGTCACATGGTCTCTTCTGCTTCTGAAAGTGCCGGCTGCTCATTAGGCTCATTTCATATTCACTGCTTCCTCCGCCCACCGGCGCCTATGATTGGTTGCAGTCAGACGCGCCTCCACGCTGAGTGACAGCTGTCTGACTACAACCAATCACAGACACTCCCGGGCGTGTCTATATCGTACAATAAAATAAATAAATAATTTTAAAAAAGTGGCGTGCAGTCCCCCTCAATTTGATACTCAGCCAACATAAAGCCCCACAGCTGGTATTCTCAGGCTGGGGAAACCCATGTTTATGGGAGCCCCCCAGCCTAAAAATATCAGCCAGCAGTTGCCCGGAATTGCTCCATCCATTAGATGTGACAGTCCCGGGACTTTACCCAGCTCATCACAATTGCCCTGGTGCGGTGGCAATCGGGGTAAAAAAGAGTTAATGGCAGCCCATAGCAGCTACTAAATATAAGAATAAGGCTGCACATCAAACTTAGATAATGGTATAATGCCTCAAGCATATGGAAAAATATTGGAATATACAATGAAAAATGCTACTTGCTAATTTGAACATGTGAATAATGAATTGCATACCTGCTATGAATATTAGGAAAAAGGAGATATTTAGCAATTGCATTGATCAATGTAACTGAGCCCCAAAACCTCGTCAAGGTATATCTCTATATTGGGGTCCCTAGCTCTGTGACCCTAACTGTGTGTCATCTCATTGCAATTAAAAACTGCTATGGGTGGAGAGGGGTAACTAAGGACTTTCTTATATAGGAGATGGAAAAAACATGGCTGAAAGGGGCGGAGCTGTGTTCACATTCAGAAAAAAAACTACATATAACTGAATAGGATAACTGAAGTGAGCACTAATATATATATATGAGTGCAAGCCAAAAATACATACTATATATAAGAATAAGGCTGCACATCAAACTTAGATAATGGTATAATGCCTCAAGCATATGGAAAAATATTGGAATATACAATGAAAAATGCTACTTGCTAATTTGAACATGTGAATAATGAATTGCATACCTGCTATGAATATTAGGAAAAAGGAGATATTTAGCAATCGCATTGATCAATGTAACTGAGCCCCAAAACCTCGTCAAGGTATATCTCTATATAGGGGTCCCTAGCTCTGTGACCCTAACTGTGTGTCATCTCATTGCAATTAAAAACTGCTATGGGTGGAGAGGGGTAACTAAGGACTTTCTTATATAGGAGATGGAAAAAACATGGCCGAAAGGGGCGGAGCTGTGTTCACATTCAGAAAAAAAACTACATATAACTGAATAGGATAACTGAAGTGAGCACTAATATATATATATGAGTGCAAGCCAAAAATACATACTATATATAAGAATAAGGCTGCACATCAAACTTAGATAATGGTATAATGCCTCAAGCATATGGAAAAATATTGGAATATACAATGAAAAATGCTACTTGCTAATTTGAACATGTGAATAATGAATTGCATACCTGCTATGAATATTAGGAAAAAGGAGATATTTAGCAATCGCATTGATCAATGTAACTGAGCCCCAAAACCTCGTCAAGGTATATCTCTATATTGGGGTCCCTAGCTCTGTGACCCTAACTGTGTGTCATCTCATTGCAATTAAAAACTGCTATGGGTGGAGAGGGGTAACTAAGGACTTTCTTATATAGGAGATGGAAAAAACATGGCCGAAAGGGGCGGAGCTGTGTTCACATTCAGAAAAAAAAAACTACATATAACTGAATAGGATAACTGAAGTGAGCACTAATATATATATATGAGTGCAAGCCAAAAATACATACTATATATAAGAATAAGGCTGCACATCAAACTTAGATAATGGTATAATGCCTCAAGCATATGGAAAAATATTGGAATATACAATGAAAAATGCTACTTGCTAATTTGAACATGTGAATAATGAATTGCATACCTGCTATGAATATTAGGAAAAAGGAGATATTTAGCAATCGCATTGATCAATGTAACTGAGCCCCAAAACCTCGTCAAGGTATATCTCTATATTGGGGTCCCTAGCTCTGTGACCCTAACTGTGTGTCATCTCATTGCAATTAAAAACTGCTATGGGTGGAGAGGGGTAACTAAGGACTTTCTTATATAGGAGATGGAAAAAACATGGCCGAAAGGGGCGGAGCTGTGTTCACATTCCTAATATTCATAGCAGGTATGCAATTCATTATTCACATGTTCAAATTAGCAAGTAGCATTTTTCATTGTATATTCCAATATTTTTCCATATGCTTGAGGCATTATACCATTATCTAAGTTTGATGTGCAGCCTTATTCTTATATATAGTATGTATTTTTGGCTTGCACTCATATATATATATTAGTGCTCACTTCAGTTATCCTATTCAGTTATATGTAGTTTTTTTTTTCTGAATGTGAACACAGCTCCGCCCCTTTCGGCCATGTTTTTTCCATCTCCTATATAAGAAAGTCCTTAGTTACCCCTCTCCACCCATAGCAGTTTTTAATTGCAATGAGATGACACACAGTTAGGGTCACAGAGCTAGGGACCCCAATATAGAGATATACCTTGACGAGGTTTTGGGGCTCAGTTACATTGATCAATGCGATTGCTAAATATCTCCTTTTTCCTAATATTCATAGCAGGTATGCAATTCATTATTCACATGTTCAAATTAGCAAGTAGCATTTTTCATTGTATATTCCAATATTTTTCCATATGCTTGAGGCATTATACCATTATCTAAGTTTGATGTGCAGCCTTATTCTTATATATAGTATGTATTTTTGGCTTGCACTCATATATATATATTAGTGCTCACTTCAGTTATCCTATTCAGTTATATGTAGTTTTTTTTCTGAATGTGAACACAGCTCCGCCCCTTTCGGCCATGTTTTTTCCATCTCCTATATAAGAAAGTCCTTAGTTACCCCTCTCCACCCATAGCAGTTTTTAATTGCAATGAGATGACACACAGTTAGGGTCACAGAGCTAGGGACCCCAATATAGAGATATACCTTGACGAGGTTTTGGGGCTCAGTTACATTGATCAATGCGATTGCTAAATATCTCCTTTTTCCTAATATTCATAGCAGGTATGCAATTCATTATTCACATGTTCAAATTAGCAAGTAGCATTTTTCATTGTATATTCCAATATTTTTCCATATGCTTGAGGCATTATACCATTATCTAAGTTTGATGTGCAGCCTTATTCTTATATAGTATGTATTTTTGGCTTGCACTCATATATATATATTAGTGCTCACTTCAGTTATCCTATTCAGTTATATGTAGTTTTTTTTCTGAATGTGAACACAGCTCCGCCCCTTTCGGCCATGTTTTTTCCATCTCCTATATAAGAAAGTCCTTAGTTACCCCTCTCCACCCATAGCAGTTTTTAATTGCAATGAGATGACACACAGTTAGGGTCACAGAGCTAGGGACCCCAATATAGAGATATACCTTGACGAGGTTTTGGGGCTCAGTTACATTGATCAATGCGATTGCTAAATATCTCCTTTTTCCTAATATTCATAGCAGGTATGCAATTCATTATTCACATGTTCAAATTAGCAAGTAGCATTTTTCATTGTATATTCCAATATTTTTCCATATGCTTGAGGCATTATACCATTATCTAAGTTTGATGTGCAGCCTTATTCTTATATATAGTATGTATTTTTGGCTTGCACTCATATATATATATTAGTGCTCACTTCAGTTATCCTATTCAGTTATATGTAGTTTTTTTTCTGAATGTGAACACAGCTCCGCCCCTTTCGGCCATGTTTTTTCCATCTCCTATATAAGAAAGTCCTTAGTTACCCCTCTCCACCCATAGCAGTTTTTAATTGCAATGAGATGACACACAGTTAGGGTCACAGAGCTAGGGACCCCAATATAGAGATATACCTTGACGAGGTTTTGTGGCTCAGTTACATTGATCAATGCGATTGCTAAATATCTCCTTTTTCCTAATATTCATAGCAGGTATGCAATTCATTATTCACATGTTCAAATTAGCAAGTAGCATTTTTCATTGTATATTCCAATATTTTTCCATATGCTTGAGGCATTATACCATTATCTAAGTTTGATGTGCAGCCTTATTCTTATATATAGTATGTATTTTTGGCTTGCACTCATATATATTAGTGCTCACTTCAGTTATCCTATTCAGTTATATGTAGTTTTTTTTCTGAATGTGAACACAGCTCCGCCCCTTTCGGCCATGTTTTTTCCATCTCCTATATAAGAAAGTCCTTAGTTACCCCTCTCCACCCATAGCAGTTTTTAATTGCAATGAGATGACACACAGTTAGGGTCACAGAGCTAGGGACCCCAATATAGAGATATACCTTGACGAGGTTTTGGGGCTCAGTTACATTGATCAATGCGATTGCTAAATATCTCCTTTTTCCTAATATTCATAGCAGGTATGCAATTCATTATTCACATGTTCAAATTAGCAAGTAGCATTTTTCATTGTATATTCCAATATTTTTCCATATGCTTGAGGCATTATACCATTATCTAAGTTTGATGTGCAGCCTTATTCTTATATATAGTATGTATTTTTGGCTTGCACTCATATATATATATTAGTGCTCACTTCAGTTATCCTATTCAGTTATATGTAGTTTTTTTTCTGAATGTGAACACAGCTCCGCCCCTTTCGGCCATGTTTTTTCCATCTCCTATATAAGAAAGTCCTTAGTTACCCCTCTCCACCCATAGCAGTTTTTAATTGCAATGAGATGACACACAGTTAGGGTCACAGAGCTAGGGACCCCAATATAGAGATATACCTTGACGAGGTTTTGGGGCTCAGTTACATTGATCAATGCGATTGCTAAATATCTCCTTTTTCCTAATATTCATGGCAGGTATGCAATTCATTATTCACATGTTCAAATTAGCAAGTAGCATTTTTCATTGTATATTCCAATATTTTTCCATATGCTTGAGGCATTATACCATTATCTAAGTTTGATGTGCAGCCTTATTCTTATATATAGTATGTATTTTTGGCTTGCACTCATATATATATATTAGTGCTCACTTCAGTTATCCTATTCAGTTATATGTAGTTTTTTTTCTGAATGTGAACACAGCTCCGCCCCTTTCGGCCATGTTTTTTCCATCTCCTATATAAGAAAGTCCTTAGTTACCCCTCTCCACCCATAGCAGTTTTTAATTGCAATGAGATGACACACAGTTAGGGTCACAGAGCTAGGGACCCCAATATAGAGATATACCTTGACGAGGTTTTGGGGCTCAGTTACATTGATCAATGCGATTGCTAAATATCTCCTTTTTCCTAATATTCATAGCAGGTATGCAATTCATTATTCACATGTTCAAATTAGCAAGTAGCATTTTTCATTGTATATTCCAATATTTTTCCATATGCTTGAGGCATTATACCATTATCTAAGTTTGATGTGCAGCCTTATTCTTATATAGTATGTATTTTTGGCTTGCACTCATATATATATATTAGTGCTCACTTCAGTTATCCTATTCAGTTATATGTAGTTTTTTTTCTGAATGTGAACACAGCTCCGCCCCTTTCGGCCATGTTTTTTCCATCTCCTATATAAGAAAGTCCTTAGTTACCCCTCTCCACCCATAGCAGTTTTTAATTGCAATGAGATGACACACAGTTAGGGTCACAGAGCTAGGGACCCCAATATAGAGATATACCTTGACGAGGTTTTGGGGCTCAGTTACATTGATCAATGCGATTGCTAAATATCTCCTTTTTCCTAATATTCATAGCAGGTATGCAATTCATTATTCACATGTTCAAATTAGCAAGTAGCATTTTTCATTGTATATTCCAATATTTTTCCATATGCTTGAGGCATTATACCATTATCTAAGTTTGATGTGCAGCCTTATTCTTATATATAGTATGTATTTTTGGCTTGCACTCATATATATATATTAGTGCTCACTTCAGTTATCCTATTCAGTTATATGTAGTTTTTTTTCTGAATGTGAACACAGCTCCGCCCCTTTCGGCCATGTTTTTTCCATCTCCTATATAAGAAAGTCCTTAGTTACCCCTCTCCACCCATAGCAGTTTTTAATTGCAATGAGATGACACACAGTTAGGGTCACAGAGCTAGGGACCCCAATATAGAGATATACCTTGACGAGGTTTTGGGGCTCAGTTACATTGATCAATGCGATTGCTAAATATCTCCTTTTTCCTAATATTCATAGCAGGTATGCAATTCATTATTCACATGTTCAAATTAGCAAGTAGCATTTTTCATTGTATATTCCAATATTTTTCCATATGCTTGAGGCATTATACCATTATCTAAGTTTGATGTGCAGCCTTATTCTTATATATAGTATGTATTTTTGGCTTGCACTCATATATATATATTAGTGCTCACTTCAGTTATCCTATTCAGTTATACATAGCAGCTACTAAATCCTAGATTAGTGATGGCAGGCATTAAGAATCCGCCATGTCCGATTTTGGACTGGCGTTTTTTTTGTTCCCAGTGAGATAAGCCAACATCAAAGTTTTTCAGGAGCGGCTTTCTCATATAAAACACAGTACAGTTCAATTGAGCAAGTTATCCTGTGTGTGGGAGAGTCTGGGGTGATAAATTGCAGCTGTCATTCGGCCAACAGTTACCCTGTTTCCTTGAAAATAAGACCTACCCCAAAAATAAGCCATAGAAGGATTTGGGCGCAGTAGCAGAGGGGCGCGCTGCCAGGCACTGCAGCAGAGTGGTGTGCTGCCAGAGAGTGCCAGAGAGTGCCAGGTGCAGTAACAGATGGGCAAGGTGCAGTAGCAGAGGTGCATGCTACCAGGCACAGTAGCCGAGGGGTGAGGAGAAAGCTGCCAGACGCAGTATCAGAGGAGCATGTTGCCAGGCGTAGTATCAGAGGGGCGAGGTGTTGCACAGCTTCTAGCTTCCCAGTTGCAGAAGAAAGTTCACAGAACAGATTACATGGGATAATAAACTCTTTACTTCTGAGAGAACATGAGGTAATGATAAGCACAGTCATACAGCATTGCACCAGGAAGAGAAAGTGAAACTAGAAATAAACAAAAGACTTTTTACAATACAGTGAGGAAACTTTACACAATATCGCCATCTACTGTTAGATCAGCATAAAGTCCTCCTTCACACAAACATAGAAGTCCTTATCTGTTGCATACCAACACGAGGCACATGCTGCAGGCGCCGTAGCAGAGAGGCAAGGAGCGTGCTGCCAATCAAAAGTAACAGAGGGCCCGGAGTGCTCTAGTATGCACCACACCGTAGGGGCGTTGCCAGGTACTGCAGCAGAGGGACACACTGCCAGCCATAGTAAAAGAGGGGTGAGGAGCGCCAGGCAACGCAGCAGGGGGAGCGCTGCAGCTGGGGGGGACACTGCCAGGCGCCACTGCAGAGTGGTGCGCTGCCAGGTGCCAAAGCAGATGAGTGCGCTATCAGGCACCACAGCAGAGGACGCTGCTAAGCACAGCAGCAGAGGGGCACACTGCTAAGCACAGCAGCAGAGGGGTGGGGGGCAAGCTGCCAGGCACAGTAGCAGATGGGCAAGGGGGACTCTGCCTGGTGCAATAACAAAGAGGCGTGCTGCCAAGAGAAAATAGCAAGAGAGGAAAGAGGAAAGGGGCCGATGCCAGGTGCAGTAGCAGAGGGGCAAGAGGCAGAATGCCAGGCAAAGTAGCAGAGGGGCAAGAGGTAGAATGCCAGGCAAAGTAGCAGAGGGGCAAGAGGTAGAATGTCAGGCACAGTAGCAGAGGGGCAAGTGGAATAATGCCAGGTGCAGTTGCAGAGGGGTGAGGGGCACAATGCCAGGCATTGTTGAAGAGGGGCAAAAGACACATTGCCAGGCACAGTTGCTGAGGGGCGTGCTGCCAGGTGTAAGTAGCAGAGGCCTGAGGGACACACTGTCAGGCGCAGTAGCAGAGGGGCGGCCTGCTAGGCGTAAGAGCAGAGGATTGTGCTGTCAGGCAACAGAAGCAAAGGGGTACAAGGCCAAATGCAGTTGCAGAGGGCGATGGGCACAATGCCAGGCACAGTAGCAGAGGGATAAGGAGACACATTGCCAGAGACTGTTGCAGGCGGGCGAGGCACTGGCGGCCGCAGGTGAGGAGTTTGCTGACCAGGCGGTGTCCCAGGCAGTCACTATACCAAGTGTGCACTTCTATGTTTCCTATGGGCACAGGTAGACTTATCAAACTTTGGAACTACAACTTCCAGACTGCTGTGATTTTATCGCTACGCGTCCTGTCCGGTCCACCAATGTGTTGTCCGCACTGGGAACAGCTGCTGACTGATCACAACTCTCTGGTATCAGCCACTCACCTGCTCACTGAGTCCAGAGGCCACTCTGTGTTTATCAGCAGATCATAGAGAAGGTTTTCTTCACTTTTCCCGTTGTCATGTCCATATGCTCCGCCATCTTTACTACTGGAAAGTGAACTAATGTAGCGCCCTGGAAACCGAGGTAGTTGAACATGTAGGCCCCCATATAACACCAATCCCACGAAGGGTTACATCAGCCGACCTGAAACCCTAGTCTAGTCACCCCCCTCAGGGAAGGACGGACACACCAGTGGCCGGGACCAGGCAGATAGGAAACGCCCACCTAGGGGTCTGGAGAGCCCGGGGCGGGAAAACAGTCAGTGGGAGTTCAGTGATAGCTGAGGTTTGGAGTGGAGGTGCAAGCTGACAGGTGCCAGGGTCGGAGCCCTGACACCTTGGCTAGGTGGCAGACGGTAGCCAGAGTCTGCAGGAGACGGGAAGACGGCAGCCGGAGATCCGAGGTGGATCGGGACAGGGTTGGAGCCTGCCGATACCGAAACCGGAGAACCGACCTGGAAACCGTGTGCACAGAGGGGGTACTTGGACCCTGAAGCCAGGACCGGCACTGATGGCCTAGCTAATTAACCAATTGAGGGCAGGATTATAGGTCCTGTCCCAACCTAAGTCCCGAAAAGTAGACAACCACCCACAGAGAGGGATAGGGCAACCGCCAGAGCCCGTAGATCCCATGGGTCAGCGTCTTACGGGCACGGCTCCCAACCAAAGGACGGGGAGCGGACTCACGCGTTTCACACCAGGAAGTCCTACCTACAACACACTGAGTGCAGAGGAGAGAGACTTTGACTACCAACCCGGGTGTGGGACAGATACACCCATCTGCAGCAGCCGGCCACCATCACCTTGGTTTACCACAGGACTTGTGTTACCGTGAGTAACATCCCCGGCCTGACTGGGTGCGCCGGCCCCTGCACTCACTAGCCTCAGCATAGAGACACTGGGCCCCGGGACATCCATCCCTACCCACGGAGGGGTTAACATCCAGCTGCCAGCCCAACGTCCCCGGGAGCCCCGCAACTGCAGCAGTGGTGCTACATCTCACCACACACCATGGGTGGCGTCACAGACATTTTACAACCAATCCTGTATAAATACGTCCCCTTTTATTCGGAGTTTCCGAGCGACCCCCGGGTCCGGAGAACCCCTCGAGCCGCACCGTAGATCCGGATCCGAGCAGCATCAGCTGCTGGCACGGGGGCGGCACACTAACAGCTCAGGAGCTCGGTTGTGGCCACAATGATGATGATGTCGCAGGAGGGGGCGGAGCCTCCTGTATCACAGCGCCAGGGTCAACTGCTCTGAAGAGAAACTGATAGCGGCGCTGTCCTGCACGAGGGGGAGGATTAGGCAGGGGAACCATGTACTAGAGGAGGAGGCTGTATATAGATGAGAGGAGTCATGTACTAGAGGAGGGGGCTGTATATAGATGAGAGGAGCCATGTACTAGAGGAAAGGGTTGTATATAGATGAGAGGAACCATGTACTAGAGGAGAAGGCTGTATATAGATGAGAGGAGCCATGTACTAGAGGAGGAGGTTGGCAAGCCTGGATTATAACACTATATAGACTTCAGCACTGAATGCAAGGATTCGGCTTTGATATCAAGGACTACATAAGGAAGGAATCCAGCTTGGGACAACCCAGTTATCTGACTACAGACTTTGCGGACCTCTGCCAGCTTCCTAAATCTGGCGTTATTCCATTCTTGGTGGGTGCCCACCAAAAGCGGGGTGCTGCTGGATTGGAGTAAGTAGCCCTGGAAGCTCTGAAGCACGGACATTCTAAATCCCTGGTGAGCCAGCGGAAGGGTGAGACTCTGTTGCCTGTTACATTTGTGTGTTTTGCTGGTTATGTGTTATGTGCCGTTAATATTTTGGGGATCCAATAAAGTCTTAATATTGTGATTCCCTCACCCTGTGTTGTCTAAGTAGTGTTCCGCCCACGGTTAAGGAGGTCGGGCGTGCAGTTGGGATGAGCCCTGAGCCACGCTGTCTTTCTAAAGGCGGCCGGGCCAGCGGATGAGAGCACCCACTGAGCCCCATGTCTCCACACCATGCACTAGAGGAGAAGGCTATATATAGATGAGAGGAGCCATGTACTACAGGAGGAAGCTGTATATAGATGAGAGGAGCCATGTACTAGAGGAGGAGGCTGTATAGAGATGAGAGGAGCCAAGTACTAGAGGAGGGGGCTGTATATAGATGAGAGGAGACATGTACTGCAGGATGGGGCTGTATATAGATGAGAGGAGTGATTCACTGTAATAAGTGGCTGTATATAGATGAAAGGAGCCATATACTAGAGGAGGAGGCTGTATATAGATGAGAGGAGCCATGAACTAGGGGAGAAGGCTGAATAGAGATGAGAGGAGCCATGTACTGCAGGATGGGGCTGTATATAGATGAGAGGAGCCATGTACGATAGGATGGAGCTGTATATAGATGAGAGGAGTGATGTACTGTAGTAAGTGGCTGTATATAGATTAGAGGAGCCATGTACTAAAGGAGGAGGCTGTATATAGATGAGAGGAGCCATGTACTAGAGGAGGAGGCTGTATAGAGATGAAAGGAGCCATGTACTAGAGGAGGAGGCTGTATAGAGATGAGAGGAGCCATGTACGATAGGATGGAGCTGTATAGAGATGAGAGGAGCCATGTACTGCAGGATGGGTCTGAGAGGAGTGATGTACTGTAGTAAGTGGCTGTATATAATGGGATAAGAGAGGAGATGTACTGTGCAAAGCATGACCGCAGAACCAAAATCACCAAAAGGAGACTTGTTGTGAGACACTACACCCATGATATAGTTTATTGGAGCGTACCATTTATATATTTTATGTTTTTCGTACAAGGCTGTATAACACAAGACGCGGCCCCCATTACATCTCCAGGGGTCTCTCCCGGATTTCTAAAAATGTGAGTTTTTATTTACTTTAACATCTCTCATTCAGCTTTCCCAGAATCCTTAGTGGCTGATGCTCCGGCTCCAGAGCTGTGAATTCAGGGAACCATTGATCGCACATTTGCCTTTTATAGCACTAAGTCCTCTGCTTTGTAACTACACAAGAAAACTGAACCCTGACATCTGTGCGCCGCGGTCATGAATGGTTCAGATGATGGTGAAGGCCGGGCCCCGAACGGAATGTTCATGTCTGTCCTCATTGTGGTGACATCAGAGGTTTATGGCATCATGAAATATGCAAATTTCATCCAACCTCATAGAATATGCAAATTTTATCTGACCACATCCGATGGCTAATAAAGGTGCTCCGCCCACTTGTCTATGTCATCACTCTGTGATGTCACAATGATCAAAGGCTCTAAACAAACCGCTCCTGGGAGCTTTACAGCCATTTTCCACTTTTTTACTATAGAGGCAGGACGATAGAGCCGAACTATGGCAGCCAGAAAGTCGTAAGTGGAGCTCTGGGAATATAAACCATGGAGCCCTGCAACAATATTACTTTCTTATATAGGACAAAGGACAAGAACGAGCCTCTGGATTATAAACTGTGGAGCCCTGAACCCTTATTGCCATTTTGGAGAGAAACAGGATAAAAGAATGCTACAAGAGCCGATGGAGGACGACCCAGCACCATGATGTGAACCTGGTGACGTATACCCCTCCCCTGCTCTGTATCTGCTGTTGTCATGTAACCCTTTGGTGGCGTTTAATCAAGGCTGGTGTTTTTCTATACCAACCTTTATGAAGCGCCCGCTGGAGTAAAGGCTGCTTTACATGTGTCGATTTCTCGTGCGATCACATTTGCGATCGCACCCGCCCCCATCGTTTGTGCGGCACGGGCAATTTGTTGCCCATCTCGAATAATGCTGTAACCCTCCGTCACACGTACTTACCTTCCAAACAACCTCGCTGTGGGCGGCGAATATCCACTTCCTGAAGGGGGAGGGACGTTCGGCGCCACAGCGATGTCACACAGCGGCCGGCCAATAGAAGCGGAGGGGCGGAGATGAGTGGGACGCAACATCCCGCCCACCTCCTTCCTTCCGCATTGCCGGCGGGACGCAGGTAAGCTGCAATTCATCATTCCTGGGGTGTCACACGGAGCGATGTGTGCTGCCTCGAGAACAATGAACAACCGGACATTCGATTTTTTGAAAATGAGCGACGTGTCAACGATGAACGAGAAGGTGAGTATTTCTGCTCGTTCACCGTCGCACGTAGCTGTCACACACTACGATATCACTAACGATGCCGGATGTGCGTCACTTACGACGTGACCCCGCCGACATCTCGTTAGATATATCGTAGCGTGTAAAGCCCGCTTTAGATGCACCAAATTCATTTCCTATTCATGAATTTGACTTATCTTTTAAAAGGAATCTGTCAGAAGATTTTTGCCACCTAATCTTCATAACGTACGGGCAGAGATCCTGATTCCAGTGGTGTGTCAATTACTGGGCTGCTTAGTGTAGTTTTGATAAAATCCCTATGTAATCAGCAGGAGATTATCATTACAGGACTACTTGACATGCTGCAGGTAGTCCAGCATATTAATGAGCTCTGTATAACTGCTAGATCTGCAGCAGAGAAAACATTGATTTTATCAAAATGACAGCAAACAGCTCAGTAAGTGACACATCGCTGGAATCAGGGTCTCTTGTGACTTCTCCCTGTATCTTCAGCTCCTTGGGAGACTCATGTACAGGGTGAAGTGTAAAATCTGCAAAACAATTAGCGATTTGTTTTTATGAGCTTTCTGGTTATAAGTCCTGTGAAAAATCTATGGGTAAATATTTTTTTTAAAGGGGTTTTCCAGGCCTCAGGTAAAAATCTGCAGTTGCTGTAGGTGTCTGCACCTGAAGGCATGTATGCAAGTCACATATTAGTAGTCACGACTGCCCGCTACCGGCACAAGCAAATCCTCACAGTGCACAGTGCAGTTCCTGTTAGGATTCAAAAGTCTGTCGTTAACCTCAAGCCTGGACATCCCCTTTAAGACAAAAATTACATATTAAAATGATTGTTCACGACGGGAAATCCCTTTAAAAGTAAATAGTCCCCCTTATAAAATTTCTGGTGCAAACTGCCTGAGGAGTGAACTCTTAGGCTGCGTGCCCACGATCAGTGTTAGCAGCGTTTTGGATGTAGCATGCTTCAGCTCCGCCCAAAACGCTGCAATGTACAGTCCAAGCACAATGGATGGAATTTTTAGAAATCCAGTGCCCACTGTGTGTGTGCGACCCGTAGTAAAAACTGACCTGCAGTGCGGCTTTCCTGAGCCTCAGCATGTTAATTGTTTGCTGCAGAGTCATAAGTGTCCTCCGTTGGGAGAACACAAGCGAGAGACCGCAGCGTCCTGAACCCTGATTGTGGGCACAGGTCGCTGCGGTCTCCTGCATTCTCCTACAGAGGAGACTCTCTGCGCCGCAGGTCAGGACCCGCTGAGTCCAGGACACAGCGGGTCCTGATCGGGGGCACATACCCTTATGTTATTACAGTACAACAGGTGTGTATATTATATAACCTGCAGACTAATAATGGGTGATGTCACCTATGTAAACCAAGGAAACATAATACTAATTGAGGAATCCAAAATAAGATTCATTTTATATATTTTATTCCGGTACCTTGTTGGATTTTGTCTTCTGTACTTTATTGGATTTTGTCTCCTGGTAATTTGTATCATTTCCATTTGTCCGTCTTATAAAATTGTAAAACTAAAAACCCATAAAATATCTGTTTTATGTTACAATAAGGCTCCTTGAATGGAAACTTGAGTGAATGTATACGGATTATATATAAAATCCTGAATGTGTATAAGGGAGTCAAACTAGGTGTGGTCAACAGTCATTTGTGGACTGAAGACAAATGATAGGGTATTATACACTACACCCCAGGTACACACCCTGATCCCATAGAGATAATATTTCTTGTTGTCTTATATACCTATATAGGTATTGTTATATGTGAATTTCTATTAATAACACTGAGTGACTGAAACCTCCACGTTTCAAAAGTGGACGCGGGGTCACAACTGCGGTGGTCGAGTGGGATCTGGACGCACTGTCACACCTGCGGCGGTCGAGTGGGACCTTGTCATGATCACTGTGGAGTTAGTAGAGTCCGCGCCGGTGGTGCTCTGAATACCTGATTTTAAGAACGGGAACGTCTCTGGATATAAAGAGGCGGTGTCTTTGGACTTTATCTCAGCACTTCAGGTCTAGGAGTGCGAGGGAACTTTTATCTCATCTTGTCTTGTACATTCTCCTTGTCTGTTGCTAGAGACATTGTCTTAAGTACTGAAGTAAATTACCCTTGAGTGTTATTATCAACAGATATGTTATATCTTATACTAAATTGCAAGGTACTGGATTAAAATATTTCACAAGATCTAATATTATATTGGCTAAGTGTCTGCATGTCAGTTATAATATATTGTATTATGATTGGAGATGAGCAAACCCGAACTGTAAAGTTTGGGGTTCAAACCAGACACGGTGTTCAGGGCTCGAACTCCAACACAGGCTTTTAAAAAAAGTCTGTGTCCAAGTTTGAATGCTGATTGTTTGCTAATAAAGATTGTTGAAAGGCTGAAGTGCAACCAATTAACAATTTGGCCCTTCCCAGCCTAAAAATAGCAGCCCCCAGCTGCTTCAGGAGTGGCACATGCATTAGATGCACTAATTCTAGTGCTTTGCCCAGCTTTTCCTGATTGCCCTTGTGTGGTGGCAATCGGATCAATACTTTTGGGGCTGATGTCAGCTGTGAATTGACAGCTGGCATCAACCCCGGGGGTTAGTAATGGAGAGGTGTCTATCAGTCACCTCCATTACTAACCAGGCTGAAAGAAAAAAGTTCATGGATGGCATATGTGCCTTTTGTGAATAATAGAATATTGCAGGTTATTGTTCCTAGATTTTGTTATGGGACGTTGATCCAGGGAACTAGTCTGATTGCCGTATGTGGAGTCGGGAAGGAATTTTTCCCCTAATATGGAGCAATTAGTATCTGCCTCATGGGGTTTTTGCCTTCCTCTGGATCAGCACATTAGCTTTTAGAATGAACTTGATGGACTTAGGTCTTTCAATCTTTAAGCTATGAAACTGTCTTTGTATTGAGGCTCAAGGGTATAGGCCGGGGTTTCTTTGGGACCAGCATTAATGGAGTGTTTTGCTCCAAGTCTATCCCAGGAAGCCTTTTTGAGCTGATGTCCTTAGACAGATCCCAACATTTGGGGGGGGGGGAGCTTTAGTTAGTTAAAGGGGTTTTCCCATGAGCAAACTTAATTTTAACATAAAGTTTAACCCATAGATTTTGGAATAATAATACTTTCCAGAATTGGATGTAATTAAAAAAAATGTTCCTATGGTGAGATAATCTTATACATGTGCCCCTGCTATGTACTGTGTAATAGCTGTGTCTGACCGTACAGGGACATGGTCTGATCATACTCCTAGGCAGGGGAGGACTTAAAAAATTATGCAGCCATTACAGCACAGGATCACAAATTATTCTTTCTTTGAGGAAAAAGATTTTTTAAAAGCAAGTAGGGAAATGTTTTACCTCACAAAAAGAGTCAGCTGCGATCCTGTTCAATTGATTAAGTTTAACTTTATTCGTGGGGAAACCCCTTTAAGGGTGAATTAAAAGCAAAGCCACAGAAAGATTTAGGGGTTTTTCTTGCTATATTGAACTTTCGAGGAATTTTAATTCCTTTTTCTGTGGCTTTGCATTTAATTTTAGGTAGGGACTCGCAAGATAATGAGGACCCTTGACGTGGGTTGCGAGCTTGTATATTTTGGCCAAAATATTGACCCATGCCACATAAATTTATGATATATTTTTGCACATTATATCTCTTTTTATGCAGGATGCAGCCAAACCCATCTATGTTGGCCTTGTAAAGTAGGGTGTCTGTGATTGTGGGGTGCACTGATAGAGTGCTGGGCAGCCCGCCTAATCTAATACTATGGGCGTCACTAATAGGCTGTAAGCCAGGCACTGTGCACTTCATGTGTATGACCAGCCCCCTATTCAGGCCTTCTCTGTGTGCAATGTTAATACTGAGCAATCACCCCTCCATGATTTGGCGGGTTGTGAGTGGTTGTCTCATCAGTGGTTTGCACCTTTGTTACCTCCATATTTATCAAGGAGGGCTGCTCCATCCGGTTACTGCATTACATTCTGTGACCTGGGCAGGTAAATACTGTTGCCCATTTTTTGCTATATTGAGCTTATGAAATTTTGGTAAATTTTAATTTTTCTGTGGCTTTGCTTTTAATTTTAGTATAGGGACTCACAAAACAATGAGGACCTTGATGTTGGGTTGTGAGCTTGCGTATTTTGGCCAAAATATTAACCAATACCTCATTTATTTATATTTTTATGTACACGATTCTCAATTACAGCCAATCCCATCTATGTTGGTCTTGTAAACTAGAGTGTCTGTCCCGGTGGAGTGCAATGATAGAGAGCTGGGTAGGGTGTGTGTCCCAGTGGAGTGCAATGATAGAGTGCTGGGTAGGGTGTCTGTCCCGGTGGAGAGCAATGATAGAGTGCTGGGTAGGGTGTCTGTCCCGGTGGAGTGCAATGATAGAGTGCTAGGTAGGGTGTCTTTCCTGGTGGAGTGCACTGATAGAGTGCTGGGTAGGATGTCTTTCCTGGTGGAGTGCAATGATAGCTGGGCAGGGTGTCAGTCCCGGTGGAGTGTAGTGATAGAGTGCTGGGTAGGGTGTCTGTCACGGTGGAATGCAATGATTGAGTGCTGGGTAGTCCGTTTGATCTAATAGTAGGGGCTTCGGTAATAGGCTGTAAGCCAGGCGCACTGTGCACTAAATTACCCGCCCCTTATACAAGCATAATGCCTGTGCAATTTTAATACTGAGCAATCACCCCCTCCATGAATTGGTAGGTTGTGAGTGGTTGTCTCATCAGTATTTTGCCCCTGTGCGGCCTTCATCTTTATCCAGGAGGGCTGCTGTATCCTGTTAGTGCATCAGTTTCTGTGACCTGGGTAGATAAATACTGTTGCCTTTTCGTTTGCTATGCTTAACTTATTGTTGAATCAACCACTAGCCTCAAGCTCGCTCCTCCGGACAGCAGCTACTCTGTAGATGCAACCCTTTGCCTGTGGTAAGTCTCTATCCCTGTACAGGGGTGTAAAGGTGAAGGACAAGGTTTCTCTGGAAGCTGTAGGATAGAGCGGCTAGTCTCACGTCTGTCCTAGGAAGCCTTTTTGAGCCAACGGCCTCAGACAGGTCCTAACAAGAGAGCCGTAGTAGACAGAGTTTTTTCATTTAGGGTTGATTTAGCCACTGTAGCCTCAAGCTCGATTTTCCAGCCAGCAGCTACTCTGTAGATGCAACCCTGTCAGGGGCAGCCCTGGCTAATAACAACATAGGTGGGTCACACTCCATTAGTTAATTATAAGTCCATACAAGAAACATAGGGAATAAAATGAACCCCACAAAAGGACTATAAAGGCCCTGTCACACACAGAGATAAATCTTTGGCAGATCTGTGGTTGCATTGTTCTATTTCTACACAGCAACAAACCTGGCACTGATTGTCCACAATTTCACTGCAACCACAGATCTGCCGCAGATTTATCTCTGTGTGTGACAGGACCTTAAGGCCCTGTGCGCACTAGAAAAAGGATTTTTCTCAAGAAATTTCTCAAGAAATTTCTTGAGAGTGAAAGATTAGCGCACCTGCGATCAAAAAACGCACCAAAAACGCATGCGTTTTTGATGCTTTTGTGATGCGTTTTTGGCATCTTGGCTTAGTTTCCATCCCATTTGCAGGCAGCGCGGAACAATTATGGGTCAAACCGTGGTCTTGATGCTTGTCCCTATATGCTGCTGTGCTCCGAGATCTCTGGTGGTGGTGGGCAATGGGATATGAAATCCCCCTTCACTGCAGATTCTGGTAGTCCAACGTGGAGTATGTTCTACCCTAGGACTCTGCACCCTGACTGTGCTGGCCCCAAAGGGGCTGTTGGGGCTCACCCTCTGGCTACCGAGTTGCTCCTCTGTCTCACCAGCTCCACCCGGTCGTCTCCTGTTTCTCCAGTCTGCCCGGTCCTAACGGAGGGAGCTCTGAAGCATGCCCCTCCGCTGCCATGGTCCTACAAGTCTATGATGTCCTGGCACTCGCTCTCTCTCCTTCCCTGGGATAGCTCTGAAGCACTCATTCCGGTCGGTCTTTCTGAGGGGAACTTAATAGCACACCCCTGAGTGACCTGCTCCTTCTGTGTCCCAGACTATTCTGAGGTGATTTCCTGTGTTCTTTAACTTCCCAAGTTAGCCCCCACCTTCCTGATGACTCACCCTGCCTGGAAAAAAACCATTACTATGGTGACCATCTGTGTTGTGTGACTGCTAACTGGCTGTGTTGTGTAAGCTATAAGCACAGGATGTTGTTTAAGCTCTGAACACCAGTGGTTATATTAAGCAATGTCAGCATGATTCACTTGTCACAAGACTCTGTCTGTCTGAGTCTTATGCCAAGAGATATATGTGTGGTACAGTTCAAACACCATCTTCAATCCTGTTCTTTATGGATATCTCCATATATACTCCTATATACTCATACTAGTTCATAATGTTGTCCATAACAACTTCTTCTTACCTGGGATAAGTACTGCACCTTCAGACAGATGCAATACCCCATGGCGACTGAAGCCTCAGGGGTGCCACAGGGACATGAAGCCTACACTACATAAAATTCCAGCATTACCACGGCATTAAGCAATGGTATAGCACATAAAGTCAATAGACTTACCCAAGGGTGGATGTTTTATGTGTCCCTGGGGACATCCAGAAAATCCACCTTTTGGTAAACCACCCGTCACTGCTCATCAGACATTCCGGGTTTCGCCCTGCCCTCTGGGTGACATCATCACCCCTCGTCACAGTTGCTGCGTCTTGTGGAGCGCAGCCAGACCGGTAGTGGCGCTGCTCTAAGCCCATGGAGCCTCGTTCTGAGCCTCGTTCTTAGCCTCTATAGCCTTTGATCTACGTAATTGAGGAACGTTGTGGGAAGTGCTGGACTACTTCGGACCTAGAAACTTTGCTTTCTAAGTGAAAGTTTCTTGTTTTTATTTCTCTCTTTTTATATCTTTCAGGTTTCCCTTTCTGGACTACATTGGATTCCTTGGACTACGTCGGACCTGCATGGCTTTTTTTTTAATAAATTGTTGAACCAGGGAAAAAGTTGGGGAGTGTTTTTTACAATAAAATATTTTTGTATGTGTTTACTAACATTAGGGATTGATGCCAGCTGACACTTTAAAGCTGACATCAGTCTCAAAAAAACATTACAATGATTGCCACTGCACCAGGCAATCTGGAAAAAACAGACAAAGCACCAGAACTGACGCATGCACCACTTCTGGGGCAGCTGTGGGCTGCTATATTTGGGCTGGGGACTAGCGCCCAATAACCATGAATGTTCCCAGCCTGATAATACCAGCCCTCACCTGTCTGCTTTACTTTTGCTTGTTATAAAATTTGTGGGAACTCCAAGTCGTTTTTTTTCATTCATTCATTTATAGTGCCACATGAAAGGCCCTAAAGGATGCAAAATTATGGTATGTATGGGGGTTGGCACATTATTTATCTGCAGCATATATATCTATCAGATAAATCAGTGATTTTATCAAACTCAAGCGAGAAGTCATGCGGTCTTCTGCCCTTCACTAACCAGGAGTCATGTCTTCAGACCCTGTTCACACTGCAGAGTCTGACATGACACCTGGTGCTGTGGAGTTGTTTTGTCAGACTCGGGCGTTGACCTGTTTTATGCTCACTGATGATAAGTCTTTCAGGAGTTAATTCCTGCTGGCCTGTGAATTGCCGCTAGAGTCTCAGGTTGCAGAAGACCTATCACAGCTGCCTCTGCCCTTTAAAAGATGGTGGAATCTGGTCCTCCACTCCGATTATAGCTCTAGCTTTGTTCTAGCGATACCGGTCATTGTACGTTGTGATCCAGCTATTGGTGAACTGCTGAGTGTTATTTGGTGTGCTGTGGACATATCCTTGTTGTTTGTTTATTTCCTCGCTATACTTTGTTTCTCCTTGAGCACGTATTTGTGGCATCCCTAAGACTTCAGTCGCCACAGGGTACTGCACCTCATTTAAGGTGCAGTGCTTAACCTGTATCCAGAGGAGGTCGGTGCCAGTTCCACTTACACAACTCATACACACACGACTAGGTTGCCCTTCTTTACCATAGACCGGGATAGGTTCGGATCAAAAGGGTCACCAGCGTGGTTGGGTCCATAGGATACCACGACATCTGGGATCCCCAATCCACTAGAGGTGGGACCTGGGATGGGAGAAGTAACCACCTGGGGAAGTGAGGAGCCAACACAACAGTTAGAGAGTTCTCCATCAGGAAAGGAAGAGAGCAGTCAGGTTTTCACCAGTGGCACTGGTGGGACAGAGGAGTTAATACGGTCGCCGAGGGGAGAGCTTGATTGCGGGACTGGCGCTGACAGGGTGCAGAATCCAAGGGTGGAATATACTCCAGGTTGTCCACCAAAATCTGCAGGCTTGGGAGATTACATGTTCCTCCTGCCCCCACAGTTCCCGGAGCACAGTGCAAGATAGGATCCGGGGCCGTGTACCAAGGCCGGCCCCACATCGGACCCGCGGCACCTGCATACGGGCAGGGAGTAAGCACCCTTTTCAAGAACCAGGGGTCCCCAAGAGCTTCAAGCCACAGGGATCCACACCAAGTGCAGGAGGAAGGTCCCACCGTCCAATTCACCAGCTCTGACCTCTAAAAGGATCTGGGTTCGACGAGGCCTACTATAGCCGGTGACCGGTACTTCACTGGTGAATGGCATGAACTGAGAGTAAAACACCTGGAAACCGCAGAGACTGTGTCATTACTGGCGTCCGCCATTACTACTCCCCTCATCATCCTCCCTGGGGCCCGCTCCACCTGTGGGGAGCAGAAACATCTCAGCTGCTGCTACTACCATCCGCCCCGGAAGACAGCGACAGCAGCGGCGGCTAATTCCCTGGCCGCATACCGCAGGTGGCGTCATGAAATCAACCTCCACCATCATCCTTATCTCCCCTCTCCCTCCGTGTAGTTGACGTGAAGTTGACGTGACATCACTGGACATCAGAGGTCACGGCGCCTCGGGTGTCACGTGAACGGGATGAGCGAAGCTCAATAGCGCCACTCACAGGCACTATTGGCAACACAAGGTATTTGAGAGAAACCTTGTTTCTCAACGTTATATCGATGTGGCTTGAGAAAATAACTAGCGAACAACCTCTTTAAATTTTATAGAAGTTTCCTGGAACACCATTCTGTCCTTGTTTAACTCATTGTGTCACGTGCGCGCCCAACGCAAGGAGCGATAGGATGCGCTTTGTATTTTAAGTTCTGGTCCTTGAAATATTCTCCTTTGATAAATAACATCCACCTGAATACTTCCACCCACAGATTTCTTCTATCATTGATGTGCTGCTTCATTTCCAGTGATCTATGCGAAATGTTGATAGAAGTTTTGATTTTTTTTTTCCTTTTTTTTTTATTTTTTGCAGGAGAAAGTCTGACTTTTCCAGGACTGTGTGATTGCACATTCACAGTACCCATTTCAGCCCGTACAAGAGAAATTGTGTGAGTATAATTACCGCAACCAGCATTCCTGCTGTCTAATGAGCCTATGGGTCTCAAAGGACACACTTAACATTTTTATTCCAATTAGCTACATCAACATCTGAACAAAGGTTTGTTTCCCAATAGAAATTCGAAGAGTTTAAAAGTGCAATTGTTATGCCAACATTCCCTCATTGGGTACACTGGCGTCGATTCGGTATGCCTGGAATATTATTAAAGCTACTCATTTCTTGGCCTTATCATGATAAAGTTCCCTTACAGCGAGGAACAATGACTATTTCCTAAATACGCCCAGATTGTATTTTATTAAAATGTGCACCTGCCTCAGTCTTATTAAAATGTACCAATGCCTTAAGAAAGGTGACCCTCGGGAATTACAATGAGTGCGGCAGGCTCGTAACTGCATTAACAATAAGCATTGTAATAAGGCCTGGCAGACGCGCAAATGCGTCTGCCTGCAATCGCACAAACCCACGCAGACCATTTTTCATCGTTTTTTTTCTTTTTCTTCCCCGTGCTGCTAACTGAGCCAGGAGACATATTTGTGGACAGAGATGTATTCACAGCACAGATGACAATAACTCCCGGATTTCCTAAGCAGTACAGTCATTTCTTATTAAATCACCTCCTGGCTCTGTCTATAAGAATTTCATGAAATATCTGCATGGGGTGGAGTAATCAATATGTATTTTTTTTTTATTTTTGGTGTGTTTGCAAAGTGTCACAGGGTATGTACAGATGGAACAGGGGCTCCTATGCTGACCCTAAGATTGGGGCCCCTGCGCTGTCCCTTATCTCGAAGGTAGACTTGATGGTAGCCAGGTTTGAGCCCCCAGCATGATCCTGTCTCCTGTCTGAGCCCTGTTACTATTTCCCCCAGATCACAGATCCCAATACCTCCTGCCTAGTGTGTATTGATCACACATCACACGCACATTGTGTGTAATTGTTTTCAGTGTTCAAATATGATGTTGTTTTAATTATGTAAAAAAAGTTAATTTTTATGGATGTATATAGTTTGGTCTACTAATTAAGGACATCCTAGTCTACCCCTTTTTGATCTTCTATACCATTTCCCCCAACCCTGGGAGCGGGATGGAAACCCTATAAGCAAAACCCCACAAATAGGCACAGACAAGGGTAAACGAAAACTTGCACACGCTGCACTTAAACAGGAAGGAGGGACAATATGTGAACTGGGGAGTAACGAAAAAGGGGTGAGAAAAAAACGTACAACTGGAGGACTCACATACCACACAAAACTGCAACTTGTAGATCACCAGAAGACAAGATAACCACAGGAACCGAGGAAGCAGAAGCTATATCCAGCACTCAGCCCCAGTATCCAGAGCCTTATAAAGGGTGAAGGCAGCTGGTGATCAGCAGCCTGAGCTCCCAGCAAATGATCATAAGCCAGCAGGAAATAACTCCTGCTCTACTGGAGAGGAGTGAAGCCAGAACCAGCCGCAACTTGTAGATCACCATAGGAAAGAATAACCACAGGAACCAAGGAAGCAAAGCTATATATGGAAATCAGCCCCAGTATACAGAACCTTATAAAGGGTGCAGGCAACTGGTGATCAGCAGCCTGAGCTCCCAGGAGATGATCACAAACCAGCAGAAATTAACTCCTGCTCTACTGGATAGTAGTGAAGCCAGAACCAGCCGATGCCCATGACAGGCTGTGCAACTAAGTGGTCCCAGGCTGTTCGTCAGACTCTGCAGTGTGAACAGAGTCTGACTCTGCCATGACATCCAATGAATGCAACACTGAACACCGCACGACACAAAGCTCAAGGACAGTAAACATAGCAGTGAGTTTTAATTGGCAGAGAAGGCACCCACCTGGAGTAACCTTTTTTGGAGGATAGAGATGCCGAGCTCAATGACTGGCTGCAACAATTATGAGCGCTACAGCCAAATCAACAAAAACTAGAGCAGCGACGTAGAGGCAGCACTGGATCCCGAGGAGGGAAAATAGCAGCTCTGGTTCTTATTTAAGACCTCTGTAAGACTAGTGGAATAACATTTGAAGATCACCAGTAACAAGAGAAAAGTGCAGAAAATTGATGAATGAACAGAAGGGAAAAATAAGGGTTTAGCCAGAGAACCTCCGGATAAAAGTAAAATTTTACTTTTATTTTACAATTAAAAATTGGCAATGTGCTTGGACAATTAAATACCGACTCTATGGGTGGCAGAGTGACACAGACAACACCTGAGGAAGGTGACTGAACGCCGAAACACGTTGTCTGTGTGCTCGGGTATGCTCAGTGCATGGCCCAGTGCGGGCCGCTTGCAGTCTGAATAACCAAACATTGATAAGACTTTATTGGTACACCAACAGGTGAACAAAACCCCATGGTGTTCATTGGCGTTCATTTTCAGTATAAGAACAGAAGAAGATGATACAAGTGACAGAGTCTCATCCTTCTGCTGGCCCGCCAGGGAATAGAATCTTCATGACTTCAGGGCTTCCAGGGCCAACTATCCCAGATAGCAGCACCCTGCTTTTGGCGTGCCTCCACTGAGAGGAGATAGCGACAAGCTTAGGAAGCTGACTGAACACAGCAAGACATGTTGTCAGACGACCGAGTTGTCCCAACCTGGGTTCTCCAAGTGAATTTATGGGCTCAGCATTGAGCAGTGAAGCCATTTGGTAACACTCCAGCTGTAACCATAGCTCCTGAGCTGAAATCCTGTAGAAATATCCAAAGTGAAGCAGTTGTGTGATTCCTCAGCTGGAACCGAAGCTCCTTGGCTGAGATCGTGTAGAATATTCAAAGTAAAGCAGATATGTGATTCCCCAGTTGTAACCAAAGCTCCTCAGCTGAAATCATGTAGAATAACTCTCTGGTGACAGAAGCAAGGGTCTTTTATACATCTCAGTTCTCTTACAGGATTGGAGGAAATGGCTGCTCTCTCATTGGTCACTAGTTCAATCCGGCTGCATAATTTTCCTCTGAATTATGTAGTCAGACGTATTGAGGCAATCCATATTTACAGATAATTGGGCTCCGATCAGTCTGACATGAGACAATAGCTAACTTCTCTTGATTTAACAAACAAAGTAAGCATACGGCTGGCCTACTTAAAAACAGTTCATCCCCCCACAAGTGGCTAAACACTGAGTCATCTCAGTGTGTCCAATAAAAAACCTGATCCCCACCCTTTGGAAATGATCTGTTTATGTCTGGCTGTATGTGGGTGGAGAGCAGAACTGCCCAATAATTGACATCCATTGGGGTTGAGGACAAGTGCGGGTCCTGAACTGAACTTTATCTAAAGTGAGGCTGAAACCAGAGAACTTATGATTAAGGACTCTTTTGGTTTTAGATATTAAAGTCCGAAACGCGTAAAGTTTCGCCTGTGGCACATATTGTACGGTGTGTTTCCAGGTATAATTTTTAAAGCATACCAATAAAGTTTTTTACATTTTTACTGGATTGGTGCTGAGCCCTCATTTTCCTCTCTAAACCTTCTGAACCCAGAGAACCCGAACTTCCATGGGTCTACTCATCTCTACTTATATGGCTTCACCACTCCAGGTGATCAATTGTTATTCACTTCCTCACCAGTGTGCCGACATACGTAATCTCTGCTTTCATGTTCCCAGTGTCGATAACTAATTCTCTTCCGTAGTGCACTGTCTGTTCCTCTCCTGGATCAAGATTCAAGAATGTCTCCTAAAATGCTAACACTCCATGAGATACCTCAAATCTACACAAAAGCATTTTGTTATACTCGCAAGAGCTATTCTTTAAAATAAAATATCATAAAACAAACAAATAAGATCATCTACCTAATTTGGAGTTTCGCCTTTCGGCTTCATCCGGTGCATCATATATTGGCTTCATTCGACACATGCCCCGGATGAAGCCTGAAAGGTAAAACTCTGAGTTAGATGAATGACATTGTGTGCTTGATGTTGATCAATGTTGAGAACCTAAAAAACTAAAATGAAACACACTGGCAACCCTGTTAAAAGTGTGAATTACCATCCGTGTTCACATTTGCATTGTAGAAAAAAGATTCCGGTCTTTGTGAGCGCTAGTAATAGATCTTTGGTCTTTGATCTTTTAAGAAATTTGGCTTTATTATTAATAACATAAAGCTCTTGTATTAACACAACGTGTTTCAGCAAGATACACTTGCCATCCTCAGGTGTCACAGTGACACATTTGCATTTTAGCTTGGAATGGTGAAGCTTTGCACATATCATTATTTGACAAATTTTGAAAGGGAAAACCCATTTAAGGGATATTTACAGATTAGGCAATGTGCAAATGGTGATTTGGTGATACAAAAAACATGGCTACAAAGTTGTGACACAATATACTATTCTGCAACACAGACAACACAGCAATATTAGAATGCTACTTTGTGACAAAGTATGAAATTGTGGACCCATTATTGCTTGTTGTGACACCACTATGTCACGGTCTTTCCTCTGTTGCAGAGTTTTGTGAGAGGTTCTGGGTCTGAGTCTCACTTTGTCTTGTGAAACTCTGCTGATTAAATTGATTCCCTTTCCTTTTGGGAGGACAGGGTTAATATCAGTTCCCCTTCCAGCAGCTCCTGACACCTGGACAAGTGTTTCCGGTTGGGACCAAGCTCAGGTCCTATAAATACCCTCTGCTTCCACCAGAGGGTGCCGGTTATTTTCATTCATTTGGAAGCTTGGCCAGGAGGTGTAAGGAGCTGGTGAATCCCTCTCTCAGTTGTGCTTTTGGCTGCAGCATTGGTGCTTGCTGCAGCATTTCTAGGTGTGCTTGCTTAGGTATGGAAGTTACCCAGTAGTCTGTTTACTCCCCCTTTTATGTTGTTTCCCCTCATGCACTTTTTGTGGCTCCTTTGTGTGTGGTTGCCGTATGTACAAGTTGTTGTCGTTGTTACCCCTGTTTTGTTTTTTTTTGTCAGTGGGGTTGTAGACTTCTGTTCTTGCCCATTCCCCCCGGTGGTGTGTTGTGGAGGGGGGTCTTATCAGGGACATGGACAGGAGATAGGGCCTAGGTTGGAGGCCTGGATCTCCCTACCTTCAAGGGTACCTCTGAGTGTTAGGGTGAGCACAAGGGTCTGAGCCTTAGGTCCAGCATAGGTTACCCTGTGTTCCCCTAGACACTCTGACCATGACATCTACTTTGCAGATAACCATTATCCTTCACATATCTCACTTTTCTGCTGCTCGATGTATTATTTATTATTATTATAATTATTATTTATTATTATTTGTTATTTTTATTATTATTATTATTATTATTATTATTTGTTAGTTGTTATTATTATTATTATTATTGTTGTTGATTATTACTGTTGATTATTATTATTGTTGTTATTTATTATTTGTTATTATTATTATTTGTTATTTTTATTATTATTATTGTTGTTGTTGTTGTTGTTATTTATTATTATTTGTTAGTTGTTGTTATTTTTTATTACTATTATTATTGTTATTATTGTTGTTGATTATTATTGTTGATTATTATTATTATTGTTATTTATTATTTATTATTATTATTATTATTTTTTTATTATTATTGCTTTAAATTAGATAATTGTATCTTTTTATTTGACATAAATCTCCCAGTAAATGCAAAAAACTCAGCAGCTTTCTGAATGGTCCCAGCCTTATCTAATGTCATCTCTTTAGTATGAATATATATATTCTTACTAAATACTGTGTCTTCTTCCCAATTCCGTTCGTGATTGACCTTAAAAGCTCTTGTTCTGTGGAGGGGCAGCGTACACCGCATTTCAGGACTGCAGATGGTCAGTCGCTGCATCTGTTCTTTTCGGAGGACTGAGCCTGAATAAACATGTTTCTATTATGTAATATTGTAGAAATGTCATATCCCATAAAAGAAAAGAGAAAAAAAAAAAGTTAAGCGCCAAATAATGTTTCATATTTAATACACAGAAGATGTGAACTTCTGGCAGAGAGAAGTAAATGAGTCATGTCGCAGATTACAGTGCCGGTCAGGACGGGGGAATAATGTCTCCTATCTATGACAGCTCTTCTCCACATTTGTCAAAATTCCATCAGGTTCCCTTTGTCGGGTAAGAAATCCTGGCTGTTAACTGGCGGAATAAGAGACTTTCTGAGTATTTCTCTATGATCCATGACCGCCATGTGTAAATAGACGAGCTACTATCTTTTATCTATTTTTTGTGAATTGTTAGGTGTTAATAATTGATTCTTTACAGTACTTTGTATTCTACTGCTGTAATATCAGGTTTACTGCTCCTCTAAACGAGGACATGCAGACAATCAGTTTAGCAATCAGCTCTCATAGGCGGGAAAAAAATCGGAAGGCTGCAGTGGTCGCTGCAGGAAGAAATGTGGTGTTGCACGGTGCTCTTTAAATTAAAGGGGTTTTCCAGTTTTGGAAACCCGTGTCCCACGGCTGCAGTTTATTTATTAACCCTCCCCAGTTCCAGTGCCACTGCTTCTGATGTCTGCGTCTGATGTCTACCTTATCCAGCTCTGGTGAGAGGTCAGAAACGCCTTTTTGCCTCATTGTTCGCAGATCTACTACTTGTATATGAATGGATCCTACTTGCTTTTAGTGCTGTATGGGTTAAGGACTCTTTCCTATCTGGCTGTTCTTTGTAGCCTTAATTACAGGTGCAGCTCTTTTGTGACCACTCCCCTTCCCTATAAAAAGTCACATGTCTTACCATCTGATGCCAGTTATAGAATCTTCATTCTTATGCTGACCACTTTGGAAGGAGCTAGTCTCTGGAAGAAGCTGAGGAGTTGTGACAGTTGCAGCTGTGGTGTTTAGCTGTACTGGAGAAAGTTGGAGTGTTTTCCTTTTGTGTCTAATTTCCCCGTCTTTCTCCCTTCCCTTATATTGTATTATAACAGTGGTAAGACTAGTGGTCTCATCTACCATCTAACTAGCCAGGACAAGCAAGGGCCTATGCACATGATTGGCAATGGAGGGGGGGGGGGACCCGTATAGGGACATTAGGGGGTGCAGGGATCAGCCTCAAGTGAGTGGCAGGAGGTAACCTCAGTCCCCTCTTCCTCTCTCCGTTATAAAATGTTTCCTGTGTGCCCTGTGTGTTGCAGCGCTCGCCGGGAGTTCCCTTACACCTGGCGGAACCCCAGTAGTTACTAAGTGACAGTCTATTATTGTCTGCCTAGCTAACATCATGTCATCAGTGCTGCATCCAATACCTGAGCTCAGCGGCTCTGCCCAAATTGACTACTCAAGCTCAGTTATTGGCTGCAGAGCTGTTCACAGGATGTCAGCGCTACAGACAATAGCAGACACTGAGTGCAGTGGTGGAGACTTAGCACTAGATCCAAGGAGAGTGACTATACAGACTTTTAGGATTGCTATATCTAATAGGTAGCAAGTCCTGTTCCTCTCTGAAGAGGTAATTTGCATATTTAATTTTCCAGAGGAGCATTGCATGGCTTATAAGCCTCCTTACACTGGCATGTCATTTTTCTCAGGGAGAAACTTTTCCCCTTAGACAGCCCCCACCCCTTTAGAAAAAAAAAAAGATAAATTGCAGCCAGGGGAATTTTTTTTTTTTGCAAAACTGATAAATCCCCTTAAACAGTCCTCCAAAGAGAAAAATGCTGCTTTTGGGCAACTCTCCGCCCTGGCTAATCCCTAACCTGGACACGGAGCCTCCTATATCATGTCCATATACATAAATAGGAAATATAAAAAGCAGTTGTATCACTGATGGCTTAAATCCTTTAGAAAGGCGATGGGAGTCACAATTGGTGCTCCTTAACTAAATAATTAAAAAAAACAATGTGCAGTCCCTCCCAATTTTGATACCAAGCCATGATAAAACCCGACAGCTGGGGGCTGGTATTCTCAGGCTGGGGAGACCCATAGTTATTGGGTGCCCCTCCACCGCATAAAAATAGCAGCCTGAATGAATACTGAAATAGTACTTTGTTATGAATAATCCAAAGAAAAATAGTTACTATTTGCCCATCTTTTATGATACCCAATAGAGAGCAATGTGTGATGCTCTCTGGTGTCTGACACTTTTCTATCATAAGCATCAGTAACTTTTCAGCAATTTATGCAACAATAGCCCTTCTGTGGGATCGGACCAGAAGGGATGGTCTTTACTTCTCATGTGCACTAAAGGGCACTAAAGGGGATCTGTCATTAGGATTTCACTCCCCAAATTATTTATATACACATGTAGCTCTATCAAAGACAAGTCCAGCTTTACTTTCACATGGCCAGTCCGTTCTTCCATTCCTGAGAAATCAACGTTTGAATTGACATGTAAATGAGGCAGAAGAGTTATTTGTAGAAATGAAGCCTCCGTCACTCCAGCTCTATTCCTTACCTAATGCTACCTCTTCCTGCTTTACTGGTGACTAGAGATGAGCGAACCCGAGGATCGATATTCAGTGTCGGTACCGAACACAGACTTTACAAGATTAACAGAGTTTGGGGGCTTTACGTATGCAAACCACTCGTCCGAGCAGTGCTGTGCTCGGGTACACTCGGTGCTCAACCCAGGGTGAGCCGCTTGCAGTGTTTGAATGGCTCACACTAGGGGTAACAGCAGCGTGATCAGATGTAGTGTGCACCACACAAAAAAAATGGAAAAACTGCTCACCCACCCCCGGAAGTGTTCTGTTTATGGCTAGCTGCATGTGGGCGGAGACTTGAACTGCCCAATTATTGAGTTCCATTGTGGTTCAGGTCTAGTCCCTAGTCCAAGTCCCAAACCGAATTTTATCTAAACTCTGGTAGAACTCACCAAACTGAACTTTTACAGATCCACTCATCTCTACTGGTGACTTCTTTGACTGAAGTCACAGAGCATGGAGTCTGTTAGTCAAGCGGATGGAGGACTGAATGGGGAATAGAGCTGGAGTGACGGAGGCTTCGGATCTACAAATAGCTCTTCAGTCTCATTTGCATATCAATTCAAACATCGATTTCTCAGGAATAGAGCAATGGACTGGCCATGTAAAGAAAGAGCTCTGGCAAAAATTAAGAGACCACTTTCAAATTTTCACTTTTTCTGATTTTTCTCTTTAGGCTATGTGCACACAGTGCGTTTTTCGTGGTGTTTTTGCGCGTTTTTCGTGTGCGTTTTTGGTCAGAAAACTGCATGACTTTGCTTCCCCAGCAAAGTCTATGAGTTTTCATTTTTGCTGTTGTATTAGCGCCGGATTGTGCCTGATGGCCTTGCGTTGCATCTGGCCTTTGCCGGATCCGTCGTAATTGGCTACTGTGAAGGCCGGATGGAACGTCTCTTGTAACTTTTTTTGTCTTTGACAAAAAAACGCATTGCGCCGGATCCGGCGCGATACGGCGTGATTTACACGGATCTGGAGTAATGTGGCAAAAAACTGATGCGGCCTCCGGATCCGTTTTTTTAAACTGAACATGCTCCAATTTATAGTAAAAAAATGGATCCAGCAAAAAAACCACAGACAAAACGGATGCAAAAACGGATGCGCCGGATCCGTTTTTTGACGGATCAGGTATACCGGATCCGTAAAAAAAAAGGATCTGGTGCATCCGTTTTTGCATATTCTGCACCAGATCCGTTGCATCAGGCACACGCCGGATTGTGCCTGATGCCAAAAAACTGATGTGTGAACGTAGCCTAAATAGTTTGAGGTGTGAAATTCTGTTGACATGGCCACCCATCTGGTTACCAGTTGTCCTTTCGACCACTGGTACTGACATGGCCACCCATCTGGTCACCAGTTGTCCTTTCGACCACTGGTACTGACGTGGCCACCCATTTGGTCACCAGTTGTCCTTTCGACCACTGGTACTGACATGGCCACCCATCTGGTCACCAGTTGTCCTTTCGACCACTGGTAATGACATGGCCACCCATCTGGTCACCAGTTGTCCTTTCGACCACTGGTACTGACATGGCCACCCATCTGGTCACCAGTTGTCCTTTCGACCACTGATACTGACATGGCCACCCATTTGGTCACCAGTTGTCCTTTCGACCACTGGTACTGACATGGCCACCCATCTGGTCACCAGTTGTCCTTTCGACCACTGGTAATGACATGGCCACCCATCTGGTCACCAGTTGTCCTTTCGACCACTGGTAATGACATGGCCACCCATCTGGTCACCAGTTGTCATTTCGACCACTGGAACTGACATGGCTACCCATCTGGTCACCAGTTGTCCTTTCGACCACTGGTACTGACATGGCCACCCATCTGGTCACCAGTTGTCCTTTCGACCACTGGTACTGACATGGCCACCCATCTGGTCGCCAGTTGTCCTTTCGACCACTGGTACTGACATGGCCACCCATCTGGTCGCCAGTTGTCCTTTCGACCACTGGTACTGACATGGCCACCCATCTGGTCACACGTTGTCCTTTCGACCACTGGCACTGACATGGCCACCCATCTGGTCACCAGTTGTCCTTTCGACCACTGGTACTGACATGGCTACCCATCTGGTCACCAGTTGTCCTTTCGACCACTGGTACGGACATGGCCACCCATCTGGTCACCAGTTGTCCTTTCGACCACTGGTACTGACATGGCCACCCATCTGGTCACCCGTTGTCCTTTCGACCACTGGCACTGACATGGCCACCCATCTGGTCACCAGTTGTCCTTTCGACCACTGGTACTGACAGGGCCACCCATCTGGTCGCCAGTTGTCCTTTCGACCACTGGTACTGACATGGCCACCCATGATTTTGTCACCAGTTTCCTTCTTTGGACCACTTTTAGTATGGTAGGTACTGACCACTGCATACTGGCAATACCGCAAAGGATCTGCCCCTTTAGGAGATGCTCCGATTCCATCCTCACAGCCCTTGTTAATGTGTGAAGACTTTTAGACTATAAAGTACTGTGTTCTTGTATCCGAATTGGTTGGAAATAAAAGAATATGCTGGGGAAAATTGCATTATGTGCACACGGGGGAGACACCCAGTGGATGTGTGGAATATAAATTACGCATTAAAGCACTAGTAAAGTGGATTTTAAGAAATCTCATTTACACACTGCAGAGAAAATCTGCAGCGGAAATTGACCCGCGGTGCAGATAAGAAGTCCGTAGCATGTCAAGTCACGATGCGGATTTCCACAGTAGATTTCACCCGCAGTGGATCAATGATATGTGGACATCCTCTAATGCAATGCATGCATCCATTGTCCATGGAAATCTTGATGAAAATGAAGATTGAAAAAATGTAGCAATTTCTAATGAAACTATTACATACGGCACACGCAGGAAATGTATCATTGCGTGTCACAATGTACGTTACTCCAAGGACCATTCATGCACTTCAGGCAATAGAACTGGCATGAAAAATGAAGATGTCCAACAATGTGAAAATTCACAGATCTGCAGAGGCTTGCGTCCTTGCGCCGAGCTGAAATATTTATTGCGAAGCCTTAAGTGGAGCACAGGGGGGTTAAACGCAAGGCTACGGCATGCTGGCTTCCATACCTTAAATGAATCTTGACCGGAATGATACAATATTTCACCATCTTCCCAGGAAAACATTGTAGAGCGGCTGGCGTAGGTCACCGGCGCGATGGGGAAACGTGACATAACTGCGAGCAATACTTTGTCATTGTAATTTCTTATGTTTTAGGAAGTCGTCATTGTGGTTGTTTGAAATGGAAAATACAAGAGAATCGCTGCGGGGTTAGAACACAAATATCCGAGACGGAATTTATCTAAATGAGCTTCACAGTAAGATGGATGGCCAAATGTATCCACAACACAAGAGCAGAGATTGGTTTGATAATGATGAGAAAAAAAAAAACACAAACCAAAAAAAACCAAAAAAACACTACGATGTTCACTAATTTACTCCCACGATGTATTTACTATATTGCAGCCATGATGGATGAGTTTTCTGAATTGAATTTTGGTGGTTGTTTCATTTCGGGAAGACAAATGATTCTGTATGGCGGTTTTCATTAGCCCGCACTCAGGGGAGTAGCTATAAGCAGTGCAGAAGTTGGAACCGGGCCCTGACGCCTGAGGGGCCCGATGGACCGCTTTGATGCAAAAGAATTCATCAATGAAACATGGGTGGTGAATAACTAAACTTTTTTTTCAAATTTGATTATTCTCCAGGTAGTTCAAAGTTATGAATTTTTATAATATACAGAACTTTATTACCTTATTTTGCTTCTACTTCATGCTCCTTTAGAAGCTGCTTTTAACTGCTTCTCAATATATTAAGCCGATCTCCACTAGTGTAATACCAAAGTGGAAGATAAGTAAACCTTCTGAATCAATTGTATATATAGCTATGAAGAATAAAATATACTTTTTAATAAATCATTTAAAATGTGCAGGCGCAAAGAAACATAAAAAATCAATAGTGCCAAAACGGTGCAATAACACAAAAACATACACAAATACTGTACATGTAAATAAAATCATTTGGTCTCACCCAATCCGAAGTTATGATATTACATATTCCAGATGGAAGCTGCAGGACAGGTAACAATAAATTAACCCTATCATGCCCCTGTGTGACTCCTGCCCTAACAAAGGCAGTACCCAAGTGTGGGAATTGTTAACCCCAAATCAGGCCAGACCCTCCCTATGCATTTCCTCCACAATAACGTGGGTTCCTCAGTGGAGCAATTCTAGGGGAATAAAAAAAAGGGGGACTATGTACAGTGCCTACAAGTAGTATTCAACCCCCTGCAGATTTAGCAGGGTTACACATTCGGAATTAACTTGGCATTGTGACATTTGGACTGTAGATCAGCCTGGAAGTGTGAAATGCACTGCAGCAAAAAAGAATGTTATTTCTTTTTTTTTTTTTTTTTTAAATTGTGAAAAGTTTATTCAGAGTGTCATTTATTATTCAACCCCTCAAACCACCAGAATTCTGTTTGGTTCCCCTAAAGTATTAAGAAGTATTTCAGGCACAAAGAACAATGAGCTTCACATGTTTGGATTAATTATCTCTTTTTCCAGCCTTTTCTGACTAATTAAGACCCTCCCCAAACTTGTGAACAGCACTCATACTTGGTCAATATGGGAAAGACAAAGGAGCATTCCAAGGCCATCAGAGACAAGATCGTGGAGGGTCACAAGGCTGGCAAGGGGTACAAAACCCTTTCCAAGGAGTTGGGCCTACCTGTCTCCACTGTTGGGAGCATCATCCGGAAGTGGAAGGCTTATGGAACTATTGTTATCCTTCCACGGCCTGGACAGCCTTTGAAAGTTTCCACCCGTGCTGAGGCCAGGCTTGTCCGAAGAGTCAAGGCTAACCCAAGGACAACAAGGAAGGAGCTCCGGGAAGATCTCATGGCAGTGGGGACATTGGTTTCAGTCAATACCATAAGTAACGTACTCCACCGCAATGGTCTCCGTTCCAGACGAGCCCGTAACGTACCTTTACTTTCAAAGCGTCATGTCAAGGCTCGTCTACAGTTTGCTCATGATCACATGGAGGACTCTGAGACAGACTGGTTCAAGGTTCTCTGGTCTGATGAGACCAAGATCGAGATCTTTGGTGCCAACCACACACGTGACGTTTGGAGAATGGATGGCACTGCATACGACCCCAAGAATACCACCCCTACAGTCAAGCATGGTGGTGGCAGCATCATGCTGTGGGGCTGTATCTCAGCCAAGGGGCCTGGCCATCTGGTCCGCATCCATGGGAAGATGGATAGCACGGCCTACCTGGAGATTTTGGCCAAGAACCTCCGCTCCTCCATCAAGGATCTTAAGATGGGTCGTTATTTCATCTTCCAACAAGACAACGACCCAAAGCACACAGCCAAGAAAACCAAGGCCTGGTTCAAGAGGGAAAAAATCAAGGTGTTGCAGTGGCCTAGTCAGTCTCCTGACCTTAACCCAATTGAAAACTTGTGGAAGGAGCTCAAGATTAAAGTCCACATGAGACACCCAAAGAACCTAGATAACTTGGAGAAGATCTGCATGGAGGAGTGGGCCAAGATAACTCCAGAGACCTGTGCCGGCCCGATCAGGTGTCATAAAAGACGATTATTAGCTGTAATTGCAAACAAGGGTTATTCCACAAAATATTAAACCTAGGGGTTGAATAATAATTGACCCACACTTTTATGTTGAAAATTTATTAAAATTTAACTGAGCAACATAACTTGTTGGCTTGTAAGATTTATGCATCTGTTAATAAATCCTGCTCTTGTTTGAAGTTTGCAGGCTCTAACTTATTTGCATCTTATCAAACCTGCTAAATCTGCAGGGGGTTGAATACTACTTGTAGGCACTGTATAAACTGCAGTGGCGGGATATAATGGGTTAGCAAGTATCTACTTCAACCTCCAGTATGGTGGTTTTCATTAGGCTGCACTCAGGGGAGTAGCTATAGGCAGATAGACCACTTTGATGCAAAAGAATTCATCAACAGAAGATGGGTCGGGAATAACAAAACTTTTTTTAAAAATGTAATTATTCTCCAGGTGGTTCAAAGTTATAAACTGTTTTAATATACTGAACTTTATTCTTATTTTGCTTATACTTCATACTACTTTTAGAAGCTGCTTTTAGCTGCTTCTTGGCAAAGATCCATACACTATATTCAGTCTCTGTAGGGGAGGTTCCTTCTATGAACCTCTTTGCTACCCTTCCCCATACTCAGATAGGTAAAGTCCCCTACACAGACTGTTTGAATATAGCTTACCAATCATGCTGAGCAGCAGTGGAAAGCAGCTTCTAAAGGAGCACTAACTGGAAGAAACAGCACTAAAGCAAAGGAAAGAAGAAAGAGAGAAAGAAGGAAAATCCTTTACGATGAAGGAATTGCAAGGGAGATGAAAATGTGAATGGCAGTGGCAAGTTATCACTTCAGTGTGTGGGATCTGCTCCCACGCACGTTACAGCCGGCAAGTTACAGAGAGACTGTAAGTTGTGAACTGTTAAGTTTGTTAAACCATGTCATTTAAAGGGGTGGTCCAGGACTTTTTTAATTATATGCCTAAAAACTAATCAGCAGGTAGTTGCTAACAGAGGCACCTACCTACCTATTGTACCCGGCGCCGGCACAGAGCGATCAGTGACCTCACTGGCCGGCGATTCAGCTGTTCCATGTCAATAGAACAGCTCTTCTTCTTCTTCAGGGCTGCTCTATTGAAGGGGCCTGACTGCCAGCATCAGTTAGGTAGTGGGGAGCCGGCTGTCAATCAGCATGATGTCAGCAGTCACACCCCAACAGAGCATAAAAAAAGCCGCTGCTCTGTCGAGGTGACATCAGTGGAAGTCGCTGAATCAGCGGCAAGGGTGGTCTGTGACTGTTCCTTGCCGACGGGGAAGGGGGTCAGACACAACACCACCTGTTAGTTCTTAAAGACGTTGTCGCTACTAATGTGACCTCCTTTCTTTAACCCTAAAGGGGGCTTTACACGGTAGTGATATCGGTAATGATATCGCTATCGTGCGTACCCATGTCACTGCCCGTTGTGCACAAAATCGCGCTCCCCCGTCCCACGGCTTACCTGCCCTGCGATGTCGTTCTGGCCGGCGATCCGCCTCCTTTCTAAGGGGGAGGGTCGTACGGCGTAACTGTGACGTCACACGGCAGGCGTCCAATAGAAGCGGAGGGGCGGAGATGAGCAGGACGTATACATCCCACCCACCTCCTTCCTTCCGCATTGCCGGTGGAGGCAGGTAAGGAGATGTTCGTCGCTCCTGCGGTGTCACACACAGAGATGTGTGGTGCCGCAGGAACGAGGAACAACATCGCTAATGAGAAGTGACCGATTTTTGGTTTCAGGACGACCTCTCCACGGCAAACGATTTTTGCCACTTTTGCGATCGTTTTAGGTTGCACAAAAGTGTCACACGCTGCGATAAAGGCGTATATTGTCTTTTAAATTGAGGAATTTAGACTCATGGTATACTCTTTACTCCTCCCTATTCTCCACCAGGCCACCACCCAGTAACAATTTTGATATGATGGCATTATAGATTTTCACTCCTGTCATACACTTTGGCTGGTTGTAAGGCAATTGTTTGCCCCCACTTTAACCTTTTCATACACTCCCACATCAACGTTAGACTTGTCCTAAATTTTTGTGCTTTTTGTACTACATGATATTATGTGATTTTATCCAATAAAATGCAATTTTTCATACGCACTTTCTTGCCTCATCTCCCTTGTCCTCCTATTGTGAAAGGATCAAAAGGTACAACAAAAATAAAGGTATTGTCACTAGGGGATTTTTGCAGGCAACACCAACTGTCATGGTGGCATCAAGATCTGTGGAATCTACAGATTCGGGCACTCTGCCTGCTAACTTCTCTGAGGTCTGTGATCAGTGCAGGGAGATGCGGGCATCAGCCCACACACTTAGACAGGCTAGTATGAATTAATCTCTGCTGTGCTGGTTATTAGTCTCTTTGATCACATGCTGTGGGGGAGCCAGTTACGTTAGATCCCCTCCTATATATACTGGCTGAACTATTTAATTAATGCCGGCTATATTTTACCTATACTGGTCTGGTGAAGTGCTGTGATCCAGACTTACTGGTGGTTGTTTTGCATTATTGCTTTAAGCGGTTGTGGTGTTAGCCTTTATTGTCTTTTTGTTGCTGCCTTCCTGCTCTTGCTTTTCTTCTTAGTCTCTTACTGTTTGTTCCTGTGAGTTTGCAGTGTGTCTGAGTTTTGTTTTCTCCTGTCTGTCTTAATCTGTGTTACCATCACACTCCTGCCCCTTTCTTCCCTGGTGGGCGTAACACATTAGATCTGGCCAGGAGAATAGCCAGGCATGGGACTCCGGCATCTCTACCATTAGGGGTAACCCTGATGTTAGGGATAGCCTAGGGTCCCCTAGTGTGAGGGAGAGCTTAGGAGTCCCTTGTCGCTCGTTATCCTGCAGTAAATGGACTGGCAATTTACAGGAATAACGGCAAATCTGCTAATAAAGTGGTTTTCAAAGTTTCATAGCTTTATATGCTGGACAGAAAGATTATAACACATAATGAAAGTTTGGATACTCTCTAAATATGGTCTGTGCTTATGGTGAGGCCGGGACATTGATGTCAACCTGGGACTCGCATACACATGAATTTAGATTATGAGTCCCAATGAGGACAGGGGCTGATGTGGGGAGAGTCATGGAGGGCATTGCTGACAACCTATGTACAGCGCTCTGGAATATGTTGATGCTATATTCTAATTATTGCTATATTATAAAAAAATAATCTAGTGCTTCAGTGGAGTTAAGTTTTGATGTTATTAACCCCCTTGTATAGTTTCGTAGAGAGAATTAAGTCATATTCAGCTTTACCAATATATAATGAGAACTTAAGATGTCATGAAATACTGTACGTTCCTATTAGCATTCGCCATTGTACACACTGCCACCTACTGGTTAGAACATGACATAGCAATGAAATGTGCAACTTTTTTAATAGCAAAATGAGCTGCTGGGAGAGTAAATTCCACATGTGATCAACGCCAGTGTGATTTAGGGCAGTATATTGGTTACCGTGCACTGGATGGAGTGATAGTCTGCATTCTCCTAAAATCCGTGATGACTTTTTACACTTGATTTGTGAGTATTAAACCTGCCCTAATTTAAATTTTTTGTTTTTTCCTCCTTTTATTTCAGAAATAACTTTTTTATTTTTTCCAGCAATATTGCCATGTGAGGGAGTTTTTTTGTTTTGTGCGGGACGAGTGTTACTTTCGAATGACACCATTGATTTAATCATATGACGTAATGGTAAATGAGAAAAAAATTCCTACTGTGGGAAAATAGGAAAATAAAAGTGAAATTCTGCAAATGTCTTTTATTTATTTATTTTTTTTCCGCATTCATTTTATCATAAGACTGTAATATATGTATATATATATCTATATATATCTATATATATATATATATATATATATATATCTATATATATATCTATTTATATTTATATATACAGTATATACTGTATATATATATCTATATATATATATATATTTATATTTATATATACAGTATATACTGTATATAATATATTTATATATATATATATATATATATATATATATATATATATATATAATTCTCCAGGTCGGTACGAGTATGTAGATATCAAATATGTATAGTGATAGTTTTAATTAGGTGGTAAAAATAATTCTGAAATTTTGGGAATAAAATCCTTGCTTGAGTCTTGACTTTTTGAGAGCCGTAAGGTTTTCAGTTTTTGGGATCTGGAGGTGTGTGAGGGCTTGTTTTTTCACCCCGAGCTGCTGTTTTTATTGATATTATTTTGAGGTATATACGATGTTTTGATTGCCTGTTATTACTTTTTTCTGTTGTTGCGGCAACTAAAAAACTGCAATTCTGCTGTTTTATTTTTTTTGCTCTTTATGCAATTATTTTTTTTAAAATTTTGATAGATTGGACATTTCTGAACACAGTGATACCAAGTATGTGTATTTTTATTTTTTTTAATTGTTTTATGTTCAAAGGGATAAAAAGGTGATTTGAACTTTTTGTGTTTTTTTATATTTTCAAAACATTTTTTTTTACTTTTTACTGTATTTACTTGTCCTCTTAGGGGACATGTAGCTACAATCATCCGCTTGCTTGTGCTATACACAGCAGGGCATCAGGAGCAGTATCAGCGCCGCTCTGTACAGCAGAAATCACCATCTCCTATGAATGTCGCCCGCAGCCAGCGTTCACAGGAGGATTGTGGTGGCAGACATGGTTCATCAGCAGACCCCTGGCTGTCATGACACATCAATCACGAGGCCACCAATGGGAGTGGGTAATGATGCACTCTCCGCTGGAAAGTGTTAAATTCCGCTGTCAGAGATTTACAGCGGGATTTAACTAGTTAACAGCCACGCTCGGATGTTCAATCCATCACCAGCTGTTAGAGGCACATGGCTGACCAGATCAGCTGACATGTGCAGGGAAAGATGCGGGCTCGGCGTGTGAGTCCGCACCAAAGCAATGGAGGTGACACATGGCGCACATAGTAAATCAAACAAACAAGAGAAAAAACAGCAATTAGGCTACATATGAGCACTTTTTATTATAGGCAGTCAGTCAATGGTAGAGCTGCTGCTCTTGGACAAGGAGTTCATGAGTTTGAGTCCCAGCCATCCCGGTAAACCAGAGCTAAAGAGAATTTCAATAGAGGCACTGGCTCAATGATAGAGCTGCTGCCTTTGGCCAATGAGCTCACGAGTTCAAGTCCTGGCCCTCCCGGTAAACCAGAGCAAAAGAGAATTTAAATACAGGCAGTAGCTTAATGGTAGAGCTGCTGCCTTTGGACAATGAGTTCAAGTACTGGCTGTCCTGGTAAACCAGATTAAAAGAGAATTTAAATAGAGGCAGTGGCTCAATGGTAGGGCTGCTGCCGTTCGACAATGAGATCACGAGTTCAAGTAAACCAGAGCAAAGAGAATTGAAATAGAAGCAGTGGCTTAATAGTAGAGCTGCTGCCTTTGGACAATGAGTTCAAGTACCGGCTGTCCTGGTAAACCAGAGTGTAAACCAGTGTACCTATATAATCTGCCTAAAATGCAGCTTCAAATATAGCAAATCCTCCCAGAGATGTCAGGTCAGTGCAGGATGTGGCTCACATGGTGTTTGTCTGTAAACTCGCCAAGTGTCATGGTGGCATCTCACACTGTTCACACTACAGAATTCTGACACTCCACACTATGCCTTCTCTGGTGCTTCTGAGGTGCACAGACAGGCTCGGGAGTCGACCATCTTTGTGCTCATTAGTGATTGGGTTTACAAGAGTTAATCTCTGCTAGCTAGTTAATCTCTGCTGGTTACCTTTTGGATCACATGTTGTGGGAGACCTATCACAGTCACTCCCCGCCTTTTTAAGATGGTGGAGCCTGTCTTTCTATGCTGACTATAGCTTTTGCTAAACCAGTCTATGTGTTGTTGTGGTCTAGTCGCTTGTGATTTATTGTGTGCTACTTGATGTGCTGTGGAAATCCTCTTGTTGTCTGGCTATTTCCTTCCTGCTCTTTATTTCCTCCTTATCACGTATTGTCTTATATCTACGTGTGTGCTAGCTGTGTGATAGAGTTTGATTTCCCCATTTTTCTATATCTGCGGGCTCTATCACTCCTGTCCCTGTCCTCCCCTAGGGTGGGGGAGTGGGGGTATAAGATCAAGGCTTACTAAGAGCAGGAAGTCATCTTCACCATTAGAAGTATCTTTGGTATTAGGGAAAGCCAGGGCCACTGAGGGTCCTGATCCCCTGTTATGTCTTCAAACCCCATGACACTCATATCTTTAGCTGTTGCCTGCAATTTTACACATTGTAGGTTTCATTCCCACGGAGTAGTGATGAGTGAGCGTGCTCGCTACTCAATCGAGCATTGTTCTCAGGCGTGAATCAAGTACCAAGTATAATGGAAGTCAATGGAAAACTCAAGCATTTTTAAACTCCGATGCACAATCTATCCCTGGGAATCTAACCTAAAAGGATTAACATTGCAGGCAACAGCTAAAGATATGAGTGTCACGGGGTTTGAAGTGATTACAGAGGATCAGGGCTGACCCTCAGTCTAGGTGGCCCTACCTTTCCTAATCCCAGAGACACTTCTAATGGTGAAGATGTCTGGGCCACCTTCCTTGCGCTGCTCATAGCAAGCCCTGATATTATACATTGCCTACACTGCTCGCTTATCACTAGGGAGATCAGATCTCAAGAAAAGAAGAGAATTGTTTTTTTTTATTAATGTCAGTGTGTGAAGAGTGATACCAGCCCAACCCCAAAGAGTAGGAGCTATAGGCGATGAAGTCCCCGAGAGAATACATCACACAGAGAGGGAGTGGAAATTGGAACAAAGTCTTGACCTGCCGGGACTGCGGGACGGCCCCCTCAAATCAGGACAGTCCCGCTGAATCTGGCACGGTTGGAAGCTATATCATACGCAAATATGGGGCTGATCAGTTCAGGTCAGGAGACCCACGGCCGGTTCTGAAGTCACTGCCTGTATTTGGACCATGACATAGTGACACCTAACATGCAGATTTTGTCATAGATTCAATGTGGCTTTCACTTCAAACATTAAAAGGGTGAATACCTTCTGTAATCTTCTATACCCTTCTGGATTTCAGATTTTTTTCCCATTACATGTGCACGTTTACAAAATCCCATCCACATGTATTGTCCTGTAAATTACTAAATTGCTATGGAATTGCATTGTGAAATACGCACAATAAATCTGCAGGAAATTCACAGAATTTATACTCGCTGGAAGTGGAACGAGCGCGGTGTGTTACCTCTGCCCTTCATAGAAATTCTCTATGGTCTGTACTCCAAGAAATATACAAACCTGCTATACATCACTACTCCAATGTGAGACATGCTGAAGTGAATCTGAAATCACATTTCATAATACCTATACATCATTACATGTGTCTCCTTGACCTTATTGCTATATAATTTTTATTGAAAGTTTAACCTTAAGTTATGCCTACATGATTGACAGCCCCTCAGTGTCCCTCTTCCCTGCTGCTGCTGATTGACGACTCCTCAGTGTTCCTCTTCACTGCTAATAAATCTCCATCCACCTAGTCTGATTGACAACTCCTCAGTGTCCCTCCTCCCTGCCTCTGCTGAATCACCACCCACATAGCCTGATTGACAACTCCTCAGTGTCCCTACTCCCTGCTGCTGAATCTCCACCCACCTTGCCTGATTGACAACTCCTCAGTGTCCCTACTCCCTGCTGCTGAATCTCCACCCACCTTGCCTGATTGACAGCTCATCAGTGTCTGTGTCTCTCCTCCCTGCTGCTGCTGCTGAATGTCTACCCACCTAACCTGATTGACAACTCCTCAGTGTCTTTCTTTCTCCTCCTCCCTGCTGCTGCTGAATGTCCACCCACCTAAGCTGATTGACAGCTCCTCAGTGTCCCTCTTCAATGCTAATAAATCTCCATCCATCTAGTCTGATTGACAGCTCCTAAGTGTCTGTTCTCCCTGCAACTCGTGTCTCTTCACCCACCTACCTCATTGAAAGATCCTCAGTGTTCCTCCTTCCTGCTGCTGAATCTTCTCCCACTTACTTTGATATTATTGTTCCCCGGTGTACCATCTCCTTGCAACTATTGATTCTTCGCTTACCGAGCCTTATTGTCCCTCCTCCTTGCTGCTGTTGAATATCTGCCGACCCAGCCAATGTAACCAGTCCTCAGTGCACCTCCTTCCTAATGCTGTTGCAGAAATCTCATACTGCTGAACACAAGCTACATATTTTAGGGTCGTTGGGTGGCGGCTGAATACACTTGGACTCCGGAGCTCTCAGGCTCTATAGCTGGACTCTTAGCCATTCTTACATGGATTTCTAAGTAAGTTCACCAGTCTCATCAGGTCTATGAAATTTATTTTCTAACATATTGTAAAATCTGGTGGTAGATCCTCTTTAAGCTCCACATCGATCTCATTTTGGAGTATGTTTTCATACATTCTATCCATTTTTGGACAATCCCATGAAAATCGGGAGGGTTGGGAGTTATGAATTTACACCTACCGGTATATATTTGTGACTATGGAGTTTTTCCGGTAAAATTTGCACAATTTTTTTGCCAAATAATGATACATCCGTTCAACGCTATTCCTAAACAGCCAGGACGCCACATTTTCGGGATTATTAGACCTGGCGTGGCCCAGGTATTGGCTTCCGCTATCACGCTCGCCCTTATCCTGTAGCTGTGGAAATTCTCTACATTTTAATAACCTAAATGAATCTGATAAAATGGTCTGAGCGGCTGCACTTAATGAATAGGAGACGTTGCCTTTCATTCCGGTCTATTAAATTACCTGGATTAAGTACACAAGTGTGCTTACATATAACACTGTGTGTAGTAATGGCCTAAAAGTGCTGATCCGCTTATCCAGAGTCCGAGGGGGCCGGTTAGAGAGACATACCGAGGAATGGGGTATCATTTATCAAATGTACTTTAAGGATACAAGTATAACAAGCATAAGGTTTAATTATGTGGCCGATCAATAGATATTGCAAGCCTTGCTTAAAGGGAATGTGTCAGCACAAAATGACTGATCAAACCAAGCACATACACATGGTGCCTTGATGTGCAAGGCACTTGCCCACCTACTTGTTTTACACCTATCTCTACCATCCTTATCCTAGATATACAGATCCGGCTTTACAGGAACCAGAGAATAAATAAACGGAAAGCCAGTAGGTGGGAAGGTGCACGGAACTGTGGCTAGTGTGGCGCCCCTGAGGCTTCAGTCGCCACAGTCGCACTTTATTTTAAGTGCGATATTCGCCTCGGGTAAGGAGGGGTTTAATCACCGGTGTTCTACATTTCACACTCACACAAAGCTCAGGAGCCTGCTCCGAAGGTGGATGGCTCAGGGTAGGCAGGGGGTGGCCATCCTGAGTCATTGGACTTTCCCGGTCACTGAAGCCAGCCATCTGAGGGGCGGGTTCCACTTGGGATAGAAGTAAGAGCAAACTCACACAATCACTAGTCAGTCTACCCAGGACACCAGTTCTGGGACACGACACCATCATCTCCTTCTCGTCTTCTCTTGGGGCGGAGTGCTCGGCCCAGGTTCCTCACGGCTGGAAGGGCAACTCTGAAAAAGGACTTTCTTCTTTCCAACACCGGTGACTTCTCTTAAATTATCCGGGGTCGACGGAGCCCATCACAGCTGGTGACCAGTACTATCTGGGTGAGCGGCAAAGCACAAACAGTGAGTAAAGACACCTGGAACCGCAGCCACGGACTCTTGATTAACCGGCACCGTCACCCCGTGCCTTGGCGCTTAAACGCCATCACTACTCCCCTCATCATCCTCCCCAGGGTCCGTTCCACCTGTGGGGAGTAATACCATTTCTGGCTGCTACTACCATCCGCCCCGGAGGACAGGGAAAGCAGCGGCGTTTAATCCCTGGCCGCATACCACAGGTGGCGTCACGACAAACTTTCTACTACAATCCCCATCATCTTCCCTCCTAATTGATGTACACCTCGGGGCACGAAGCCGGGCAGGCCACCGCGACATCCCAGATCATCTCACCAGCCCGGTGACGAGTAATGCAGGTGTGACGCCCCTAGACTATTCAGGTCGTCACAGGGTACTGCACGCTCTTTTTCTACAGTGCAGGATTCAACCCCCCGTGGTTCTGGGAACCTAACCTGCAGTACTGCCTCCACCAGCATTCACAAATCCTAGATACACCTTGCACCACACCTGTCAGGCACACCAGTGGGCTGCTTAAGCAGGAATAGGGCCGCCCACCTAGGGGTCAGGCAGGGAGGTGGGAGGTGTCAAGTCAGTTGAGTGGTAGCCCTCGAGCTGTGAGGGGCTCTGAGGAATCTGGGAGTTGTAGCTCCCAGGGGAGAAGCAGGCTAGGTCGCTGACGGTGGTCTGGACCTAGAGGAGTCGGATCCCCGGTCGCAGGGGATTGAGGCTAGGTGCCTGGGACCTGTCTTGGAGGACGGTCAGCAGCCTGGTCCTATCACCGGTCCGGGACCGAAGGCACGTTGGGGTACACAGACCCTAGGTCGGGGAGAAGCTTCAGGCGACTTGTCAATTAACCTGCGGAGGACAGGGCCTATATGGACTGTTCCCACCAAGCACAGAGATCGGGGGCACTAGCACAACAAGGGGGATAGGGCTTTCCAAACAAGCGGCCCACTGAAATCCCAAGCGTGAGCCCCTGAGAGCAGGCTCCTTCACTTAGCCACAGAGGGGAGCGGAGCCTGGAAAGCTCCAAGCTGACGGACCACAAAGGACACTCTAAATTTCTGCCAGGAGGCAGGTCACGAACCACCAGGCAGTACTGCAGGGGACGGGACCCGGACGAGCTCCCCTCAAGAGACAACAGCAGTCAGAAACTTGGTTTACTCTGTTGTCAGCATCTGCTTTATTGCTGAGTGAGTACCCGACTGACCCCTGCAACCAGCGAGCCTGCGCTCCCCCCCTGCATCCCATAGCACCATCCAGAGTCCCGGGGCCTTCCCCTACCCGTGGAGGGTAACGTCATCTTGCTGCCCCACTCCATCACCCCGGGTACTCCCAACGGCAGCGGCGGTACTCCCCATTTACTGTACACCACGGGTGGCGTCACAAACTATATATCAATCCCATGTAAATGCGCCGCCCCTGCGTCAGCAGCCGGGCTGCTCGGATCCAAATCCACGGTGGCTGGAGGGCTCTCCGGACCCTGGGGCCAGGGTATCGCGGCCACTCGGATAAAAAGGGGAAGTATTTACAGGGGATGATGTGCAAAGTTTATGTCGCCACCCGTGGTGTGTGGTAAGGTGGAGTACCACCACTGCAGTTGGGAGTATCAGGTGGCGATGGTGTGGGCAGCCAGGTGTTTAACCCCTCCATGGGTAGGGGGGATGCCCCGGGACTCGATGAGGGTGACCGGGAGGTGCCGTTGGGACGATAAGGGTCACCCGTGTACTCACTCAGTCCAATAACGCTGATACCGACAACTGTGGTAAACCAAAGTTCTTGACACCACTGCCGCTGGGAGGGAGCACGCCTGGATCCTGTGCCCGTTGGTGTTGCCTGTTAGTCTGTGACCTTTACCGTGGCACCTTGTCTTTTAGTTGATCCCTTTAGTGTGAAACTAATCAGGTCCCGCTCACCAGTATGGCTAACTGGGTGAGCTTGCTCTCAGGGTTCACGCTTCAGATTTTCTGGACCGTATGTGTGGAAAGTCCTATCCCCCTCGTTGCGCTAGTACCCCAATTTTGGAGCAGGTGGAGAGCGGATCTTGAAGGCTCTGTCCTCGTCGGGTAAATTGCCAGGACAACTAAAGCTACTTCCTAACCTAGGGTCCACGTACCCCGTCGTGCCCTGGCCCCTGCCCGATGATGGCACAAGGCCTCCGGCTGTCCTCCTCGACAGTCCGTGCCTCTTCTCACAATCCCCTGCGACCGGGGTCCAGCTCCAACAGGCCCAGACAAACGTCTACCACCTAGTAGCTCTAAGGAGCCCAGCTCCTGACCTCCTCTCACTTTCACCTCCAACACTACACTGCTCTGCTCCTGACACTCCTGACCTCCCCTTAACCAATCCCCCAAGTGGGCGACCCTATTCCACTCAGGCAATCCACTGGTGTGTCTGGTGGGTGTGGTGCAGAGTGTTCCTAGGATTTTGATTATCTTGTTCTTGGCAACACCAAAGGTCAGGGACCCGTAACCAAGGAGGAGGTCGATACTGTGCAGGAGGGAAGATTGCACAATACCCTGTGACGACCTGATAGGCCAGGGCGTCACAGAAATACCCCCCTTTTTCATTTGAGTGTGGCCCCTAGCCCCTGGGTCCGGAGACCCTCGAGCCACGAGTAATCACCACCCCCGGATCCGAGCAGTTCGATCCGCTGGAGGGGCGGCACACAGGTACGAGACACCACCGTGCATGACAACCCCTGCCCCCTGGGTGCTACACTAGGGCAAGGGTGCATTGAACGCCTGTGCTAGGTTTGAACAGTCATTTTGTGTTAAGAAATTAATTTTGAAGTTGTCACGCTATTTATGGGGAAGTACCAAGCGCACGGCGAAAGGGAAGGGAAACCCTGTGTCTATGGAAAGGGGAGATGGTAGCCCTTGACCAAGCCTACCGTTGGGCCCTGGGATCCCTCACCGCCCTAGATAGGCTCCACTGCTGTGCGCAGAGCCGGATACCTGACCCTAGGTATCTATAGTGCTGGACCCTAAATAGGAAACGGATGGGATGAGCTCTTCGTCAACCACACTAAACAACTATAGAAAACACAAGGGGGGACACGGGGAAAAGAATTACTTATCAATATACATGACTTAGGTAGAAGTTCAGCAAAGTAACCATACCACAGATGAGTACAAGTCACCTGCTTGCAACCTAGGCTTGAAGGAACTGAAAAATATCACCTGCACCAGTCCAAAGTAAGGAAGGGGTATATAAACACCAAGATAATGCTGATGATCAGCAGTTGGGTGGAAGGCGAGCTCCTGATGGGTGCAAAAGGGGGGAGATGAATCCAGCAGGAAAGCTACCTATACCAATGAATACTGACAGCTGGAACAATGGAAAGTCAGGGAATATTTTGCACAGTCAGATGCTGTGACCTTCTATGGCCAGAAACCACATGACTGTCTGTCACTCGTGACACACCCGTGACAAAAGCACAGAAGAGTTGGTGGTGTAGTTTGGAGATTTAATCCTTATCAAAGTGGTTGTCCTTTGAAGATAAGGGATAGGTGGTAACATATAGATTGTTGGTTGTCCGACCACTGGGACCTGCATAGATTGGCAGAAAAGTGCATTTTTAGCCCTGTTATACCCATTTAAAATGGAGCTTTAGTGTGCATGCCAAACCATCTTTCCATCCATTTTGTATTGGATTGCTAGAAAAAAGCAGAGCAGATCACTCAGCAGGCCCTATCTTGTATAAGGTAATATCCTAACTTAACTTGACAACCCCTTTAAGGACAACATATTGGCCTTTTTGTTTCTGTAACAAGCAAATTATTTCTATATAGCACAGAACAACTTGTATTGTAGCTACTGGAAAACTCGCGCATGTGCACAAATCAGTGCTCCTCAGAAGCCAGGCGTACGCTTCCCAGCTTCATTAGGCACACTGCGCATGACCAGAGTTTCAGAAGACTTGTACATGAGCCATCTTGTGAAGCATGCGGAAGTGGCCAAAATGAGCAGTGCACATGCACATGCGCAAGATTTCCATTAGCTGAAGGTAACGCTGGCTCATGGGAATCATGTTATCACGCCCACAGGGGAGTGATAACATGTAAAGAGGGCCAACTAGTCTGGAGAACTAATGCCCCTATGAGTAGTCAAGACCCTAATTAACATAGGGAGAGCGAGGCTTCAGAGCACATGCTGGGCCACCATGCCATCCATTTTCTACCGGATTGTTAGAAAAAAGCAGAGCGGATCGCTCAGCAGTCCCTATCCTGTACATAGGTGATAGCTTCTCTTCACTGGACAACCCCTTTAACACTAGAACTACTGGACTCGTGACACCTATATAGAAATACATGGTGCAAAGTAGTCAAAATGACTACCTCAGTAGTTATAGTGTTAAGGACAGCATATAAAAATTGTCCTTTTTGGTTCTGTAACAAGCAATTTAATTTTATATAGCACAGAACAACTTGTAACGCACCTTTTGGAAAACTCACGCATGTACACAACTCCTTGCACCTCAGAAGCAGGGTGGACGGTTCCTGGCTTCATTAGGCGCACTGTGCATGACCAGAGGTTCAGAAGGTGTGTACATGAGCCGTCTTCTGAACTACGCTAATGCGACCGAAATGAGTCGCGCGCATGCACGAAATTTCCATTAGCTGGTGATGACGCCGGCTTGTGGAAATCATGTTGTCACGCCCACAGAGGAGTGATAAGATGGAAAGAGGGCCGACTAGTCAAGGGAACTAACGCCCCTTCGACTAGTCAAGGCCCTGATTAGCATAGGGACAGCGAGGGTTATAAATAGTTTTTTGAAACATTCATATTAGTGAATAGCATTATACAGGACTGGTTAGGAAGGGAATTTGGGCCTACAGCTCTGAATGCTCCTGGGGTGGAGGGCATTAGGGAGGGAATTTGGGCCTACAGCTATGAATGCTCCTGGGGTGGAGAGCATTAGGGAGGGAATTTGGGCCTACAGCTATGAATGCTCCTGGGGTGGAGAGCATTAGGGAGGGAATTTGGGTATACAGGTATGAATGCTCCTGGGTGGAGGGCATTAGGGAGGAATTTGGGCATACAGGTGTGAATGCTGCTGGGGTGGAGGGCATTAGGGAGGGAATTTGGGTATACAGGTATGAATGCTCCTGGGTGGAGGGCATTAGGGAGGAATTTGGGCCTACAGCTATGAATGTTCCTGGGGTGGAGGGCATTAGGGAGGGAATTTGGGTATACAGGTATGAATGCTGCTGGGGTGGAGGGCATTAGGGAGGGAATTTGGGTATACAGGTATGAATGCTGCTGGGGTGGAGGGCATTAGGGAGGGAATTTGGGTATACAGGTATGAATGCTGCTGGGGTGGAGGGCATTAGGGAGGGAATTTGGGCATACAGGTATGAATGCTACTGGGGTGTAGGGCATTAGGGAGGGAATTTGGGCCTACAGCTATGAATGCTCCTGGGGTGGAAGGCATTAGGGAGGGAATTTGGCCTACAGCTATGAATGCTCCTGGGGTGGAGAGCATTAGGGAGGAAATTTTTGTATACAGGTATGAATGCTCCTGGGTGGAGGGCATTAGGGAGGAATTTGGGCATACAGGTGTGAATGCTGCTGGGGTGGAGGGCATTAGGGAGGGAATTTGGGTATACAGGTATGAATGCTGCTGGGGTGGAGGGCATTAGGGAGGGAATTTGGGCCTACTGCTATGAATGTTCCTGGGGTGGAGGGCATTAGGGAGGGAATTTGGGTATACAGGTATGAATGCTGCTGGGGTGTAGGGCATTAGGGAGGGAATTTGGGCATACAGGTATGAATGCTGCTGGGGTAGAGGGCAGAGGGGACTAGACAGGTTCCCTTTAGGCCCCCTTCACACGTCCGTGAAACACGTGCGTGTTTGTTCCGTTTCTGTATATACCGGAGACACGGACAAACATGCACCAATGTTAATCTATGATTGTGGTCACACGTGCGTTATTTCATTATGTCTGTGTGTGCGTGTCCGTGATCCGTATGTGTTTGCGTTTTGCACGGATGCATGTCCGTTATCTGCACGGAGCACGCACACATAGACACAATGAAAGTCTATGGGTATGTGCACACACGGTAGTAAACACGTATGCATCTACCTATTGTCCGTGTCCGTTTGGTGTTTTTATTTCTAGTGATGTCGGCCATTCTTTCTATTTCTGTGTATGTCGGTCAATCTCCCTGAGTCCGTCGGTCGGTCTCTCTGTCTCTCTGTCGGTCTCTCTGTCTGTCTGTCCCTCTCTCACAGTCTGTCGGTCAGTTTCCCCCCCTCTCTCATACTTACCGTTCCCCGATCACCGGCGCGGCGCTGCACGGCATTCACACTGCTGCGGCGGCTTTTACTATTTTGAAAAAGCCGGCCGCTCATTAAACAATCTCGTATTCCCTGCTTTCCCCGCCCACCGGCGCCTATGATTGGTTGCAGTGAGACACGCCCCCACGCTGAGTGACAGGTGTCTGACTGCACCCAATCACAGCAGCCGGTAGGCATATCTATACTGTGTAGTAAAATAAATAAATAAATAATTAAAAAAACCGGCGTGCGGTCCCCCACAATTTTAATACCAGCCAGATAAAGCCATACGGCTGAAGGCTGGTATTCTCAGGATGGGGAGCTCCACGTTATGGGGAGCCCCCCAGCCTAACAATATCAGTCAGCAGCCGCCCAGAATTGCCGCATACATTAGATGCGACAGTTCTGGGACTGTACCCGGCTCTTCCCGATTTGCCCTGGTGCTTTGGCAAATCGGTTTAATAAGGAGTTAATGGCAGCCCATAGCTGCCACTAAATCCTAGATTAATCATGTCAGGCGTCTCCCCGATATTCCCTTCATGATTAATCTGTAAGTTACAGTAAATAAACACACACACACACACCAGAAAAAATCCTTTATTAGAAATAAAAAACACAAACATATACCCTGGTTCAACAATTTAATCAGCCCGAAAAAGCCCTCCATGTCCGGCGTCATCCAGGATGGTCCAGCGTCGCTTCCAGCTCTGCTGCATGGAGGTGACCGGAGCAGCAGAAGACACCGCTGCTCCTGTCACCTCCACGCAGCAAATGAAGGCAATAGCGCGATCTGCTGAGCTGTCACTGAGGTTACCTGGATCCAGCGGTGGATGCAGCGGTGGCCGCGAGTAACCTCAGTGACAGCTCAGCTGATCGCGGTATTCTCTTCATTTGCTGTATGGAGCTGACAGGAGCGGCGGTGTCTGCTGCAGCTCCGGTCACCTCCATGCAGCAGAGCTGGATGCGACGCTGGACCATCCTGGATGACGCCGGACATGGAGGGCTTTTTCGGGCTGATTAAATTGTTGAACCAGGGTATATGTTTGTGTTTTTTATTTCTAATAAAGGATTTTTTCGGGTGTGTGTGTGTTTATTTACTGTCACTTACAGATTAATCATGGAGGGTGTCTCATAGACGCCTGACATGATTAATCTAGGATTTAGTGGCAACTATGGGCTGCCAATAACTCCTTATTACCCCGATTTGCCAAAGCACCAGGGCAAATCGGGAAGAGCCGGGTACAGTCCCAGAACTGTCGCATCTAATGTATGCGGCAATTCTGGGCGGCTGCTGACTGATATTGTTAGGGTGGGGGGCTCCCCATAACGTGGAGCTCCCCATCCTGAGAATACCAGCCTTCAGCCGTATGGCTTTATCTGGCTGGTATTAAAATTGGGGGGGACCGCACGCCGTTTTTTAAAATTATTTATTTATTTTACTGCACAGTATAGACACGCCCACCGGCTGCTGTGATTGGGTGCAGTGAAACACCTGTCACTCAGCGTGGGGGCGTGTCTCACTGCAACCAATCATAGGCGCCGGTGGGCGGGGAAAGCAGGGAATATGAGATTGTTTAATGAGCGGCCGGCTTTTTCAAAATAGTAAAAGCCGCCGCAGCAGTGTGAATGCCGTGCAGCGCCGCGCCGGTGAACGGGGATCGGTGAGTATGAGAGAGGGGGGGGAAACTTCAGTCACTCGGGGGATTAGCGGTCACCGGTGAATCCTTCACAGGTGACCGCTAATCATTACTCGACACAGACAGAGCCGCGGTATGAGGATGAAGTCGGGTGAAGTTCACCCGAGTTCATTCTCATCGCGCAACTCTGTCGGCTGTAAGCCGACATTTATAAACGACATTGTGCATCACACACACGGACATTCCATGTACACATACACGTTCATTCCACACGCACACATGGACGTTCCACACGGACATTCCACGTACACATACACGTTCTTTCCACACGCACAGACGGACGTTCTACACACAAACATGGCTAGCATATGCAATTCACACAGATGCCACACGGACCATAAAAACGGACACAAAAACGGGACACGGACCCGAAAAACGGCCCGTAACACACGTGCGTGTTTGGGGCCTTAAAGAGTGGGATTCGCTCTTTTAGATCCAGCCTGCCCATGTATTACTTGGCTAGCATGCAGTACTACATTTGACCTGTAGTGGCCACTGCTGTAGGAGGCTATGACTGGCTGCAACTTTGAAAGAAGAGTCAATGCCGATCACTCGATCATTGCTCTGGCTTCAGTTGGATAAAGAAGTTGTACGAGAACTAAACATTTGCCCCATTGGCTAGATTACTATAAAAAATAGTAAAAAAAGAAAACCCCAAAACTTTGTAATATACAGTAATTACTGAAAAAAAAAGCATTGGAGCCATTAGTAATAAAATGTGGCCACTTGTGCAGCTGGGATCGTATAGTGGGGAGGGTGCAGGAAATTTGACATTTTAGTTGACTTCTTACCTTTATGTCAGATGTTTTTTATTCTTGGCCGGAATCGCTCTGAGGATAGATGTGAAATCACTCATACTGACTGTGCGTACAACCCGGCAGATATAATTCTTTCCAGTCAATGAAGGATCCACTTGGAAGCGCTGACTGCACTGCAGCTCTGGTACAGAGTATTCTGCATACATAACAAAGCAGTTTGCTCTTGCAAAAGACAAACCCTAGAAAAGTTGGATTCCGGCCACGTGGCAACAAAAAGCACAGTATCCCAGATCAGCAGAAAAAAAAATCCGAACATCAATGCAACTCATTACTACTACGTCAGTGCGGACAGGACGAAATGACAGCGGCAAATGCACCGCACATTGTATTATATTCTGACAGTGATAACAAGGACAAGCAATTATACATGCCACGTCTGTTAAAGACGAGGGGAGCTGCAGCCTCATTTACAAATCCGCCACAGATGCAGGAGAAGCACATAGTGTTGCGGTATATTTCATATTCAATGGCGACGCTCGGCCGGGTCAGATGAGCCAACGGAGAAAATTAGTCAGGAATTAGTATTACCTCTCACGTGGATAGAGCTTCAATAAATCAATACAGAGCGTTTTAATAAATCACATTTTGTCTTGTATTATTTCATAATTTTAGATGTTTAGAGCAGCACAAGGTCACCTATATGATTATGGCAAGCACTGGGGCGGCTCTGTGTGTCCTCCTTCTGCATTCTCCTTCATATGGATACATTTTTTTGGCTCATGTTCAGTGGTGTAAATAGAGTTCGATGGGCACCAGTGCAGAATTTGGACCTGGCCCCCACCCCCACATGTTGGTCAGATGTATGGGCCTCTATAGCCTTCTAAATCCAATAAAGACATAAAAGTTGCCGTCCCCCCATTATGTAGTAATGTCCCCCATCCTGTTCTAATGTACCCCATCCTGGGCTCCTTCCTGGTAAATATGCCCCCCATCCTGGTATACATGTCCCCTTCATGGTATATATGTCCCCATCCAGTTATATATGTCCTTATCTGGGCCCCATCCTAGTATATATGTCCCCTTTGTGGTAAATATGTCCCCCATCCTAGTTCTTCATTCTGTTAAACATGTCCCTATCCTGGTATATATGTTCTCCATCCTGGGCCCCTTCCGGGTTTATATGTCCCCCATACTGGTATATATGCCCCCCTGGTAAGTATGTCCTCCATCCTGTTTTATATGTTATTCATCTTAGGCCCCTTCCTAGTTTATATGTCCCACATCCTGCTCTATATGTCATCATCCTGGTATATATTTCCTTATCCGGGCCACCATCCTGGTATATATGTCCCCTTCCTGGGCCCCATTCTGATATATATGTCTCCATTCTGGTATAAATGTCCCCATCCTGGTCCTATCCTGGTATATATGTCTCCATTCTGGTAAATATGTCCCTTTACTGATATATATGTGTCTTATTTCTGTTTCTAATGCAAGAAAAAAAAATTGTACTCACCGTCCCCGACTCCTGGTTCACCCAGCGTCCTCCTCTGTAGCCAGCGTGCAGTGGCCGGCAGCTGACCTCGGCGTCCATGCTATAGTGACACATGATGTCCGACCCCTGTGAGCGTGATCGTTGTGCCTCTGCTCATGTCATCCAAATAGACACCTTAAGACCCCCTTCACACATTTGTGAAAATCATGCACGTTTTTAACGGACGTGTCAAAGGTGCGTATTGCCCTCAGTATGCAGTGTTTATGGAACACGTTTGTTCTCCGTGTGCTATCCGTGATAACACACGAAGAATGGGAACTTTCTGCTCACCTGTCCCTGACCTTGCTGTCCGTGGTGCTGATCTACGGTCTCCAGTCCTGCCGACTCCCCGCTGCTGCTGCTTCCGGCCCGCAGTGGAGTGAATATGCGATGAGCATAATGAGTGGGGGTCAGAAGCAAGGGACAGCAGCGGCAGAGACAGCAGCACTGGGGACAGGTGAGTATAGAAAATCTTTTAATTTCACAGGCACTTGTGTTTTCTCCGGTGCGTGTCACACGGATCACATCCGTGCGGTCCGTGTGACACCCGTGATGCCAGAGAAAAATGGACATGTCTACATGTGGAGCACATGGGCACACGTATGCTCCACATGGACACACGGTCCATGGCAAAGCACGGACGTGAGCACAGACCCATTGATTTTAATGGGTCTATGTGTGCCCGTGTCTCCGGCACGTGAGTGAACGGACCAAACACGTATCGGAGACACAAACGTGTGAAGGAGGCCTAAGGCTGTTTTCACACGTCTAACATTCAATGTTCCGTATACGGGCCGCTGTGCCTAGACCGGCTCTGATGTCCTGAGTTGAATTCAACAGCCTTTTAAGTATATAATAAGACTTTGAGTTCCGCTTAGGAGACATGGCCCAGAATTGGGGTCTGTACTCGTGCTCATAAGCATGTGTGAGGCTGTAGAGTTTGGATAAATAGACCTACACAATCAGTTCATACATCACTCATTCAAAAGAGAAGGAAAAACCGGGCACAGCTTCCAGCCGGCAATTAGTGCATGTCTTCACCTGTCTCGGTCCACGAGACTGGCGTTCGCTAGTGTGGATCTGCCAAAAGGGGGTGCACCTCACAGGGTAAACTGAGACGCAATATGGCAAAAAAGAAGAAGAGCAGAGGGCACTCACCACATGAAGGCAGAAATCTTGTATTAGATTTTTAAAATGATACAGGCATAACAGGACAAAGGGGAGAGAGACCGACCACCCACAGACCACCCACAGACCACCCACAGACCACCCACAGACCACCCACACTTTTGTTATTATTATTATTATTATTAATAATAATAATAATATTAATAATAATATTAATATTATTATTATGTTGTTTATATGTTTTAATTCTTTTTACTTGCTTACTTACAGCAGGGCATGTGCTCACTTTGTTTCTATCTTAGGTTTTTTCTTCTTGTTTATATTATGGTAAATTTGGTAAATGGAATGGCATCATTGAAAATTACGACTATAGCTATGTTGATTGGAAAAAAAATAATTATGGTTCTCGGAAGAAAGGGGACAAAAACTAAAAATCGCCAAGTCATGAAGGGGTTTATTTTTATTTTACTTACTTATATAGGACTATTAATTGACAAGTGCTTTACAGATATGATCGTCACTGTCCCTATTGGGGCTCACAATCTAAATTCCCAATCTGTATGTTTTTGGAGTGTGGGAGGAAACCGGGGAACCCGGAGGAAATCTGCCCAAACTCGGGGAGAACATACAAACTCCTTGTAGATGTTATCCTTGGTGGGATTTTAACCCAGCACCCCAGACTGCAGTGATAACCACAGAGCCACCATGATACCTCTGAAAATCTGACCCTTGGGACCCCCATGAATTAACAGATTGAAGAGGATGTGATGCTCGCTGGAGTTAACTCATTAGGCATCACGGTCGTCTCCCTGTGTTTAGAGACAGCTTTAGGACTGGAGCCTCCCATCTCCATCTGGTACTCTTCATTTAAATGTTGTTTTGTTTCTCTTAGTGCTGAAACACTTAATGTCAGTTTTGCCGCTAGCAACTTTCCTGCAGTGCAGGTCAGCTGAAATGCTTTGCACCCCTTTGTGTTTAAGTAGTAGGGTTTCCAAGCAATCTTTGCTGAGTATACCAAACCATTTGTATGCTGGTCTCCTTGGTGGAAGGAGCTGCTGTGGATTCATCCTGAGACATACAGTCAGGGCCAGAAATATTTGGACAGTGACACAAGTTTTGTTATTTTAGCTGTTTACAAAAACATGTTCAGAAATACAATTATATATATAATATGGGCTGAAAGTGCACACTCCCAGCTGCAATATGAGAGTTTTCACATCCAAATCGGAGAAAGGGTTTAGGAATCATAGCTCTGTAATGCATAGCCTCCTCTTTTTCAAGGGACCAAAAGTAATTGGACAAGGGACTCTAAGGGCTGCAATTAACTCTGAAGGCATCTCCCTCGTTAACCTGTAATCAATGAAGTAGTTAAAAGGTCTGGGGTTGATTACAGGTGTGTGGTTTTGCATTTGGAAGCTGTTGCTGTGACCAGACAACATGCGGTCTAAGGAACTCTCAATTGAGGTGAAGCAGAACATCCTGAGGCTGAAAAAAAAGAAAAAATCCATCAGAGAGATAGCAGACATGCTTGGAGTAGCAAAACCAACAGTCTGAGAAAAAAGGAATTGACTGGTGAGCTTGGGAACTCAAAAAGGCCTGGGCGTCCACGCATGACAACAGTGGTGGATGATCGCCGCATACTTTCTTTGGTGAAGAACCCGTTCACAAGATCAACTGAAGTCCAGAACACTCTCAGTGAAGTAGGTGCATCTGTCTCTAAGTCAACAGTAAAGAGAAGACTCCATGAAAGTAAATACAAAGGGTTCACATCTAGATGCAAACCATTCATAAATTCCAAAAATAGACAGGCCAGAGTTAAATTTGCTGAAAAACACCTCATGAAGCCAGCTCAGTTCTGGAAAAGTATTCTATGGACAGATGAGACAAAGATCAACCTGTACCAGAATGATGGGAAGAAAAAAGTTTGGAGAAGAAAGGGAACGGCACATGATCCAAGGCACACCACATCCTCTGTAAAACATGGTGGAGGCAACGTGATGGCATGGGCATGCATGGCTTTCAATGGCACTAGGTCACTTGTGTTTATTGATGACATAACAGCAGACAAGAGTAGCCGGATGACTTCTGAAGTGTACCGGGATATACTTTCAGCCCAGATTCAGCCAAATGCCGCAAAGTTGATCGGACGGCGCTTCATAGTACAGATGGACAATGACCCCAAGCATACAGCCAAAGCTACCCAGGAGTTCATGAGTGCAAAAAAGTGGAACATTCTGCAATGGCCAAGTCAATCACCAGATCTTAACCCAATTGAGCATGCATTTCACTTGCTCAAATCCAGACTTAACACGGAAAGACCCACAAACAAGCAAGACCTGAAGGCTGCGGCTGTAAAGGCCTGGCAAAGCATTAAGAAGAAGGAAACCGAGCGTTTGGTGATGTCCATGGGTTCCAGACTTAAGGCAGTGATTGCCTCCAAAGGATTCGCAACAAAATATTGAAAATAAAAATATTTTGTTTGGGTTTGGTTTATTTGTCCAATTACTTTTGACCTCCTAAAATGTGGAGTGTTTGTAAAGAAATGTGTACAATTCCTACAATTTCTATCAGATATTTTTGTTCAAACCTTCAAATTAAACGTTACAATCTGCACTTGAATTCTGTTGTAGAGGTTTCATTTCAAATCCAATGTGGTGGCATGCAGAGCCCAACTCGCGAAAATTGTGTCACTGTCCAAATATTTCTGGACCTAACTATGTTCTCCATTTTGGTTGTTATTCCCTTGTTTGTCTCACCCACCTTCCTGTTGTAGTAGTGCAGCAGTGGGTCAAGTGTACTTTACCTCCCACTCCCTAGCCAGGACTATTCTAGGGATTTTTCAGGGCTTCAGGTAGTCCTGATTCGCGACAGGTGCGGACCCGGTATAGGGTCTGGTAAGGAGTGTAGGGTACAGCGGCAGGTAAAGACAGGAGGTGTCCCATCTACCCTCTTACTAGTACCAGAGCCCACTGTTATTGTTTCTCTGGTGTCCCTCCTGTTTGTGGTGTTGATGAGATGTGTTATTGTTGTTTATCAGACGTCTGTTGGTCTGAAAGCACCCGCCACGTGTAAAAGCGTGACATTATGGCCACGTTGCATCACCAAAAATAGCCACGTGTCAAAGAGTCTTGAAGAACATTGGCCACCAGCTCCAATATGTCCCATGGTCCGTTCCGTTTAATGAATGATGGGGTAATAGAAGTCGGACTCTAGACAATGGATTCCGGAATACCCCATTAATAGCGAGGTGGGGTGATTGGCGTTCCCGATAGATAAGACAATTGCTGCACTTTATGGTAATTATCTTACCGGAATGCACCATCTCCGAGGAGTACGTGGCTGTTTTCCGGCCGGTTCCTCCATCCGTGATGGATGAGCATATGGGAGGTTACAGGTTTCATTTCTCGGAACCTTCAATCACTGTCTTTTAAAATCATTCCGAAATTGGTGCAGACGGCAGTCTAAAATAAGCATCACTTTTCTTATTGGATATTATTTCTAGGTCACTTCTCATTGTGTTTTGAAAGCTCGGATAAATCAGGTGTGCAAAGCGTTCCTTCTCCTTACAGTATATAGACGGAGCGCTCATTACCTCTATATACTCAGGTGTGCATTAATAATTTTTGGTTATCTGCCTGAGGAAGCAGAGGGGAAGGAAACAGCTGAAGCATTTATGGGATTTATTAAAACATGTTTAATTGTTAAAGTCCAGTTCTCTTATTGCTCCAACGCATCTAACACATACAAAAATAAAATAAAGCAATAGTTTTGATTAAAAATATTCAGCCGTTTTGTGTACACAGCTCCAATGCAGACCTATATATCTCTACAGTTACAGACTACAAACATCCTGTAGTCATTTGTTACTATCTTCTTTAGTCTTAAATACTATGTATATGAGCATAAGGTGGAGCAGCAGGAGTAAAGCCAAGGCTTAGGTTATACACTGGCACGAGTAGCAACGAAAGATGCAAAATGGTTGAATATATTTATTACGCCTAGTCGCACATTTTCTTTAATTAACCTCTCTCTCTCTCTCTATCTATATATATATATATATATATACTGTATATTTATGCTACTCCCATCATCCACCGGATATAGCACCAATGTCACTCTGTAGTTGCAATACCAGACATGGCCTAAGGGTAAAGGTGGCGCTGTTTCTGAGAAACCCCCCCCCAAAAAAAACTAGACTCATCTTATGTCAAATGTGAAATTTGTTACATTTGATGCAATATCTACATACTGTAGGTGTATAGAGGACCATTTCCAACAACCACCAGTCCAGTGTTGTAATGGTACATAGTCTTTGCTAACTGTGCTAGAAGGCTAATGGATGTTTAGAAGTCCCTTGAAAACTCTTGTGCAAGTATGTTAGCACAGCTGAAAACAGTTTTGCTGATTAAGGAAGCTATAAAACTGACCTTCCTTTGAGCTAGTTGAGAATCTGAAGCATTACATTTGTTGGTTCCATTAAACTCTCAAAATATCCAGAAAAAGAGAACTTTCATGTGAAACTCAACAGTCTATTCTTGTTCTTAGAAATGAAGGATATTCCATGCGAGAAACTGCCAAGAAACTGAAGATTTCCTACAACGGTGTGTACTACTCCCTTCCGAAGAGAGCACAAACAGGCTCTAACCAGAGTAGAAAGAGAAGTGGGAGGCCGCGCTGCACAACTGAGCAACAAGACAAGTACATTAGAGTCTCTAGTTTGAGAAATCGACACCTCACAGGTCCTCAACTGGCAGCTCCATTAAATAGTACCCGCAAAACGCCAGTGTCAACGTCTACAGTGAAGAGGCGACTCTGGGATGCTGGCCTTTGGGGCAGAGTGGCAAAGAAAAAGCCATATCTGAGACTGGCTAATAAAAGGAAAATATTAATATGGGCAAAAGAACACAGACATTGGACAGAAGATTGGAAAAAAGTGTTATGGACAGACGAATCAAAGTTTGAGGTGTTTGGATCACATAGAAGAACATTTGTGAGATGCAGAACAACTGAAAAGATGCTGGAAGAGTGCCTGACGCCATCTGTCAAGCATGGTGGAGGTAATGTGATGCTCTGGGGTTGCTTTGGTGCTGGTAAAGTGGGAGATTTCTACAAGGTAAAAGGGATTTTGAATAAGGAAGGCTATCACTCCATTTTGCAATGCCATACCACACCCTGTGGACAGCGCTTGATTGGAAACAGTTTCATCCTACAACAGGACAATGACCCAAAGCACACCTCCAAATTATGCATGAACTATTTAGAGAAGAAGCAGCAGCTGGTATTCTATCTGTAATGGCGTGGCCAGCCCAGTCACCAGATCTCAACCCTATAGAGCTGTTGTGGGAGCAGCTTGACCGTATGGTGCGCAAAAATTACCCATCAAGCCAATCCAACTTGTGGGAGGGGGGGGAAGCATGGGGTGAAATATCTCCAGATTACCTCCGCAAAGTAACAGCTAGAATGCCAAAGGTCTGCAAAGCTGGAATTGTGCAAAGGAGCATTCTGTGCCGAAAGCAAAGTGTGAAGAGAAAATTATTATTTCAAGTAAAAATCATTATTTCTAACCTCGTCACTGTCTGAATGATATTTTCTATTCATTAAGCAACTCATTGATAAATAAAAGTAAGATTTTTCATGGAAAAGACAAAATTGTATGGGGGACCCCAAACTTTTGAATGGTAGTATATTTACTGTATATATTCATTTATGTTTCTCCCGTCATGCATCAATATAGCACCATTGTCGCATTCTAGTTGCAATACCAGACATGGCCTTAAATTTGTTACTTACACTTCTGTGGTTTTCTTTAACTAATCTCTCTCTCTCTTTTATATATATATATATATATATATATATATATCCTACTCACACCATGCATCAATATAGCACCAATGTCACGCTCTAGTTGCAATACCAGACATGGCCTAGGGGCAAAGGTGGCGCTGTTTCTGAAAAGAAAAAGAAGTATACTCATATCTTATGTCTTATGGGAAATCTATTACATTTCTTTAGTTTTGGATCCACAATTTTGTAGCTTGCCATCGGGGGCCTATATACATATGAACATAAAAAAAATTGTGCAAAAAAGATAAAATAAAAAAATATGCACTAATTACAATTCAACATCCACCATTATCATATTGCAGACATATCCTTAGCCTTGAATAGAGCTAGTTTGCATAATATAATACCAGTCTGCCAGATGTTAGATTAAAATATCTGAAATTCTTTGCAATTTCATGATTTTGTATTTTAATATTTATAAAATGTATCTCCTACATTAAGATAATGGCTCCTGATCATCACTCGAACATTGTACAAAAGGTAGAAAAGATGTGGTGTGATAGATAATTCTCTGGATGGATCGCATCATAAGTGTAACGCTCGCTGCCAGAGATGGTACTGCAGCGAGCTGAAGTGGACCCACTGGACCACAGGGTATCCCTGGGCCTGCTCTTAGTGGGGTAGAGACCGGGACTGTGGCAGCTGACGCCCTAGGACAGGGACGGTCTCAGGAGCAGACAGAACAGATTCTCAAATGCAGACAGGGGTCATAAGAGTAGAAGAGGCAGATGGCACGGCTACCGGGGTCACTGAGGCTGGAGGCATGTGTGGCGCTCATGTGGCCTAAGGCACCACAGGGTACTGCACCTCACCCGAGGTGCAGTATTCATCACGGATACCGAGGAGGTCGTCGCCGGTAACAACCACAACCAAACTCAACCAACACATAAACACGGGGGTTCTGTCACTGGGACCGGGCTAGGGTAGGTGCTAGGGTGGCCATCACAAGGTATGGGACCTCATGCCCACTAGTTCAGGAACCCGGGGGGCCGGACACCCACAGGGGAAGTCAGGAGCCATCTGACACACAATAGGCAGTCAGCACCGGACCGGGTCGTGTGAGGTCGCACTCAGGAGGAGAGGAGCAGGCAGTGAAACAAACAAATCGGGGCCCGTAGTCTGGAGCTTGGTTGTTCGACCCGGGTTCTTAGGAAAAGAAGAGGAATCCCAGGGTTCACGGAGAGCGCGGAAAGCGCCCGTGACCCGTTCCACGGCCCAGGACCTAGGAATGGAGGAAAACCGTCAAAAGGTGACGCACAGAGGGAAACACTAACCTTGACCGCCGAAGTATTCGTGATCGGCTGAAGCCCATCACAGTGTTGCCTGATGCTCCAACGGTAGTGTGTAACCAGTGAGTAAAAGACCTTCAACTGTTCCACCTGTGTCGTCCCGTTACTACCAGCGCCATCACCACCATGGCACCGCGCTATCAGCGCCTGAGAGACTACTACCACCAACATCCTCTCTGGGGCATAGCTCTGCCTGTGGAGAGCTGAACCATCGGAGCAGCGTTGTCATCTGCCCCAGCAGAGAAGTTCCGCAGCAGTGGCTAATATACAGTTTGGGTCACAAACAACTTCCCCCATCATCCCCATCCCCAGCCTTTTATTGATACCTGGGGTCACGGAACCGCGGCAATCCAGGAGAAGCACCGCGGTCTGGTAACCGAGTAGCCTGCGACCAGCCCGGTAACTGAGTAGCCCCCGACCCTGTGGGTGCGTTACATGGTCGAGGTGGACAGGCACATTCTCTGGTGTAGTAAGGACAACCGGGGTAGCTGAGGCTGGAGGCATGGCCGGGGTTGGACAGTCTCTGGTGTAGCAAAGACTACCAGGATCACTGAGGCTGGAGGCACGGCTGGGTTGGACATTCACAGTCTCTGGTGTAGCAAAGACTACTAGGATAGCTGAGGCTGGAGGCACGGCCGGGTTGGACAGGTACAGTCTCTGGTGTAGGAAGTACTGCTATGGTAGCTGAGACTGGAGGCACGGCCGGGTTGGACAGGCACAGTCTCTGGTGAAGCATGTACTGAGGGGGAAGCTGAGGCTGGAGGCACGGCCAGGATGGGCACAGTCACTAGAACCAACAGGGAAGGAACGACAGCTAGAAGGAACCAACAGGACTGGAGAGACAGGACAGACAAGGGGACCTGACAACAATCTCGCTAGAGCACTGGACATTAACTAGCAAAACTAGGGCATTGATCAGGCACCTCCCCTAGTGGGAGCTTGCCTTAAGTACCCAGTGCCTCTCAACGATAGGCTGAGAGGCACTTCCGTGGAGTGGTGCGCTGACCCTTTAAAAGAAGGGCAGCGGCATGCGCACTCGCTAGGAGCACTCCCAGAAGCCATGTGCCAGGAGGCGGGAGGAAGAGGAACCCACATGGCAGAGAGCAGGGATGCTGGGCAGTGTGGAAGAAGCCAGCCGCAGCGGTGAGTGACAGTGCATCCACGTAGGAAGGGAGAGCAAGGAGTGCAGGGACGCAGCGTTACAATACGTTTCCGAGCTAAATATTGACAGCACTCCCGGAGGTTAAAATGAGCATTGCACCTCCATTTAATATTTTTGAAAAAAAGTAGGTATATTTTTTCTTTTTTTTTTGTTAAGAAATATAATAAAAAATGTAAGCCTAAATTAAAAAAAATATTAATAATATATAATATCTTTAGTCTACTAAACAATAATGATGTTATGTCTAATAAAGGCTGTAAAGTCTAATTGCAGGTGACTGCCGCCGGCGGGGAGTACTGCGGGGAGCTCCGCTAATTTTTTTTAGTACCATTTGTAAATACACGTTCTGATGTTCTCCCATCAGTTCTCAAATCCGATCTCCGGATTCACATTGTAGTTACATAGCAACCATAAAAACTCCCGCTGGAAGTCAAATTGTTCAGACAGTGGAAAAACAGCACATTCTCTGCAGATTATCATCATGCCCAAATTGTGTTTATTAATATAAACTTTGGATTTGCAGCAACCAGGTCTGGGTACAGAAACACATTTTATATACAAACCTTCTTCGAGTCAGCGCAGATGATTTTTAAGAAAAGGAATTGTATGAAATTGAAAAAAAAACCAAACTTTTGAAATAGCGCCACTCTTGTCTATAGGCTGTGGCTGGTATTGCATCCCAATTTTATGCAATTAAATGCTGCACCATTTGGATTTTACAGGCTTCTTTTTTCCCTGCATGTTCAGCTTAGATGTGGTCCATGGTCATTGCTTATGAGAAGAGCTCTGAAAAAGACTGATAAGAGTTACAAAGATCCTCATTAGATCGTCCTTACGGGCTCGCTGACATATTCTCAGTTAACTCGTTCTACAGCCATCAATAGTGACTGCAATACAAAGGGGATTGATAACAGTTTGTGGATGAAATCTAATTGCAAAAATGATTTTAGCTTCAGTTGCATGGATTTAATATAAAAAGCAAATGTCCTCAAAAGTGAACGACCTTTGTAAGCTCTACTGTCATGACACAATAGCATTTTGAATACAAAAATAGGTACAGACAAGTTAGAGGCAGGGGTGTAACGATCACAGTCACAAAGGGTGCAACTACATCGGGGCCTGTGCAATAATGGGGCACATTCAAATAAAATGTATTGCAGTGCAGAGACCCGCTGGCTTCCTGCACTGCAATACACACTGCTGCCCAATCAGAGGCCGACAGCTGACGTCAACGTGCGAGTCACAGGCAGTACATGGAAGTGACATCATGCTTCGTCCATAGCAGGAACGCTGAAGTCAACTGACGGCCTCAACCCTAGCTACAGAAAAGGACGTTGTTCGTTGTGGGAGCAGGAAAAGGTGAGAAGAATATACAAGGCTGGGGGACATTTTACTGGAAGGACCCCAGAAGGGCTGGATTGTTTTTCCTGATTGGGCCTCCTGATGAACCATGTATAACCGGGAAACGCGTCAGACGACTATAAAGCTTGAGGACTACATATTGGTTTTGGGTCACCAATGACTGAATTATCTATATGGACTGCTGGTCATTGGACTGTGCTGCCTTTCATCCTCTATGAACTCATTTGAACTAAGAAGGATCCTCCTCCAATCCAAAGCTAAGTATTGTGCCTTGGAATTTCCTTGAAGTTAGTTCATTCATTTGGACTTTTTGTCCTTACTCTTTTTTACAAGCTGCCTGCGTGGCGCCCCTGCGGCTTCGGTCGCCACAGGGTACTGCACCTCACTTAAGGTGCAGTATTCATCTCGGGTAAGGAGGGAGTTAATCACCGGTGTTTCTACATTTTCACCTTACATACAGCTTAGGTGCCTTTTCACTGGGGACTGGACTAGGGTAAGCTGGGGGTGACCATTATGAAGGGGGACTTTCCCGATCACTAGGACAACCACCTGGGGGGCGGGCACCACTTGGGGTGGAAGTAGGAGCAACCTGGACAGAATCTTGAGTCAAGTTTGGACTAGAGTTCTGGCGACACGACACCACTTTCTTCTTTCTTTCTTTACGGGGCCCAAGGCTTGGAGCGGGAAGCTCAGCCCGGGTTCCTCACTTCTGGAGGGACATCCCTTAGAAAAGGAAACTTTCAAGCACTGGTGGCTAGCTCTAACTTACCCTGGATTGGCTGGAGCCTAACACGGCGGAGACCGGCACCTCCTGGGCAACCCACGGACAGTGACTAAAGACCTGGAACCGCAACTACTGTTTCCGTCCCCTTCATTGCCGGCGCCCCGCGCTTTGGCACTAACAGCCACAACTACCTCCATCATCCTCCCTGGGGCCTAGCTTCACCTGCAGGTAGCTGAACCATCCTAGCTGCGACATCACCCGCCCCAAAGGACACCAATCACAGCGGTGGTTAATCCCTGGCCGCATACCGCAGGTGGCATCACGAGACAACTCCCAATATCCTCCACCACCTATCCTCATTCCCCTTTTATTGTACACCTTGGGGCCACGAAGCCGGGCAGGGCCACCTGGGACATCCCGGACCCAACATCCCCGGCCCGGCGACGAGTACATTTAACCCCTGCCCCGTGGGTGCTACACCTGCGAATTGTTGTATTCTCCTATCCCCTTCCTCCCTTAGTCTGTAATTTCAGGGACTTGAAGTATAGCCACCAATGAACGGGGGCACCACTAAAAATAAGGGCGAACCTCCTCCGTTGATACGTAGGTAGAATTTGGGGAAGTTCCGTTCTAGGTTATCTTTAGACCCGGGGAATCGAAATATTCTTTTACACCTACTAGCCAGTGTTTTCATTTTTTGTGCACTCGTGTTGTTTAATTGTGTATTTAATTGTGTTTTTAAAGGATCTAATAACAAATTATTTTTATGAGAATTGTTTTGATTACTCAAAAATAAAAATGACACAAATATGCAGAACAGTTATAAAATAAAAGGGAGAAAATAACAGAAATACCTAAACTTTCCCTTCTGTTTACTTGGGGGAGGAGAAAATGAAATATGGAGCACACTCCCCCATAGGCAGCCCCCACATGTGAACCACTTTATTTTGTGCCACCAAGGTTTTTATATCTTTAACCCTGGGCTCTTGCTTCCAGGACTGCCTAGATTTTAAGATTCTAATCTCAGGTCTGTGATTGGACCGTACGCTAATTTAGGGGTTTAACCTTACATGTTAAATGTCCTATTATTTTCAAAACACACTCTTTAACTATAGGCAGAGGTCTGCAACGTTTCTGACCTTGAAAGCCACATTCAGCTCTGAGAGAAGCCACACCCAGCTCCTGCCACCTTCACAGTAGTGGTGCCCAGGGCCCCCATTACCGGTATAATAGCAGCCAAAGCTTTGCAGAGAAATCACAATGGGCAGTATACCAAGATCCAGTATACCAAGACCTACCTTACCCCCATTCCAATTTGCTCTTCTATATGGAGCTACTCTCACGGGTGTTACAGACAGTCCTGTAGTGTCCGGCAATAGAAGGTCACAGTATCTGGCTGCGCAGGATGGTCCCTGACTTTCTATTGTTCCTGTTGTCAGTATTCAGTGTACTAATAGCTCCTTTGTAGGGTTTTCATTGTTTTCCCTTCTTTCGTTCAACTGCTAATCATCTCTATTTTCCCTTGGGTTTAAATATTCTAATTTCCCCTGGACTTGTGATGGTGATATTCAGTTCATTCAAGGTCTGGATGCAATCAGATGGCTTGTACTCCTCTGGGGTGTCATTGCTGAAGCTTTGCTGAACTTCTTCCTTAGTCATCTGTGGATAAGTTAATGCATTTTTTCCCTGTGTGTCCTCTTTGTGTCTTCTTTAGTGGTTAGTGAGGATGACGTAGAGCTCATCTCACCTGTTCCCTATTTAGTTTCCAGCACTAGGGATAGGTGCGGAACCTATCTAAGGTGGTGAGGGACCCCAGGGACCATTGATAGGTTTAGTTAGAGGTCACCATCTCCCCTTTCCATAAACACAGGGTTTCCCTTCCCTTCCCTTTCACCATTCGCTTGGTACTCCCCCGTACCTAGTTGTGGTAGTGTTGCTGAAGCTTTTGTGAACTTCTACCTGAGTCATCTGTGTATAAGTTCATGCATTTTTCCCCTTTGTGTCCTCTTTGTGTCTTCTTTAGCGTTTTAGTGGGGTTGATGAAGAGCTGATCACACTGTTCCATATTTAGGGCCCAGCACTAGCATAGGTGAGGAACCTATCTACGGTGGTGAGGGACCCCAGGGACCAGCACTAGGTTTGGTTAGGGATCACTATCTCCCCTTTCCCTAGACACAGGGTTTCCCTTCCGCCATTCACTTGGTACTTGGTGTTAACAAACGTCACAATCTGGAGACCTGCTCTTCATAGCTGTTTGCTAGACCTGATACACATCCACCAAGCTGGAAGATATCTATGAGCCACACATCATGTGCCTACGAGCCAAATGTGGCTCCTGAGGTACAGGTTGGGGACCCCTGCTATAGTGAATAGAAGATATCCATCCTGGCAACAAGGGACCATCAGTTCAGGCTTTGAAGCTCAGTGTCCAAGGCCAAGGCATCACAAATTGCACCCAACTGGGTCATTTAATTAATGTCTGATTACGGTGAGTTTTTTTTCCAGGTCTATGCTAAGAAGATCTGGAATTTTCATGCACGTGCACATGGCTGGGATGAAGCAGGATCATTTGAATCGTCGTGCAGCTGAGAACCTGTATAGGGGTAGGGTTCAGTGAGCAAGCAGTTATGTGTGAAATTCAATTACAGGCTTTGAAAAACATCTCTTTATCATAATGGAAGGGGTGTACACAGAATATACTTGCTACTGAGTCAAATATTGCCTCTAAGGTATTCTTCCATGATGCAACCTAAAAATTTGTTAACAATAAACAGAACCGTATTAGTGATTTGGCCATATTGGATTTTATACATATATATATATATATATATATATATATATATATATATATATATATATATATATATATATACAATGCCTACAAGTAGTATTCAACCCCCTGCAGATTTAGCAGGTTTACACATTCGGAATTAACTTGGCATTGTGACATTTGGACTGTAGATCAGCCTGGAAGTGTGAAATGCACTGCAGCAAAAAAGAATGTTATTTCTTTTTTTATTTTTTTTTAAATTGTGAAAAGTTTATTCAGAGGGTCATTTATTATTCAACCCCTCAAACCACAAGAATTCTGTTTGGTTCCCTTAAAGTATTAAGAAGTATTTCAGGCACAAAGAACAATGAGCTTCACATGTTTGGATTAATTATCTCTTTTTCCAGCCTTTTCTGACTAATTAAGACCCTCCCCAAACTTGTGAACAGCACTCATACTTGGTCAACATGGGAAAGACAAAGGAGCATTCCAAGGCCATCAGAGACAAGATCGTGGAGGGTCACAAGGCTGGCAAGGGGTACAAAACCCTTTCCAAGGAGTTGGGCCTACCTGTCTCCACTGTTGGGAGCATCATCCGGAAGTGGAAGGCTTATGGAACTACTGTTAGCCTTCCACGGCCTGGACAGCCTTTGAAAGTTTCCACCCGTGCCGAGGCCAGGCTTGTCCGAAGAGTCAAGGCTAACCCAAGGACAACAAGGAAGGAGCTCCGGGAAGATCTCATGGCAGTGGGGACATTGGTTTCAGTCAATACCATAAGTAACGTACTCCACCGCAATGGTCTCCGTTCCAGACGAGCCCGTAAGGTACCTTTACTTTCAAAGCGTCATGTCAAGGCTCGTCTACAGTTTGCTCATGATCACTTGGAGGACTCTGAGACAGACTGGTTCAAGGTTCTCTGGTCTGATGAAACCAAGATCGAGGTCTTTGGTGCCAACCACACACGTGACGTTTGGAGACTGGATGGCACTGCATACGACCCCAAGAATACCATCCCTACAGTCAAGCATAGTGGTGGCAGCATCATGATGTGGGGCTGTTTCTCAGCCAAGGGGCCTGGCCATCTGGTCCGCATCCATGGGAAGATGGATAGCACGGCCTACCTGGAGATTTTGGCCAAGAACCTCCGCTCCTCCATCAAGGATCTTAAGATGGGTCGTCATTTCATCTTCCAACAAGACAACGACCCAAAGCACACAGCCAAGAAAACCAAGGCCTGGTTCAAGAGGGAAAAAATCAAGGTGTTGCAGTGGCCTAGTCAGTCTCCTGACCTTAACCCAATTGAAAACTTGTGGAAGGAGCTCAAGATTAAAGTCCACATGAGACACCCAAAGAACCTAGATAACTTGGAGAAGATCTGCATGGAGGAGTGGGCCAAGATAACTCCAGAGACCTGTGCCAGCCTGATCAGGTTTTATAAAAGACGATTATTAGCTGTAATTGCAAACAAGGGTTATTCCACAAAATATTAAACCTAGGGGTTGAATAATAATTGACCCACACTTTTATGTTGAAAATTTATTAAAATTTAACTGAGCAACATAACTTGTTGGTTTGTAAGATTTATGCATCTGTTAATAAATCCTGCTCTTGTTTGAAGTTTGCAGGCTCTAACTTATTTGCATCTTATCAAACCTGCTAAATCTGCAGGGGGTTTAATACTATTATACACTGTATATATATATATATATATATATAATATATTTATATAGTACAGACCAAACATTTGGACACACCTTCTCCTTCAAAGAGTTTTCTTTATTTTCATGACTCTGAAAATTGTAGAGTCACATTGAAGGCATCAAAACTATGAATTAACACATGTGGAATGAAATACTTAACAAAAAAGGGTGACACAACTGAAAATATGTCTTATATTCTAGGTTATTCAAAGTAGCCACCTTTTGCTTTGATTACTGCTTTGCACACTCTTGGCATTCTCTTGATGAGCTTCAAGAGGTAGTCACCGGAAATGGTCTTCCAACAGTCCTGAAGGAGTTCCCATAGATGCTTTGCACTTGTTGGCCCTTTTTCCTTCACTCTGCGGTCCAGCTCACCCCAAACCATCTCGATTGGGTTCAGGTCTGGTGACTGTGGAGACCAGGTCATCTGGCGTAGCACCCCATAACTCTCCTTCTTAGTCAAATACCCCTTACACAACCTGGAGGTGTGTTTGGGGTCATTGTCCTTTTCAAAAATAAATGATGATCCAACTAAATGCAAACCAGATGGAATAGCATGCCGCTGCAAGATGCTGTGGTAGCCATGCTGGTTCAATATGCCTTCAATTTTGAATAAATCCCCAACAGTGTTACCAGCAAAGCACCCCCACACCATCAAACCTCCTTCTCCATGCTTCTTGGTGGAAACCAGCCATGTAGAGTCTATCCTTTCACCTTTTCTGCATCGCACAAAGACACAGTAGTTAGATCCAAAGATCTCAAATTTGGACTCATCAAACCAAAGCACAGATTTCCACTGGTGTAATGTCCATTCCTTGTGTTCTTTAGACCAAACAAGTCTCTTCTGCTTGTTGCCTGTTCTTAGCAGTGGTTTCCTAGCAGCTATTTTACCATGAAGGCCTGCTGCACAAAGTCTCCTCTTAACAGTTGTTCTAGAGATGTGTCTGCTGCTAGAACTCTGTGTGGCCTTGACCTGGTCTCTAATCTGAGCTCTGTTAACCTACGATTTCTGAGGCTGGTGACTTGGATAAACTTATCCTCCGCAGCAGAGGTGACTCTTGGTCTTCCTTTCCTGGGGCGGTCCTCATGTGAGCCAGTTTCTTTGTAGCATTTAGTGGTTTTTGCCACTGCACTTGGGGACACTTTTAAAGTTTTCCCAATTTTTTGGACTGACTGACTTACATTTCATAAAGTAATGATGCCCACTCGTTTTTCTTTACTTAGCTTCTTTTTTCTTGCCATAATACGAATCCTAACAGTCTATTCAGTAGGACTATCAGCTGTGTATCCACCAGACTTCTGCACAACACAACTGATAGTCTCAACCCCATTTATAGGGCAAGAAATCCCACTTATTAAACCTGACAGGGCACACCTGTGAAGTGAAAACCATTTTCGGTGACTACCTCTTGAAGCTGATCAAGAGAATTCCAAGAGTGTGCAAAGCAGTAATCAAAGCAAAAGGTGGCTACTTTGAAGAACCTAGAATAGAAGACATATTTTCAATTGTTTCACACTCTTTTGTTAAGTATTTCATTCCACATGTTTCAATTCATAGTTTTGATGCCTTCAATGTGAATCTACAATTTTCAGAGTCATGAAAATAAAGAAAACTCTTTGAATGAGAAGGTGTGTCCAACCTGTTGGTCTGTACTGTATATATTAAATATAGGGGTGGATAGGAGTAAAGAAAAAGTCAAGTTTCTAAGAATAACTTTTGTTTCCCCTCCAATCCCGCTTTGCTTTCTCGCATATTTCAGCAGGATGAGCTTTCAAGTGATACATAAATAATTATGCAAATTAGTGCATTTGTGATTCTCTTAATTATCAGGAATCTGAGCATGAATACCATTAGCAGAGGATGAAATTACCGAGGTAATAGTAGACTTTAGAGAAAGTTTTTGGTAAAGTGATTAAACAAAATCCAGGGCATGCAGACCACAAAGGCAAACTACAAAGCTGCAAAGCCTATCCCGGATTGGTCCTATCCCTCTTTTTAGACTGAGAAGCTGGGCACTACTTCCCTCCTTTGAGGAACCACATTGTCTGCAGACATAGGTTTTTTTTTAATTTTCTTACAGGCTGTCCTACTTTGTTTTGATTTTATTTAAATGCATACATTTTTGGCTAAAAAACCCTCAATTTTTGAAATGTGATTTTATGAAATATTTAGAATTTTTTGGGCTTTTACAGGCTTGCTGTTTCCCTGCAGATTTAGCTTTGGTCTGTAGTCATACTGTCATGTTCTGTCCAGTTCCACACATGCGGATTACTACTACGGTGTGGTTCACATTGCAGCCAGGTCTCTCTTACGTGCTCTGCTCTGCTGGGCATCGGCTGAGTTGTTTCACTGCTCCCAGCCGTGCGGAAGTTAATCCTTTTTGGAGCAGTGAGCAACTCTTCTGAGAGCCAGGCTACAAATTACCATCTCCAGCTGGTCTCTTCCTATTTAGGGCTGGGGAGTGTAGTAAGAAGTATAGATAGCATCAGCTGATTCTGAAAAAAATATTGGTATATTCTAAAACGGGATCTGATTTTGGGAAAATATTTGCCTGAGGAACCAAATATAACATTTAGGAGGGGGACAATGATAAAACGCTTAATAGCTCCAAGTAGATTAAGAGAAAATAAAAAAAAATCAGCAAGGATAGAAAAAAAATGAAGATCAGGTGATTGGAGTTTTTAGATGTAGTTCTAGGAAATGTCATACATGTGGAATTATAAACCATGGAGCAAAACAGATTACAAGTAAAAGTACAGGCGAATTAATTAAAATAAAACAAAACCTGAGTTGCGATAGCGATTATATTATTTATGTTATCGACTGTAGCTGTGGGCTACAGTACGTGGGACGCACAACACAGACGTTACGTGCTCGTATGAACGGGCACACAAATAGAGCAAAAAATGGGTTTTTAAAACATAGTTATTGAAGACATATACTACTCAAGCATGATAAGAATTTTAATATAAGGGTGACACCTCTAGAACAGATACCTATGGAAACAATACAAGTAAAATATATCTTTGTACCGTGTTAGCCAGTAGAGATAAAAAAATTGTTTAAAAGAACAGAGAGTCCTCAGTGGTTGATACCTTTTAATGGCTAACTGAAAAGATGGTAATAATTGCAAGCTTTCGAGACTACTCAGGTCTCTTCATCAGGCATGGTATAACACAAAATCTGAAGAGTCACGTATTTATACACAACAGGACTTAGAATAGTGCAGTAAAAAAAAAAAAAAAAAAAAAAAAAAAAAAAAAAAAGAACAAGTTATATGAAACAGAACTATCTCTATGGCAGGGGGACAAGCTGTTCTAGCCATAAATACTGCTGCAGTTCAGTGTTCAGAAGTGTCTTTAGTTCCATAAAGATGCGGTACATTCTGGTATCCTCCATTTTGATACAAGTAAAATATATCTTTGTACCGTGTTAGCCAGTAGAGATAAAAAAATTGTTTAAAAGAACAGAGAGTCCTCAGTGGTTGATACCTTTTAATGGCTAACTGAAAAGATGGTAATAATTGCAAGCTTTCGAGACTACTCAGGTCTCTTCATCAGGCATGGTATAACACAAAATCTGAAGAGTCACGTATTTATACACAACAGGACTTAGAATAGTGCAGTAAAAAAAAAAAAAAAAAAAAAAAACAAAAAAAAAAACACTGAACTGCAGCAGTATTTATGGCTAGAACAGCTTGTCCCCCTGCCATAGAGATAGTTCTGTTTCATATAACTTGTTCTTTTTTTTTTTTTTTACTGCACTATTCTAAGTCCTGTTGTGTATAAATACGTGACTCTTCAGATTTTGTGTTATACCATGCCTGATGAAGAGACCTGAGTAGTCTCGAAAGCTTGCAATTATTACCATCTTTTCAGTTAGCCATTAAAAGGTATCAACCACTGAGGACTCTCTGTTCTTTTAAACAATTTTTTTATGGAAACAATAGAAATTCTTTGCTCAATCGCAAAGGAACATATTGGATTTACCGCCTTCAAACAGTGCATCCCAATGTCCTTAATGATATTGTGGAAAGAATATAGTATACATCCCTGTCTAAATATAAGGGAAAAAAGGGAAAGGAGGAAAAAAAAAATATGTTTTTTATTTTGTTTTTTTTTGTTTTTTTTAAAGAATTTTTATATATTTTTTTTTTTGTACTACCTTTTATTTGATAAATCTTATTGATAGTAATTTTATTGATAAATGCTTACAGTGCTTTTAGTATGATTTTATATGTGATTTCTTGTTTGTGGATTTGTTTTTAATGAACCACTAGAGTTGAAGTGAACTAAGAGACTGATTATACAGCTGTGGTTATAGCCACACCCTTCTTTGAATACCAGGTAAATTGTATTTATTTTTTTATCTATAAAGTAGAGTGAGATGCATTTTTATTTAGATACCTGAGGAAGGCGGTTGTTCCCGCCGAAACGCGTTGTATCCATTTTATATTTACGTATGTTTGAGTAATAAATTCCATTTGTGGACAAGAGGTTTTAAAATCATTACTACGGGGAGCGCGGCCACCACAGAATTGGTTTGCTTAATTTTTAACTTTTTCACCTGTGGGAATCTGTGGTAGGACCAAACACAGGATCAATTCAAGGCACGCAGCAGACCCGGATAAGGAGACTTTGGAAAAGTCATATATGCTTGAAGTTTTGTGGCAAAAGGTGAGTGCATAAAACTTCAGTAAAAAGGGCACCAGAGAGCCGCTTTGATAACGCGCTGAGATTGGCGCCTCGTGTTTGTTTTTTATTATATACCCTGCAGGGAATCACCTTACTTCACGAATGTCCATAATGATAAATTTAGAGCATTTATATACATTTAATTTTGTAAACATACATTTTTATTCCTATAAGGATTCTATTTTTTCAATGTAAAAATAACTGTATGTGTAAACGTTCTGTAAATAGTGTTACCTAAGACGTCTGCAGACAGATAGCTGCGACTTAACATAACAAAGCTTAGTACTTAGAATCTCCCATATTTGTTTTCATAATTTGATGTAAAATTGGGAAGGTGTAAGAGCGCAGCGTGAGCCCGGCTGCCTGATTTACATGTTGCCGACCACAGAGGACTCAACAGAAAATGAGGCAATCAATCTATTCCTCCTCAGTCTCTAACCGCGGTGCTAAAATCAAACCAAACAGAATAGGAAAACACCAGGCAAACAATATGCGGTGACATATTTACATTTTCTGTATAAAGTACAAGCTCTTCAGTACGGCGAAAAAAAATGAAAGATCTCCCCGAGCTGCTGATTATATTTCTTGCATGACAGTATTACTTACAGAAAACTATATTTACAAGCGAGTCTTATCCATAAATATATGAGGTCCTTTACCGGTTCATCCTGCGGTAAACTCAGAATACGGTAGAGGTATCGTGACCGCGTGCGCTGGGCTTCCGCACGTTTGCGGTAAAGTTCAGTGATTTTAACATTTGATACGGAATAAAAGGTTATTATAGACACAGAAGTGAATACAAATTGTGACAATAGTAAATGACGACATTTACCGAAGGTCACGTTTCCTGCAGATGGAATAAAAATGGTTGTAAAACGCGTGAAATCCGGTGTTATATTCGGGATCTGATAAGTTATGTTTCGTCTCTATACGAGCTGACAATACTAGATCTTTAAATATGTAACTTAGAAAAATTGAAGTAATGCAAGCTCTTTTTTCGCTACATTCCTCAACAATGAAATTGCAAAACCAAGAAAGAAATGTTGTATAATGATGGAATTTCATAATTCCACAACTTCTCTGTCACAGATACGAAGCACGGAGCATTTTGTGTTGTTATGTTCTGCCTTGCTCTGCTGCAGAGCCAGTACTTGCTGTTCCTTCGCGTAGAGCCTTCTGCAGGTTGGAGGCTCTGCTGTTTGTCTTGAACATCTATGGACAGGTTGTCTCTCTGCTCTGGGTTCTACAGGGTCCTGGGAGGTGTCTACGCAGATGCTTTTTTTTCCGGGTGATAGCTCTGCTTCATAAGGGAGCATGCTTGCCCAGAACGTCGCCAGTCGTACCTCCTGGTTACAATAGTGCTCTCAGCTCCCATAGTGTTTAGTGATCTGATCTTGGCTCTTGACTCTGGACAGTTGTTGACTCTTATCTGCCTCTCTCCCTGCTTTTGTCATTACCTCCTAGCTTCTGAACTTGGACCTACTCCTGACCACGTCCCCGGCTGCTCCCTGTATCCTGTACGTACTCTCCTGGAATCCTGACCCTCGGCTTGTATCTTGACCTTGTCTCTGTCTCTCCCCGTGTCCTATTGTTACCTCCTGACTTCTAACCTTGACTACCTCTCCATTTACTGCACACAAGTCTGTCTAGTGCCACCTAGTGACAGACATTACCTTCTCCTTCTTGGAGTTGCAATTTCAATGTTGAAGAATGTATTTTCTGTAGGTTACATCCTATACAATGCTGTACAATCCATCAGCAGGTGTCACAGGGTATGAAATGACAGAACAGGGGCTCCTAGGCTAGCCCTCAGACTTGGGACCCTGCGTTGTCCCTTATCTCAGAGGTAGGCTTGATGGTAGCAAGGTCTGAGCCCCCCAGTGTGACCATAACTCCTGTCTGTGTCCTGTTGTTACCCCTCTTTCCTCCTCCCTTAGGGCGGGCCGGAAATACAGTAACAAAACCACACAGAAACAACACTCAAAATGGAGAACATAAACTCGTACACACTGCACTCAAAGACAAAGGAGAGACAATACATGTACAGGGGAATAAGGAAAAAAGGAAATAAACGCACAACAGGGGATCTTCCACACCACTCAAAATAGCAACTATAGATCACAAAGCACTGGTCACCACAAAGTCAAGAATCGCTGGAGCTAAACTGAAGCTATTATCGGCTCAGAAACACACGCTCCCATACATTAAATAGGAAAGAGACAGCTGTGGGTGGTAATTAGCAACCTTCTCCTAGGAACTGTACACAAATCCACAAGAATTAACTCCTGCAGAGCTGGGGAGCAGTGGAACTGAATCAGCCAATACCCGCTTCAGGCTGAGCAACTAGGAGACCTCAGGTTGCTTGTCAGACTCTTTAATGTGAGCAGAGTCCAACACAGTAGTGGCACGCCACAAGTGGGGAACCGAACACCGCATGACAGCAGGGTTTTGCTATGTAATCTTAGTGCAGCATGATGTAGGGACTGAGACACTGATTTACTTACCAGGCTGTGTTTCTATTTAAATAAAATTAGTGTTTTATCAGTAAAAGATTATTATTACAGGACTACTTGTCCCGTGCCTCCTAGTTCTGCTGCTCTGTGTAACCCTGCCCAATCACTAATTAGCAGCATTCTGTAAATGTAGTGTTCACAGAAAGCTGCCAGTCAGTAGTGTGCAAATCAAAAAAGTCTGTGGAGCCTCTGTTAGGAGTCTCGACACAGAAACTAGCCAGATATCCCTCCGGGAAGGACCTAGCCAAGGAGTGGCTCTTTTTAGGAGACCACCATAACCACCATATTAAGTGGCCCTTTTAGTCAATATCCAACTCTTTGACAAGTTTAAAGATATGACAGGGGAAATACCAAGGCCAGATATCCATCCACAGACAGCTGTTTCGGGGTATTGCCCCTCATCAGTGTGGAGTAGGATTCTGGCCAGGTGGGAACAATGCCTAGTAGACCAACAAGACAAAACAATCACTGATCTCGGGGAGACCAGCCAGAGAAAACACTGCCGGCAGCCAACAAGGGCGCTCAATACAGTGAAATCCTAGGTGCATTGCCCCCTGGGAAATATGAAAATCAAAAAAGTCCGTGGAGCCTCTGTTAGGGGTCTCGACACAGAAACTAGCCAGATATCCCTCCGGGAAGGACCTAGCCAAGGAGTGGCTCTTTTTAGGAGACCACCATAACCACCATATTAAGTGGCCCTTTTAGTCAATATCCAACTCTTTGACAAGTTTAAAGATATGACAAGGGAAATACCAAGGCCAGGTATCCATCCACAGACAGCTGTTTTGGGGTATTGCTCCTCATCAGTGTGGAGTAGGATTCTGGCCAGGTGGGAGCAATGCCTAGTAGACCAACAAGACAAAACAATCACTGATCTCGGGGAGACCAGCCAGAGAAAACACTGCCGGCAGCCAACGAGGGCGCTCAACACAGTGAAATCCTAGGTGCATTGCCCCCTAGGACCTAGGATTTCACTGTGTTGAGCACCCTCATTGGCTGCCGGCATTATTTTCTCTATGGGGAGATAAGGTATGCACACCAGTGACTATGTAAGGGGAATACATGAAATAGCAGAAACTGCTGTGTGAATTCTGACTTGAAAAATCCAATAGCTATATGTAAGAGTGAAAATGTGAAAAATGGAATCTGCATTACTGCCATGAATATATGAATAAAGAGAAATTTAGCTACTGAATTGATCAATGCAATAGAGCCCCAACACTACGCCAAAGTATTTCTCTACGTTGGGGTCCCTAGCTTGTGTGTGTCCTCTCATGCAGTTAAAAAACTTACCGTGTATGGGAAGCTGAGACCCAGGCTATTTATGCGTATGATATGGATTGGCAATAGGTGTGGTGGGGAGGGTTCACAAACGAAAAACTACTAACAAATAAGGAATAACGTTTGGAACACCATTCTAAGTCTGAACTGGGTGCAAAAACCTAAAAAAACATCACTATGGGGAGATAAGGTATGCACACCAGTGACTATGTAAGGGGAATACATGGAATAGCAGAAACTGCTGTGTGAATACTGACTTGAAAAATCCAATAGCTATATGTAAGAGTGAAAATGTGAAAAATGGAATCTGCATTACTGCCATGAACATATGAATCAAGAGAAATTTAGCTACTGAATTGATCAATGCAATAGAGCCCCAACACTACGCCAAAGTATTTCTCTACGTTGGGGTCCCTAGCTTGTGTGTGTCCTCTCATGCATGGGGCTCTATTGCATTGATCAATTCAGTAGCTAAATTTCTCTTGATTCATATGTTCATGGCAGTAATGCAGATTCCATTTTTCACATTTTCACTCTTACATATAGCTATTGGATTTTTCAAGTCAGTATTCACACAGCAGTTTCTGCTATTTCATGTATTCCCCTTACATAGTCACTGGTGTGCATACCTTATCTCCCCATAGTGATGTTTTTTTAGGTTTTTGCACCCAATTCAGACTTAGAATGGTGTTCCAAACATTATTCCTTATTTGGCATTATTTTCTCTGGCTGGTCTCCCCGAGATCAGTGATTGTTTTTTCTAATCAGTAGTGTGGACAGAGTTATACACAGCTCAGAATTCTAAGCCCTTCTTGATCTGCAGCAGAGAAAAAATAAATTACATAAATGACAGCATTCAGACAAGCAAGTGATACGTCGCTCAGATCTGGGGGTCTACCCCTACATCATGTTGCTCTTAGATTACATATCAAAAGCCTGTTGACATATTTCTTTTAAAAATCAGCTGTTATTTTGTTTCTTCAGCCATGTCGCCTAACCATCCTGGATCTAGCTGGACTGTCCCAAATTTGGGGAGTAGTCCCAGTAGGTCGGGGGTATATCCAGAGTTCAACTGTATCTGTGTCCTCAGGACACGCATATGGATAGATATAATGGTGGAGCAGGAACTCGACATTTCCTCACTCCACCGTTCAGCCTTTCTAGACACTGAAGGTCCTGCCGAGACCCTTTCACTGTCTGCTTCTATTCTCTTATCAATTAATGCAGGCAAATAGACTAGGAAGTTTGGAAACCTCTTGCAAGCAATTTTTACAGGAACAAAGAAAAATCCACTAATAAAATGATTTGCTAAATTTCCTAACTTTCCATACTGGTCAAAATTATTTAAAAAAATTAAAATTAATAAAAGTTCAGTTAAAATGACAATTAAAATGATACACCTGGTAGTTTTCTCTTTCAGAAGAGTCTAAAAATGAACTGTTTTTAGTAAAGTTTTTACTATAAATGGACTTTGGCCTTCGGCCATTACAGTTATGAACTCTAATGTAATTTCTATATGTATGTAGCAAGGTTGTGGTGAAGTACGACCACATTTAAGTGGGGAGGCATGTAGAAGGTGGTCGCATTCACCCCAATCCTTATCGTGTTATGCTGAGTTTTATATTAAGTGTATTATATATATATATGTATATATATATATATATATATATATATATATATATATATATATATATAGTTGAATAATATATAGTGTGTGATAGAATGTACTTTTGTGTGAGAGGTGCAGTTCCTAATGTAGTGAAGCAAAGACTGCACTGCGGCCGGCCCCACCCAGCATCAAGAACTGGTAATACAAAGTGTATGATTATGTAATGCTTAATGTATAATGCAATGTATTAGTCAGATAACTGTTAGATGAAGATATAGGCTTTAATAAATGCAGCAGTGGTAAACAATTCCTGGTACAGAGAGAGCTCAGAGTCAAGAGGGGAGAAGTGACAGATGGCTAGTGGGTTGGGTACAGAGACAGGCCTGGTGAGGAGTCAGTTCTGCATGAGGGTTTGAGAAATAAAGACGGGGCATGGAGTAAGGGCTGGTCGGGGAATCTGCAGGTATCCTCAAAAGGTCCAGATCCTATGGCTTATATTGAACGGGCTAAAGGAAGTCGATCAACTAGACAGCTGTGAGACTAGTGTGGGGAAAAGGAGGCACAGGCCCGGCAGCTTGCAAATAGAGGTTCAAGATAGTGGGAATAATCCTAAAAGGCATACTCCAGAGAATAACAGAAGCAGAACCACAGGAGTGAGGCCATGTCTGGCATTATACAAGTCTGGAATGGTGGCCCGAAAAAAGATGAAGAAGCCTCAACCTCAATATCATCATAAGAAGCGTCGGCTTGAGTTTGCAAAGAATTATGGAAAGTGAAAGATTGGAAACGGGTGATTAGGGGCAATGAGACAAAAGTCAATAGATGGCTCTGATGGGGGCAAATGGGTCTGGAAGAAAAAAGGGAAAAAGGGGCAAACGGATTGAGAAATTGAAGGAACTGTCAAGTTCGGTGGAGGAAGCCTGATGATATGGGGGTGTTTATAGCCAAAGTTGTTGGATACTTGACCAGGATCGATGAGATACTTCATACACTCTAGTACTATGGGTATCAAAAGGACGACATAGTGTTCCAGTATGACAACAACCCGAATCGTAGTTCTAGATTAGTGAAGAAATGGTTCAATGACAATGAAGTAGAGGAGCTGGATTGTCCCCACAGTCTCCAGACCTCAATCTAATCAAACACTTCTGATTAGAGTTGAAGAAAAAGCTGTATACATCCACAAGTGACCCAACCAGTATGCACAAACATTGGGAACATTGAGAAGAGACCTGGGATCAGATTCTGGTACAGACATGCTTTAATCTGATCCAGACCCCAGAAGGATCAGGCAGTGCTGGAAGCCAAAGGTGGATTTACAAAATACTAACAAAATAATAAAAATATAAATTTTGATTTTTAGGAGCAAAACAGTAACAATGTAGTGACATGATAAGAATCTACATAACTAATCATATGCTAAATAGTCACAAGTCAAATTTATGTATGGGGTAGTCAAGATGATTGTCTATAAAATGAAGGTCATCACACACTCAAAGCTGTACTTGTTGGTGAGATATGGAGCCTGAAAGCCAAAATTCAAAGCATTGTTACTCTTTTGCTTGTCAGTATATAGAAGATGTGGCTTTACCAGTGTGGTATTTTCCGGGGTAGGAATTTCTTTAAATTTGTGTGTTAAAATACAGAGAAAATGGCTATAATTACCAGAATTTATATTTTTATGTCCATTTTCATTTCGCCTTACAAATCAGTAATAAGTAAACCACATTAAGTCAAACACTGAAGGACTGCGGCAGGTTTACAGTGAAGGAATGGACCGTATTGATTCCTATAAACATATTTTGTACCTGTTCATCAATATGCTTGGAAAAATATCTCCTCAGGGCGTCAAGTGATCAGTCAAACGTGGCATAATTCTTCTTCTAGTAAACCTCATACTTACAAATAAAAACAAGTGTATCAACACTAAAACAGAAAACGGCATCTAGAGAATATGGAATCGTTTAGACTTGCTTGACTTTAATGGTGATTGCATTATTATTATTAAAGTGCACCAATCACCAGGATTTTCATATATAACCTAAAGCCAGTGCTGATGCTATACATACCTTTATTTGTGAGACCGCATGTATAGGTTTTGAAACACAAGCAAGTAAAGTTTGTAAAATGAGCAGCTTTTTGATTGGCAGCAGCTGCCGATCAGCTGATAGCTGGGGTGGGTTTTGCTAGTGATTCCCACCCCCCGGCCTGTCCTTCCTGCCGTTTTACTAAGTGGCTAGAAGGACCTTTGGTGATGTCATACCCATGTGACCAGAAAGAGTGGGTCCTCAACCAATATAGCTGATACCAGGAAGCAACATTATTTTTCTGTTGACTGAGGTCCCCCTTCTGGTCACATGGGTATGACATTAGCACAGGTCCTTCTAGCCACTTAGAGAAATGTTTCTATAATAGAATTAGCATAAATAACAGCTAGAGGGAGGACGGGCAGGCAGGAGGGCGAGAATCACTATCAAAACCCACCCCAGCTGTCAGCTGATCGGCAGCTGCTGCAAATCAAAAAGCTGCTCATTTTACAAACTTTACTTGCTTGTGTTTCAAAACCTATACATCCGAGCTGACAACTAAACATATAATCCCCCACAATAAGCTGACTATAGCGACCCCTCAGCAATTAACAGGAATCTGAGAGGAAACATTACAGAAAGTGTTTAATTTCCCTGCAGCGCCCCCTACAGGAAAAATGAAGCATTACAATGTCCATATTGAAATCATTGACATTATGAGTCTTAAAGGGAACCTGTCATTAAAAAAATGCTATAACCTGCAGGTATGAGGGTAATCTGTAGGTTAATACTGTTCTGACAATGTGTGGCCACCGCACTTAGAGCCCCGCTGCCGGAGGAAATGATCTTTATTCCTTCCAGCAGCCTCAGGCTTTCAGTCTTAGGGCTTTCAGTGAGGTGTTCAACCGACATGAGAATAATAATTAATAATAATAATTTTATTCATTTATATAGCGCTATTAATTCCATAGCACTTTACATACATTGGAATGCTCTTAACCTTCAGGGTAACCCCATAGCCCACCATTTAATAGCATTTTTTTTACATGACAGGTTGCCTTTAAAAAGTAGGAGAATCGCTTTGTAGCCACTCACCCAGACATAGTGACAATTGCAGCTTGTGCTGAGAAATATGCCAGAAGCAGGGAGGAGGAATGCTAAGAAGCTGTCAATCAGGCTAAGTATGTGGAGTATCAGCAGCAGCAGGGAGGAGGTAGATTGAAAAGCTATTTATCAGACTGGCTGGTTGGAGATTTAGCAGCAGGAGAGAGGAGGGACACAGGAAATGTTAGTTAGAATAGGTTGGTGAAAATAAAGCAGTTTCAGGGAGGAGGGACACTGAGGAACTTTCAGTCAGGATAGGTTGATGGAGATTCAGAATCCTCAGGGAGGAGGGTCACTGAGGAGCTCTCAATCAGGCTAGGTGGGTGAAGATTCAGCACCAGGAGGTAGGGACACAGAGGAAATGTCAATCAAGATAGTTTGTTGGAGATTCAGTAGTTTCAGGGAGGAGGGATAATGAGGAACAGCCAGTCAGGATAGCTTGATGGAGATTCAGCAGAAGTTGTAGGAAGGGAGAATGAGCAACTCTCAATCAGGCAACGTGGGCTTGAGACTCAGCAGCAGGAAGGAGGGACACTGAGGAGCTGTCAATCAGGCTAGGATGGTGGAGATTCAGCTGCAGGGAGGAGGGACACTGAGGAGCTGTCAATCAGGCTATGTGGGTCGAGATTAAGTAGCAGCAGGCTGGAAGAACACTGAGAAGCTGTCAATCAGGCTAGGTTGGTGGAGATTTAGCAGCAGCAGGGTTGTTGGAAACTGAGGAGCTGGCAATCAGGCTATGGGTGTGGAGATTCAGCAGCAGGGTGGAGGGACACTGAAGAGCTATCAGTCAGGCTAGGTAGGTGGATATGCAGCAGCAGGGTGGAGGGACACTGACTAGCTGTCAATCAGGCTAGGTGGGTGGAGATTCAGTAGCAGCAGTGTGGAAGGAAACAGGGGAGATGAGCAGAGTTTAAGTTAAACTTTCATAAAGGATTAGATACAGACATTCAAAAATGGATTTTCAAAGTAAATACAGTATCCTCAGGTCTAAGAGATCAATGTACTAATATATGCAGTTTGCATTCATTGTTACATCTGGTGATAGCTCTGCTTTAATAGGAGCAAAAGTGGATTTGCAAAATCATTGATTGGAGCTTGTTCCATCAAATTGGTGATCTGGTATCATAAATAAGATACAAAAGGGAATGGCAGTGCTGTCATATGTGTGTTGCCCCGTTACCTTCAGGTCGTCTCCGGATCTTCAGGGACTTCACGTGATGGGAATCTTCTGGCCGCCGGTAGGTCAGGTTAACTTCAATGGGAATCGTGACGCCACTCTCGGTATTTGCGGTCAGTGGTTGACCGCCATTGCAGTTTCGGGAGTGCCTGGGGCTGATGGTAAATGCAGTCTGATGTTGTGGCCTCTCGAGAGTGAGGCTGACCCCAGGGCCCAGTGTAAGTGTGTAGTACCACAGGTCGCAGAAGAACTCACACACAAGCAGCAATGTCTTTTAGGGTTTTTCCTCACTTTCAGATGGTAGCTGTGAGTCAACCCGGGCGATGCTATGATGAACCAGGAGGAACCAGGTATCCCTTCGGCTGATGTAGGGGTGACTGCTGACTCGCCTTCCTAGCCCTTCTTGTTTTGGGGTGACTCCTTACTTGTAGTATTGCAGGGATCACCCAGGGAAGTCGCAACTGCCGTTCTCCCCTTTCTGGCCCGTTTGCTGGCAGCGTGGACCAAGGATAAGATGGCTCCAGGCTCGATCCTCCTTATGGGCCCCCTCATTGCTGCTGATGCTGCAGACTCTGTGTAGGTTGGTGAGGCACATACAGTACCCTCACCAGCAGGTTTAGCAGGCCTAGTAGATGGGTTCCTGCTCTGGGGACCTGTTTCCCCGTGCGGGCTTGGTCTACCGGCAGTCCCCTTTCTCAGCCACCTCTTGCTACTGCTGTAGGTGGTTTTCAGGCGGCATCACTGGGTAGCCTCTCTCCCCCACCAGCAGCCACTACAGGTGCAGGGTCTGACAGGGTCCTGCTCCTCCGCTCTACTCTGCAGACGTGGCTCCTAAACTCCTTCTCCTTTGGCTGCCACTGCACAACTCCTGTCTCCAGTCCCACCACCTACCACTAGCTGGGATGCGAGGGCTACGCTCCCTCCCTGGATCCGCCCAGGGGTCCCCTCTAAGCTGTGTGTGTGTTCCTGGTTACTTCGTGTCTGTGTGTCTGTTGTGTCCCATGAATGGGAACAACCTGTTATTTATATTTCTTGCATTGCATATTTTTCCTCCTTTGTACTTTGTACTTAATACAAGATTCTAGAAGAAAACGACAACGTTTCTCCTGGTCTTCCTACAAGTCATCGTTGGGCTGAGTTAAAACTATCTGTGGATGCCGGTAGTGTGAGTAAATCATACAGTTATCTAAGGGACTGATAATTAGAGCGGTTGGATTCACAGCTACCAGGAAGAGACAAAATAGTGTCCACACCCTAGTCAGCTTTTGGGATTACCTGTTTTGTACTCAATCAACCTGAGTGCAGTACTCAGTGGTGCCTGACCAGGTCAGGAGCGCCACATATGTTCCTCAGCCAAATTATAACCTGAAATTCTTGTGCCCATATGCAGAAAAGTAGCAGGACGCCCATCTATCATGGGCCATTTATAATACCGGAGTTCTTCTATGTGGCAGAGGAGCCTCTTGGCACAGGGTCAGCCCCCCCTGCACCCCATATAACCTCATCCCATTCATCATCATTTTCATGGCTGATAATATAGACGCCACAGAGAGGGATAACTATAGGACACTGTGCAGCATTCTCAGCTTATTGCCTTATTTTCATTTTTCGGGCCTGATTTCCTCTTTAAAGGATAACATTTGTCAACATCAACATGCTTTCTCCAAACCATCAATCACACCTAACAGCTCAAAACAATGTATGTACGCGCTAACGAGCGAGTGATTTAAATCCTCATCCTTGTGTTACCAAAGCTCACACGCCTATTCCCAAAAGTTACCCGGAAATCACAGGACTATTACTTCAAGGGTGTATTATACTGTCACTTTGGAAGGCTCTATATGCCCATGTATTACTGCAGTATTATATGATTATGATAATATTCTCTCTATATATACATGTTCTATATCTGTATATATTATGTGCTGTAATGTATGTACAGCTGCAGATTGACATTGAGCTATAAAGCCATGATTTATAGTCTTGGTGCTTTTCCTTTATCAAAACTAAAGTCGGGAATTGGTAAATATCAGCACTTGGTTTGAATGAATTTATGCAAAAAGGTCATCCATGAAATTTACATATCCACCATTAATTATTCCTGTGGGGAACACTTTTTTTATTTTTATTTTTTGCATAAATAGGATGTAAATACATTTTTTTCTTCTCCACCGGCATTTACATTTCAGTAGTTCACACAGAATATGTTTCTTATTTATATCTTATTTAGTTTTCAGCTTGGGAACTTATCACCTCCGAGGTTCGGGATTACATCTATTATAGTCTACAACTGGGGAGCCACAGTGGAAAACACTGTCCATAGACACTTATGGGCAGGACAGCATCAACACCCACTGGATGCACGTGACAAAAATATGGGGTGCCAGTCGTCTTCTGTGTTGAATCTGTGGCGCCCCTGAGGCTTCAGTCGCCACAGAGTATTGCAGCTCATTTAGTTGCAGTATTCACCTCGAGGTAAGGTGAGGGTTAATCACCGGTGTTTCACATTCACACTTCACATAAAGCGTAGGAGCCTTCTCTCTGAGGAGCTGGACTAGGGTAGGCAGGGGGTGGCCATCACGAAGCATGGGAATTCCCCGGTCACTAGGACAACCACCTGGGGGGCGGGTTCCACTTGGGGTAGAAAAAGGAGCAAACTCACACAATCACTAGACAGTCTACCTGGGACACCAGTTCTGGGACACCATCACTTTCTTCTTCTCTCTTCACGGGGGCTGGTGGCGTAACGCTCAGCCCAGGTGCCTCACAGCTATAAGGACCACTCTGACAAGAGACTTTCTTCTTCTTTCCAACACCGGTGACTTCTCCTAACTTATCCAGGGTCGGCGGAGCCCATCACAGCGGGTGACCAGTACTAACTGGGTGAGTGGCACAGCACAAAGAGTGAGTAAAGACACATGGAACCGCAGCAATAGACTCTATCTCTTGATTACCGGCACCGCCGTCCCACGCCTCGGTGCCAAACGCCATCACTACTCCTCTCATCATCCTCCCTGGGGCCCGCTCCACCTGTGGGGAGCGATACCATCTCTGGCTGCTACTACCATCCGCCCCGGAGGACAGCGACAGCAGCGGTGGCTAAATCCCTGGCCGCATACCACAGGTGGCGTCACGACATTCATCCTGCTACTACCCCCATCATCTTCCCTCCATATTGGTGTAAACCTCGGGGCACTAAGTCGGACAAGCCACTGTGACAATCCAGATCATCACACCAGCCCGGTGACGAGTAATTCCGGTATGAGACACCACCGTGCCTTACACCCCCTGCCCCCTGGGTGCTGCAAATCCAAGGGAAGTAAACCATATTCAATTCATCAGTTCACTATACGCATAGAGAGCATAAAATTTGAGTGCAATTGTGTCGCCCTGGGCAAGCCAGGGGACACAGGTCACAACACCACCACACCCCACACTCCAGGTAGGCACACCTGCTAACCAGAAATCCTTGTTGCCTTCCTCCAGAGGTTGATGATGCACACCAGGGGGTGGGCCAGGCGGTTGGCTCCGCCCACCAAGGAGCTCACAACACTGGAGGCAGGAAGTAACCAGGCAGATAGCCCAGGCAGGGCAAGTGTGAGGAGCTAAAGTGGAGGAGTTAAGGAAAGAAAGCCTGAGAGCCCAGCTGTGTGTAGGGCTAGAACAGCAAGGTCAGCGACGGCGGTGACTGTTTGGAGGGGGACAGTTTGGAAGTTCCTGGAAGGACCCCGTTGGCTGTGTGCCCGGTGGTCTGGAGCAGTGTTCCGAAGGACAGTCAGCACCAGGGCAGGGGCCTCTCGGACCCCGGCAAGGCTAGGAGTCGCCAGATTTGCAAAATCCGTCAGTGACGGGGACGCAGATCCCCCAGCAACCAAGTCCCGATTGACGGCAACAGCCCGACCATTACCGGGGAGACACCGCCACCGCCAAGGCACCAGTTTCCCCAGGGCCAGCGCCTGCGGGCAAAGTGTAGGGCTCCTCCGGCCCAGATTGCAGCCGGGGAGCGGGTAACCGGAGGGAATCCACCGCTACCATCAGACAACATAGGTGCAAAGAAGAGTAACATCACCGTCACCTACCGGGAGTGCAGGTGCAGCCGTCTGTGGGACCGTCCTACCAGCCGTTGGTTTACCGTACAAACTGTGTCCGTGTGTCAGGCTGAGTGAGTACCATAGTGCCGCAAGGCACAGCGCTGCCCCCGCGCCCCTGCGCCCTCCAGGCCCTACACTTCACATCTCATCACCGGGCCCCGGGATCACCAACCCCTACCCACGGAGGGGCAACACAACACCTGGCTGCTCCGCATCACCATCCCCGGGACCCCCACACTGAGCAGCGGTGGTGCAATCACCACAACCGTGGGTGGCGTCACGAACTATAACAATCCCCACACCCAACAAACACCCCCCTTTCACTCACGGGCGAGGAGTGTCGCTCGAGACACCCCGGGATCCGGCCCACGGCTCGAGCCACCAGGAGCAACTGCCGGACCCGAGCAGAAGGGGTGAGCGCGGTGTGCTGACACCCTCCTCCCCGCCCGCGACAACTTGGCGTCACGAACAGGATCTTACCGCTCTGCCGTCAGGTAGAGGTGCGCCTTGTTACCGCCGGAGGCATCCGGCAGGAAAATTTCAGAAGCCGCCATCTTTGGCGCGAAAAGTTCCCGCTCGAGCGTCTTCTCGAGCAGTAGAAGCGCGAAGGCCAAAACCCCGCCCCGAGAGAGGAGGGGCCGGAAAGAGCTAAGGGGGACGCGATGGCGGCCGGCCGCATGTAGCTGCGGCTATAGAAGCAGGGACGCCAGGACTCTGCAGCAGTATTGGGTTCCTGGAAAAAAACCTCGTTACCAAGATGCAGGATTCAGCTCGCAACGAGGAAGCCCCCGCGCCCGGCACGGCGACGTGGTTGAGGGACCGGACCGTCCCACTGAGTAACCGTCTGCAGGCCCATATGCAACTCCTCCTGGAGGAGTGGGAGACCGACATGGCGGACGTGGTGGCGGCTATGTGGAGACGCGAGGCGGAAGAGGATTTGGAGGAGCGGGTAAGTGACCCACGCCCCTGTATTCCTGAAGGATCGGCCGCTGCGGCTGAGGGGCCCGGCCGGCTCCCGCTCACCCTGCCTCTCTCCCCGCTATCCGTAATGGCTGCTGCCGCCCCGCCATTAGGCCCGCTACCTGCCCAACCGGTAGCGATACCCTGCCCGGCCGCTCCGGCGGACCAGCCGGCTGCAGACGAACAGGACGGCCCTGAAGTGCACCAAGGGGAACCGCTAGAACCACGGCCCCTTAACAGCGTGGTGCCTGAAGTCCCAATAGAGACTGTGCCAGACCCTGAGCCCGGAACCGTGGCCTGGATGAAGGCTCGGGTGATTCAGTTCCACCGGCGTCAGCAGATTCAACTCCTCCGGATGATGGAGCAGTGGACCAACGAGGTGGAGATGTTGATTGCAGCTGTCCCGATGTACGGAGAGGGAACCGATGTAGCAGAGTCGACTGGTGACCCACGTCCCTATGTCCTCCCAGGACCGGCCGCTGCGGCTGAGGGGCCCGGCCTAGTCTCGGCCTATGCATCACCCTTGCCGCTACTTATGGGGCGCCTCAGTGTAGACTCGCCTGGTCTGCTATTCCGTGCTACTGCCGAGGGATCTGAAGTGTTGGATGCTGGAGGCCAGGAGGCTGCGGCAGCTGGCGGCAACCCGCCTGACGCAGAAACAAGAAATGACGACTCCTGCCCCAGCTCCGGGCCCGCTGTTGCGGCTGAATGAGCAATTGAGCGTTCCCGCTATGTGGGGGGCCCTGTGGTTTATCATACTCCGCGTACCGGTGGAAATGGGTACCGGGTACCTCTGTCACAGCAGGCATGTCAGTGCATGTTTGAGATGTTGGTGGCAGAGGATGGGTCCGCCTTAGCACTAGAGGAACCGGAGTAGGGCAATGGATGCCCGCAGCACCGTCCCCGTTGGGACCACCTGCTTGTTTGTGTTTGAAAAGTTTGAATGATAAGAAGAAAAATGATTATCCGAGTTCTCACCTGATTCACCGTGTGATTTGCAACCGGCTGGAGCCGGCACCGTTGTCCCCGTGGGGACCGTTTAAGTTTAATTGCATGGGAACTATCCATGGACAAGCCCGTGAACTCTGCAGGGCAACCACAAACGTTAAGTGGCTTGTAAATATGTTGGGTACCGTTACCGTTTCCGCAATACCGCCTCCGGAGAGGCAGGTTGGAGGGAGGGCCCTGAGCAGAGCAGGCCAGGGCCCAGCCACCAAAGGAACCGGTGGCCACCCTCTGGAGGGGAAGGACAGATCCCGCTCGGGTGACTTGTGCTGGACTGTGGGTCAAGGGGTGCTGCCTGGGTTTTAGGGGCAGCATCAGGGCCAGGTTGCTTGGGTGGGAGAGAGCGGAAACCGTGACCGTATACTGTTGCAACGTTTAAGAAAATGTGCCTCCCGTTTGGGAAGAGTTATGATTAAAAATGTATTGATGTTTGATTAACCCTTGTTATCCCCTTTTACAGAAAAATAAAACCGGTGTAGGACGGCAGCCCGCGGACGGTCTGCATTTTGCTAAGGGGGAATGTGTCGCCCTGGGCAAGCCAGGGGACACAGGTCACAACACCACCACACCCCACACTCCAGGTAGGCACACCTGCTAACCAGAAATCCTTGTTGCCTTCCTCCAGAGGTTGATGATGCACACCAGGGGGTGGGCCAGGCGGTTGGCTCCGCCCACCAAGGAGCTCACAACACTGGAGGCAGGAAGTAACCAGGCAGATAGCCCAGGCAGGGCAAGTGTGAGGAGCTAAAGTGGAGGAGTTAAGGAAAGAAAGCCTGAGAGCCCAGCTGTGTGTAGGAATAGAACAGCAAGGTCAGCGACGGCGGTGACTGTTTGGAGGGGGACAGTTTGGAAGTTCCTGGAAGGACCCCGTTGGCTGTGTGCCCGGTGGTCTGGAGCAGTGTTCCGAAGGACAGTCAGCACCAGGGCAGGGGCCTCTCGGACCCCGGCAAGGCTAGGAGTCGCCAGATTTGCCAAATCCGTCAGTGACGGGGACGCAGATCCCCCAGCAACCAAGTCCCGATTGACGGCAACAGCCCGACCATTACCGGGGAGACACCGCCACCGCCAAGGCACCAGTTTCCCCAGGGCCAGCGCCTGCGGGCAAAGTGTAGGGCTCCTCCGGCCCAGATTGCAGCCGGGGAGCGGGTAACCGGAGGGAATCCACCGCTACCATCAGACAACATAGGTGCAAAGAAGAGTAACATCACCGTCACCTACCGGGAGTGCAGGTGCAGCCGTCTGTGGGACCGTCCTACCAGCCGTTGGTTTACCGTACAAACTGTGTCCGTGTGTCAGGCTGAGTGAGTACCATAGTGCCGCAAGGCACAGCGCTGCCCCCGCGCCCCTGCGCCCTCCAGGCCCTACACTTCACATCTCATCACCGGGCCCCGGGATCACCAACCCCTACCCACGGAGGGGCAACACAACACCTGGCTGCTCCGCATCACCATCCCCGGGACCCCCACACTGAGCAGCGGTGGTGCAATCACCACAACCGTGGGTGGCGTCACGAACTATAACAATCCCCACACCCAACAAACACCCCCCTTTCACTCACGGGCGAGGAGTGTCGCTCGAGACACCCCGGGATCCGGCCCACGGCTCGAGCCACCAGGAGCAACTGCCGGACCCGAGCAGAAGGGGTGAGCGCGGTGTGCTGACACCCTCCTCCCCGCCCGCGACACAATATTTTGACCGCAAGTCCTAATTAAGCGGGCTTTACACACTGCGATATCGCCCGAATTTTGTCGTTGGGGTCACGGTTTTGGTGACGCACTTCCGCAATCGTTAGCGATATAGCTTTGTGTAACAGCGTTCAGCGATGTAAAATCGTCGCAAAAGCGTGATTTATCGCTGATCGGCTACACGGGTCCTAATTCCCAAAAATCGTTACTTCAGCAGTAACGAGGTTGTTCCTCGTTCCTGCGGCATCACACATCGCTGCGTGTGACGCCGCAGGAGCGAGGAACGTCTCCCTACCTGCCTCCCGGCCGCTATGCGGAAGGAAGGAGGTGGGCGGGATGTTATGTCCCGCTCATCTCCGCCCCTCCGCTGCGATTGGGCGGCGGTTCAGTGACGTCGCTGTGACGCCGCACGGACCGCCCCCTTAGAAAGGAGGCGGTTCGCCGGTCACAGCGACGTCGCCGGACAGGTAAGTATGTGTGACGGCTCTGGGCGATGTTGTGCGGCACGGGCAGCGATATGCCCATGTCGCGCAACAGATGGGGGCGGGTACGCACACTAGCGATATCGGGACCGATATCGCAGTGTGTAAAGTAGCCTTTCCTGTGTATTGATAGTGAACTGATAAATTACGGATACTGGATACTGCCAATCGAATTTGTGTTGAACTTTTTTAAATTTGCTGAACCCGGAAAATTTTAATAATTTACAATTTGCTTTGTGCAAATCTCCTAAAATAGCCATGGGCTAAGGGGAAAACTTTTCTTCTTGCGGAGACCTGACAAGCTTTCCCTTAGACCCCACTATAGCTTCTCATACAGCCAGATCAGATCTCATACTTTGCACTGACAATCACCCCAAATCACTGTGTCTGCAAATTGAGGTTCTGATCTGGCGTAAATCCTAGGTCATATGAAAAGGCTCGTTAGAGAGTCACTTTAGACTTTTAGGATTGCTTCTTCCAATAGGTGGAAATAGAGTTCGTCTCCTTCCTCCCTGAAGAGACAATTTGAAAATAGCCACCAGCATTTTACTTTACACATTAACACTCTTTAAGGTGTTCATTACTTTGCAGCAATTACATCTGCCTAAAACATTTGCACTGTACTTTATATTTTAATATTTAAATATTCTAATTCACGTGTCCCCTCTTACCTTTCTTGAAGTTGGTCACAAATTGCTATTTTTCATGAAACACATTCAATACACCGTGCAAGGAAAACATTTAGCAGGCTGTGACTGACATCACAACTACTTGAGGCCAAATATAGTCACATATACCATTAATTCTGAGGGCAGATCAAAGTAGTGTGTTGTGCATGCACAGGCGGTGTTTTACCTTTCCTCACGTCTGAGCAATACAGTTCTTTGCTCTACCCTTAGCAGGGCAGAGATAAGTGCGAATGCGCAGGAGCGCAATGGAGGCCTCTGTTTGGATGACATAGGACGCGTTATCCTCACAAAGCTGGGAAGGAGGACGGTGATGGCAGGAAGAGAGGAGGCACCGGGCAGAGACTGGTGACGCCCATAGGACTGGACTGTCCCACTAATGAGTATAATAAAATATGTTTTTTTTTTCGTTATACAGAGCACCCTGGGCACTTATTGTATATACAGTATTCTAGAATGCTGCAAGTATACAGTGTGTCCACCCATATCCTGTCCACCGCCATTAACATGAGAACGGCAGCAGCTATAGGCATAGAAGTGGTGTCTAGGTATAGTAAAGTAGCCATGCGCTACACAATGAAACCACCTATAGCGCCACCTGGTGGAAAACAATGGAGTTAGCATTTTTATCTTGAAAATGGAACTAGATAGAGAAAAAAAGTGAATTACAAAGTTGTAGGGCATCATCAATTCAATATGAATCGACACCTTGTATACAGAAATGCTATGATATGAAACTCGTGACACCCCCCCAAAAAAAAAACATTGAATGCTGGTCATGCATATGGCCCTCATGTAACTTTGATGCTCAAAGTGGCCCCCGTCAGCTGCAATGCACATCTGGACTCTGCACAGCATACTGTATCTTGCTGCACGTTGTGCAATATGGTAGGTGACACGTTTGCACAAGCATCTGTGATACGTCGTCGTAGGTCCTGCAATGTTGGTGGAGGGGTCGCATACACCTGCTGTTTGATGTGACCTCACAGAAAGAAGTCCAATGGGGTCATGTCAGGTGAGTGTGGAGGCCACTCCATGCAGCCACCATACCCAATGACTTGTAGGAAGGTCTCCATGAGGTATCGCTTCACGTCCACAGCCTTGTGAGTTTTACATGTTTTAATCATAGCATTTTTGTATGGAAGGTGTCGATTCATATTGAATTGATGATGACCTACAACTTTGTAATTCACTTTTTCTCTATCTCGTTCCATTTTTGAGATAAAAATGCTAACTCCGTTGTTTTCCACCAGGTGGTGCTATAGGTGGTTTCATTGCGTAGCGCATGGATACTTTACTATACCTAGACACCACTTCTATTCCTATAGCTGCCGCCGTTCTCAAGTTAATGGCGGTGGACAGGATATGGGTGGACACACTGTATACTTGCAGCTGTAGTGATAATATGAAGGTAAATAGAATTTCATAGATATGTGACAGTCTAATTGCAAACGCGGCTCCAGAGCAAAAATTAAGTTCTATTCTCCCTTGAGCCTGTTATGGTCAGCAAAGTGTGGCAAGCGTCTAGGAGTGGACCCACTGGACTGTACAACGGACTCTCCTGGAGGAGCTAACCTCGAGAAAACCCCTATTCAGCAGGCGCTGTCAGGCGCAACCCCAGGGGGCTGAAATGCACGACTGCCGGGACCAGTGTTATGGGCTCTTATGGACAGGAGAGTCTCTGAAGTCCACTATGTGCACAGATGTAGGGGCACGGATGAGGAATCACAGATGTGGCAATAGGACATGGTATCCTGGACCTGGCAGCACAGAGGTGATGGCTCAGATGTGGAAGCACAGACGTTGTGACTCAGATGTGGAAGCACGGAAGTGGTGATTCAGACGTGGCAACACGGAGGTGATGGTAGCAGCAGGGTCCAGGTAGAGACACAGATAGCGGGTACAGGTAACTGGTACTAGAACACGAGACGCAGGACTAGACACAGTAAGCTGTACGGGACCTGAGAAATAGCAGGGCACTACAGATAGGCAACAACATTGCTCAGGTGCCTCCCCTAGGGGAAGAGTGCCTTAAATACCTTCAGCGTGATAGCTGACCTCAAGGGTCCCTTCCAGGTAATAGGACCCTGACCCATTAAGAAAGGGGGCTTGGCCATGCGCGCACCCTTCGGGTACTCCCACAAGCCCTGCGTTTGGTTTTGAAGCAGGAGGAGGCCCTGGGGCAAAAATGGGGTGCATGGGCCCGCCGCACAGGTGTGGAGAACTATGTCCCGCTGAGGCATGAAAGTGGGAGCAGGCAGGGGCACCACACTAGGACCGGGCGCCACACAGCTACTCACTATTATAGAAGCGGCACTGTCATTGGAGCGATGAATATACTGTAATCACTCCCCCTCACCCTCTGTAGTATGTGGGTTGAGCAGGATACCACTCAAGAATTAGGGGAAGTGAATATTGTGTACTGAGTGCTGACTGGTCACAGCCCCTGGCACCGCCCTAATGACTGAAGGGGCAGATGCAGGGAGAATATCACTTCATTTTTTTCCCTGCAGCCGAACTTTCAGTTAGATAAATATACAGCCACACACGTTTTAAGCCGTATATTAGCACTATGCCTGCTGGGATGTACTGTCCTTTGTGTTAGGCGGGCTTTGCACGCTGCGACATCGGTAACAATGTGTTACCGATGCTGCAGCGATAGTCCCACCCCCGTCGCACGTGCAATATCTAGTGAAAGCTGCCGTAGCGATTATTATCGCTACGGCAGTTTCACACGCACATACCTGCTGTGCGACGTCCCTCTGGCCGGCGACTCGCCTCCTTCCTAAGGGGGCGGGTCGTGCGGCATCACAGCGACGTCACACGGCAGGCGGCCAATTGAAGTGGAGGGGCGGAGATGAGCAGGATGTAAACATCCCGCCCACCTCCGTCCCTCTCATTGCAGCCGGCGGCAGGTAAGTTGAAGTTCCTCGCTCCTGCGGCTTCATACACAGCGATGTGTGCTGCCGCAGGAATGAGGAACAACATCGCACCTGTCGCTCCACCGGCATTATGGATATGTCGGAGGCTGCAGCGATGATACGATAACGACGCTTTTGCGCTCGTTCATCGTATCAAAAAGGATTTGCACGTTGCGATATCGACTGCGACGCCGGATGTGCGTCACTTTCGATTTGACCCCATCGACATCGCACGTGCAAAGCCGCCCTTAGTTTTTTTTTTTTTGGTGACAGATTCTCTTTAATATGTCTGCATATCCTTGTGTGACATAAATCAGAAGTTCTATCCTACACATTTCTTGATAAATACAGTGGAAGACAGCAATACTTTGTATTAGTCATGAATGATATCCAAATTCAGTACTTGATAATTACAGTAATCGAGTTCTTCATAGCAGACTAATATCAAATGTCTAACACATAATAACAGGCCATTTTTACATCTACACTACAAAGGACACATTTTGAAACTGTATCCAGCTGCAGATAAACAAGGCAGGTCTTCAGGGTTAGTCAAGAACCCTGCATTTGTGGCTCCAACAAGGTTACACTACCCTTTCATCTTCCTCCGAGGCACCTGACCCTTCCCCAGCCTTATATTTTCTGAGTAAAAGATGTGAAAGGATTTTCCCGTAGTATAGGAAAACCTTGTGATGGTGAAATACTGGTGGGATAGGGGGGATTATGATATACAAGATGCCCATTCCTCATTTTATCACTGCAAATATATATTTTTTTCTTGGTTACGATGCAACAGATCATGATTCTGGACTGCAGTTATATATGAATAATATGTACCGCCCCGCTCTCGGCTGCAGCTGAGCCGCTCGGATCCGGGCTCGTTGGTGGGTGGCTCGAGCGCCTCCGGACCCGGGGTCACTTCGCTCTGAAAGGATACTGGCGCTACGTAGGGGGTTAGGTTTACGGTCGGGGCCGTGGTTTTTAGTTAAGTTCGTGACGCCACCCACGGGTTGTGGTGAATGTAGACACCACCGCTGCTGTTTGCTAGGCCCCCGGGGACGGTGTTGCGCAGCCAGGTGTTGACCTCTCCGTGGGTAGGAGGTGATGATCCCGGGGCCCGGTTGTGAGGGTGCAGACAGATTGGTGTGGTGCGGGGCGGTGCGCGGCCAGAGGGCACAGTTGTACTCACTCTGACAGATACACCAGAGTCTCTGGTAAACCAAAAAAGATGGTGGTCGGTGCCCGCATCCGGCTGCGTCTGGTCTGACACCCGGTTTGGTGGTCCCCGCCTTTCTCCTGCACCTTGTTTTGTAGCTGTGGACTGCCTGCGCTTCAGCGATGGGAGTCCGCTCCCCAGCTGTGTGTGTGTCGGGAGAGCCCGTTTGCCCGCAGACGCTGGCCTGTGGGATCTCTCTGCCTGTGCGGTGGCTTTCTATCCCCCTCGTTGGGCTGTTGTCTTCAGTCGGGACTTGGTTGGAAAAGGACCTAAAGTCAAGACAATCAGTGAATTAATTTAGTCCAGTAGATTCGGGACCTCGTTTCAGGGTCTGAGTACCCCCCTCTGTGCTCCGGTTTCCAGTCGGTTCCCCGGTTCGGTACCGGCGGGCCACTACCCTGCCCCGGTCCCTTACGGTTCCACCAGGCCGTCTTCCCGGCTCCTGCAGGCGGCAACCACCGTCTGCCTCCTGGCCAAAGGGTGTCCAGGCTACAACCCTGACCCCTGTCAGACGTTTACTCCTCTCTCTTTCACCTCCAAAACTCATCTGTCTTTGTCTTTCCCACCTCGGGCTATCCGAACTCCTCGGTGGGCGTGGCCAACCGCCTGGCTCCGCCCCCTGGTGTGAACGTGAAGACCCGAGAGTGGTGACCAAAGTTCTTAGGTTGGCTGCTGTTACCTTTTTAGGGGGACGGGTGTTTGTGCAAGGGCCTGTCTGTGACTACCTGGGTAGTCCAGGGCGTCACAAATACATCATATAAATTGTTTATGTAAAAAGTTATATAGGAGGGTTTCCCATTTCGGACCATCATCTATTGGCCAGAATGAACAGCTACAAAGATCATCTTTCTTTTATAGGAGAATTGACACATCCACATATTTTAAAGGGGACCTGTCACCAGGTCAAAAGTGTTAAGTTTTTGCTCATTTTATTTCCACTGCTCCTCTGAGTATGAGGCTTTTTTATTTTTTATAAATCTGTCATATGGTTCCAGAGATATGAGCCTTTTAATTTTAGTACTATTGTTTACAGTCTTTGGGAAGAGGGTGTGGTTTACAGAATTCCATGGGGGCGTGTCCTTACACTGCTCTGCATAATTACCCTGTGAGCCACGCCCCCTTATACGTAATAAAATGCCCATATCTCGGGTCCCGTATGATGGATTTTGAAAAAACAAAAAATAGAGTACTCAGGAGAGCAGTGGTAAGACAATAAGAGCAAAAACTGGACACTTTTCACCTGGTGACATATCATATTTAAGGGACAACAGTGTAGTGCTTGATTTTTCCTGTGGTTGTAAATGTCAAGATTGCAGTTGCTTTCAGGTTCCACACATTTCCATACCTAATAAGTGGAGGTCTCAGCAGCTGAACATCCTGTGATCAACTTACATCAGTGATTTGGCAAATCTTTTGTTCTGGCACGAGGTACACTCATAATTCCTTCCCAGAGAATGTACTGAAGAGTGCATAGAGTTATGAGAGATTACAGAATAAAGAAACAAATTCAATGGAAAATAAATATTTTGACATCTTTCATTGCAGATGTAATAAAGTTTCTGTGATACTTTACATATACATGCCTCTTTACTGTAGCTCTGGTGTCCCTGCACCGCTCACCCTCCTCCCCGCAGGGACGCCGACTCACTCACTGCTACGGCCGGCCCACACCTTGCTGCACGGCTTCCCCGCGGCCCTCCACATGAGTGTTCTCTACTTATCTCTTCCAGGACCTGTGCACAGGCCCTCCGATAATGTTCCTAGGGGGTGCGCGCGCACCACTGCCCTTCTATTAAAGGGTCAGCGCCTCATTTCCTAGAATCAGGCTATTGCTGAGAGGCACTGGGTACTTAAAGCACCCACCTATTAGGGGAGGTGCCTGATCAACATGATTAGTTAATGGTTCATTCCCTAGCCAGTTAGTTGTCAGGTCCCCTTGTCTGCTGTGTGTCCCCGTTACAGTATCATTTGCCTGTCTCCATCAGTACCCCGGTGTCCGTCCTCCCTGGCCATACCTTCTGCCTCAGCATTCCTTTCTGCACTACAGATTCTGCCTGTTTGTCAGCTGCCATAGTCCCAGTTCCTGCCCTTGTAGTTGCACCTGGCATCTGCCTCGCGGTGGGCATGTAGTCAAACCCCTCCCACTAAAGGGTAAGCACAGGGTCCCTTGTGGTCCAGTGAGTCCACTCCTGCTTGCCTCTTTACCATCTGCAGCACTGAGCATTACAATTGCACCAAAATTTACTTGTTGACCATAGCAAGTAATTATAGTGCACATTTCATGTCATTAAAGTTTCCAAAAATGAAAACTCAATTCTGAATGGGCGCTATGTCGTAAAAGGACACTTTTTTCTGCTTTGATACATAGACCTCTGTATACCATCAATTCACAATGTAGAGTTTTAGACCAGCCAGAAGTTTACTTTTCCTACTTTTCTTTTTAAATCCTGCCGAATATGACACACCAAAAAATTCCAAGGACAGAAAAATGGTTAAAAATATCAGTTCTTCCATTGTTTTTAGGGTTCTTTTTTTTAATGTTGTTCATTGTGTGGTAAAAAAATCTAGACAACACGGTTACAGCCTTACCAAACTTGTTTCCTTTTCTGGACCTTGTAAAAAAAAAAATTGGGTTTGTCTCACTGTTTTCCGAGATTCCTAACGTTTCCATCGTTATAGCTGTGCGAGGGCTTGTATTTTTGAGTTGTGGCATTTTGTCATTCTCCTATGAAACTAACCTTGTGGCTTGGCTTCAAAGGAGTAAAAAGAAATAAATAAGTTCAATCAATCGCTTCCTATGACTAGCTTCTTACACCTCTCTGGAATTTTGGACTCTTCTTTATAAACTGCTCCAGGTCTCTCATATTTGAAGGCGTTTTCTTCCAACAGCAATTTTAAGATCTCTCCAGAGGTGTCAATGGGATTTAGATCTGGACTCATTGCTGCCACTTCAGAACTCTCCAGCGCTTTGCTTCCATCCATTTATGAGGACTTCTTGAAGTGTGTTTGGGGTCAATGTTCTGCTGCGAGACCTATGACCTAGGACGCAAACCAAGTTTTCTGACATTGTGCACTACATTGCAACCCAAAATCCTTTGGTGATCTTCAGATTTCATGACTTCTTGCACACAGTCAAGGCCCTTAGTGCCAGAAGAAGAAAAACAACCCCAAAACATCTCTGATCTCCACCATATTTGACTGTAGGTACTGTGTTCTTTTCTTTGTAGGCCTCATTCCATTTTCGGTAAACAGTAGCATGATGTGCTTTACCAAAAACGCTCTACCTTGGTCCACAAAACGCTTTCCCAGAAGGATTTTAGTTACTCACGAACATTTTGGCAAACTGCATTGTAGCTTTTTATCTCTGTGTGTCAGCAGGGGGGTCCTTATGGGTCTCCTCCATAGCATTTCATTCAAATCTGGACAGATAGTTTGCGCTGACACTGATTCACCCTGAGCCTGGAGGACAGATTGAATTTCTTTGGAACTTGATTGGGGCTGCTTAACATCTGGACTATCCTTTGTTGGAACCTTTCACCAATTTTCTCTGCCGTCCGCATCCAGGGAGATTAGCTGCAGTGCCATGGGTTGTAAACTTCTTGATCATATTGCACACCGTGGACAAAGGAACATCAAGATCTCTGGAGATGGACTTGTATCCTTGAGATTGTTTATATATTTCAACAATTTTGGTTCTCAAATCCTCAGATGGTTCTCTTCTCCTCTTTCTGTTCTTCATGCTTAGTGTGGCACACACAGACACACAATACAAAGATTGAGTCATCTTCTCCCCTTTTATATGGTTTCAGGTGTGATTTTCATATTGCCCACACTTGTTACTTGCCCCAGGTGAGTTTGAACGAGCGTCACATGCTTGAAACAAAGTTGTTTTCCCACGTTGGAAAGGTGTCAACAATTATGTTCGGCCCATTTTAGGATTTTGTGTGAAATTATGTCCAATTTGCCTTTTTATTATGTTGTTCCAATACATACAAAGGCAATGATGATATGTATATATATATATAACAAAATATGTGTAACTGCAAAATTTTTCTGGGAGAAATACTTCACTTTCTGGAACAATTTCAAGAGTGCCAACGCTTTAGGCCATGAATGTAAATGCCGCTGTTAAGGGTGCTTTACACGCTGCAACATCGCTAACAATATATCGTTTGGGTCACGTCGTTAGTGACGCACATCCAGCGCCGTTAGCGGCATGGCAGCGTGTGACACCTAGGAGCAACGATCAACGATCACAAAAATGTCAAAAATCGTTGATCGTTGACACGTCACTCCTTTTCATAATATCGTTGGGGGTGCATGCCGCCGGTTGTACGTCGTTCCTGCAGCGTCACACATCGCTATGTGTGACGCCGCAGGAACGACGAACATCTCCTTACCTGCGTCCACCGGCAATGAGGAAGGAAGGAGGTGGGCGGCATGTTCCGGCTGTTTATCTCCGCCCCTCCGCTTCTATTGGGCGGCCGCTTAGTGACGCCACAGTGACGTCGCTATGACGCCGAACGCACCTCCCCCTTGAAGGAGGGATTGTTTGGCGGTCACAGCGACGTCGCTGAAAAGGTATGTGCGTGTGACGCTGCCGTAGCGATAATGTTCGCTATGGCAGCGATCACCAAATGTCACACGAACGACGGGGGCTGGCTATCGCTAGCGATGTCACAGCGTGTAAAGCACCCTTTAGAGCTTGACACTGGTCAAACAGTAGTGATTGGAGCTACTGAGAGGCAGGGAGTGGCTGTAATATACAGTGGCACCTGACTTGTATGGAGTGGTCTTAGCTACTGAAGCAGCTCAATTGTCACAGCTGTGTCACAAGTGACAGACAATCTTGTAGTGTCTGGCAATAGAAGGTCACACCATTTGGCTGCAAAAGATTCTCCCTGACTTTCTTTTGTTCCTGCTGTTAGTATTCAGTGTACTGGGTATCTCCTCTGCTGGGTTTTCATCCTTTTCCCTTTAGGATCCTGCAGAGCTTTTCTTCCTTTCAACTTCTAATTATCTGTATTTCCCCTTGGGTTTAAAAACTCTCATTTTCCCTGGACTTGTGCTGGTGATATTCAGTTCTTTCACAAGCTCTGGTTGCAAGCATGCGGCTTGGGCTCATCTGTTGAATTGTTGCTGCTCTTTGCTGAACTTCTCCTGATGCATCTTCCCCGTGTGTGCTCCCTGTGTCCTCTTAGTGTTTAGTGGGGTTGACGAAAGAGCTCATCCCATCCGTTCCCTATATAGGGCCCAGCTCTATGGTCATGATTGGGTCAGGTATCCAGCTTGGCGCATAGATGTGGAAACTATTTAGGGTGGTGAGGGACCTCAGGGGCCAGCAGTAGGTTCGGTCAGGGGTCACCATGTCCCCCTTCCCTAGATTCAGGCTTTCCTTTCCCTTTCACCGTTCGCTTGGTACTTGTCCCTATTCCGCTGTGTGGAGCATTTTGCATTTGGAATGCTTTTATCATGGCTCTGCTGTGCGGAGCATTTTGCATTTGAAAATGCTCTGCTATGTGTCTTGTGCACTTGCTGACAGGTTGTCTTTCAGCACTAGGGTCCATGCTGGTTTTGGGAGGTGTCTTCACAGATGCGCCTCTTTCCTGGCGATTGCTCTGTTTCTTTACTGGGCTTGCTGTGTGTGAACTTCACCAGTTGTACTTCCTTTTTGTTCAGTGTGCTCTTGGCTCCTGTATTGTGTAAGTATTCTGATCTTGGCTTCTGACCTTGGATCTCTTCCTGACCACATCTCTGTCTGCTCCCTGAACCTTATACGTTACCTCCTGGCTCCTGACCTCGGGCCTCTTCCTGACCACATCTCTATCTGCTCCCTGAACCTTATATGTTACCTCCTGACACCTGACCTCGGACCTCTTCCTGACCACATATCTATCTGCTCCCTGAACCTTATACGTTACCTCCTGACACTTGACCTCGGGCCTCTTCCTGACCACATCTCTATCTACTCCCTGAACCTTATATGTTACCTCCTGACACCTGACCTCGGACCTCTTCCTGACCACATATCTGTCTGCTCCCTGAACCTTATACGTTACCTTCTGGCTTATTATCCCGACTTGTATGACTACCCTTTTATTCATACTGCTCATAGTGTTTAGCATCACAGTACTCCCATGTACCTAGCAGGACATAAATACACCCGCACCCGACAGGACGTACCATTATGTCCCAGTTTAAGAAGAAATTGAACATTTTAACACACTTTTTAATTTAATATCCAGAGTCTTGAATCTCCTGCAAAGAAAAAGTCACTACTTGGGTGGAAGGAGCTGAGCACTTTACTGTATACTGTTTTATTATTGGGCACAATGTATACAAAGTATGCTTATAAGCTCCCCCTAGTGGTGGCTGCAAGTTGTCAGCATTTTATCATGCAAATCAATACTGGGTGGGGGGTTTGAAGTTCTGTTTCAGGAAAATTGTGCTGCAAGTCCTGTAAAGATAAATTAAGACATTAATCAGCCCAGACAAGGAATCCAATAACTTGCTCTTCTATTTAACGCTTTCTTGCTGCGATATTGGTTGTTTTAACACAGTTGCTGGTTTAGGGTCTATATTGGTGATACAGTATTGGATACTGAGTATCAATCCATGCACAAAACCATGAAGCACTCACTAATTATATCATTGATTTACCAATATATTAACCAGCAGTCAAGCAGTAAAGCAATGGAGGAGACCCCATAGCAAAGATAAGAATCAGCTTATATCCAGATGAAGCGACCCCACTGTCCTCCACCATCTGTGACAGAAGGTCCTGCGGCCTCTATTCTAAGTTTTACTTGTTAGTTTTGAAACTTTGTAGCATCAGTGAAACAACACATACAAAAAGTAATGATCGGTCCCAAACATGAATATCCACCTTCCTTACCAGCGGATCTCAAGATGTGAAAAGGAAGAAGTTAAACATAATGGTTACATCAATCAAAAAAAGTTTACATAAGTGTGAAGAGCAAAAACAAGATAAAAGATACCAAAAGATACACATCAGATATACAGAAATGTATCAATAAAATATGGAAAAATAAATGTGCATTATTCTCACTCTCAATAATAATAATAATAGACTAAGCATACAGATTCATCTAGGCTCTCTGTCCCCATAACACAAACTTATATACCCCTCATGATACTGTGTACTCACTGACCGCTCCCCAGGCATGCTCTGATCTGGTAAAGCGCATTGTGCAGGGAGGGGGAGGAGGTAAGCTGTGACATCGCCTAGTGTGAATGATGTTTCCTGTGTTATCTAATGTATATTGAAGTATTATCAGTCATTGTGCAGGAGGAGGTGAGCTGTGATATCACATAAGTGAATGGTGGATCCTGTGCTATCTACTGTATATCAATCATTCAGGGGCGTACATAGAAATCATGGGGCCCCATAGCAGAATTTCTAATTGGAAACCTGCACCTAAAAATAAAAAAATAAATTAATAATAATAATAATAATATTTTCCTGGACCTCAGAAGCATACTTCACAACACTACAGCCCTTATTACAAAGTAATCTTCCTCCTATTGAAGCCCCTAGATTCCCCTTTCATTGCAGCCATACAGTATGATGGCAAAAAAGGTCCCACAAACACTATATGATACCCCACAGTAAATTCCTGCACAGTACGCTCCACACACACAGTAAGATGACCCTACTGTACCCCCTCAACTTCCCCAGCAATCAATGGTGACCCCCAACACAGTAAGATCCCCAACTGTGACCACCACACCGCCCTCCATGCAGTATAATGGGCCTATATACAGTATAATGGCCCCTACTATCCCTCCAAATAGTATAATGGCCCCCACACCCTTGTGCACAGTATGATAGACCCCACACAAACCTTCACATTGTATATATGCTTGCATACAGTATAATGGCCCTAAAATAACTGTAGATAAAGTATAACAGCTCCCTCAAAGCTCTCCAAATAATATAACGGCCCCACAAAGCCTTCCATATAGTATAATGGGCCACACATAGTCCTCCATATAGTTTAATGAACCCCATGGTCCTTCATATATTATGAAGCACTCCCCATAGTTATCTATATATTATAATGCACACCCCATAGTAATTCATATCCTATAATGCACCCCTACATTCCCCATAGTCCTCTATATATTATAATACACTCCCCATAGTCCTCCATATAGTATACAGTGCCTACAAGTAGTATTCAACCCCCTGCAGATTTAGCAGGTTTAATAAGATGCAAATAAAGGCCCCGTCACACTAAGCAACATCGCTAGCAACATCGCTGCTAACGAACAACTTTTGTGACGTTGCTAGCGATGTTGCTGTGTGTGACATCCAGCAACAACCTGGCCCCTGCTGTGAGGTCGTTGGTTGTTGCTGAATGTCCTGGGCCATTTTTTAGTCGTTGCTGTCCCGCTGTGAAGCACAGATCGCTGTGTGTGACAGCGAGACAGCAACAACTAAATGTGCAGGCAGCAGGAGCCGGCTTCTGCGGAGGCTGGTAACCAATGTAAACATCGGGTAACCAAGAAGCCCTGTCCTTGGTTACCCGATATTTACCTTTGTTACCAGCCTCCGCTGCTCTCACTGTCAGTGCCGGCTTCTGCTCTGTGCACATGTAGCTGCAGCACACATCGGGTTAATTAACCCGATGTGTGCTGTAACTAGGAGAGCAAGGAGCCAGTGCTAAGCATTGTGCGCTTCTCCCTGCTCTGTGCACATTTAGCTGCAGCACACATCGGGTAATTAACCCGATGTGTGCTGTAACTAGGAGAGCAGGGAGCCAGCGCTTAGTGTGCGCTGCTCCCTGCTCTCTGCACGTGTAGCTCCGTGCGGTGGTAACCAAGGTAAATATCGGGTTGGTTACCCGATATTTACCTTAGTTACCAAGCGCAGCATCTTCCACGCGGCGCTGGGGGCTTGTCACTGGTTGCTGGTGAGCTCACCAGCAACTTGTGTAGCAACGCTCCAGCGATCCCTGCCAGGTCAGGTTGCTGGTGGGATCGCCGGAGCGTCGCAGTGTGACATCTCACCAGCAACCTCCTAGCAACTTACCAGCGATCCCTATCGTTGTTGGGATTGCTGGTAAGTTGCTTAGTGTGACGGTACCTTAAGTTAGAGCCTGCAAACTTCAAACAAGAGCAGGATTTATTAACAGATGCATAAATCTTACAAACCAACAAGTTATGTTGCTCAGTTAAATTTTAATACATTTTCAACATAAAAGTGTGGGTCAATTATTATTCAACCCCTAGGTTTAATATTTTGTGGATTAACCCTTGTTTGCAATTACAGCTAATAATCGTCTTTTATAAGACCTGATCAGGCCGGCACAGGTCTCTGGAGTTATCTTGGCCCACTCCTCCATGCAGATCTTCTCCAAGTTATCTAGGTTCTTTGGGTGTCTCATGTGGACTTTAATCTTGAGCTCCTTCCACAAGTTTTCAATTGGGTTAAGGTCAGGAGACTGACTAGGCCACTGCAACACCTTGATTTTTTGCCTCTTGAACCAGGCCTTGGTTTTCTTGGCTGTGTGCTTTGGGTCGTTGTCTTGTTGGAAGATGAAATGACGACCCATCTTAAGATCCTTGATGGAGGAGCGGAGGTTCTTGGCCAAAATCTCCAGGTAGGCCGTGCTATCCATCTTCCCATGGATGCGGACCAGATAGCCAGGCCCCTTGGCTGAGAAACAGCCCCACAGCATGATGCTGCCACCACCATGCTTGACTGTAGAGATGGTATTCTTGGGGTCGTATGCAGTGCCATCCAGTCTCCAAACGTCACGTGTGTGGTTGGCACCAAAGATCTCGATCTTGGTCTCATCAGAGCAGAGAACCTTGAACCAGTCTGTCTCAGAGTCCTCCAAGTGATCATGAGCAAACTGTAGATGAGCCTTGACATGACGCTTTGAAAGTAAAGGTACCTTACGGGCTCGTCTGGAACGGAGACCATTGCGGTGGAGTACGTTACTTATGGTATTGACTGAAACCAATGTCCCCACTGCCATGAGATCTTCCCGGAGCTCCTTCCTTGTTGTCCTTGGGTTAGCCTTGACTCTTCGGACAAGCCTGGCCTCGGCACGGGTGGAAACTTTCAAAGGCTGTCCAGGCCGTGGAAGGTTAACAGTAGTTCCATAATCCTTCCACTTCCGGATGATGCTCCCAACAGTGGAGACAGGTAGGCCCAACTCCTTGGAAAGGGTTTTGTACCCCTTGCCAGCCTTGTGACCCTCCACAATCTTGTCTCTGATGGCCTTGGAATGCTCCTTTGTCTTTCCCATGTTGACCAAGTATGAGTGCTGTTCACAAGTTTGGGGAGGGTCTTAATTAGTCAGAAAAGGCTGGAAAAAGAGATAATTAATCCAAACATGTGACGCTCATTGTTCTTTGTGCCTGAAATACTTCTTAATACTTTAGGGGAACCAAACAGAATTCTGGTGGTTTGAGGGGTTGAATAATAAATGACCCTCTGAATAAACTTTTCACAATTTAAAAAAAAAAAAAAAAAAAAAGAAATAACATTCTTTTTTGCTGCAGTGCATTTCACACTTCCAGGCTGATCTAGTCCAAATGTCACAATGCCAAGTTAATTCCGAATGTGTAAACCTGCTAAATCTGCAGGGGGTTTGTGACGGGGTGTACATCAGAGCAAAGAGAGACAACAGGCCGAGGATGATCCAACAGGTTTACTAACAGGAATACAGGAACAGCACACGACAAGTCCAAATAAAACAGATTCGGGGGCACCTCCCGATAATCCAAAGTGCCAGATCACAACGTAATAGTCCTTTTCAGAGTCCCAGAAATCCCACACAATCCACTGGACGGCGAGGTCTGTCCGCAGATTCAGATCTCGCTCCCTTCCTCTTCAAAAACTCAACTCCCAACTGCATTTAGAAACAGGAGTGAATTGTTTGAGCTCGTGGGCCCGCCCCTCAAGGGTAGGGGTCTATGCAATGGTTGGGCCCACTAGAAGATTCTAGAAGGTTGGCTCCGAGATGTCTACAGGTTTGTGTAGTTGACGTTATCCACTGCTTTCGAAACAATGAGAAGTTCCCCTGGCTGTGTGGACAAGAGATAATTGCATTATGGGCCCAGAGACACAGGAGATGGGGGGAAGGTATGGTTACTTACATCCCAAGACATTTCAAAGTGTTCAGTAAGTACAACCAAAGGAAAGTGACATCACATCCTGACATAATATTACAGCAAATACAGTGAGAAGGTAAAATACATCATGACAATTCCTTCCCCTCCCAACTTGTGTACGTACTAGGGACCTCTACAGGTCGCTGGTTAAGTACACGCAGGCATGGCTGACAGGACTCAAGGCTCCTCTTGCCTGGACAGTCCATCTGCATTTTGGTGTTGGCTGCCCCTTCTATATTGTATGGTAAAGTTATAGGGCTGCAGAGCCAGGCTCCATCGCAGTAAGCGTCCATTGTCCCCAGAGACTCTGTTCAGCCAGGTGAGGGGATTGTGATCAGTAACCACAGTGAATTCCCGTACATACAGATACGGCCGTAGTTTCTTAAGGGCCCACACTACAGCCAGACATTCCTTCTCAACAGTTGCATAGGCCACTTCTCGGTCCAGCAGTTTCCGGCTGAGATAGGCGATGGGGTGCTCGTCCCCAGCTGCATTCACCTGGCTGAGGACAGCTCCCAGTCCATAAGCAGAGGCATCCGTTTGCACAATGAATCTCCTCTTGTAGTCTGGAGCAGCCAGGACAGGATCGCAGATCAAAGCATCCTTCAGCCGGTTAAAAGCCTCATCACAGGCTGGAGTCCAGATCACCAGCCGGGGCATTGTTTTCTTGGTCAGGTCGGTAAGAGGCTTGGCCACAGTACTGAAATGAGAAACAAATTTTCGGTAATAACTGGCAGTGCCCAGAAAAGCCATAACTTGTTTCTTAGTTTGGGGTACAGGCCAGTCTCTAATAGCCTGGATTTTGGCAGGCTCAGGTCGGAGCTTCCCTCCTCCCACTCTATGTCCTAGGTACTGGACTTCCCCCATCCCCAATTGGCATTTATCGGGTCGAATAGTTAGGCCGGCTGCAAGAATCAGGTCCAAAATAATGGCTACTTGATTCAGATGTTCCTCCCATGTGTGGCTGAAGACGGCGATATCATCCAAGTAGGCACAAGCAAAGTCATCACATCCCCGGAGGATCTGATCCACCATTCTCTGGAAGGTGGCCGGGGCATTTTTCATTCCAAAAGGCATGCTTAGAAATTCATACAGACCAAAGGGGGTTATAAAAGCGGACCGTTCTCTCCCTTCATCCGTTAGAGGGATCTGCCAGTATCCCTTACTGAGATCCAAGGTAGTGACATATCGGGACCCAGCCAGTCGGTCTAGAAGTTCGTCAATACGAGGCATTGGGTAAGGATCGCTGACGGTATGGTCGTTTAGTCGCCGATAGTCCACACAAAATCGAGTACTCCCATCCTTCTTGGGTACTAACACCACAGGGGAGGCCCAAGGGCTATGGGAGGCCTGGATTACCCCAAGCTGTAACATCTCCTCCAGTTCGTGCTGCATGGTGTTTCGAACTGATTCAGGTACCCGGTAAGGGGCCAGTTGTATGGGACGGATGCCCTGAGTGTCCACATGATGTTGGGTGACGGTGGTTCGACCTGGTTGGGATGAGAAAGCAGCCCGTCTCTGTTGAAGCACTTCCAGCATCTGGATTTTCTGTAAGGAGTCCAGGTAATCTCCCAGGGAAACCTGTTCCACAGTGGATGGGGCTCTCGCTGCTTCCACGAGATCAGGTAGAGAGTCCTCATCCTCTTGACCATCTTCTGAAGCCAACCGACAGCTTGCTATCATTGGAATGTTCCGGTCATGGTACTCCTTAATCATATTCACATGGACAGTCTTTTGCCTTAGCCCCTGATCATCTAAAGCAAGAAGGTAATTGGTATCATTCAGTTTTCTGAGAACCCGGAAGGGACCCTCCCATGTGGTCTGCAGTTTATTCTGCCGATGGGGAACAATCATTAAGACTTGTTGTCCTTCTACAAACTCCCGATAGCGTGCGTTACGGTCATACCATGTCTTCTGCCTGGTTTGAGCCATACGCAAATGACTCTGTGCAAAACTAGCAAGTTGGGCCAAGGTTTCTCGCAGCTTTAGGACATAAGGGACAACAGGGGTTCCTGTATCTTCAACTTGCCCCTCCCAGTATTCCTTGAGCAGGGTTAAGGGTCCTCGGACCTTTCTTCCATAGAGTAGTTCAAAGGGGGAGAACCCAGTGGACTCCTGGGGAACTTCCCGATAGGCAAACAAGAGATGGGGTAGGTACTTCTCCCAGTCTGAATCTCGGTCCGTGAAGGCCCTCAGCATATTCTTCAGAGTGCCGTTGAATCGTTCACAAAGTCCATTTGTTTGGGGATGATACGGGGTCGTTCGGATCGCTCGTACTCCACAGGTGCGCCACAGACACTGGACCAACTCTGACATAAACTGGGAGCCTTGGTCCGACAAGATCTCACTGGGGAATCCTACTCTGGTAAAAATAATAACCAAGGCCTCGGCCACCTTGGCTGCAGATATACTTGACAAGGCCACGGCTTCTGGATATCGGGTGGCGTAGTCCACAACAGTGAGAATGTACTGCTTTCCAGATTTACTTGGTTTAGCCAGAGGTCCAATGATATCAACAGCTACTCTTTGAAAGGGTTCTTCTATTATAGGGAGCGGTTGCAGGGGTGCCTTTGGGTGATCTCCGGGTCGCCCTCTACGCTGACATATGTCACAAGTTCGGCAGAAATGCGCCACTGCTTGGGAAATCCCCGGCCAATAAAAAGTTTGAGTCAATCGTCTCTCGGTGCGGGTTTTGCCTTGATGGCCAGCCGTAGGAATGTCATGAGCCAGGTGTAATAGGGGAATTCTGTACTTCTGAGGAACAATCAGCTGTTTGCTATAAGTCCAGGGCTTATCTAGGGAGTCGGCATTGGCAACCCGATACAGAAGTCCATTTTCTCTGATAATTCTTTCTCCGTTTTCCCCTAGCTGCCCTATTTCAGCCCGAGTTCTAAAACTAGCAAGGGTGGGGTCAGTCTCTACTTCTTGTCTAAACTGAACTTTATCCCAAGTAACATTCATATTATCCCCACAAGAAGAATCACTCACCGGCTGTAATGGCAGTTCTGGTGGCCTCAGTTCCATGGATGGGTTGTACACGTCCACATGGGCTGCTCTCTTGGCTTGACTTCTGGTTACCGCACCGACAAAGTGGCAATGAAGATTCCCCACATCATTTCCTAGAAGAACGTCTGCAGGGAGGCCGCTCATCACACCGACCACACATTGTTTTGCCCCAAAGCCATAATCCAGGGTCACACTCGCTCTTGGAATATATCTCTGGGTACCTCCTGCCAGTTCAATGGCAATTCCTGGTCCCTTTTGAATTGCTTGTGGTTGAATTACTCGGGGATCGGCTATGGTGAGGAAAGCCCCAGTGTCACGGAAGCCAACAACTTTTTGGCCATCCAGCACGACCTCCTGTAGATGTTTGTCCTGAAGATCAGAAGAACAGGTGGCTGGAGCTCGCACCCCATAGACTCCGGGTAGGGGAGCCAGGATATCTGAGTCACTTGGCAAGTCATCAGGCACAGAATCCAGCTCTTCTCCTGGTGAAGGTGTCTGTAGGTAATGAACAGGCAAAGGCGGTCTGTAGCTGTTCTGTCTACGAACACCTGGACATTGGAATTGCATGTGCCCAGGCTGCCCACATCCATAACATCTGCGCTCTGGGATTCTTCCTCCGCGTCGTATTCCCAAAGGTGGAGCATGAGTAATGCGAGGCACAGTCACACGAAGGTCCCCATGAGTTGACGGTCTAGGGTGATGGTGAACATTGGGGCCAGAAGGACCAGGGGCCACCAGCGTTGGGGGGTTGGTGTTTTTTTTCTCACTGGGTAGTAGTTTTTTCCACTGAGGCTTGATGGTGAGAGCCTCATCAGCTAGAGCTGCAGCTTCCTCCACAGTGGCTGGTCTCCTTTCACGCACCCATTCCCGGATCTCAGCGGGGCACTTGAAGTAAAACTGCTCTTTTAGGAGGACCTGGAGGACGGTCTCCAAGGTTAAGGCCTCCTCTGCCTCCAACCAACGATGCCACAGATGTTTGAGTTTGTGGGCATACATCTTGAAGGACACTTCCTCATCACATGCTAGAGTACGGAACTGAGTCCTGTAAGTGTCTGGCGTTACAGCATAATGTTCTAGAATAGTCTGTTTAATATCCGCATACTCACAGTTCCACCGAGGGTCCATAGCTCTATAGGCTGCAGCAGCTCCACCCTCTAAGAGCCCAACCAGATGCCGGACGCGCTCCCTTTCTGGGACTTCCATTAATCGACACTAATGCTCAAAGTCCTGGAAGAAGCCCTCAATGTCACCAGCAGCCTCATTAAACTGCTTGAAGTCTTTGCGGGACACTCTGGGAAGTTCCCTCATGATGGGTGCTGGGGTTACAGTCTGTCTGGAACCTCTCGCGGCTTCCACAGCGAGCTGCTTATCCAGCAATGCCATCTCCTCCATCCTGCGCTCCTTCTCTTCAGCTCCACGCATGGCCTCCCTCTTATCTTCTATGGGGGCCTCATCTCCAAGCAGTGCCATCTTTTCCTTGTACCACACAACCCATTGACTTTTTTGGGTATTCACCTCCGGCTCCCGTCTTTGCTCCCCTTGCTGTGGAAATTGTTCCTCGGTGCCATCTTGCAGGCAAGCGTGTTCCAATGCCTCAATTAGTTGCTCCTTAGAGAGTCCTTTGTAGCCGACACCTAATTCACGGGCCTTTGTTTGTAGACTCGCCACAGTCCAGTTCCTGTATCCTGAGGTTCTGGTTTCAGACGTCGATTGGCTGTTGTCCTCCATTTCTTCTGCTCTGATCCCGCCGCTGCCACCAGTTTGTGACGGGGTGTACATCAGAGCAAAGAGAGACAACAGGCCGAGGATGATCCAACAGGTTTACTAACAGGAATACAGGAACAGCACACGACAAGTCCAAATAAAACAGATTCGGGGGCACCTCCCGATAATCCAAAGTGCCAGATCACAACGTAATAGTCCTTTTCAGAGTCCCAGAAATCCCACACAATCCACTGGACGGCGAGGTCTGTCCGCAGATTCAGATCTCGCTCCCTTCCTCTTCAAAAACTCAACTCCCAACTGCATTTAGAAACAGGAGTGAATTGTTTGAGCTCGTGGGCCCGCCCCTCAAGGGTAGGGGTCTATGCAATGGTTGGGCCCACTAGAAGATTCTAGAAGGTTGGCTCCGAGATGTCTACAGGTTTGTGTAGTTGGCGTTATCCACTGCTTTCGAAACAATGAGAAGTTCCCCTGGCTGTGTGGACAAGAGATAATTGCATTATGGGCCCAGAGACACAGGAGATGGGGGGAAGGTATGGTTACTTACATCCCAAGACATTTCAAAGTGTTCAGTAAGTACAACCAAAGGAAAGTGACATCACATCCTGACATAATATTACAGCAAATACAGTGAGAAGGTAAAATACATCATGACAGGGTTGAATACTACTTGTAGGCACTGTAATGCATCTACCATAGCCTCCATATATTAATACATTCCCCATAGTCCTCCATATATTACAATACACTCCCCATAGTCCTCCATATAGTATAATGCAGCCCTCATATTCCTCCATAGAATATAATACACTCCCCATATTCCTCCATTTATTATAATGTGCCCCATATTCCTTCATATAATATAGTGTGCCCCATATTACTCCGTATAGAAGTATGCAGCTCCCATATACCACCATATAGCATTATGTAGCCCCCAAATAGTATTATTCATCAATATATAGCATTATGCAGCCCCCATATAGTAGTATGCAGACCCCATATAGTAGTATGCAGCCCTTATATTTCTCCATATAGTATTATGCAGCCCCATATAGTATAATGCAGCCCCCTTATACTAGTATGCAGCCCCTATATAGTATTATATAGCCCCATATAGTATTATGCAGCCCATATAGTAGTATGCAGCCCCCAGAAAGTTGTTTGCAGCCCCCATAACATTTAATGCAACCCCATAGTCTTCTGGCCACCGTGATTAAAAACATACTCGTTTCTCCTCGTTCCCCCCTGCTCTGATCTCCTCAGCGCGTCGACTGTTCTGCCGCTATGCACATCTCAGTACAGCGGTGTGCAGTAGTGACATCATTGCACTCTGCTGTGCTGAGACTTCAAAGCGCTGCGCAGACACAGCAGGAGAATGATGAAAGAGGCAGCGCTCCGCTCCATCTCTTATCATTGCTTTCAATTGTATCGGCATCTGCTGAACGGAACAGTCAAGGTAAAAATACAAAAGGCAAAGGTCGAAACTGGCAAGTTGTGGGCCAAATGCATGTTTTGTTTTCTTTATAAGTAGGTCTCTGTATAAGATATGTTTTGGTTTAACACCTAGAACATGATTATATTTCAGATTCAGCAGGATATAGTGACCAGGGATGTACAAGTTTTATGTGATTGACTAAATAGTGTGATAAACAGGTGTATTTTACAAATCCAGTAGCACATGGTCTCAAGCCAGGAGACTGGGTGATCCTAAAAAGACAAGCGAGAAAGAGCCATGAGTCAAGATAAGATGGTCCGATCCAGCTTCTTCGAAACTTCGAAGAAGCTTGAGGGAAACCCCATCTGGATACACAGAAATCACTGTAAAGAGTCACAACGCCAGCAGAATGATTGTCTCAACACACTATAGTGCTGGACTACCTCATATAGGACCTTATTGGATATCATTATATTGGGGCTGATATATGGGAAAAAGCCAAAATAAGGGAACAATGGTTATAGGAACACGATGCAAACAAGGACTCATGGTGGGAGAAACATTCTCTGTCCTGAACTAACCAATTAGTTTAAGGGTTTAAGTGGGCAACCTTTATGGATAACGCACACCTGTATGTAACTGCTATTGTGTGTTGGTATTTGTAGCCGTAAAAGTGATACTCAGAAAGGTAATCAGGTCCTTGAGTAAGGGAAATCCTGCAAAGAACTCCTGGATGTGGAATACAGAAACGACACATAAAAAGATCATTAGTGCTGTGATATAATTATGGGTATCCAGGTAGGGAACTGTGGTGAAGCAGGTAGGAAAATGCCGAGTACATGGTAGCGCGCTCCTATATACCTCCTGATATACCCATAATTAGTCAGAAAAGGGGGGAATGTGAGAGAATACAAGCCATATTTGTTCTTATAGAAACCATCTTGTCTTATAACTGAATGATGTCATAGGGCTCAGCTACCACTGATGGGCGGAGACGTTTCACATTTCTACACACCACACCCTTGTGGCTCTTATTGATGCATAGTTTAGAGGAGTTATTTCTTTGTTTGGGATACTATATAAACTGGTCACATGATGTGATAAAACAGAAACTTTCAGTACACCACAAAGTGTGTGTGCTGTATTGATTTCCCGAGCGCCAGTAAAAAAAAAAATCTTATTAATTTGGAGTTCCAATGGCATAGAAGGAGTGTATTCCATTCGCATGAGAATAATTCATATTTACTTTCCCATAATTGGTTGTTCCATTTGTACTTTAATATTGATAGTGATATGGAAAATAATAATAGTAATAATAAAATGTTATCAAAAGTTTTTAAAAAAGTAAATTTTAAAATAAAAGCCTGATTTTCTGATGACACATTCCCGTAAACCAATATTCTAGCTTATCCGATCTGCAGAAGTCATGAGATAAATTTCGGAATATCCTTGGTATATATAATTGAAGGGTTGAAGCCGCCAGATCTAACTCTTACCCTCCACACCATTGCGGCTCTTACTGGTGCATAGTTGAGAGGAGTTATTTCTTTGTTTGAGGTACTACTGTATGTAAACTAGTCACATGATGTAATAAAACAGAAACTTTCAGTACAGTACAAAGTATGTGTGCTGTACTGATTTCCCAAGCACTTGTAAAAAAAAAATCTTATTAATTTGGAGTTCCAATGGCATAGAAGGAGTGTATTTCACTCGCATGAGTATAATTCATATTCACTTTCCCATAATTGGTTGTTTTATTTGTAATTTAATATTGATAGTGATATGGAAAATAATAATAAAAAAACATTATCAAAAGTTTTTAAAAAAGTAAATTTTAAAATAAAAGCCTGATTTTCTGATGACACATTCCCGTAAACCAATATTCTAGCTTATCCGATCTGCAGAAGTCATGAGATAAATTTCGGAATATCCTTGGTATATATAATTGAAGGGTTGAAGCCGCCAGATCTAACTCTTACCCTCCACACCATTGCGGCTCTTACTGGTGCATAGTTGAGAGGCGTTATTTCTTTGTTTGAGGTACTACTGTATGTAAACTAGTCACATGATGTAATAAAACAGAAACTTTCAGTACAGTAAGAAGTATGTGTGCTGTACTGATTTCCCAAGCGCTTGTAAAAAAAAAAAATCTTATTAATTTGGAGTTCCAAAGGCATAGAAGGAGTGTATTTCACTCGCATGAGTATAATTCATATTCACTTTCCCATAATTGGTTGTTTTATTTGTAATTTAATATTGATCGTGATATAGAAAATAATAATAGTAATAATAAAATCTTATCAAAAGTTTTTAAAAGTAAATTTTAAAATAAAAGCCTGATTTTCTGATGACACATTCCCGTAAACCAATATTCTAGCTTATCCGTTTGCGGAAGTCATGAGATACATTTCGGAATATCCTTGGTATATATAATTGAAGGGTTGAAGCCACCAGATCTAACTCTTATCCTTCACCCTTCACACCATTGCGGCTCTTACTGGTGCATAGTTGAGAGGAGTTATTTCTTTGTTTGAGGTACTACTGTATGTAAACTAGTCACATGATGTAATAAAACAGAAACTTTCAGTACAGTACAAAGTATGTGTGCTGTACTGGTTTCCCAAGCGCTTGTAAAAAAAAATCTTATTAATTTGGAGTTCCAATGGCATAGGAGTGTATTTCACTCGCATGAGTATAATTCATATTCACTTTCCCATAATTGGTTGTTTTATTTGTAATTTAATATTGATCGTGATATAGAAAATAATAATAGTAATAATAAAATCTTATCAAAAGTTTTTAAAAGTAAATTTTAAAATAAAAGCACGATTTTCTGATGACACATTCCCGTAAACCAATATTCTAGCTTATCCGATCTGCAGAAGTCATGAGATAAATTTCGGAATATCCTTGGTATATATAATTGAAGGGTTGAAGCCGCCAGATCTAACTCTTACCCTCCACCTGAGCTCCTATATCCGTGACACAGGCTGTCTCTGTAATACCAATGCCCTTGCAGGCAAGTCGAAGGAAGACAAAGGTTTTTTTTTTTTTCTCTCCAAACTGATTTATGTAAAACAAGACAAAATGATAAAATAAATAAACTACAAACTGTAGAAAATTGTTTGTTTTTTTTTTTTGCATTTCTTTTTTTTAATTTTAAATTAGGAGAGTCATTTATACAAAATGGCACGCCGCCTGGAGCAACGATATAATTAGATTGCTTCCTACAGTCAGTAACTTAACTGGAACCTAATCAGTTCAAAATATAATGAACGAATGTGAAATCTCAAAGTCTATTTTTGCACAAGTAGGGCCAATGTTATTAGTACTTGGGAAAAGGTCCATCCTGAAGAAAAGCCAATATTAACAAAAGAAAAGTGATGATGAGCAACTGGAGCTATTCCTGTAATGATCGGGAGACAGACGTATTAAGGAACTATTCTATTTTGATTAAATTGCTCCTTTGAGTGTCGAGTTAAAAAAAAAAAGAAGAAGCAATTTTACATAAAATAGCAAAAAACAGACATCTTTACAGGAGAGATATAATGTGGAGTACAGAGCGGGGGCCCTTTAATTGGGCTTAGCTTTGCGATTTAGGCTATAGACTTAGCATAAGTAGTTTATAGCTTTAGGTATATATGTGCTAAAAAAAACTGCTGCTACTGCAAAAATGTAATCATCGCTGGAATGACTAAGTTTGGAGGGGAGCAGCTCCGTTTTATGATGCATAAATAAAGATATATAAAAAAAGAGATAGCGAGAAGATGATGAGTAAAGTCCGAATAGAATGAAAAAATAGGGGGTTGGGTGCAAAAGGATGTTAGACAAAAGAAGAAACATTTGGATTTTAAATTTGTAAGGAACATGTCACGATTCCGATGTGGAGGACATTCTGTATCGTTCTACTATGCTCTTCTGCAGAGCCGGTATATGTTGCTTTTAGTGCAGAGCTTTTTGCAGGATGAATGCTCTGCTGGTTGTTTCACAAGCAGTGGGTTTCACACTTGTCCTTGGAGGTGCTCTCACTGTTGCTTCTTGTTCCCGGTGATTGCTCTACTTTCTTCTCATAACGCCACCAGTCATACTTCCTGTTCACAGTTGTGTTGTTGGCTCCCGTGGTGCTCAGTGTTCAGATCTTGGTCTCCCGACTCTAGATTGCTGTTTACCTGCTTCTGCCTGTCTTCCCCTATTTCTGTTGTTACTTACCGGCTTCTGACCCCAGACTTCTTCCTGACCACGCCCCAGACTGCTCCCTGTATTCTGTACATACTCTCATGGAACCCTGACCTTCGGCTTGCATCTTGACCTCATCTCTGTCTACCCCCTGTGTACTGTCATGCCCTCCTAGTTTGATCTCGGCCTGTCTGATTATCTCTACATTTACTGCATATAAGTAGTGTCTAGTGCAACCTTGTGATAGTCATCACAGAAGAATTGTCTTGTTGAAGAGTTTAAAGAGAAGCTCATGTGTGGACCCCAAAAAATGTCAAAGACCCAAGTGTGTTGGGAGTTGATGGTAGTGTGGGACACCCATCAATCCAGAAGACCAGGTGTGAATATAGCAGTGGTCGATCATGCGCCATTCATTTTCTTTGAGGCTGCTGGAGCTAGCCATACGCAGCATCTCCCATTAAGAATGAAGTGTTCTATTCAGCGAACTATTTCTTGAGATGAGTAGGGGTCCCAGTGGTTGCACCCTCAGCAATTGGGACATTATTATGGATAGGGTAAATATTACTTCCAAACTTTGTACAATCTCTTTACTAACTGTGATTTGTATTTGAGTTTTCCCTCTTGACTATCTATTAACGCGGCATCTTGTGGAATACCTCTGAATACTATGTAACACTTCTATAAAATCTCATTAAAATGCCATGAAAATAGCCCAATTGTTTCAGGACTTTATTCTGATCGCTCTCACAATGTTTATGTCTGGAATCAAACACCATTCATCAAATGCGATGCGTCTCCATTGTGCGGCTCGTCCTCGTTATTTCCCGGTCTCTATAAATGGTGCCTTTTATTTCCATTCTCTTATCTCATTAGGTTTTCTTTATGTAACGAGGTAATTATTATCACTATAAAAATATGTCAACTCCATAATGAGGGTTTTCTAAAGGTTATTCTCATCTGCATGTGGGTATAGCGGGGGGACGCGGGAATGTGGTTTTAGTGCATTTCTCACCTAGTCTTTGAAATGAATCCCTTAGATGTGGAAAGTTATTAATTTGTTTAACATCTGCTTACATATGTACATTGATCTCGTTTTCATATTATTGCACTGCATGAACGCTCTGCGGAGCCAAATAGACAGCCAAAATCAGGACCTTGTTACCGGCAAGAGCGACAACTAATGTAAACACTTTTACCCACTTCTCCCGTCGAAACATCGAGGAAAACACAGTCCTAGAGAAATGTGCGCATCCAAAATTGTACTTATCAGATCCTTAAAGGGATCCAACCACCAGGATTTTGCTATATAAAGTAAATACGGTGCCTTACTGGCGCTAGGATGCTGAATCCAAGCATATATGTTGTAATAAGATCGGATGCTTGATTGCTGAAATATCTGTAATCAAAGTTCCATAAATGCACTGCACCTTTGATTGGCGTGTGCATCGGTACGGACCTTTGTGGGTTGGGTCCTCAGGGTATATTCATCCTCCTGCGTCTTGTATTGCATACCCTCTTTGCTTTTTTAAATATCACGCCACGCCGCCATTACTGGCAGCGTTTGTGCATTGCCACAAAAATTATGTCTTCATTAAAATGGTGCCTGTTCGCGCATGCGCGTACAGCGATCTCCGGCACCATTTTATTGAAGACACTGTGGAGAAGACTATGAGCGTCATTGGCGGGTGTGCAGATTTTTATTTATTTTTTTCACATCTGCTCACGCACCACTGGGAACTGCTCTGACACGCACCAGTACAGTGGAATACAAACGTTTGGGCACCCCTGGTCAAAATTATTGTTATTTTTGACAGTTAACCTATTATCTACCAATGTCCTTTTTTTGGGACGCCTAATCTTTTGCTTAAAATTCATTAAATTAAATTAATTAATAATTAATTAATTTATTTATTTAATTTATACATTATATTCATTAATTTTGCTTAAATTTCATTTTCATTTTTAATTTTTATTTTTTTTTTCATTAAAAATCTGTCATTTAATAAAAAATAAAAATGAAAATTTAAAATTTGGCAAGTAATGGGTTAAGCAAGTTAAAGATGAAATGATCTCCAAATGGCATAAACTTAGAGATGACACATTTCCTTTGTATTTCCGGAAAAAAAAATATTTTCATCTTTTACATGTTAAAAATTACAAGAAGGAAAATGGGCAAATCCAAAAATTTGGACAACCTTGGAGATTTGTATGCTCAGATAACTTTGACCAAGGTTTCAGACCTTAATTAGCCTGTTAGGATTATGGCTTAATCACTATCATGATTAGGAAAGGCCGGGTGATAGAAATTTCCCAGCTTTATAAAAACACAGCCTCCTCTAACTTTGTTCCAAAAAATCAGCAGCCATGGGTCCTTCTAAGCAGCTGCCTAGCACTCTGAAAATGAAAATGGTGGAGGCCCACAAAGCAGGAGAAGGCTGTAAGAAGATAGCAAAGCGTTTTCAAATTGCCATTTTCTCAGTTCAAAATGTAATTGAGACCTGTCAGTTACCAGGAGTAGTGGAGGTCAAGATAAGGAGTAGAAGACCAAGCAAAATCTATGTGAGAGCTGCTCGTAGGATTGGCAAAAAGGCAAATCAGAGCCCCTGGCTGACTGCAAAAGACCTTGAGGAAGATTTAGCAGACTCTGGAGTTGTGGCTCATTGTTGTACTGTTCAGAGACACCTGCATAAATATGGCCTTCATGGAAGAGTCATCAGAAGAAAACCTCTCCTGCATCCTCACAATAAAGTTCAGTCAGAAGTTTGCAAAAGAACATCTAAACAAGCCTGATGTATTTTGGAAACAAGTCCTGTGGACCCATGAGGTTAAAATACAACTCTATGGCCACAATGATCAAATGTACTGTATGTGTGGAGATAAAAGGGCAAAGAATTTTAGGAAATAATATAATAATAATCTTTATTTCTATAGCGCCAACATATTCCGCAGCACTTTACAATTCAGGAGGATCATATACAAACAAGTGAAGAAGTTATAGAAAGTACAATATTTAGAGGGAAAAACGACGACCCTGCTCGTGAGAGCTTACAATCTACAATGAGATGGGGGGAGGGGCAAGGTACACGTGTTTTTTTACAATGATAATCCAGCCATCTCAAGGAAATGGGGGGTAGATAATGGCTTCCTGGACCAATTGGCCAGAGCCTTGAGATGCATTTGGGTGCCATGGAGTTTGACGTGGGGTTATGTTGTGAGAAGTTGTAGAGGGACTATGTGAATTGAATTTGATTAGGGAGTGTGATAGGCCGCCCTAAAAAGATGTGTTTTTAGGGTGCATAAGTTGTGATTCATCCTTGGGATAGAGCGTTCCAGAGGATTGGTGCAGCTCGGAAGAAGTCTTCGATCTGGGAGTGGGAGGTTCGAATTAATGTGGATGTTAGTCGAAAGTCATTTGCAGAGTGTAGAGAACGTGTGCGGTGATAGACAGAGAGGAGGATGGAGATGTAGGGGGGTGCCGCACCGTGGAGAGCTTTGTGGGTGAGAACAAGCAGTTTGAATTGGATCCTGTGATATATCCGCAGCCAGTGCAATGACTGGCACAGAGCAGAGGCATCTGAGTAGCGGTTAGCCAGATGGGTGACCCTGGCTGCTGCATTAAGAATGGACTGTAGAGGAGAGAGGAAAAGTACATCTCGCCAACCATTAAGCATGGGGGTCGGTCAATCATGCTTTGAAGTTGTTTTGCAGCCAATAGCATGGGGAAAATTTGACAGGTAGAGGGAAGAAAGGATTCAATGAAATTCCAACAAATTACTAATGCAAACATAACATCATCTGTATAGAAGCTGAAGTTGAAAAGATGAGAAAAGAGGATGGCTTCTACAAATGTATCATGATCCTGAACACACGTCAAAATCTACAATAGACGACCTCATAAGGTGCAAGCTGAAGGTTTTACAATGGCCCTCACAGTCCCCTGACCTAAACATCATTGAAAATCAGTGACTAGACCTCACAAGAGCAGTGCATACAAGACGAGCCAGAAATCTCACAGAACCGAAAGATGAGCCAGGAATCTCACAGAACTGGAAGATGAACCGGGAATCTCACAGAACTGGAAGACGAGCCAGGAATCTCTCCGAACTGGAAGACAAGCCGGGAATCTCACAGAACTGGAAAACGAACCGGGAATCTCACAGAACTGGAAGATGAGCCAGGTAATCTCACAGATCTGGAAGACAAGCCAGGAATCTCTCAGAACTTGAAGACGAGCCGGGAATCCCACAGAACTGGAAGACGAACTAGGAATATCACAGAACTGGAAGACGTGTCCAAGGAAGAATGGATGCAAATCCCTCAAACAAGAAGTGAAAGACTCTTTTCTGGCTACAAAAATTGTTTACAAGCTGTGATACTTGCCAAAGGGGATACTACTTGTTACTGATCATGCAGGGTGCACAAACTTTTGCATCGCCCCATTTTCCATTTTTGTTAATTTTAAAATGTAAAAGATGAAAAAATATATTTCTTTAGCCTAAAATACAAAGGAAATGCGTCATCTTTAACTTTATGCCTTTTAGAGATCAGTTCATCTTCAACTTGCTTAACTGTTCACAATAACAGTAATTTTCACCAGGGGTGCCCAAACATTTGCATTATTTCCATTTCTAGAAGAGAAAATCTCGCTCACTTTTGCTTTGGGATGACTCTAAATTGCCATGTATACCATGGTCAGAGTGTTTGGGTGACTATAGACCAATGCTAGTGTATCTGAGATCTACGGACCTAGAGCAGGAGGACACGCTCTTCCCCGCATGTGAAGCCTGCTTTACATGTTACGATTTCGCATACGATATCGTATGCGATCGTAACCGCCCCCATCGTATGTGCGGCACGTTCAATTTTGTTAAATGTGCCGCACAGACTATTCACCCCCGTCACACATACTTACCCGTCCATACGACCTCGATGTGGGCGGCGAACAACCACTTCCTGGAGTGGGAGGGACGTTCGGCGTCACATCGACGTTACGCGGCAGCTGGCCAATAGAAGCGGACGGGCGAAGCTGAGCGGGACGTAAACATCCCGCCCACCTCCTTTCTTCCGCATTGTGGGCCGGGAGCCACAGGACGCAGGTAAGATCTGTTCATCGTTCCCGGGGTGTCACACACTGCGATGTGTGCTACCCCGGGTACGATGAACAATCTGACGTTCAATTTCTGAAGAATGAACGACGTGCATGCGATGAACGTTTTACCGTTCAATCGCAATCGCACGTAGCTGTTACACACTACAATGTACCTTACGATGCCGGATGTGCGTCACTTACGACGTGACCCCTCCGACACATCGTAAGATATATTGTAGTGTGTAAAGCGGGCTTAAGACCCCAGGGTACAGGACAAGTACCACCCACCAGGCGGTGACACCCTGTATTTGCTCTTGTTGTAGCTGCCGTCTTGTCAGCCTCTCCCTCCTCTTTTGGAGTCATCCCAAAGTTTGTAGTATTTCGTAACCGGAAGACATTAAGGATTCCCCTCATTTGGACAGTTTGTATTGTTTGTGTATATGGGAACACATCCCGATATCTCCTGATGTCGTTACATTTTTATAACATTAGTAAGACATTATAAATCCCATTAGTGGTAAGAGCAGAAGTCAGAGGAGTCCGCCGACTGGATCCTGTGGTTGTCTAATGATGCTGCGTGGAATATTTAAATGCTGCCTGGTCTCTCATTTCCATGTAGTTATTAGCTGCGGCATGGGCCTGACTATTCTAGGTATAAAGGAAAATCTGATTGTTTTATTTGCATTTATTAGCTGTGTTATTTGCCAAGGAGGGGAGCCACAGAGGTTGAGGGGGAGACCGGACAACTATTGGTTGCTCAGGTGGAGAATTATTATTAGTTCATTGGTGCCATATAGTAAAACATACCCATTCTATGTTTTGCAATAAAGTTGAAAATGAACATCATGCAACATGGCAATATTCCAAATTGCTTCTTTACTTAATCCGCACAGAGCTTACAACATAAGGGATAGAGCCTGCCCTTCTATAGAAATGCATGGTCTTGTCGCCCTCACTGCACAAAACAATTAAAAAACAATTTTCCCGCACAGATACACATACAGTATATATATATATATATATATATATATATGTATATATATATATATATATATATATATATACAGTACAGACCAAATATTTGGACACACCTTCTCATTCAAAGAGTTTTCTTTTTTTCATGACTCTAAAAATTGTAGATTCACATTGAAGGCATCAAAGCTATGAATTAAAACACGTGTAATGAAATGCTTAAAAAAGTGTGAAACAACTGAAAATATGTCTTATATTCTAGGTTCTTCAAAGTAGCCACCTTTTGCTTTGATTACCGCTTTGCACACTCTTGGCATTCTCTTGATGAGCTTCAAGAGGTAGTCACCGGAAATGGTTTTCCAACAGTCTTGAAGGAGTTCCCAGAGATGCTTAGCACTTGTTGGCCCTTTTGCCTTCACGCTGCGGTCCAGCTCACCCCAAACCATCTCGATTGGGTTCAGGTCTGGTGACTGTGGAGACCAGGTCATCTGGTGTAGCACCCCATCACTCTCCTTCTTAGTCAAATAGCCCTTACACAGCCTGGAGGTGTGTTTGGAGTCATTGTCCTGTTGAAAAATAAATGATGATCCAACTAAACGCAAACCGGATGCAATAGCACGCCGCTGAAAGATGCTGTGGTAGCCATGCTGGTTCTGTATGCCTTCAATTTTGAATAAATCCACAACAGTGTCACCAGTAAAGCACTCCCACACCATCAGACCTCCTCCTCCATGCTTCACGGTGGGAACCAGGCATGTAGAGGCCATCCGTTCACCTTTTCTACAAAGACACGGTGGTTGCATCCAAAGATCTCAAGTTTGGACTCATCAGACCAAAGCACAGATTTCCACTGGTCTAATGTCCATTCCTTGTGTTCTTTAGCCCAAACAAGTCTCTTCTGCTTGTTGCCTGTCCTTAGCAGTGGTTTCCTAGCAGCTATTTTACCATGAAGGCCTGCTGCACAAAGTCTCCTCTTAATAGTTGTTTTAGAGATGAGAAGGTGTGTCCAAACTTTTGGTCTGTACTGTATATAAAAAATGTGTCCTGAACATGTTCTGATTCTAATGCTCCGCAACTTGCTATCCGCTTCTTTTTAATGGGCTTTTCGCTTCAACAACACTGTTACGGGGGGCTGTCTGATAATAACTTAAAGGAGTATCAGACAGTCAGGGTCCACCGTGCAAAGACTCTGCTGCAGACTATGGCAGAGTGCAATACCTCTGTTAACTCACAGAAGGATATAATAAGTAAGTAAAGCAATTCCTCCCTTACTTGGAGGGTGTGTGGAATGATCTCTGTTAATAATCACAGAGACAAAGGCAATGTGTGCGAAATGGCACCTACCTAGGTCCGCTCTTCTAGTGGTGCAAAAGAGACGAACAGCAGCGTAAGCCGCACAAAGCTCCTACCTGCGTTCGCTCCACTAGTGTGCGAGGACACGAACCACTAGATATGGCACCTGCCTAGGTCCGCTCTTCTAGTGGTGCAAAAGAGACGAACAGCAGCGTAAGCCGCACAAAGCTCCTACCTCTGTTCGCTCCCCTAGTGTGCGAGGATACGAACAACTGCCAGACGCAGTATAAGGAACGTTACCCTAGCGGCAACGTCCACCTACGAGTCGAATCACAAGGCCCAGCCAGACCATGTGCCTCAGGCACCTGCCTATGTCCGCTCCCCTAAGAGGTAAGGATACGGACAGCAGCCGAAGCTGTAAGGTATAAGACCGCTACCCTGCCGGTAGCGCTCACCTTGCATAGACAGAGGAATGCCTAGAGGAACGTGCACAGGGCGTCTACCCTCATGCATGAACCAAGAGGACTGAGCGCCATGCGGCGTGTGTCAGGGTCTTATATAGACTCTGTGCCTCATCCAAGATGGAGGACACCAGAGCCAATCGGCTGCCAGAACGACAAGAGTGACGTCATGCTGGCCTATCACCGAGCAAGGCGTCACAAGCACATGACCAGCGACCAATCGGCATAGAAGGTGTCAGAGACATGTGACCTCGTGTCAGCGATGATGTCACCCGCACATGTGCAATGGCTCCAAGATAGGACTTAGTCTCCAGCGCTCGCACATGTGCAGTAGCAAGAAATCTGGACTTAGTCTCCAGCGCTCGCACATGTGCAGTAGCAAGAAATCTGGACTTAGTCTCCAGCGCTCGCACATGTGCAGTAGCAAGAAATCTGGACATAGTCTCCAGTGCTCGCAGCAACCGTAACAGTACCTCCCCCTCAAGGGCCCCCCTCCCGGCGACGCAGGTAATCAGCAACTAAGTCGGGAGCATGGACAGCCTCCTCAGGCTCCCAAGAGCGATGTTCCGGGCCGTAGCCCTCCCAATCTATCAAGAAGAACCTGCGCCCTCTAACCATCTTAACCCAACTATGGCTCGTACCTCATAGCTAGAGCGAGAGGAATCAGAAGCAGGAGAGTGCACTTCACGAGCGTGAGGTAAAATTGCCGGCTTTAGCAGTGAAACATGGAATTTGTCATGGATCCTAAGATGGACGGGTAACTTCAATTGGTAGACTACAGGATTTACCTGTCGAAGAACCTCATAAGGACCCAGGAAGCGAGGAGCAAATTTGACAGAGCTCACTCTAAGTTTCACGTTTTTTGCAGAGAGCCACACAAAGTCCCCTGGAGAAAAGACAGGAGCCGGGCGACGAAACCGATCGGACACCGTCTTCATACGGTCCTTAGCTGCTTGGATTGACTCTTGAGTCCGATCCCAAACCTCTCTGGCATTAGTTGCCCAGTCGGCCACAAGAGGAGGAGGTGCAGCAGCGGGAAACGGTACCGGTACCCTAGGGTGTTGCCCATTATTGAGTACGAACGGTGTCTGCCCAGTGGCCTCAGCCAGCGAATTGTTAAGGGCAAATTCTGCCCAGGGTAGGAGGGAGGACCAGTTATCGTGGTTCTCAGCAACAAAGTGTCGAAGGTATATAATCATGGATTGATTGGTACGCTCAACCAAACCATTGGTCTCCGGATGGTATGCCGAAGATAGATTCAACTCAATTTGCAGAAGGCTACAAAGATCTCGCCAGAAACGGGAAGCAAATTGCGGGCCTCTATCACAAATGATACGATCTGGCATCCCGTGAAGCCTAAAGACATGCTTGAGGAATAGTTTGGCTAGTACCCTGGAAGATGGGATTCTCGATAACGGTACGAGATGAACCATCCGGGAGAAATGGTCCGTAATGACCAACACAAATCTATGTCCCTGTGAACATGGAAGATCACCCACAAAGTCCATGCCTACCACCTCCCATGGTCTATCTGGCACTGGTAAAGGATGCAAGAGCCCAGCCGGTCTCTGCCGTAATGGACGGTTGCGAGCACACGAGTAGCAGGAACCGACATATCTCTTGACGTGGCTGGCTAAGTGTGGCCACCAATACCACCTCTCCAGTAACTCTCGTGTCCGTCTAATACCAAAATGCCCACCCACCTTTGAGGTGTGGGCCCATGACAGTATATCATTCTGTCGATCAGGCGGAACAAAGGTCTTGCCCGGTGGGATTTGGTCTAACGTCACAGGCGAGAGCGTATGAAAAACCCTGGAGGGAAGGATAAGACGAGGTTCGTCAATCTCTTCCTGGGTAGAAAGCATAGAGCGAGACAGGGCGTCTGCCTTGTTATTCTTACTCCCAGACAGATAGTTGATGGAGAAGTGAAAGCGGGAGAAAAACAAGGACCAGCGGGCTTGCCGAGGATTCAGACGCTGAGCGGTTTGTAAGTACGTCAGATTCTTATGGTCTGTATAGACCTGGAAAGGATGTTTCGCTCCTTCCAGCAAGTGACGCCACTCCTCCAAGGCTAATCTCAAGGCGAGCAGTTCCCTATCCCCAATGGTATAGTTTCTCTCTGCCGGTGAAAAGGTTTTAGCAAAGAAGAAACACGGCCTTTTTCTACCTGCACCGTTCTTTTGATACAAGACCGCACCAGCACCCACTGAAGAGGCATCAACCTCTAAGAGGAAGGGCTTACTCTCATCGGGTCTTTGAAGAACGGGAGCAGTTGAAAAGTGTCTTTTTACTGCCTCAAAAGCCTGAGATGTCTCAGTAGACCAGGCTTTGGGATTAGCACCTTTCTTAGTCAAGGCCACCAAAGGGGCCACCAAAGTAGAAAAATGGGGTATGAACTGCCTGTAATAATTTATGAATCCTAAGAAGCGTTGCACCGCCTTCAAGGAATGAGGTTCGGACCATTGCAGGACAGCAGAGAGCTTCGCAGGATCCATAGCCAGGCCCTCTTGTGAGATAATGTAACCCAAAAAAGGCAATGAGGACTGCTCGAATACACATTTCTCGAGTTTAGCAAACAATGAGTGCTCCCTTAAACGGGAAAGGACACGAACGACATCCTGACGATGAGTCTCCAGATCAGGAGAAAAAATCAGGATGTCGTCCAGATACACCACTACTGAGGATAACAGTAAATCCCTGAACACATCGTTTACGAAGTCCTGAAATACTGCGGGTGCATTACATAACCCAAAAGGCATGACGAGGTATTCATAGTGACCGTCTCGGGTGTTAAAAGCGGTCTTCCATTCGTCACCCTTTCGAATTCGTACCAAGTTATACGCACCCCGCAGATCCAACTTCGTAAAAACTTGAGCTCCTCTCAGTCTGTCAAAGAGCTCCGAAATTAAAGGTAATGGGTATTTGTTCTTTATTGTGATTGCGTTGAGACCCCTGTAATCTATGCAGGGACGCAAATCACCCTCTTTCTTCCGAACAAAGAAAAACCCAGCTCCCGCGGGAGAGACAGACTTACGAATGAACCCCTTCTCTAAACTCTCTCTTATATAGGTCGACATGGCCTCCGACTCAGGTATCGACAGGGGGTAAACCCTGCCTTTAGGTGGAACCGAACCTGGGATAAGGTCTATGGCACAGTCATACGGCCTATGGGGTGGAAGAACCTCAGCACCCTGTTTGGAGAACACGTCAGCGAAATCCAGATAGGGTGTAGGTATGGGAGAGAGATCAGTAGATGCAACCGCAATGACCTTAGGTGGTAAGGGAAGACATCGGGACTGACATTTCGAACCCCAACTAATAATGCTGTCAGACTCCCAGTCAATGTGAGGAGCATGAGTCCGAAGCCATGGAAGACCCAGAAGGATGTCGTCTATACCCTCAGGCAAAACAAGAAAAGAAATCTCCTCTATGTGACCCTGAGACAGGGAAAGGCGCAAGGGAACTGTCCTCAATGTAATGGAGTCAGACAACATAGTTCCATTAACAACACGGACAGGAATAGGCGCCTCTAACATGATAGAGGGAATATTGTGTCCCTTTACAAATCCTGAGGACACAAAAGTCCCGTCAGCTCCGGAATCCACAAAAGCCATAATAGGCCATGTATTCTCAGATAACGAGAGCTGACCTGGGATACAACACTTAGAGGGTGCAGAAGACGTCTCTAGTAACCCCCCTCTAATGGTTACTAGACCAGGGAGTTTCCCTGACGACTAGGACACTTGTTGGCATAGTGCCCAGCCTGACGACATACGTAACATATAGGAGGACCAGACTTGCGTAGTCTGGAAGACGTATGACCTAACTCCATAGGAGTGGGAGATGTTTCAGATGCTGAGGAAGATGGTAGTGGACCCTCAACAACTGGAATAGCCCGATGCTTAGGGCGTGAGGAAGAGACCTCGAGTCTACGTTCCTTATGGCGTACATCGATCCTCGTTGCTACTGTGATCAAGTCCTCCAGAGAAGCAGGGACCTCACGAGTAGCAAGAGCATCCTTGACATAGCCTGCCAACCCTCTCCAGAAGATAGGAATCAACACCTTCTCTGGCCAATCTAGTTCTGCCACCAGAGTTCTAAAAGCAATGGCATAAGAACTAGTGGATAACGAACCCTGAGATAGATCTAACAGTCTCAGGGCCGCATCATGGGTAACCTGCGGACCCATGAATACCGCCTTAAGAGCATCAAGAAAGTCTTGATGTCTCAGAGTAACCACATCAGAGCGCTCCCATAGGGGAGTCGCCCATTCTAAGGCTTTGTCCTGAAGTAAGGAGATGATAAAGCCTACTCTGGACCTCTCCGTAGAGAAGCGAGAAGAGTTGACCTCTAGGTGTATCTGACACTGACTAATGAAACCACGACATGATCTGGCATCGCCAGAATATCTGTTTGGCAGAGCAAGTCGAGGATCATGTGCAGATGTCACCATGGTCTGAGGTTTATCCTCTATACTCTTGAGCCGTGACTCAAGTACTTGTATGTAACGGTGTAACTGCTGATATTCTGCCATAACTGCCAGACCCTTGGCTCAGTCCTAATGTTACGGGGGGCTGTCTGATAATAACTTAAAGGAGTATCAGACAGTCAGGGTCCACCGTGCAAAGACTCTGCTGCAGACTATGGCAGAGTGCAATACCTCTGTTAACTCACAGAAGGATATAATAAGTAAGTAAAGCAATTCCTCCCTTACTTGGAGGGTGTGTGGAATGATCTCTGTTAATAATCACAGAGACAAAGGCAATGTGTGCGAAATGGCACCTACCTAGGTCCGCTCTTCTAGTGGTGCAAAAGAGACGAACAGCAGCGTAAGCCGCACAAAGCTCCTACCTGCGTTCGCTCCACTAGTGTGCGAGGACACGAACCACTAGATATGGCACCTGCCTAGGTCCGCTCTTCTAGTGGTGCAAAAGAGACGAACAGCAGCGTAAGCCGCACAAAGCTCCTACCTCTGTTCGCTCCCCTAGTGTGCGAGGATACGAACAACTGCCAGACGCAGTATAAGGAACGTTACCCTAGCGGCAACGTCCACCTACGAGTCGAATCACAAGGCCCAGCCAGACCATGTGCCTCAGGCACCTGCCTATGTCCGCTCCCCTAAGAGGTAAGGATACGGACAGCAGCCGAAGCTGTAAGGTATAAGAACGCTACCCTGCCGGTAGCGCTCACCTTGCATAGACAGAGGAATGCCTAGAGGAACGTGCACAGGGCGTCTACCCTCATGCATGAACCAAGAGGACTGAGCGCCATGCGGCGTGTGTCAGGGTCTTATATAGACTCTGTGCCTCATCCAAGATGGAGGACACCAGAGCCAATCGGCTGCCAGAACGACAAGAGTGACGTCATGCTGGCCTATCACCGAGCAAGGCGTCACAAGCACATGACCAGCGACCAATCGGCATAGAAGGTGTCAGAGACATGTGACCTCGTGTCAGCGATGATGTCACCCGCACATGTGCAATGGCTCCAAGATAGGACTTAGTCTCCAGCGCTCGCACATGTGCAGTAGCAAGAAATCTGGACTTAGTCTCCAGCGCTCGCACATGTGCAGTAGCAAGAAATCTGGACTTAGTCTCCAGCGCTCGCACATGTGCAGTAGCAAGAAATCTGGACATAGTCTCCAGTGCTCGCAGCAACCGTAACAAACACTCTGCCAGCATTATGGGTGCTGGATCTTCCTTTCCCACAGGCATTGTGCCTGTCGTTTGTGAACTAAAACCCCGTGCCTCTGTTATGTCTGTTTGGGACAAACAGGAGAGCAAGAAGAGAGAAACAAAGATCTACTGTCACAATGTGACTGTAGCATACCAAGGGACAAGGGGCTCCCATAAAGTCCCTCACGCTAGGGGACCTTAGGTTATCCCTGTCCTTAGGATTGTTGCACAGCTTCTAGCTTCCCAGGTAAAGAAGAAAGTTCACAGAGCAGATTACATGGGATAACAAGCTCTTTACTCCTTAGAGAACATGAGGTAATAATATGCACAGTCATAAGGAATTGTATCAGGAAGTGAAACCAAAACCAGGAAGAACACAAGACTTTTTACAATACAGAGAGTAAGGAAACTTTACACAACATCACCATCTACTGTTAGATCAGCATAAAGTCCTCCTTCACACATACAAAGAAATCCTCATCTGTTGCATATACCAATAAGGATAAAGGATTACCTCTAGTGGTGGAGATACTTGAGTCTCTTGCCTTGCTATACTCCTAAATAAAGCTAATCTGTTGCCCCCCACGAGGGAAGGAAGGGGCAGGAGTGTAAGGGAAAGCATACATTTAGACAGACAGGAATAGCATAAGCTCAGTGACACTGCCCACTGTAAGTGAAAAGCAAGTCAAGCAAGGCAGCAACTCAAATACAAAATGGGTTAACACCAAAACCACTGACAACAATATAACTCACAACAACCAGTAAGCTGAGGTAAATCCACCTCTCCAGACCAGAATAGATAAGCTATAGCTGGCACTATAAGAATAGTCCAGCCAGCATATATAGAAGGAGAGTAAATATGATTGGCTCTGCTGCAGCATGTGACAATAAGGCGGGCTTTGCACACTATGACATCGCAGGTGCGATGTCGGTGGGGTCATGTCGAAAGTGACGCACTTCCTGCGTCGTTCTCAACATCGTAGTGTGTAAATCCTAGATGATACGATTAACGAGCGCAAAAGCATCGTAATCGTATCATCGGTGTGGCGTCGGTGAATTCCATAATTATGCTGACGCGACGGTCCGATGTTGTTCCTCGTTCCTGCGGCAGCACACATCGCTGTGTGTGAAGCCACAGGAGCGAGGAACATCTCCTACCTGCGTCACCGCGCTCCCATCGGCTATGCGGAAGGAAGGAGGTGGGCGGGATGTTTACATCCCACTCATCTCCGCCCCTCCACTCCTATTGGCCGCCTGCCGTGTGACGTCGCAGTGACGCCGCACAACCCGCCCCCTTAATAAGGAGGCGGTTCGGTGGCCAGAGCGACGTCGCACGGCAGGTGAGTGCATGTGAAGCTGCCGTAGCGATAACATTCGCTACGCCAGCTATCACTATGATATCGCAGCTGCGACGGGGGCGGGGACTATCGCGCTCGGCATCGCAGCATTGGGCGTGCAAAGTACCCCTAAGAGACAACCAAACAAGCAGAGATTAAAGGGGGCTTTACACGCTACGATATCATTAATGTTTTATCGTCGGGGTCACGTTGTTAGTGACGCACATCCGACGTCATTAATGATATCGCAGCGTGTGACACTTACCAGCGACCTTAAGCGACCTCAAAAATGGTGAAAATCGTTCACCATGGAGAGGTCGTCCCAAAACCAAAAATCGGTAATGGTTGATTATCGATGTTGTTCGTCGCTCCTGCGGCAGCACACATCGCTGTGTGTGACACCACAGGAGCGAGGAACATCTCCTTACCTGCTGCCGGCCTCAAATCGGAAGGAAAGAGGTGGGCGGGATGTTACGTCCCGCTCATCTCCGCCCCTCCGCTTTGATTGGGCGGCCGCTTAGTGACGTCGCGGTGACGTCTCTGTGATGCCGAACGTCCCTCCCCCTTGAGGGAGGGATTGTTCGGCAGTCACGGCAACAACACCGACCAGGTAAGTGCGTGTGATGCTGCCGTAGCGATAATGTTCGCTACGGCAGTGAACACACGATATCGCTCACACGACGGGGGCGGGTGCTTACACGCTCGATATCGCTAGAAATTGCTAGCGATGTTGTAGCGTGTAAAGCCCGCTTAACTCTTGCTTGCCAGCCTGAGAACTACAAGACTGTGAGTCGATGCCTGAGTCTCTCTACGCTGGTCATAAATATCAGAGAAGTTAGCAGGAAGAGTGCAGGAATATGTAGTCTCCACAGTTCCTGATGTGACCATGACCACTGAGGAAGGATTTTCCGGTCGTGATGGTTACTATACCCCTTAAAACTTAACCTAAAAATAATACACCGACTGCATGCGACTTGGTTAAACAAATTGGCCACAGCAGCCTTTATTACCTATTATTAACATACTACCACAAAGGGGGCGCCGTCCAACGGGCGACCCCAAACACACAATAATAGGTAACACATAATAATAAACGGTACATGAAACCCTATGTAGGCCCGGTCCAGAAACCCTTTCCTACACCAATATCCCTGGCCGCAACACTCCGACCCAGAGATGAGGTATTAATCACCCCACGGATTAATACCCCCCAAACTTTGCAGAACCCCGTGCCTGCAATTTCCCGGAACCCAGAGACACCATACCAAGACAGTGCCTCTCGGTCCAGCTACAAATCCCTTCCAACCGCTTCTGGACCAGACCTACCCCCGCCACAGGACAGGACACGTGACACCTTACGTGGCCTGGACCCGCCACACGCCCAAGGCTTGCTCCACACCATCCCGCAAACCCAGGGCCCATAAATCAGAACCAATGTCATTAAGATGAACCCCATCACCTCTCCGAAACTGCCACTTCGACGATTCCAGGTCCACATGCCTCACCACCACGCCGCCGTTTCTCCGCACGAAACGCGCAACCACCCTGTTCACTTGTGCCCGGGCGCGATTAATCTTCTCAACCGACCGGGCCCCCCTCCACCATAATCTGGCCACAATATCCGACCACACCACTATCAGGCCCGGATACCTTGCCCACAACCGCAGTAGGTCGATCTTAATGTCCCGAATCAGATCGCGGGATGCCCGCGAACCCAGGTCATTCCCCCCCACGTGCAAAACCAACACGTTCGGGGGTCTGTCCATCCTGCAATAGTACTCGAATTCCGGCACGACCCTGCTCCATTCCATGCCCCGCACTCCAATCCACTTGACCGACGCCAGCGACCTGTCCAGACCCAACTGCCGACCATTCGGGCGAGCGTCGGCCCGACGGGCCCCCCAAAAAACGAACGAGTGCCCCAGGATCCAGACCAGACACACTCCTACAATAAAGGAAACAATTTTAACAACAACACCAGCACTCCAGATTTCAACAAAGAACAACAAAACCTAACGGCAAAACAAACAACTCCCCATCAGAACCCTCAACGAGATAATAACTGCGGGCGCACATAACCACGAAAACGAGAGGACTCCCACCGACCAATCCGTCTCACCATGTCATCTCCAAGACCCCAACGAGAAGCCTCGGTAGCCGCCCCAATCCTGAACGAATGGGACCCATAATCCTCTGGGCGCTCACCCGCCCAGCGCAAACAACTCCTCAGCACTGCCACAAACTGATAACGAGACAACCAAGCCCCGTCCTCGTGACGTAGCAGCGGGCCCGGAAGACCGCCCCGCAGACCACAAAACCGACTCACCACCTGCACCGGGCACAAGCCATCCCCTTGCACCGCATACAACACTACCAACCTGCCCCGACCCATCTGGTCCGTCTTGGACCGCCGAAGCCGACACTCCACTCTCCGTCCCTCTACCGACACATCCTCGAATAGCAAACCACCCCCAATCACCCTTGACGGGCTCACCAATTCTCCTATCCGAAAAGCCCCGAAAAAAGCCAACACGAAAGCAGTTTTAAACAACACCGTCTCATACGCTGAGACACAAATCCCCTGCAAACCATCCACCAAACGCCGTAACAAGTCCAATGAAATGGGCCGCCTAGTGTCCCGCACCTTCACCCCTTTCCGAAAACCTTTCAATGCTTGCCGTACCCGAAAGTCCCTTGAAACGTCCTGCTCACCCCTAACCTTTAACCAGAAGGCCACGGCCGCCACCCTAATCGCCACCGCCGACGCTGACCTCCCAGCCCTAAAATCCTCACTCACCAATGCCAAGAGCGCCAGTAAATAATCCGCTCGCCCGTTACCAAACATCTCACCCAGCACTGCCTGCCACTCAACCCACACCTTAGCATAACGGCACCAAGTCACCTCGGTCACCGAATTCCTAATCAAACCCGCAATCACTGCCTCACCAGGCTCCACAATTCCTCTGGGCACACCGCTCCGACCTCGTCCGCCCCCGGCAGTAACTCCCGAAACCTGTGGAACTGAAAACGAGATAAAGCGTCAGCCACCCCGTTATCCACCCCCGGCACATGTTTTGCAACCACATGAATATTCCACAGCAAACACTTGAGCACCAAATGCCGCAAATATGCTACTACAGGTCCAGATTTCGCTGACAAGCTGTTGATTGCATGTACAACTGCCTGATTATCGCAATGGAAGCACACCTTTCGTCCCGAAAATTGCGACCCCCACAACTCCACCGCCACCACGATTGGAAACAACTCGAGCAGGGCCAGATTTTTGACAAGGCCACCCTGTCGCCAATCCACGGGCCACCTTCCCACACACCAATGACCCTGAAGAATGGCGCCGAAACCCGCCGACCCGGCCGCATCCGTATATAGTTCCAGAGCATCATTGGGCACCACCTTCTTCAACCACAAAGTGCGGCCGTTAAAATGTCGCAAGAAGACGTCCCAAACCAACAAGTCTGCCTTGATCTCCCGCGTGACCCGCACAAAATGCGCCGATGACCGTACGCCTGCCGTAGCTGCCGCCAACCTCCTGGCGAAAACACGCCCCATCGGCATAATCCTGCATGCGAAATTCAGCTTTCCAAGCAAAGACTGCACCACCTTAAGCCGCACTTTTTTTGCTGCCAGCATTGCTGCAACCGCACTCCGCAAATCCACAATCTTGTCCTCTGGCAACCTACATTCCATGGCCAGTGAGTCGATCTCAATCCCCAGGAACCGCATAACCGGCGCCGGCCCCTCCGTTTTTTCCTGCGCCAAAGGGATCCCGAACCGATCCGCCACTCTCTGCAAGGCGAACAACAAACCAGCGCAAACCATGGAACCCGCCGGACCAACACACAGAAAATCATCCAAATAATGAATAATGGACGACAAGCCGGACACTTCCCGCACCACCCACTCAACAAAGGAGCTAAACGCCTCAAAATATGAACAAGAAATCGAACAGCCCATGGGCAAACAACGATCAACATAAAACTTCCCGCTCCACCAGCAACCCAAAAGGTGCTGACTCTCCGGATGCACCGGCAACAAACGAAACGCCGATTCTACATCCGCCTTTGCCATCAATGCACCGCGTCCTGCCGCCCGTACCAAGTCCAACGCTTTGTCAAACGAGACGTAGTACACTGCCGACAATTCCGGCGCAATGCCGTCATTCACAGACGACCCCTCCGGAAATGAAAGATGATGAATGAGCCGAAATTTATTCGGCTCCTTCTTTGGCACCACCCCCAGCGGGGACACCACCAAATTACTGCACGGAGGGCTCTCAAATGGCCCCCCCATCCTGCCCAGCTCAACCTCTTTACCCAACTTCTCACCCACAACCATAGGGTGGTCCCTCGCCGACCGTAAGTTGCGACAAACCGGAGGCAACGCCTCAACCGCCGACGGAATCCGAAAACCGTACAAAAAACCAAACCGCAAAAGCGACGCCGCTGCCCCGTCCGGGTACCTACTTAAAAACGGCGCCATCGCCTCTATTTTCACCGGCGTCCTCCCTTTTTCCAGACCCGTCCCCAGCCTTGCCTCTCCCTTTTTTAAAGCATTTGGACAAGCTATGTCCCCCCCCGCAGCCGGAGCACTCATGCTTGAACCTACACGCTGCGCCAAATTTGCACTGGCCTTCGTTAAATTGCCAGCACAATCCCTTTTTCTGAATCCCCGAGGGCCCGGCGCCCGGTCCCCCGGCACCGCCACGAAAGGGCTGGCTCGGGGCCGCCATTAAGCGCATCCATAAGGAAATGTCCTTATGGTCCCACCGCATGCCGGGCCGCAACGCCTTCCGCTGCCTAAACTGCTCATCATACCGCAGCCATGCCAAACCCCCGTACGTGCGATACGCCTCCCCGACTGCATCCATATAGCCAAATAGAGCCGAGCAGTGCTCCGGCTCCTTTTCCCCCACCACGCTAGCCAAAATTGCGAACGCCTGCAACCAATTGGAAAAGGAACGAGGAATGAGCCTATAACGGCGTTTTTCTTCCTCCTCCTTTTCCTTCTTGGAATCGCTCGGCTTCACCTTGTCCAGGTTAAATTTCTCCAGGGGCAGCAGGGAAAATATCTCCACATACTCCCCTTTCCAAATTTTTTCCCTCACCTCTTTTTTGAGGTGCGCCCCTAGCGGTCCCTCAAAGCACACATACACCTCGCTCTTAGCCCTATCATCCAGCCGCACCACCTCATCTTCCTTTTCCTTTTCCTTTTCTCCCGCTTTTTCGCCTGCAGTCTCCACTACTCCGCTACCTACACCCGCCCCCACCGGCACCTTCTCGCCGCTAGCCGCCGCCGCGCCCTCCACCGCCGACCCTGTCCAGGCCGTCGCCGCCGCCGGCGCTCGCGCTAAACCCTGCAAAAGCCCCAGCAACTGGCTAAGTAAAACTGACCCCTCTGGCGCTGCCATGCCCGCAGCCACCTCCCCAGCACCCGCACCCCGCGCCGCAAGCAATGCCGAATCCACGGCTAGCTCACCCGACCGTGACGCGGAGACGGAATTCGATACTGCGATGTCGTCCGCCAGCGGCTCCTCGAATTCATCCCCCGACCTGAGGGCTCCTTCTTCTTCTTCGCTGTAGCCGTCCTCCACCGTCCCAGCTCCAGAGGACGCAGCCGATGCGTCCCCTCCACCACAGCCACCCTCCTGGGCAGCCGCGTGGGCACTGGCGGTGGGCGTCCGCTGCTTTCTTTGCGGCGACAGCCCACAAGACCGTCCTGTCCCCTGGGCCGCCGCCGACCGAGTCCTCTTCCTGGAGGAGCCTCTCCCCGAGCTCAGGGGGCTCCCCACCGCCGGTTCCCGCCCTCCCGGGCCTCCGACCGAGACCTCCCGCTGGGTCCTCCCCCCCCCGAGGGAGACCGCGTCCGCCGGGCGCAGAGCTGATAACCTGAGGGACCTGGCGCGCCCTGCGGGGGTCCCACCGTCCCTCCTCTCCTCTGCAGCCGTGCAGGTATCCGGGTGGCGCCTGCCCACACCGGTCCCCCTGCTGGCTGCCTGCGCCCGACCCCCCCAACGTCCCCGGGGGGTATTGCTGGCCTCCATCAGCCGGGCACGCTCCTGATCAGGAGCAGCCGCCGGGACGTGCCCCACCGCCGGGGGCCCGGCGTCCAGAGCAGGCCCCAGGCTGGACACGCCCCCTCTCCGTGCCTCCGATTCATGCAGGGCTCGGCCCGGTCCCCGGGCTGCCGCCAGCCTGTTCACTCGAGCCCGCGGCCTGGGACCGGAAGTAGGCCCCAGGCCGGGCCCGCCTCCATCCAGGCCACCGCTGGCCTCATTCAATCGCCGGGCTCGCTCCCGGCCGGGAGACGCCGCTGGGCTCTGCACTCCAGCCCGAGGCCTGAGACAGGAAGAAGGCCCCAGGCTGGCCACGCCCCCTTCTCGGTCGTCGCGGCCGCGTCGGAGATTCCTCCCGGCGGCCGGAGCGGACGCAGGGAGCTGCCGCTGCCCGCCCCGCCGCGGAGGGTCCCGGGGGGGGGCTCTCACTTGGCCTCCTTGCTCCCCCCGCACCCGGAGAGTACCGGACAGGGGGCCTGGAACGCCGCCCACGGCGAGGGGGGGAACAAGGGGCAGGTGCCGACGGGGACACACAGGCAGCCCTGACGTGGGATTGCACTGCCTGGGCCCCGTGCACCGCCATCGCCGCTCTAATCAGCCGATTCAGCTCCTGGAGGTCCGCCATGCGGGTCCTTGTGGTCCTGGTCCTGGGTCTCTCAATCTGTCGCCGTCCGGAGTCCAAAAGGGGAGGTAAGACCCTCCCTCATCGCTTTTATACTCCCCCCCCCCTCCCCTACAGGGATCCTTTTCTCCACCAATCCCCTATACCTTCCCATAATGCCCCTCATTATACCTTTATTAACCCCTCACTCCCTCCCTTCCCTCTGGTCATGTCGCCCCTCCCCCCTATGGGGTCCATGGCTTTCTTGACAGTTGGCAATGCCTGCAAAAATCTCCTTGTGACACCTACCCACTGTAGAGAGACAAAGACCAGCCAGCTCTTCATGTAGAGAGACAAATATATATACTCTCTACATCTTCTCTACCACATCCTTGTAATTCTGCTGCCCTCTGACCTTTGTTTCTTCTTGACCCCTTCTTCCCCATTACTTAAAACAAGATGGACTGCCAGCTCACTCAGCAATCAGATTACACCAGTTGATTAAAATTTAGGAGAGGGGAAGAATGAGGAATAGGGAGGAGTAGAGTAAGACACACACACACACACACACACACACACACATACACACACATACACACGCACGTACACACGCACACACACATGCACACACATACACACACGCACACACATACACACACATTGAAAGTGATGCTTTCTAGTAAGTGTTTTATCTCATCCCAGAGCTGGATTCTCAGCTACACTGCTCAGTGTTGCTATATGATGACCTCCATTCTGCTTCTTTTGAACTTGTGCTGGAGAGCCAAATTTTATAGAAATTATTCACCCACAGAGACAACTAAAAATTAGAGATAGAGGCTGAGGGGAAATTGGTGAAAAATGCAGTCATATAATCATTAGAAATTGTGTTATTCCTATCGAGCTCACCCACATGAAAGCTTATTCTCATAAAAATCACCTAAACAACATGTATGCTTAAAGGATTCCTGTCTCTAAGAACATAAACAGATTATCAGAACATGGTAGCAAAACCCTCGAATGACTGCAATCCACACCAAAACCACAACATAGCATAACATTACATTTCTCCTGACAGAGTATCACAACATCACAATCTTTCTCCATTCATCATAAGATATGTTGAACCATCCTATTAAATTGTTGGCAAGGTTTCAGTCTTCACGTCACCCGTTGACACCACCCCATTGTTTCAGACCCAAGTGCCAGTTTACTAACTAGACCTCATCCACACAACCATATTATAGACCTACAGTTGAAACCAGAAGTTTCCATTCACTCTCTATAAAGACACATCTGCAGGTTTTTCCCTCCGCTCTCTATACAGACATATCGACATATCTGCAGGTTTTTCCCTCCGCTCTCTATAAAGACACATCTGCATGTTTTCTCACTATCTGACATGAAATCAGAATAAACCTTTTCCCATTTTCGGTCAATTAAGAACCAAAATTATTTATAACTGCCAAATGCATGAATAATGAGAGAATGAGAATGTTTTAAGACATTTTTATTACTTTCTGCAAAGTCAAAAGTTTCCATCTATTTCATTAGTATTCGGTACCATTGCTGTTTAACTGTATGACTTGGGAAGAAACATTTTGGATCTCCTTCCACAAGCTTCTCACAATAGTTGGTAGGAATTTGGTCCCATTCCTCCTGACAGAACTGATGTAACTGAGCCATGTTTTTAGGTCGCCTTGCTCGCAGCGGCCCTTTCAGCTTTGCCTATAAATTTTCAATAGGATTGAGATCAGGGCTTTGTGATGGCCACTCCGAAACATTGACTTTGTTCTGTCCATTTTGCAGACCCATTTCTGTCTTCCTCTTAAAAAGCCGATGCGCCATTTCCCGGAAATACCTCAATGTCTGAGAGGCACTGTGTATTTAAGGCACCCTCCCATTAGGGGATGTGCCTGCGCAACACCTTGAGTTAGTCAGTGTGCTGTCTGTCCAGGTAGATGTCAGGTTCGGTTATCCTTGTGTTCGTTACCTATACCTGAGTCTGCCTTCCCATACCTACCTGTCCCTGCTGTGCCCACCATGCCTGTCTGTACCCACCTGTCCAGCCTGCCTCAGTCATCCAGCCTGTACCTGAGTCCATCAAAGTCTCTGTCACTGCCCTAGGAGTGGTATCTGACGTCTGCCTGGCGGTGGGTGCTTATTTTAGCTCCTATCACTAAGGGGTAAGCCCGGGTTCCCTCTGTGGTTCAGTGGGTTTTTTAATCCTGCTCACTGCCCCTACACTGGCCGCAAATGTTGCAATACCACATTAATGACATCACACCAGGCCAGCTAATCAAAAGAAGAGCCATGGATGACAGAGAGTAGGAGGCGGTTCCCAGTGATCCCATCCAGCAGCCATAGATTACTGATGATGCGGTTAGACTGAGTCCTTAAAATCGAATCACAGTAACTTTACTGCCCATGTGTCCTCTCTCCCCCCCACACTAACTCTGCTGCCCATGTGACGCCCCTGGACTATCAGGTCATCACAGGGTACTGCACTAGCTGCCCTTCCGTGCAGTAATCCACCTCTCTCTTGGTTCTGGGTCCCTAACTATATGTTTTTGCCTCCAACAGCAAATCAAATCCTAGAAACACCCTGCACCACACCCACCAGACACACCAGTGGACGGCTTGAGTGGAATAGAGTCGCCCACCTGGGGGGTCAGGGAGGGGAGGTGAGGAGTGTAGTCAGTGAGTAGTTGGTAGTAGAGGTGAAAGTGAGAGGAGTTCGGGAGCGGGGCTCCTGAGTTAACTGTCTAGGTTGCAGACGGTAGTCTGGGCCTAGAGGAGTCGGACCCCCGGTCGCAGGGGATTATGGCAAGGTGCCTGGACCTGTCGAGGAGGACAGCTGGCAGCCTAGCACCATCACAGCTCCGGGACCGAAGGCACGACAGTCTACACGGACCCTAGGTCGGGGAGTAGCTTCAGGCAACACGATAATTCACCTGAGGAGAACGGAGCTTTTATTATCTGTTCCCAACCGCTCCAGAATCTGGGCATTAGCGCGACGAGGGGGATAGGACTTTCCAAACCACAACGGTCCAGAAAATCCCAAGGGTGAGCCCTGAGAGCAAGCTCCCATACTTAGCCATAGTAGGGAGCGAGGTCCGGCTAGTTCCACACTACCGGGCCATTAAGTTGAAGTCAAACTAAGTGCCAGGAGGCAGGTCACGGATCACCAGGCAGCACCATTGGGGACGGGACCCGGACGAGCTCCCCTTAGTGGCAGTGGTGTCCAGAGACTTGGTTTATCGGTTGTCAGTGTCTGCTTAATGAACTGAATGAGTACGAGAGTGACCCCTGCACCCCTCACACTGAGTCCCGGGGCACCCCCCCTACCCATGGAGGCTTACGACACCTTGCTGCCCCACTTCATCACCCCGGGTACTCCCAGCGGCAGCGGAGGAACTCACCAAATTACCGTACACCACTGGTGGCGTCACGAACTATATACTAATTCCCCTGTAAGTACCACCCCCCTTCTTACATTTGGAGTAGCCGCACGACCCCCGGGTCCAGAGACCCTCGAGCCACAGCGAACCTGGATCCGAGCAGCCCGGCTGCTGCCATGGGGGCAGCACACCCATGTGTCCTCTCTCCCCCCACACTAACTCTGCTGCCCATGTGTCCTCTCTCCCCCTCACAGTAACTCTGCTGCCCATGTGTTCTCTCCCCCCCACAGTAACTCTGCTGCCCATGTGTCCTCTCTCCCCCCACACTAACTCTGCTGCCCATGTGTCCTCTCTCCCCCCACACTAACTCTGCTGCCCATGTGTCCTACCTCCCCCCCACACTAACTCTGCTGCCCATGTGTTCTCCCCCCCCACAGTAACTCTGCTGCCCATGTGTTCTCTCCCCCCCCACAGTAACTCTGCTGCCCATGTGTCCTACCTCCCCCCACAGTAACTCTGCTGCCGATGTGTTCTCTCTCCCCCCACACTAACTCTGCTGCCCATGTGTCCTACCTCCCTCCCACACTAACTCTGCTGCCCATGTGTTCTTCCCCCCCCACAGTAACTCTGCTGCCCATGTGTCCTACCTCCCCCCCCCACAGTAACTCTACTGCCCATGTGTCCTACCTCCCCCCACAGTAACTCTGCTGCCCATGTGTCCTACCTCCCCCCACAGTAACTCTGCTGCCCATGTATCCTACCTCCCCCCAACACTAACTCTACTGCCCATATGTCCTCTCCCCAATAAGCCCCATCTTACTTGCTTCATTGATTGCTTTCTAGCTGCTAAAAGCTTTAAGACTGAAGACATCAGGCTATTGCCTCCGGAGATCTGCAGAAGACAGAAGAAATTGTTAATTTCCAGGTAACATAAAGCTTTCCATGCATTAGAGCACACCGGTTCCTCCGCATTTAGAAATACATTACCAAACTTGTAAATTGTGCAGAAAGTATGTCTCGTAATGAAATAACATCCATATTTTATAATGGCCCTGATATTTTTATCACTCATATCATTATCCTTTTGATTTCAAATTAATTTTACGTCCTGTCAAATAACCGTGTCGTCACCATGGAAACCATCCAATTCTCCGCTGTGTACTCGACGTGTCTGTGAACCTCTGAATATTCACAACATGAAAGAATTGGATTACTTTACATTTCATTTCAAATTCCTTCACTCCGGAGATTCCCAGCAGAGGACGGAGGCTCACTCCTCAAAATTAAAAGTACATATGTTCTAACACTTTCTGCCTGCTTGACCCTTTAGGAAATCACAGCAATAGAAAAGTGATAGAGATTGCTTTGTGTAATTAAACCTATGGAGGTGAAAGCAATGAACTGCGATTAGTACCCAAGGATATTTTATAAGTGGGATATAGAAGCGGGAAAAAAGGCTTCAGGTTTACTTCGAATAGTCCATTGGGTTTTGCCAAGGTGTCCATAAAAAACAATGGGATTTGCAATGGATGCTCATACATGTCTACAATTCAGCCTTAAAGGGTTATTCCCATCTCCAAGAACCTATCCCAATATGAATAATAATAATAATCACAATAGCAAATACCTCCAATTAGAAATGTAGTATAGTTATTCTGATTCACTATGTCACTTACCTCATGTGCAGGGCATTGCAGGAGCTTAGGTATCCATGTGTAGGGGGGAGTCCTATAGATAGAACCCCCCCCCCTCTGAAAGTGTATTTTATCTGTTTACTGCATTGTGACTTATGTATTTTAGAGTGTTATATGTGAGTGTTCTTGTGGGTTATGTCACAGTCCTGCCAGCTACCACTAGATGGCACTGGAGTCTCCTAGTGCTAGGAGGGAGTTCAGACAGAAGGTATAGTGGTAGGGTTAATGAAGGAAGCCCAGCCCATAGTTTAGGACGATATAGGAGGGAGGATTTCCTGGTTTAGTTATTAGTGTTAGTCTAGTTTCACACTTGCGTTTTTCTCCTTCAGTCACAATCCGCCATTTTGGAAAACAGCGGAATCCGTTAACGGATTCCGCTGCAACCCATAGACTTGTATGGATTGTGACAGAAGTACCTGCGTTGCTTCCGCTGGCCGACGCTGCGTTGCTTCCGCCGGGCAGAAGGAACGCAGCATGTAACGTTTTTTGAGCAGCGGAATCCTTAGGATTTCGCTGCACATGTGCTCTCTGGCTCCCTGCACACATAACCAGGGTACACATTGGGTTACTAAGCAAAGCACTTTGCTTAGAAACCCGATATTTACCCTGGCTACGTGTGCAAGGAGCCAGCGCTAAGCAGTGTACGCTGGTAACAAAGGTAAAAATCGGGTAACCAAGCAAAGTTTAGTACCCGATATTTACCCTGGCTATGTGTGCAGGGAGGCCGACACTTCCCTACTCAGCTCCGCCCCCTCCCGCACTCCACGCCGCATGTACACACACACTCACACTGACACTCACCTGTCCCCAGCCATGCAGTCCCCGCGGCACTGACGTCCTCAGCGCCATGGCCCCGATTGGCTCCACCCACCCCGCACTCCGCCCCCCGCACTCCGCCCCCACACACATTTTTGGCGAGCGAACGATCAGCTGATCACCCGGCGGCTGGCTGCTTTGAGCGACCAGCTGATCACCCGGCGAACGGCTGCTTTGAGCGATCAGCTGATCACCCGGCTATTGTGAACAATCAGCTGATCGCCCGGCAGCCGGGTGATCAGCTGATCGTTCACAATAGTCTGCCGCCGGTAAAACTGTAAAGAAGAAAAAAAAAAAGAAAAGCGGATTCCGTTGTTTTGTAAGATCCATTGCATTCGTTGTGCCACTATATGCAACACATCCGTTGCATCCGTCACAGAACACAATGTGACTCGCCCACCCCAGGGCTATGGGACACCCGGTGCCGGGCCGGACTAGTCCGGTGGTAGTCAGTGGTGGCTGGGCCCGGCTCCGTGGCCCTGGTGGGTGTCAGTATAATATGTGGCTGATGACTTTAAGTTTGTGTTCGTGACGCCACCTGTGGTATGCGGCTAATAAGCCGCCGCTGCTGTGTAAGGCCTCCGGGGTGATGAAGTGGCAGCAATGGTGGTACTGCTCCCCACAGGTGGAGCGGTGCCCCGGGACACAGTTGGTGCTTGTGGAAGTCTAGTGAGGTGGCAAGAGGAAAGGAAAGCCTGAGAGCCCAGCTGTGTGTAGGGCTAGAACAGCAAGGTCAGCGACGGCGGTGACTGTCCGGAGGGGGACCGTTTGGAAGTTCCTGGAAGGACCCCGTTGGCTGTGTGCCCGGTGGTCTGGAGCAGTGTTCCGAAGGACAGTCAGCACCAGGGCAGGGGCCTCTCGGACCCCGGCAAGGCTAGGAGTCGCCCAATTTGCCGAATCCGTCAGTGAAGGGGACGTAGATCCCCCAGCAACCAAGTCCCGATTGACGGCAACAGCCCGACCATTACAGGGGAGACACCGCCACCGCCAGGGCACCAGTTTCCCCAGGGCCAGCGCCTGCGGGCAAAGTGTAGAGCTCCTCCGGCCCAGATGGCAGTCGGGGAGCGGGTAACCGGAGGGAATCCACCGCTACCATCAGTCAACACAGGTGCAAGGAAGAGAAACATCACCGTCACCTACCGGGAGTGCAGGTGCAGCCGTCTGTGGGACCGTCCTACCAGCCGTTTGGTTTACCGTACAAACTGTGTCCAAGTCTCAGGCTGAGTGAGTACCACAGTGCCGCAAGGCACAGCGCTGCCCCCGCGTCCCTGCGCCCTCCAGGCCCTACACTTCACATCTCTTCACTGGGCCCCGGGATCACCAACCCCTACCCACGGAGGGGCAACACAACACCTGGCTGCTCCGCATCACCATCCCCGGGACCCCCACACTGAGCAGCGGTGGTGCAATCACCACAACCGTGGGTGGCGTCACGAACTATAACAATCCCCACACCCAACAAACACCCCCCTTTCACTCACGGGCGAGGAGTGTCGCTCGAGAAACCCCGGGATCCGGCCTACAGCTCGAGCCACCAGGAGCAGCTGCCGGACCCGAGCAGAAGGGGTGAGCGCGGTGTGCTGACACCCTCCTCCCCGCCCGCGACACATCCAGGGGACGTCATCTGGGCTGGAGGCCAACTCGAGTCTTGCAGGCGATGGGGTCACTTGTAGAGACTGCACGGTCTTGGCCAGGGCAGCTACAGTCTTGGTCAGCTCCTGGACCTGCTGTCTGAGCTCTGCAGTGGGGTCCTTATCCAGGGACTGCGCCTCAGCCCCTGCAGCGGCTCGTGTTGCAGGCACCACCCCGGGGTACGTGATAGCAATAGGCCGGAGGGATACTGGGTCATTCGGTGTAGATTCTCTCAGTACCCGGATGGCCTGGTCCTTAAACTTTGCAAAGTCCAGAGCAGGGTTCTGCAGGACCATGATACGCAGCTGGGTCCTGTGGGCATCTGACAGGAGCCCCTCTATGAACTGCTCAGTTAGGAGTTTGTGTTCCTCACGTACACTCTTTGGGTCCACCTGTTTAACTGCTTTCAGGGCCTCCTGCAAGTTTAAGGCATAGTCCCTTATGCTGTCTGTGGCCCGTTGCTTGCACCCAAAGAATCTCATCTTTATCTCTGCTGCGGTGCGGGTGTCAAAAGTACTCTTTAGCTTGGCCAATATCTGGGTTACTGTCCCTTTATCTGTATCAGGCCAGGACTTCACTTCACGCTGGGCTGCGCCGGCTAGCTGTCCCATTAATATGCCCACCTTCTGGCTCTCAGTCAGAGGATACACCCGGAACAAGCTGTGCAGGCTTTCCCTGAAGTCACTCAAGGTATGGGACTCCCCGGAGTACTGCGGTAGCCATTCTGCTCCCGGGATGTACGGCATTGTGATCGGCATTACCGGCGCTGCAGCGGGGGCTGGGGCGACGGCGACTGGGATTGCTTCGGCTGGTGCTGCGGCGTCTCGGGCTATGGCAGCCACCTGCTCTCCCTCTGAGTCGGACATCTTCTTCCCCCTTAGTGAACCTTACCAGGCTCCGTTCACTTTTCAAATTTCCTTCTGGGTCGCGCGGGGTTAACAGCGCTCTGCTCTGATGGCGCGCTCCCTTCGCGCACTTTGTCAGGCACGCCCCCCTTCTTCCTGCGCTTGGCGAGGCTAATGGCGGCGGCAGTTTGCAGACAGTACACAGTCTTTTAAGCACAATTCCTGCAGGCGCACAGTACCCGGTGGGACCGGGCACGAAATCCTGTTCGTGACGCCAAAATTTGACTCGCCCACCCCAGGGCTATGGGACACCCGGTGCCGGGCCGGACTAGTCCGGTGGTAGTCAGTGGTGGCTGGGCCCGGCTCCGTGGCCCTGGTGGGTGTCAGTATAATATGTGGCTGATGACTTTAAGTTTGTGTTCGTGACGCCACCTGTGGTATGCGGCTAATAAGCCGCCGCTGCTGTGTAAGGCCTCCGGGGTGATGAAGTGGCAGCAATGGTGGTACTGCTCCCCACAGGTGGAGCGGTGCCCCGGGACACAGTTGGTGCTTGTGGAAGTCTATGGTGTTGTGTGACTAGCACGGTGCAGGGCCGACAAGCAATGAAAGAAACAGGCACAAACAGTAGTCTCTTTACCTTCTCCTCTTTTACTCGGCAGAAGTTTAGTCCAGGGAGACCGTCACAGATGGTAAAGATGGTCCGGCCGGCCTGGAAGTGCCTGGGGTGATCTTTGGCCAGTTGAGTATGAGGCCTACTCCTTAATCTTTCTTTGCTGTTTTAGGACACTGCACTTTGGGTTAGCAATTGCCCTCTTGCTGCTGGGACTGGTGGTTCGTCCCTTTTTCTGTGGGGTAGACTGCGCAGGCCCTCTCTGGTGCTTCTCTGCTGGAGTCCACACCAGGCCCTTGGGAGGCAGCTGTACCCTCAGTTTGCTTCTGGGCCAGGGGGCTTGCAGCTCTCCTGCCCTCCGGATTCAGCCACCAGGGATGGATTTTATGCCCTGGCAACTACAGACTCCGATGTCCGAGTCTCTGCTGTGCCTCTCTGCTCCCCTTGCTTCACTGGGCCAAGCTATCCCAGCTCTAGGCCCCAGTTTCACAAGGCAGCACTACTCTCCGTCTGTCCTCTTTCACTCCTGTCTCCAGACTAACCACTACTTCCTCCCTTCAGCCAGACTTAAGGAATGCTCCCTGAAGTTCCAGGTTCAGAGCTCCCCCTGCTGGCCGGAGGGAGAACTGTGTTGGGTGTTAACTTACTGGCCAATAGATCTCCCAATTACCTCCAGGCTCAGCATTAACCCTTTGGGAGGGCAATGCTGTTGTGGCGACCAGGTCCTGGGGCGCCACAAATGCAACGGATGCCGTTCAACACAAGTGTGAAAGTAGCCTTAGAGATGAAGTGAGAGCAAGTAATAGAGAGAAAGAAGTGCTGTGATGTGCTAAAGAACAGGCAGAAGCAGGAGGAAGACTGAAGTTGGTGACCTACAGAAGATTGTTACAGAGCAGTGCCCGGGAGATATATCAGCAGCGCCTCCGTATTCAGCAGGCAGACTCAGGTAGTGCAGAAGAAGATCAGTGCCTTATTCCGTCAATTCTGGGTTGATTGGGTGCAAACCCAGGGTAGCCTATCCTTAGGGGAGAAGCCACTTGCCTTAGACCCAGAGTGGAGAATCTGTATACTCCCAAGAGCCGGTGGGACTCTGTATATAGTTAGTATGGGAAGAGCCGTGTGATACTGAGAGGTTACTTTCAGGATACAGCGGGTAACGAACAAGGAACGAGACTACACTAAGTTCAACTGCAAACTCTTTATGTGAAGCCCCGCTAGTATGTGTCGGTGCAGTACCTTCAGGGACTCCACGTGGATGGAACAGTCTGGTCACAGGTAGGGAACCTTCTTTTAGGATTGTCGTGACGCCACTCTCAGTATTGCGGTCAGCGGGGACCGCCACTGCAGATTAAGGGATGCCTGGGGCTGATGGTGGGTGCAGTCAGTATATTAGCCCCCTGAGAGTGAGGCAAGCCCCAGGCCCCGGTGTATGTGTGTGGGACCACAGGTCGCAGAATGACTCAAACACAGTCCAAGAAGTCTTTCAACGTGTTTACTCACTGTTTGGAGGTCACGGTGAGATGCCCGGGCGACACTGTGATAACCAGGTTGAACCAGGAATTCCAGGAGGCCGTTCTGAGGGTAGCTGTCCACTCGCCTTCCTTGCACTCTTTCTGTTTTAGGAGGATCCTTTGCTTGAAGCGTGGTAGGACCCCTCCAGGGAAGCTGTTACCACCCTGCTCCCCTCTCTCTGGCTCGTCTGCCGGCAGCGTGGCCTTGGTGGGATGGCTTCTGGCCCTGTCCCCTTATGGGCCTGGTGATTGCTGCTTGGCTCAAGCTCTGTGTAGTCGTGGTGAGGGCATGAAGTACCCCCCCCCCCCCCACCTGTAGGTTAAGCAGCTCTGGATGATCTGCTGCCTGTACTGGGGACCTAGTTCCCCTTGTGTGCTCGGATACCGGGATCTCCGTACTCAGCCACCCTTCTCTCTGGATGATTTTCAGGCCGACCCACGGTACTCCTTTCTCCCCCGCTTTCAGCTACTGCACTCCTCAGGACCTGTCTGACACTAGAGCTCCTCTGCTCCCTTCCACACACTTCAACTTCTTCCTCCAGACTCCTTCTCCCCCTCTCTCTTCCTCTCTGTCCGGCTTCCTAGCAACCAGCCTCTGAACACACCCCTTGCTGGGAATTGAAAGTTAACCCCTACTGGTTACCCAAGGGTCCCTTCTAGTGGTGTGGGAGACCTGGTCACTATGTGTTTGTGTGTGCACCTCATCCTGGCCTTTGGAAATTACCTGGAAGCATTGTCCCCGCATGGGTGCAATACTCTGTGGTGCCTGACCAGGTCAGGGGCGCCACATTTATACCCTGGTAAGGGAAGCAGAAGGTGAACCTCAATATGAGAAGTGACTATTGACACCAATAAATGTACAAACACCCGGTTACCAAACCAGGATCAGTGTGCTGGGCCAGAGACTGATTCCAGTGGGACAGGAATCATCAGCAACAATTTACCTAACTAGGAACTTCCGGAAGCACTAGAAGGTGTAAATCACTGGGTGTAGTAAGGAACTGTCCCTGGACCAGCACACCCGGGGTTATACACCTGCTAGCAGAGATACACAAACAATAAGATTCAGTACTGCAGCAGTATGTAATAGACCTGGTCTGGCGCCAAAACACTAATGAGTCAGTGTGCACACTTGTCCGGAAAAAAAAAGATATAGGCCAGGCCTGAGCTCAGGACTCACTGTTACACAGATCACTTCAGGGCTTCGCTCCTTAGCAGTTCTCTCTGGCACCGACAATCACGGGGACAGTTCTCAGGCTCAAGTCACAGTTTGAACAGGAATGCCTCAGATGCAGATCAGCTGCAATCACAGTTTTGTCTCTCCCTGGCAACAGTCTATGAACATAGGCACTTATCTGCGTGGCCTTTCTTCACACAGCAATTAGCAAGCTATCTCCAGCAGTCCAGGAACTTGAGACCAACGCAGGGACAGGCAGCCACTACATTTCACTGTCTCTCTCAGTCTCTCCCCCCACTGCTTCTCACTTCATGTCCTTTTCACCTCACAGAATCCTCCTCTAGGACTGAGCAGACATCCCTCTGGTGGACAGGAGGAGACACTGCAGCTGGAGTATCATCAATATCAGCACTCACAGCTGTGTTGCACCGTGTGACAATGCCTGTAATGTACTTGTGCCTCTCCAAAGGAGAAGACCATAGTCTTCATAGTCATACAGAGTGTGTCTGTGATTCTTCAGGACCAAGACCGTCAGCCTGTGAAAAGAACCAGCAGCCCTCAAGTAAGCACACAACACTGGCTCCACCACACACCCCAACCCTGTTTCATGTAGTGCGTCGGGTGGGTGCACGACTACAACCCCCGGCCTCGAAGAACAGTAGAGGAAGCTCTGCTACACTGGTGTATAGGTGCTCAGAGGTAATAATAGCAAAAATAGAGGATAACCTCGGCACACTAAATCTCCCAATAAGAGTAAAAAGTCACACTGGATAGTAATGCAAAATAATTCTTTATTAGTCCTTTTTTGAAAAGTTGCATATATGTTTTGTGTCCAAATCAAAATACAAGTTGACGTTTCGGCCTGAGCCTTCGTCAGATTGGACTCAAGTAAGCACGCAACACTGGCTCCACCACACGCCCCAACCATGTTTCATGTAGTGCGTCGGGTGGGTGCACGACTACAACCCCCGGCCTCGGAGAACACCTGAACCGACCCTACACATGGTTACGAACACTAGCAACTAATTAAAGAGTTGGTCCACTACACAGCATAGTGGCCACACATCGATGTATAGTCCATACAGAAGGCTTTTCTCAAATATCTTGAGTAGTCAATACTGCCTGTGAGCGATGCTATTGCGGACCACTCATCCCCATCACATGACTCCCCGGGCTCTGTGACCTCTGAGATCTGGTGATGTCACATCAACTTCCAGTTGACCTGACATCACCGAGGCGGGTCCCAGTCTCCCCTTGTGACTTGGTTGTTGGTGGATTTCACCGCTCGTCACAACCTGGCATTGCTTCTGCTTGCGGTTCTCTGCAGCAGAGAGAGTGCATGAGATGATGGACTGTAATGAGTGGTGAAACTCCGCCAACACCTCAGTCACACACGGAGACTGGGGCCCGTCTCGGTGATATTGGAAGTTGACATGACATCACCAGATCTCCGAGGTCATGGAGCCCGGTGGGGGTCATGTCATGGGGATAAGTGGATCACAAGAGCGCCGCTCATAGGCACAATTGACTACAAAAGGCATTTGAGAAAAACCTTCTTTATGAGCTTTACATCGATGTATGGTCACTATGCTGTATTGTTTACCACCACTAAGGTCCTGCAATGCCCTGCACAGGAGGTAAGTGACAGTGCATCAGAAGAACTATTCTACATTTCTAATTGAAGGAATTTGCTAATATTATTATTATTTCACCTACTACATATTAGTATAGGATTTTGGAGATGGGAATACCCCTTTAAGGTAGGCTGGAAACATTTTCAGTAAAATACCTAAAGCTGGAAAAATCCTCAGTAAAATATCGACACTGTTGTACTCCGTGGGGGTCTGTCCAGCATTGCTGATGTCCATCATGTAATAAACCCAGCTGTTATGTCTCTCCTGGCGAAATGAAATCTCGAAGCTCTTGGGCCAGATGTGAGTTTTTTTGTGCAGCACGGACAGATGGCATTGGTGCAGTGGAGTAAAACAAGTGAAAGCAATGGAGGCAGTAATGGCTGGAGGAGTAGAGAGGTAGACAAAGACGCTAGAGACAGCACTAAACACCCTGCCTAACCAGCCCTTTATTGTGTTTTACATCTAATTACATGTTTATAAAAGTCTTTATAAAACATGCTTTTAGTGTGCTATTTAGGGTTTTGACTAGTCAATGGTGCTTTAGTTTCCCCAGACTAGTTGGCCTTCTCAGCCTATTATTTCTCCCCTGTGGGTGTGATAACATGATTTGCCAGAGTCAGCGTCATGACCAACTCCTACAAATCTTGCGCATGCGCACTGCTTACTTCACAACATCATTGTGCCTCTGATGCCGGGTGTATGTGTCCCAGCTTCAGAGAGGAACACAGCGCATGCATGGAAGTGAGATGAAAGCTCCTTTCTGAAGCCATGTACACGCAGCTTCAGCAGCACAGTGGCGTTGCAAAGAAAACGGCACACATACGCGAGATTTGCAGAGAGCTGATGATGATACAGGGGTGTGATAACATGTTGAGAGGGACAATTAGTCTGGGGAAACTAATGCCCCAATGACTAAAAGCCTAATTAGCATATTAGAACCAGGGTTTAGAAAAAATTGTTTTAAACATGCGATTAGGTGTAAAACACAATAAAGGTCTGGTTAAACAGGGTATTTAGTAATAAATATACCAATACTGGTGGGTTGGAGGGCATGGGGGACCTGTCAGGTTCTCTTTAAGTTTGGACGCTAACTACTTGAATACTCAGCTGGCATGCTGCTGCCTGCACCTGTCGATTAGGTCCGGGAGTCTGACCTCAGAGTTGCACTCTATATAATATATAGGAATATGTTAGGGCCAGGTGGACGGGCAGACCCAGGAGGTGGATCCACTGGGCTGAACACCTCACCGAGGGCAAGGTGCCCGGTAGCCGGAGCACTAGCAGGACAGTCCGTTTAGAGGAGTGGAGTAAAGAAGTCCCTGGGACCACGGGGTCTCTGATGGTAGTCCGTGTGACGGAGCTCAGGTTCGGAGGCCGAGATGTCGTCAGGCAGAGTCCGGAACCAATGGAGCGAGAAGACGGGTCACCACAGGGATCGGAGATGGGAGGAGCTGACGGGATGGCAGGCCGTCACTGTTCGGGGTTCGGGTATCGTCAGGACCGGTTGGCGAGGCAGGGTCGGCTCTACGAGAGAGATAGGTGAGTATATCACAGACACAAGGAGACCTGACTCCTAGCTTAGAAAACACGAAGAACAGGCCCCGCCCACTTGGAAAGGATCCCCCTATATACCCAGTACCTGATCCTTCAATATCCTGTTGGAGGACACTGGCCCTTTAAGAAAGGGTCAATGATCGCGCGCGCGCCCTAATGCGCATGCGCGAGGCCCGGGTGCCAGAAGCCACGGCAGGGAGCGGTGAACAGGAGGCAGGGGAGCCGGCCTGGAGCAGAGCTGCCGACGGGCGCCGGGAGCGGGGACCGAGCCGCCTGGGGAGCGCAGGTGATGGGGGCTGGAGGCTGTGGAGCGGGGGACGCCTGATAGAGGAGCCGGGGAGCGAGGCAGGGAAGCCGGGGAGCGTGGCAGGTGAGCCGGGGAGTGAGGCAGGGGAGCCGGGAAGCAAGGCAGGGGACTGTTAGGGCCAGGTGGACGGGCAGACCCAGGAGGTGGATCCACTGGGCTGAACACCTCACCAAGGGCAAGGTGCCCGGTAGCCGGAGCACTAGCAGGACAGTCCGTTTAGAGGAGTGGAGTAAAGAAGTCCCTGGGACCACGGGGTCTCTGATGGTAGTCCGGGTGACGGAGCTCAGGTTCGGAGGCCGAGATGTCGTCAGGCAGAGTCCGGAACCAATGGAGCGAGAAGACGGGTCACCTCAGGGATCGGAGATGGCAGGAGCTGACGGGATGGCAGGCCGTCACCGTTCGGGGTTCGGGTATCGTCAGGACTGGTTGGCGAGGCAGGGTCGGCTCTACGAGAGAGATAGGTGAGTATATCACAGACACAAGGAGACCTGACTCCTAGCTTAGAAAACACGAAGAACAGGCCCCGCCCACTTGGAAAGGATCCCCCTATATACCCAGTACCTGATCCTTCAATATCCTGTTGGAGGACACTGGCCCTTTAAGAAAGGGTCAATGGCCGCGCGCGCGCGCCCTAATGCGCATGCGCGAGGCCCGGGTGCCAGAAGCCAGGGCAGGGAGCGGTGAACAGGAGGCAGGGGAGCCGGCCTGGAGCAGAGCTGCCGACGGGCGCCGGGAGCGGGGACCGAGCCGCCTGGGGAGCGCAGGTGATGGGGGCTGGAGGCTGTGGAGCGGGGGACGCCTGATAGAGGAGCCGGGGAGCGAGGCAGGGAAGCCGGGGAGCGTGGCAGGTGAGCCGGGGAGCGAGGCAGGGGAGCCGGGAAGCAAGGCAGGGGACCCGGGGAGCGTGACAGAATAGATCCCTCTGTGTGTAATGACTCTATATAATATATAGGAATAGGTCCCTCTGTGTGTAATGACTCTATATAATATATAGGAATAGATCCCTCTGTGTGTAATGACTCTAATATATAGAAATAGATCACTCTGTGTGTAATGGCTCTACATAATATATAGGAATAGATCCCTCTGTGTGTAATGACTCTATATATTATATGCGTTTCCCTTTTTGTATTGAAGTATTGAAATAAATTTTCTTTTTGATGATATTCTAATTTAGTGAGATGCACTTGTATACAGTATGCCTCTAGAAAGTCAATACACAAGTATTCTGTATGCTCGATGTGATATTCAGTCCATAGCCGACTATACAAGTTTTCTTCCAGACTGAAAGTTACATATGATTTGTATTTTGCGTCTGATCCGGGTAATCCCATTAGCGCCTCGGTTATAGGCAGGAGACACTGCTGTGCGTTAAGCAACAAGTTCAGGTCCATCATTCGTCTTTCAGGTCCTAAATGTCCAGTCGACCTCCCAGATGAACGTCTGCAGATAAATGAGGCACAATCAGCGGCCGGTCCACAGCACTCACTACAATGAAACATAATGTGCGTTGAGCTACAATCCAGGTCCTGCTTCTATTTCCCCCTTAAATAAGGATCACTATTGCGGTATAATGGTTGCGCCCCGCTCCCTTTGTTTATTACCGTGCAATTAAAATGGAGCATTGGTCACTGATGCATTGCAAAGATATCTCCTGGGGAAGTCGGGAGCAGTGGGAAGTTGTCATCAAGTGCAATGCAGTAACCTGTTATCTGCGCCCCGAGATGTTCGCAAATGGATAACCAACACAGCAAAGAGTACAAAGGCAATCAAGTAAACCCATTACAGTCAGTGCGAGGGAAGCTTTTATAGTCTTACAGGACAGTAGGGGACCCATTTGGCCACTTCTATGAACTTTCAAAAGAAAAAATTGCTGTAACTCCTAGTAACCCGCTAACTAGTGCAATTTCAATCAGAGATACACTCAATTCTCACAAGCTGATAGCAGCCTGCGGTTATAATCCCACACAGAAGAACAGATCTCTGTATTTTATTTCTTGGGTGGCGAGGAGGGGGGAGAGGTGTAATAGGCTTGAATTGGAAACAACATTCATTTTTTCTCTTATGGTTTTGTGATACCTTTATATAAAGTGTGCGGTGCTAAAATGAACAGATATAATTGGAGAAAGATATTTTTTGCTGGAATACACAACAGCTACAGGCTTATGCTAAATTTAGGGGGACTGTGTTTAGCAGACAGCAGATGGCGCTGTGTTAGTTGAAAATGTGTGTTAGGTCTGTTTCACACGTCAGTGAAAAATACAGATGTCTTCACTGAAGTGTAAAACACGCACATGTCACTTCATGTGCCGTGATTCACGGCACATGTGGGTTGTCTATGTGCGATCCGGGCTTCGTTATCCGTGGTCCATGATTGCACATAGCGATCAACTCACCTGTGCCCGCTCCCGCTCTCCATGGTGCTGAACGCTCCCGAGATGCAGCATCCGGCCGGCGCTGACCTCCGCAGCAGCTACTTCCGGGTCGGCTGTGTCGTGCATTCATGAATATGCGCAATTGTAATGAGCCGGCTCAGAAGCAGCAGACAGCACAGGCTGCACAGAGCGTCGCTGGAGAAGGGGAGTATGTGTCGCGGGCGGAGGAGGGGACGCCGCGCTCTCCCACTGCTCGGGTCCGGCTGCCGCGGCCTGCTGCTGCTCGGTGGCTCGAGCGATGGGCCGGATCCCGGGGACTCGAGCGGCGCTCCTCGCCCATGAGTGAAAGGGGATTGGTTGTTGGGATAGTTTATTGTCCGTGACGCCACCAACGGCTGTGGTGATTAAGTGGACACCACCGCTGCTCTGTCTGGGGAGCACGGGAGTGATGGTATGGAGCAGCCAGTTGTTGGTTTGCCCCTCCGTGGGTAGGGGGTTTGGTGGTCCCGGGGCCCAGTGATGGGGTTGGTATGGTGGACAGGCGGGTATGGGGCCTGAGGAGGTGCAGGGGGCGCAGGGGCAGCGCTGTGCCGCACGGCACGGAGGTACTCACTCAGCCAGTAAACACGACACAGTTCTCGGTAAACAAACGGCTGGTTGGACGGGTCCCTCGGACAGTTACGGTGCTGATGTTCCCTGCAGTTAGCGGTGACGGTCTCTTCCCTGCTCCTATGTAAAGTCTTTTTGGTAGCGATGGGTTCCCACCGGTTACCCGCTCCCCGACCTGGACATGAGCCGGAGGAGCCCCTCTCTTGCCCGCAGGCGCTGGCCCTGGGAAACTGGTGCCTTGGCGGTGGCGGTGTCTCCCCTTAACGGTCGGACTGTTGCCTTCAATCGGGACTTGGTTGTTAGGAGACAGAGGTCCCCTTCACTGACGGATTTGGCAAATTATGGCGACTCCTAGCCTTGCCGGGATCCGAAAGGCCCCTGCCCTGGTGCTGACTGTTCTTCGTATACCGCTCCGGTACCGCCGGGTCACCACCCGTCCGCGGTCCTTCTGGCAACCTCCAAGCAGTCCCCCTGCAGACTACCACCGCCGTCTGCTGACCTTGCTGTCTCAGTCCGGGGCACACACCCGGACCAACTTCAGGCTTTCTTAACTGTTCCTTTTCTGTCACTACTCTCAAGCTCCTCTACCACTTCCTTCTCAGACCCTAGTCTGACTTCAACTGCCTGGTTTTCCCACCTCCAGGGCTGTGAACTCCTCGGTGGGCGGAGCCAACCGCCTGGCCCACCCCCTGGTGTGGACATCAGCCCCTGGAGGAAGGCAACAAGGATTTTAGGTTAGCCTTGGTGTACCTGCCGGGAATGTGGGGTGCATGTGATGTTGTGACCTGTGACCCCTGGCTTGCCCAGGGCGTCACATATGAAATGATTTTTATTTTTAATGTAAGTGTTTTTCTGGTGCGTGTTTCATGTGTGGTCCGTGGGACATCCGTGATGCCAGAAAAAAATGGACATGTCTCCGTGCGGCAATCCCGGACACGTGTGTACGCCGCACGGAGACACGTGCAGTGATAAATCACTGATGTGTGAGCAGAGCCATTGATTATAATGGGTCTGCGTATGTCAGTGATTCTGGTACCTATAAAAAAAAGCACAAACGTACCAGAATCATTGAGGTCGGAAACAGGCCTTATAGAGCAGAGATGAGCAAACATTTGGAAGTTCTGTTCAGCGGGTCAGAGCCGGACTTTTTTAAAGTTGTAGACCTGGACTTGACCTGAACTTCATTTAAAGTTGGGTCTCCAGCCATAAGCAGATCACTTCCGGGGGAGGGTGGGAGGGCAATATTCCATTTTTTTTTTTTGTGTGGTGCACACTACATCCGATCACGCTGTTGTTACTCCCAGTTCAAATACTACAAGCGGCTCACACTGGGCCGCGCACTGAGTGTACCCGAGCACAGCAATGCTCGAGCGAGTGGTTTGCAACTCCGAACCCAAACTCTGGGTTGTTTTGGAAAATTCTCTGTTCAGTAAGAACTCTGAACATCGGGTTCGCTCATCTCTATTAAAGGGTAACTGTTCCTTTGAGAAACTTTACAGAATGCGTACAAGGATTAACACTATGGTTCTGATTCATTAAAGGGACTCAGTGTGCTAAAAAAAAGGAGTGAAAACCAAGGATCTCCCTTTGTGTGCATTGCTGTGAATGGGAGAACTCATAGCAACTATTTTCCACCCACCAGCTCAGAGTAGACTGCAATTGATAGATAGTTCTGGTGAAAATGCTGTTAAAGGGGTTGAAGTGTTTGCGGTGGAAAACTTCCATAAAACACTTTGAACAGTTGCAAATTTTTGCATAACACACAGTTTCAAGAAATTCTGCCAAAATTGGTGGTGCTGAAGAGGAGCCAAGGTGGGATTGGGTGTGGCTTTGCCCGATGCAGGTGGGAAGGAGCACTTAAGTGTTTGGTCACGCCATGATGCACTGAGCGTCAGTACTTGGTGGGAACAGTCGTTCTGTGCTGACAGAGTCCCTTTAAGACTAGCATTTCATACACCAGTTTTAATGGGGAGCGAGTAGAAATAAGATGCACCAAATTCTTTAGGCGGTGCACACGACTTAATCAATTTGGTGCAACGTATCACTAACATGTGTCTCCGTACACCTTGCCAGAAATGTTACTCCATTCGGGAGACAGGAGTAACATAACCTTTCTGGCATAAGAAACGCCTGAATTGCATGAATTTGTTGGACCAGCAAAGCCACCTCAGTCCTGTTCGACTCCTCTCCAGTCCTTCACTACGTCATACACACTCGCCAGGATTGAGGTCCAGCGCAGTCGCATTTTGATCTGCTCTGAATAGGGCAGATCAAAGTATTGTAGTGTGCCTGAGCAAGACCTCAATGCCGGCTAGTGTGGATGACGTAGGATGCATCATGCACCCAGGCTTCAGAAGAAGGAGGACAAAGATGGCCGAAAGAGGAGGCGCTGGTACCAGAGAACAGAGACACCCATTCGACCAGTCTGCACCGAGCCGACCATTTAGGTGAATATTATAAAGTCATTTTTATGTTCTACACAGCGGCCTGCGCTCTTATATACAGCATGTTAGAATGCTGTATATAAGAGCCCACTGGTGGTGAATGCAGCTAATAGGCCCCAAAACTAGTGACAAGTTCCCTTTAACACAGCGCCCTCTGCTGTCTGCAGGCCCCCTCCCTATAGCATAAGCCTGCAGTTGTTGTATATTCCAATAAAAAGATTTTTCCACAGTTAATTTGGAACAATTAAAACTATTTACACCAACTTTTACCTGAAAACACTGTTAAATATTGGCCCTTTTATCTGCATTTTCACCAGTTTTCTATTCTATATGAATATGAAAAATGGAATGAAAAGCAATCAAAATGTTACAAAAAAACCTAGAGCTCAGCATACAAAAAACCCTGCGCACAGCTCCACCTAATAGCGTATTTTATTTAAAAAAAAAATAAGGGTCTTAGAAAATGCTAACAAAAAACAAAATGTTTCATATTTTTTTTTTTTACTATCAATGTATAATTAATTTTTAAAGTTTGATATCTCCGTAATTGAATGGACCTGGAGAATCATTCTGCCAGGGCAGTCACTTTTACCACACAATGAACAATGTAAAAGAAAAACCACTCCAAAATATGGCAGAATTCCTCTTTTTTTTCATCATTCACCTGACATGGAGTTATTTTTTCCCCCCAATTTTTCACTATATTGTATGGTAAAATGAATGGTATTATTCCATGATGACTATGGAATAACAGGGACTCCTAAACTGTCTCTCAAACTAGGGGGCCTATGCTATCCCTAATCTCAGAGATACTCCTGATGGTGATGATACCTGAGTATTTGTCACGCTCCCCGGGTCCTCACCCCCGCTCCCCGGCTCACCTGCCACGCTGCCCGCTCCTCAGCCCCCGGATTCCGTCCGTCCCAGGCCCCCTGGTCCCCGATCCCGGCGCCCGACGGCTTCCCAGGACCTGGCCGGCTCTCCTGCGTCCTCCTCTCAGCCTCCTTCCCTGGCTTCTGGCACCCGGGCGGCGCGCATGCGCGTTAGGGCGCGCGCGCGGTCACTGACCCTTTCTTAAAGGGCCAGCGTCCATTAACAGGAAATGAGGTTGAACAGGTACTGGGTATAAAGGGGGTTATTGTCCAAGGGGGCGGGGCCTGATCTTCGTGTTCCCTGAGCTAGGAGTCAGGTCTCCTGGTGTTTATGTGCCTGTACTCACCTATCTCTCTTTGTAGAGCCGTACCTGCCTCGCCATCCAGTCAGCCGTATCCTGAACCCCGCACACTGTCCGTCTGCCATCTGACAGTCCGTACCATCTCGGATCCCTGCGGTGACCCGTCATCTCGCTCCTGAGGTTCCGGACCCCGCCTGATATCATCTCGGCTTCCGAACCTGAGCTACGTCACCAGGACTACCATCTGTGACTCCGTGGTCCCAGGGACTCCTCCGCTGCCTTCACTTGCACGGACTGTTCTGCTGCCCATCAGTGCTTCAGCTGCCGGACTCCCTACCACCATCTTCGAGTTCGGTCCAGTGGATCCACCTCCTGGGTCTGCCTGACCGCCCGGCCGTGACAGTAAGATCAGGCCATGGATCCCGCTGCAGCACTAGCGGCCTTGCAAGAGGAACTCCAACGTCAGCATGAAGTCCAGACCCGCATGTTGCAATTTATGACCTCCGTGGACACCCGCCTGTACACGTTACAAGCATCAATGACGCCTGCGGCACCCAGGTCCCCAGCTAGGCAAGCCATGGCTCCCGCACCAGTGGCAGCCTCTTCAGATGCTTCCCGTCTCCGTTTGGCGTCACCACCTCGTTATGCTGGAGATCCCAAGACCTGCAGGGGCTTCATAAACCAGTGTTCCCTTCATTTCACGCAGCTGCCACATCTGTTCGCCTCTGACCAAGCCAAGGTCGCCTTTATAATGTCTCATCTGGAGGGCGAGGCGCTGGCGTGGATGAACCCCTTGTGGGAGAAGGAGGACCCCATGACCAAGAACCTTCAAGACTTCCTGCAGGTCTTTCGCAGCACCTTCGACGAGCCGGGACGCGCCTCTGCGTCTGCTTCATCCCTCCTCCGCCTACGTCAAGGAACACTGACGGTGGGCCAATATGCCATCCGTTTCCGTACTTTGGCTTCTGAACTCGGGTGGAATAATGAGGCCCTGACAGCCGCCTTCTGGGAAGGACTCTCGAGTCGCATCAAGGATGAGTTGGCGGGTCGTGACGTGCCCTCCACCCTAGATGCCCTGATTGCCCTAGCCACTCGAGTGGACATTCGTTTCCAGGAACGCTCCAAAGAGCTGTCTCGTGAGAGACGTGCAGTACGGCACTCCCCTCCTCCACAGAAGTCCTCTGTGCCTCACTCATCAACAGCTGGGATTCCTGTCCACGAGCCCATGCAGGTTGACCGAGTACGACAGTCAGACCAACGTAGAGCAGAGCGGCTCGCCAAAGGCCTCTGCTTTTACTGCGGAGAGGGCACTCATCTCTTACGCTCCTGTCCGGAAAGGCCGGGAAACTCCAAAGCCTAGGGTTGGTAGGAGAGGCCACCCTAGGTGCTGGGACTCTCTCAGACCCAGTTATGTGGACGGTACAAGTGTCAACAGGAGAGACGCGCTTCACGGCTGAGGCATACCTCGACTCCGGAGCAGCAGGCAATTTTATCCAGCAGGCCACGGTGGACAAGTACCAGCTGCCTGTTACTCCACTCGATAAGCCCCTAGTGATTGCCTCGGTGGATGGGAGACCCCTCTCTGATACCATCTCCTGGATCACCAAGCCGGTGGAATTGCGTATAGGTGCTCTGCACACCGAGAACATCGCTCTCTACGTCCTTCCACACATGTCCCATCAAATCCTGCTGGGACTTCCTTGGTTGCGGACACACGAACCATCAGTCAGCTGGGGTACGGGCGAAATCACTCGTTGGGGCTCTGCCTGTCATGAGAGATGTCTAAAGTCCCTACAACCAATCCGACGTCCCCCGGCTCCAGAGAACCTACCGGAACTGCCCTCGGCCTATTGGTCCTTCGCGGACGTTTTTGACAAGAAGGAGTCTGAGGTACTTCCGCCACACCGTCCCTACGATTGCGCCATCGACCTGCTCCCAGGAACAACACCACCTCGAGGACGGATATATCCGTTGTCTCCAGCTGAAACCAGGGCCATGTCCACATACATCACGGAAAGCCTGGCAAAGGGATTCATCCGGAGATCCTCCTCTCCTGCGGGAGCAGGCTTCTTCTTCGTTAAGAAGAAAGAGGGTGACCTTCGCCCATGCATTGACTACCGGGGCTTGAATCAGATCACCATAAAAAACAAGTACCCCCTACCGCTCATCCCCGAATTGTTCGACCGGCTCAGAGGAGCCCGTGTGTTCACCAAACTGGATCTTCGGGGTGCCTACAACCTAGTTCGTATCCGCTCTGGGGACGAATGGAAGACCGCGTTTAATACTCGCGACGGGCACTACGAATACTGCGTGATGCCCTTCGGTCTGTGTAACGCTCCTGCCGTATTCCAAGAACTGGTGAACGACATTTTCCGGGACCTCCTCTACCTCTGTGTAGTAGTTTATCTGGATGACATCCTTGTCTTCTCTCCGGACCTCCAGACCCACAGAGAGAACGTAAAGCTGGTTCTACAAAGACTGAGAGAGAATCGTCTCTACGCCAAATATGAGAAGTGCGTCTTTGAGCAGTCTTCTCTTCCTTTCCTGGGATACATCATCTCGGGTACTGGGTTGCAGATGGATCCAAAGAAGGTCTCCTCCATACTCAACTGGCCTCCTCCTTCTGGACTGAAGGCAATCCAACGGTTCCTGGGATTCGCCAACTACTACCGCCAGTTTATCCCGCACTTCTCCGCCCTGACTGCTCCTCTCTCCGCTTTGACCAAAAAGGAGGCTAAACCAAAGGACTGGTCACCTGCGGCCGACGCCGCATTTTGCTCTTTGAAGCGAGCTTTCGCCTCCTCTCCTGTACTCCACCGACCGGAGTTAAACCGCCAGTTCACCTTGGAGGTGGATGCCTCCTCCTCAGGAGCCGGAGCAGTGCTCATGCAAAAATCCTCCTCCGGGAAGATGGTGACTTGCGGTTTCTTTTCTAAGAGCTTCTCAGCACCTGAACGGAATTACACCATCGGTGACCGAGAATTATTGGCGGTCAAACTAGCTCTGGAGGAGTGGCGTTACCTCCTGGAAGGAGCAGTGTACCCCGTGACCATCTACACGGACCACAAGAACCTGGAATACCTGCGGTCCGCTCAGCGACTGAACCCACGGCAAGCCAGGTGGTCCTTATTCTTTGCCAGGTTTGACTTCCAGCTCCACTTCCGACCCGCGGACAAGAATGTACGCGCCGATGCCTTGTCTAGGTCCCTCATGCCCATGGAGCAGGAGGAAGAGACTACCCAACCTATCATCCCTCCTAGCAAGATTGTTCCGGTGGCTCCCGTCACTCTGGCCCAAATACCACCCGGGAAGACCTATGTCTCGGAGACCGACAGGCTAAAAGTGTTACACTGGGGTCATGCCTCAAAAACAGCCGGCCATGCAGGCCAGAAGAGAACATGGGGTGCGATTGTACGCCATTACTGGTGGCCATCCCTTCGCACTGACGTCGCCGCCTTTGTCTCTGCCTGCTCCTCTTGTGCCAGGAACAAGACGCCCAAACACCTGCCCTATGGCCGTCTTCTGCCTCTACCGATACCCTCAGTTCCGTGGCAACACATAGCTATGGACTTTATTACGGACTTGCCATTGTCATCCGGACACACAGTCATATGGGTCGTGGTGGATCGGTTCTCTAAAATGGCCCATTTCGTCCCTATGGCTGGACTGCCCTCTGCTCAGGAACTCGCGGACGCCTATATACAACACATCTTCCGCTTGCATGGCTTTCCATTACACATCGTATCAGACAGAGGAACTCAGTTCACTTCCCGCTTCTGGAGGGCTCTCTGTAACCATCTGGGAGTGACTCTGGACTTTTCATCTGCATACCATCCTCAGTCTAATGGCCAGGTAGAGAGGGTCAATCAAATCTTGACCTCTTTCTTACGTCACTACGTCAATGCCCATCATGACGACTGGTCCGCCCTTCTACCTTGGGCTGAATTCTCCCACAACCACCACTTCAGTGAGTCGTCCTCCAGCTCTCCCTTCCATGTTGTTTACGGGCTTCAGCCTTCCATCCCATTGCCTGTATCCCCCTCTTCGGATGTCCCTGCTGCGGATACAGTAGCCCGTGACTTTGCAAACATTTGGGACTCTGTCAAATCGTCCCTTGGGCGTGCTTCCCTGCGGATGAAAAGACACGCCGACAAGAGACGTCTGGACCCTCCGTGTTTCTCTCCTGGAGACCTCGTCTGGCTTGCTTCCCAGTACGTCCGCCTGAAGATACCATCATACAAGCTGGGTCCTCGCTACATTGGGCCGTTTAAAGTCCTCAGCAAGATCAATGAGGTTTCCTACAAGCTACAGCTCCCGGCCACGATGAGGATACCCAACTCATTCCACGTCTCCCTGCTCAAGCCGGTTATCCTTGGTCCCTTCTCCGATGCTGCCAGTCCGGCCCCTCCACCTATTGCCGATGACGACATCTATGCGGTAAGGGATATCGTGGCCATGAAGACCGTACGAGGTCGGCAGTTCTTCCTGGTGGACTGGGAAGGGTATGGTCCTGAGGATAGGTCTTGGGAGCCCAGGGAGAACGTGGGCACTCCTCTTATCCGTGCCTTCATGTCCCGGTTGCGGGGTGGGGGGCGTGGGGGGGGGGGGTACTGTCACGCTCCCCGGGTCCTCACCCCCGCTCCCCGGCTCACCTGCCACGCTGCCCGCTCCTCAGCCCCCGGATTCCGTCCGTCCCAGGCCCCCTGGTCCCCGATCCCGGCGCCCGACGGCTTCCCAGGACCTGGCCGGCTCTCCTGCGTCCTCCTCTCAGCCTCCTTCCCTGGCTTCTGGCACCCGGGCGGCGCGCATGCGCGTTAGGGCGCGCGCGCGGTCACTGACCCTTTCTTAAAGGGCCAGCGTCCATTAACAGGAAATGAGGTTGAACAGGTACTGGGTATAAAGGGGGTTATTGTCCAAGGGGGCGGGGCCTGATCTTCGTGTTCCCTGAGCTAGGAGTCAGGTCTCCTGGTGTTTATGTGCCTGTACTCACCTATCTCTCTTTGTAGAGCCGTACCTGCCTCGCCATCCAGTCAGCCGTATCCTGAACCCCGCACACTGTCCGTCTGCCATCTGACAGTCCGTACCATCTCGGATCCCTGCGGTGACCCGTCATCTCGCTCCTGAGGTTCCGGACCCCGCCTGATATCATCTCGGCTTCCGAACCTGAGCTACGTCACCAGGACTACCATCTGTGACTCCGTGGTCCCAGGGACTCCTCCGCTGCCTTCACTTGCACGGACTGTTCTGCTGCCCATCAGTGCTTCAGCTGCCGGACTCCCTACCACCATCTTCGAGTTCGGTCCAGTGGATCCACCTCCTGGGTCTGCCTGACCGCCCGGCCGTGACAGTATTCTTCCTTGCCCTGTTCCTGACCAGTCCTGATCTGATTCCCCCTCACTCTCTCCCCAGGTTGTAGGCTTGTCGGAAGAGGTGGGTCTTCAGGTTCCTTTTGAAGCTTGTCAAAGTAGGCGAGAGTCTAATGTGTTGTGACAGAGCATTCCAGAGTATGGGGGAGGCACGGGAGAAATCTTGGATGCGATGGTGGGAAGAGGAGATAAGAGGAGAGTAGAGAAGGAGATCTTGTGAGGATCGAAGGTTACGTGCAGGTAAGTACCGGGAGACTAGATCAGAGATGTAGGGAGGAGACAGGTTGTGGATGGCTTTGTAGGTCATGGTTAGGGTTTTGAACTGGAGTCGCTGGGCAATGGGAAGCCAGTGAAGGGATTGGCAGAGAGGAGAGGTCGGGGAGTAGTGGGGGGGACAGGTGGATTAGTCGGGCAGCATAGTTTAGAATAGATTGTAGGGGTGAGAGACTGTTAGAAGGGAGGCCACAGAGCAGGAGGTTGCAATAATCCAGGCGGGAGATAATAAGGGCATGTACTAGGGTAGGACACATGCAAGCAGGGGAGGGTTAAAAAAAAGCTCAAAAACAATAAAAAATAACCTGGTTGGGAAAGGGTTAAATCTATATCTGTGTAAAGGATTTGTAACTCTTTCAGAAAGGCAAAATCTCAGAGATTGATGGTTTCGATTTAAATGCCTGAGCACATGTAGATTAGTTTTAGTAAATCCAATGAAGCTAATCTGTGGCTTTTCAGGAGAAATTTGATTTTTTTTTTTATTTCCGGAGCATGTGAATTTTGCATAAAAATCTCCTGTATACATAGAATGTGAGCATAATTGCTTGGGATTTGTTCCGGATTTAAGTAAAGCATACATGCATAAAGCTAAAGAAAATTCACCCTGTGAGCATACCCTGACAATCGCCTTTGTTTCTTGTATTATTCGAGATGACTTTTATAATTTACTACAAGTGATTCTCTTTTTGAAGAGCGTAATAATAATCTTCATCCTTGTGACTTAACAGTCGGCTTTGGAGGCTTCGGTTGGTTGCACTGATGGGATGGACATGTAAGTCATCAGAGACCAACAAGTGCGGCACACCATCAATGCGAAGAGCGTTTCACTGGAGATCCAAGGCAACCATGTTTTCAAAACGCAGAAAAGCTTGAGATTCCAGCAGGACATAAATAAAAAATGTGTGATGTTAGAAATGGGATCATGAAACACATCAAAAGCTGAATCTTTAGGAAAAATATATAATTTTTATTTATTCTAACCAATCTTTTAAGTTATGGCCTTCAAATAAGGGATTGAGGTCATCAGAGAAAACATGGAACCAAGTCAAGACTTATTCATGCAACGGACATGGGAGGAAATCAAACTAAAAATCGTGACTCTTTATCAACACAAAGCCCAAGATATACATTTTACATTCTTGAAATTGGACTTTCCTCCTTCTTAAGGCCCCGTCACACGCAACGACTTATGTAACGATATATCGCAGGGGTCACGGATTCCGTGACGCACATCCGGCATCGTTAGCGACGTCGTTGCGAGTGACACCAACGAACGGCCGTTAACGATCAAAAATAGTCACCTTATCGTTGATCGTTGACACGTCATTCATTTTCAAAATATCATTGATTGGTGAGGTCGCAGGTTGTTCGTCGTTCCCGAGGCAGCACACATCGCTACATGTGACACCGCGGGAACGACGACCTGCAGCTTACCTGCAGCCGCCGGCAATGTGGAAGGAAGGAGGTGGGCGGGCTGTTACGGTCGCTCATCTCCGCCCCTCTGCTTCTATTTGGCGGACGCTTAGTGACGCCGCTGTGATGTCGCACAAACCGCCCCCTTAGAAAGAAGGCGGTTCGCCGGCAACAGCGACGTCGCTAAGCAGGTATGTCCGTGTGACTGCTCCAAACGATTTTGTGCACCACGGGCAATGATTTGCCTGTGACGCACAAACGACGGGGGTGGGTACGCTCGCTAGCAATATCGTTAACGATATCGCTGCGTGTAACGGGGCCTTTAGGCCATCACGTTCTAGACCAGTGGTGGTCAACCTTGCCCAGAAGAAGGCATCATGCTTAGCAAAGGTGTAAACATATAGGGCTACTTATATATGACTGATATCACCTGGGCTACATCGTGGATATTAATGGTAGATATGGAGAATGGAAACCCAGTTGGAGTCTTTTATACATAAGAGACATAACCAAGCAATATCTCACTACAAAGTCTAAGGGGTACTTTGCACGTTGCAACATCGTTACTGCGATATCGTGGGGGTCAAATCGAAAGTAACGCACATCCGGCGCCAGTAACGACGTCGCAACGTGTAAGGCCTAGGAGAGAAGATGAACGAGCGTGAAACAGTCAAAAATCGATGATCTGTGTCACGTCCGTCATTTTCATAATGTCGATGCGTCCGCAGGTACAATGTTGTTTGTCGTTCCTGGAGCTCCACACATCGCTGTGCGTGAAGCCGCAGGAGCGAGAAACATCTCCTTACCTGCGCCTGCCGTCCACCGGCAATGCGGAAGGGAGAAGGTGGGTGGGATGTTTACATCCCGCTCATCTTCACCCCTCCGCTTCTATTGGCCGGCCGATTAGTGACGTCGTGGTGACGTCGCTGTGATGCCGAACGCACCACCTCCTTGAACGAGGGATTCTTCGTCAGTCACAGCGACGTCGCCGACCAGGTAAGTGCGTGTGAAGCTGCCGTAGCGATAATGTTCGCTACGGCAGCTATCACAAGATATGGCATGTGCGACGGGGGCGGGTACTATCGCGCTCAGCATCGCTATCATCGGCTAGCGATGTCACAGCGTGCAAAGTACCCCTAAAGCTTAGCTGTTAGCTAGATAGCTGTTATGTAGATGTTAGGTGCTCTATAGCATTATGATTTAGGATTTATGTAGTTAAGTTATTTGGGCACTGTATGGCATTGTGATATGGAAAGATGTAACGCTGATATTTAGGGGATTTTATTTTAGAAATTGTCTACAAATTGAGGAACATTTCACTGGTGATGAAGACACGGCTCGTACATAGTTTGGTCTCGGCTTGTACATAGTCTAGTCTTTTCTGTAGTCACATATGGATACGAAACCTGGATGTTAAAGAAACAAGACAGAAGAATAATCAACACCTTTGAAATGTGCTGGAGAAGGAGGTTATCCATACCATGGATGGTAAAACGAACAAAGAAATCAATTTTGAATCATGTCACTGGAAGCAAGGATCACCAAGCTATGACTTGCCTACTTTAGACTCATCATGTAAAGAGAGCAATCATGGAGAATAGAAGGAACAAGGCGAAGAGGAAGACCAGCAACTCGATGGCTTGATACAATTAAGATAACGGAGGAGAAGACCCTAGTGGACCTATCTAGGCGGAAAAGATCCTGGTGAACCTATCTAGACTGCATAAGATCGATTTTTTACATCACATATATCGAGTGCACTGAATTCGTTTGGGATAAGATCGATTTTCCTACAGAACATTCATCCATCAAGTCACCATGGCCCAAGATGGAGCCGAAGCGCGTTAAAAGAAGGATAGTGCAGGTATTAAGGTACTACAGTATTATTTAGGAATTATATAGCTGTGATATTTGTGCATTATATGGCATTATTTTTTTTAGAAATGTTATAGCAGTGTTATTCAGGTGTGATATGGCATTATTATATACACTTTTTTCTGTATACAGTAGCTATGTTATTTCATCACTGCATGACATTATTATTTAGAAATTATATAACTCCAGTATTAGGGCACTGTATGGCATTATTATTTAGGAAAGATATGGTTCTGGTATTAGGGCACTGTATTGCATTACATAGTTCTGGTATTTATGCACTGTTTGTCATTATTATTAGCAATCATATAACTGCAGTATTAGGGCACTGTATTACATTATTATTAAGGAATGATATAGTTCTGGTATTTGTGCACTGTATAGCGTTATTATTTAGGAATGATATAGCTTTGATATTATGGCACTATATGACATTATTATTTAGGAATGATTTTGTTCTGATATTATCGGACTATATGTCGTTATTATTATTAATTATAATTAACTGTATGGCATTTCTTCAGAAGAAAAATATGTCGCTGTCCAGTTATGGCATTATCATTCAGGAATTATATAACTCTGATATCAGGACACTATATGGTGCTATTATTACGGACTTCTATAGCTCTGTTACGGCATGATTAATTAGGAGTAATATAGCTGTCTTATTCAGGTGCAGTATGGCATTATTATTTATACTTCCTATACAATTTCTATGTATTTCAACACTGTATGGCAGGGGTGCGGAACCTTTTTACTGTCGGGGGCCATTTGGCAATTTCTACCAATCTTCGGGGGCCGCACCAAATTATCAATGTGAAAATAACCCTGTTATATTTGGTCAAACAATTAACTCACCCCTACTGTGGTGGCCGGAGCTGCTTCTCTTTGGTGCGGCTGTGATGTTTGATGATACTAATCATGTTGCTTCTGACAACTGCTTTTCCAGATTTGTCTTGGTCTGGAGCGCAGTCAACTCTTTGTGATAATAAGATTGGTAAATCATATACATCACATAACAGACGCTGTATATACATCACAGGAGACGCTGGAGGCACATACATCACTGGAGGGGCTGGAGGCATATACATCACATAGGAGACGCTGGGACTGATGTATATACATCAGATAGGAGATGCTAGGCCTGCTATATATACATCACAGGAGACACTGGGGGCACATACATCACATGAGGGGCTGGGGTCATATATATGCCCCCATCATCTCCTGTGATGTAAATGCCCCAGCCCCTCCTGTGATGTAAATGCCCCCAGCCCTTCCTGTAATGTAAATCCCAACAGCCCCTCCTGTAATGTAAATGCCCCCAGCCCCTCCTATGATGTATATGCCCCCAGCCCCTCCTGTGATGCGTATGCCCCCAGCACTTTCTGTGATGTATATTTCCACAGCATCTCCAATGTGATGTATAAGTTACAGGAGATGCTGGGGCATACACATCACAGGAGATGCTGGAGGCAATTACAACACAGGAGACGCTGGGGGGGCATACACAACGCAAGAAGGGCTGGGGGGCATACACAATGCAAGAGGGGCTGGGGGCATATGTCACGCTCCCCGGCTCCTCTGCCATGCTTCCCGGCTCCCCTGCCATGCTCCCCGGCTCCCCTGCCTTGCTCACCGGCTCCCCTGCCACGCTTCCCCGCTCTCATGTCACGCTCCGTCGCTCCCGTGCCATGCTTCCCGGTCCCCCGCTCCACAGCCTCCATGCCCCATCACCTGCGGTCTCCAGGCAGCCCGGTCCCCGCTCCCGGCGCCCGTCGGCAATGCTGAGCCAGCCCGGCACTCCTGCCTCCTGTGCACCGCTCCCTGCTCTGGCTTCTGGCACCCGGGCCTCGCGCATGCGCATTAGGGCACGCGCGCGGTCATTGACCCTCTCTTTAAGGGCCAGTGTCCTCCAACAGGATATTGAAGAATCAGGTACAGGGTATATAGGGGGATCCTTTCCAAGTGGGCGGGGCCTGTTCTTCGTGTTTGCTAAGCTAGGAGTCAGGTCTCCCTGTGTCTTGTTCCATACTTACCTATCTCTCTTGTAGAGTCGCTCCTGTCTCGCCAACCGGTCCTGACGATTCCCGAACCCTGAACAGTGACTGTCCGCCATCTCGTCAGTCCATACCATCTCCGATCCCTGGATCCGTGTGGTGACCCACCTCCTCGCTCCGTTGGTTCCGGATTCTGCCTGACATCATTTCGGCCTCCGAACCTGAGCTCCGTCACCCGGACTACCTTCAGAGACTCCGTGGTCCCATGGACTTCTTTACTCCACTCCTCTGAACGGACTGTCCTGCTACCCGTAGTGCTCCGGCTACCGGGCACCTTGCCCTCGGTGAGGTGTTCAGCCCAGTGGATCCACCTCCTGGGCCTACCCGTCCACCTGGTCCTAACAGCATACACAATGCAAGAGGGGCTGGGGTGGCATACACAATGCAAGAGGGGCTGGGGGCATACACAACACAAGAGAGGCTGGGGGTCATACACAACCCAAGAGGGGCTGGGGCCACGGAAATAACTGGGGGGGCAGAAACATCACTGGAGGGAATGGGGGTACGGACCGCACTTTCAGAGCACAGATATGACTGGGGGAACACAACACTGGGGGTGATACACAGCATTGGGAGGGCACACGGCACGGGGGGCTTCACAGAACGGGGGGAGGGCTGCACACAGCACTTGCAGAGCCCTGACATCACTGGGGGGACACAAACCTGGGGTGATACAGAGCATGAGTGGGGGGGGAAACAGCACTGAGCATTGCACACAACTCTGGGGGGGTGGTACACAGAACTGGAAGGCCCCAAAGCACTGGATGAGGCACAGAGGGCAGACGCCGGACACACAGTGCGGGAGTGTAGGCACCGGGCACACAGTGCAGGAATGCAGGCACCGGGCACACAGTGCGGGAGTGCAGGCGCCCGACACACAGTGCCGGAAGGAAGAGGGACGGGCTCACCGCTCTGGGGAACAATATTTATCTGTGGAAGAGAAAAGCGCACATAGGGTCTTACCCGGTATGGGATTGGAAATTAAGTGCTAAGAAACACACTCACCTATGGAAGTTGTGTCAGGCACAACTCCTTAAATGCACATGTATTTAAATGGTGGTCAGCAGCAGCCCCGAAAGAAGCAATGCAACAATAAGGGTAAAAAGAGAAATACAGGTTTGATGCTGCGCTAGAAACCACAGGAATCCAAGGAAGTATAATAAATTCCTTTTTCTTTATTTCTGCAGGTCAGCGCGTTTCAAAGACATATCCGTCTTCTTCATCAGGACAAAAAACAAAAGGAACAATTCCTTTTGTTTTTTTGTCCTGATGAAGAAGACGGATATGTCTTTGAAACGCGCTGACCTGCAGAAATAAAGAAAAAGGAATTTATTATACCTCCTTAGATTTCTGTGGTTTCTAGTGCAGCATCAAACCCGCTCCGGAGAGCAGAGGGGCGGGCACACACACACCGCTGAGCACGCTGACACTGGACAGCAGCGCATGTGGTGATTCAAAGGGCCGGCAGCCTACAAACCGTGGCGGCGGACCCAGCACTGCAGCCCCTGGGAATCTGCCTGGGGGCCGCATAAAAGGTGGAGGTTCCCCACCCCTGCTGTATGGTGTTACTACAAAGCTGGTATTTTGTTATTGTGGTATCACCATTTGGACAGTTTTGTTTGTAGATCGTTTCTTCTTCTTTTTCTGTGCCGGTTCCACTTTCCTTCTTCCATTTAATATAGATCAATGTCTGAAAACTTGGCCATTTACTGTATACAAGCATGAAACTCTATAAATGCATTTGTCTTGACTTCACAAAAGTAGATTACAGACATTTGTATTCCCCCCCATAAGTATCAGCCTTCCTGAAATGATCCTTTTCTCAGTGCCGCTTTGCCCTCTTGTAGGGCCCGTTTCACACGTCAGTGAAAAACACTGACGTTTTTCACTGGCGTGTAAAACGCGCACATGTCCCTCCGTGTGCCGTGAATCACGGCACACGTGGGTTGTCTAAGTGCAATCCGGGCTCCGTTCTCCGTGGCCCGTGATTGCACTTAGAGATTAACTCACCTGTGCGCGCTCCCGCTCTCCATGATGCTGAACGGCCGGCGCTGACCCCCGCAGCAGCTGCTTCCGGGTCGGCTGTGTCGTGCATAATGAATATGCGCAACAGTAATGAGCCGGCACAGAAGCAGCAGACAGCACAGGCTGCAGAGAGCGCCGCTGGAGCCGGGTGAGTAAAAATGATTTTTATTTTATATGCACGTTTTTTTCTGGCACGTGTTTCATGGATCACACCACTGCGTGGTCCGTGGGACATCAGTGATGCCAGAAAAAAATGGACATGTCTCCGTGCGGCAATCACGCACACGCGGGTACGCCGCACGGAGACACGTGCAGTGAAAAATCACTGACGTGTGAGCAGACCCATTCATTATAATGTGTCTGCGTATGTCAGTGATTCTGGTACGTTTAAAAAAAACCACAAACGTACCAGAATCACTGACGTGTGAAAGGGGCCTAGCAGGAAGATTATGGGGTCATACCTTCTGATTGAGCACTCCTTCTCATCAACCTTATATGATTTTAACTCTTTATTAGCAGGTTCCTATCCACCCATAAATTAAAGGTTCTAACCAAAGAGAGACATTAGAGTAGATAAGGACCCCCCATTAAGAGATACACCTTGACGTTGGCTGTTGGGCTCACATAAAATTGCCTTTTTTTATATGCAAAGTATCTCAAATTTTATATGTATTTTCTTAGCAGTAATGTATATTCATATTCCTATATTCATTGTTAACATATCTTATAATTTCAGAGTGCAGCTGTCTCTTTTTGTTATAATATATCTCATGTTCAGTAAGCACCTGTTCACACTTGCGTGTTAGGAAGTACCATCAGTCTTTCTATCTACATTATGGGGTCATGCCTTCTGATTGAGCACTCCTTCTCATCAGCCGTAGATGATTTTAACTCTTTATTAGCAGGTTCCTATCCGCCCATAAATTAGAGTGTTTTTTTTTTAACCCAAAGAGAGGCATTGGAGTAGATAGGGACCCAAGATTAAGATATACACCTTGACGTTGGCTGCTGGGCTCTCATCACACTGTCCTTTTTTATATACTAAGTATCTTAATTTTTATATGTATTTTCTTAGCAGTAATGTGTGTTCATATTCCTATATTCATTGTTAACATATCTTATCATTTCAGAGTGCAACTGTCTCTGTTATAATATATCTCATGTTCAGTATGCACCTGTTCACACTTGCGTGTTAGGAAGCGCCATCAGTCTTTTTCCCTAGATTATGGGGACATGCCTTCTTATTGTGCACTCCTTCTCATCAGCCTTAGATGATTTTAATTCTTTATTAGCAGGTTCCTATCCGCCCATAAAATAGAGGGGTTTTTTTAACCCAAAGAGAGGCATTACAGTAGATAGGGACCTAGGATATGATACACCTTGACGTTGGATGTTGGGCTCTCATAACACTGGCCTTTTTTATATGCTAAGTATCTGAATTTTTATATGTATTTTATTAACAATAATTCATGTTCATATTCCAATGTTCATTGTTAACATATCGTATCATTTCAGAGTGCAACTGTATCTTTTTGTTATAGAACATATTAGTGATCATTCTTTTGCAATCAGTCATCGTCAGACTATGTAAGCAGACCAGAAAACCAAGCATCGATTGACTTGTCCATGGTCAATTAATGCTTGTAATGGGCTCTTCTTAAAGGACCTTAATTGCCCATTTACGCAGGCTGATTTCACGCCAGTAATGAGCACTGATTGACCATATTTAAAGGAAACCTGTCACTTGATTCATGCTTTCCGAACTACGAGCAGCATGAATCAGATCCTGACTGTGCGATTGCTTTGTCTGAAATGCACTGGTGTTCCAGGGAAAACATATTTGGAAAAGCTTCACATGGACTATAGGTAGAAATCGGACTAGTCTAGCGCTGCTCCTGGTCAGCTTCAGCCTGCACTGCTCCAGATAATTGACAGATCTCTCCCATGTATAAATAGGAAGAGTCTTTACAGAAACAAAAGGATACATTAATGCTATATAGACTAGACTTAGAAAAATAAAGGTTCTTAGCGCTAAAATTGACCAATTCATGTGTGCCCATCGACCACGGCAAGGTGATCTTTCTTTAATGGCATCCTATCCTAGTGGTATGCCTCAACTGGACTAAAAGTCTACAAATATATGTGCACATAGGATCTGGCACTAATTAAAAACACCCTGTGGCAAGCAGAGTTAGAATAGGAGGTTGTCTATACCTTCGAAATATACTGCAAAAAAAAAAAAAAGTATCTGTTCATATTTGCTATGTTTTATTTGGAGATGCAGTTTAGTTTATTTTTTTTATGGGAAGATACTTGTCAATCACTTGGAGTGATGCAGGAAAAAGCCAGCTAGAGCAGCACCAGACTAGTCCCTTCTGTAAGGCTCGCTGCTAGAGATGGTAAGGCTGTGAGTAGGAGTGGACCCACTATACCGCATGGTGGACCCTGTCTTACCTTTTAGAGGAAGGCACCTGACTAAGAGCCCTCTGCGAGGCAGACACCAGGTGCCACTACCAGGGCAGTGCCCAGGACTGTGGCAGCTGACTCCCAGGGCAAGGATGGACATGGATGCAAACTTGCAGAGTCTCTAGTGCAGCAGGGACCACTGGGACAGCAGAAGCAGATAGTATGGCCAGCTTGGATGGACAGAGTCACTAGTGCAGCCGGGAGCACAGGACAGCTGAGGTAGATATATCATGGCCAGGATGGATGGACAGATCACTAGTACATCAGAGACCAGAGAGGCAGGTGAGGCTGACAACACGGCCAGGATGGACAGGCACCGGTGTACTGACGGGACCAGGAAACAGGACACTGTTCACTGACACAGGGATGAACAGTGGACAGGGGACCCTGACAACTAGCTGGCAAGGGCACAAACTAACTAACCACATTGATCATGCACCTCCCCTATTGGGAGAGTGCCTTAAGTACCCAGTGCCTCTGATCGATAGGCTGAGAAGCACTTCCATGAAATGACTCGTTGGCTTTTTAAGAGAAAGTCAGTGGTGCTCGTGGATGCCATAGCTGAATTCCTGGAGGACCTGTGAGGCATGCACAGGCCCTAGAAAGTGGAAGCAGAGGAAACCCACATGGAGGACAGCGGGGAAGCCAGGCAGTGTGGCGTAGGTCCCTACAGGTAGGGGGGCAAGTTATGTAGGGACCCAGAGTATTTCGGAGAATAACATATATCACGGGGTCCTTCTCCCATATCACACGATCAACAGAGCGAGCGATGGCTGTTCCATCCAATAAGCATTTATTCCAAGCAAATCAAATGGTTCATAACATAATCCACAAAACACAGGGAAAAAGTAGTCCAAAAATATGAATATAATCCAATAAGCGATAAATAAAATGTCCAGTTTCTCTCTGAGAAGCCTCAACTTCTACCAGAGGATCAATCTTCCTGCTTCATTCTTGAAGTTCTCCAACAGACTGACTCAATCTCCCAGGTAAGCAGAGAGTTTACAGTAGGTGGATCTCACGCCCCCTCCCCCAACTTAAGAACAAAAGGCTGGCAGTGGAGGAATTAAACCTGCAAATGGGACAATGTACACATAAGGAATACAGAATGGTCAGTGAACCACGCCCAAACATTAACCCACACAAAATGGTACACAATCCACAATATTCCACCATCACAACATACCTGGCTGCATTTGAGCAGTCAGGCTCTGATGTTGTGCACCATTTTGGCAGCATGAATCGAGTGACAGTTTCCCTTTATTTATTTTGACGCTCATTTACTGGGTTACACCGGCCGATGTGCAGTGATGGAACCAGTTCTAGTACCATCATTCTGTCCCAATATACAGTGCTTGCCATTGGCAGCACATCCACTATTCTGCAGATAAGGATGACCATTTTTTTTTTTACAGCATAAATATAAAATAACGCTATGAACAAGCTATGGTTGTTTGTTGTGTGAATTGTTACATGTTTACATGAACTAACAATTGGGAATGAGTGTTTGCTTGTCAAGTATTGGGTTATCTTAATGGCCTTTGGTCTACAGCAGTGTTTCTCAACTCCAGTCCTCAAGAGCCACCAACAGATCATGTTTTCAGGTTTTCCTCAATCAGGTTTTCAGGATTTCCTTAATGTTGCACAGGTGATGGAATTATCCCCCTGTATAATATTGAGGAAAACATGATCTGTTGTTGGGTCTTGAGGACTGGAGTTGAGAAACACTGGTCTACAGGATTGTTCCTACACAATTATTAATCTTGAGAAGGTTAATTAACTCCCACCAAGAATCGTAAGCAGAAGCTCTTAGGCCGAGATCCCAACTTACCATATACTGTCTGTACCATATCAGTGTCCTCCTTTGTCACTACTGATAGCTCTGCAGCCCACGTACCTACACCCCCCCATACAAACCTGCCATCGCCAACTCCAAAGTCCTACAAGTCTCTGCATTTCATGACCATATATAAAATCCTATATAAGGCTTTACTAGCCATATAACCTAATAGGCAACATAAAAATCATCTTACAAAGTAACGCGTCCACCTTCTAAACCGTTCCCATTCTAGTCTAATTTTATTCACAGACCCCATAACGGCCCTGTGCTCTGATAGCAGAACTAATTACTGAGAACAGGGAAAGTCACGCCTGGCCATGGCTAAGAATAAAACTCAATGGCATTAATAAATGATGATGTTTAATGAGTTATATCAGATTCCATATGTAGAAAGAACAATCCAGCGTTTTATTGCCTCTGCCCCGTCTTTGATATGTGATATGAGGGTCACAATAAGATGTCACCGGTTCCCCTCTGCCATATAATAAATCTGTACGTTTTGCTGAATTGCATTTTCTTTATTTGAAACCTATAATAATATACATTGTCGTACTGTAATATTCGTGGCTTAATTTCCTTAAGTTATCTGCAGCTCTATGTTGCGTGATCTAATTACGGAGAACCAAGTTAACATATCTAGAAAAATAGGAAATGACTAAACAGAACTGAACTGTACCATAACATTGCTGAATATACACCCCAAGAAATGTCAGAACAGGTCGCCTAAAGGGGTTGTTGAATAAGAAATTTGGGACATTTATTTTTTTTATTTATTTATTTTTGCAATATACATTTTTTCTTCTCTTAAAGCATACTATGGAAAACTCCAGCTTCAGTGCCACTGCTTTATGGTTTTACACTATTTATATGCTGGGTCGGACTGGCCTACCGGAGGACTGGAGGATTCTCCGGTAGGCCCAAGTGCTGGCATTGACTGCAGCTACAGGCACAGCCTACTGATCGGAACAGCGTACCATTCAATACACAACCTACGCTGCAATCTGCAGCAGAAGAGTTTCAGGGATGCGTGCAATGGTCTCCTGCGCTGTTCAACACGTGGAAAAGCAGTGATAAGGAATCAATCCAGCAGAAGTGAGCTGCAGTTTGCAGCAGAAGAAAGAGTCAGTGAAGCGTGCGCCACTCTCCCGGTTTGTCTAAATATGGGAGGATCAGTCAGCAATAATCAGTGGCATTGATGTTAGTGAACCCACTGGGTCGCAACACACAGAAAGCCCAGGGGGGCTTGACTATGGACCTGAGTCTGGTCTTCTTCAGAGCCCCTGAGGGTGGAGGTGTTACGCTACAGGTATTGGTCCGGTTTCTACTCGGGAAGACTGGTGTTGCGCCGGCTGGCCCCAGGGGTTCGAGAGCGACAGTCTCTGGTATTAGGTTGTGGCAGCAGCAGGTGTAGAGAATCCGTCCAGGGTGGATGGATGGACGGATAGATGGATGCAACAGCAGCAGATATAGAGAATCCACCCGGAGTGGATGGATGGACGGATAGATGAATGCGGCAGCAGTTGGTGGAGATGCTTGTGGCAGCAGGGCACGTGGCTGGCGTGGCAGCTTGCAGCAGCAGCGGCAGGATAGGTAATGGCAGCCAGTAGGACGGCTTGCAGCAGCAGCAAGTTTAGGTGATGGCAGCAGCACTCTGTAATGCAAACAGGTGTAAGTGACAGAGCTAGCACAAAAAAACAGCGGCAGCAGCACTGTGCTGGGGAACCTGATTACAGCAATGAGTCTATCTCTAACTCATTGCCCAGGCAACTTCTCAAATCAAATTATTGATTTTACTATCCTGTCAGATTCTGATCACTGCTCTTCCATGTGTTGAACATCCCGAAGAGCGGTGCTGCTGTTATAAGGATAACACTGATTGGCAGCCATGCAGCCAAATAATGTTCGTTTTGTTTTTGTCCTTTTCCCCGCTGGTGAGCCGCCCAGCTCAGGTAATGAGCTATGCTGTGATTGGTAAAGTAGTGTGCTTCCCCTCCAGGGTTGCTTACTTGAGAGTCTGATTAGAGTCCAATTATTGATTGGTAAAGACAGGGAAGCAAAACTATCTATGCCAAGAGGCAGGGAGGCAGTACTATCTTTGTTTATATTATTTACTTATAGAGACAGGGAGGCAGTACTATCTTTGTTCATATTATTTACTTGTAGAGACAGGGAGGCAGTACTATCTTTGTCTCCATTATTTACTTGTAGAGACTGGGAGACAGTACTATCTTTGTCTTCATTATTTACTTGTTGAGACAGGGAGGCAGTATTATGATCTTTGTCCTCATTATCTACTTGCAGAGATAGGGAGGTAGTACTATCTTTGTCACCATTATTTACATGTAGAGACAGGAAGGCAGTATTAAATTTGTTTCCATTATTTACTCATAGAGATAGGAAGGCAGTACTATCATTGTCCTCATTATTAACTTGTAGAGATAGGGAGGCAGCACTATCTTTGTCTTCATTATTTACTTATAGAGATAGGAAGGCAGTATTATTATTGTCCTCATTATTAACTTGTAGAGATAGGGAGTTAGTACTATCTTTGACCTCATTATTTACTTGTAGAGTCAGGGAGGTAGTACTGTCTGTTTCTAGTTTTTTTTACTGGCACAGTCTGAGACAAAAAAAAATAAGTAATAAATAGTGGAATTCTAAAAAACTGTTTGAGAGCAATAATTGTCATCCTAGGCCAATTTTATCTGCATATTACTGGCTGATGGTTTTGGAATTTATCAACTGTCAATCAAAAAGGAGAAGAAGTGTAAATCGACATTATTATTATGAAGAAATAATTATTAATTTAGAAACTTCTTCATGGTAAAAATAGTGTCCAATTTGGCCATGCCTTGATTAATAAATGGCTTTACACTTATTATCATCATTGTCTTCATCAGAAATTAATTTAGTATTAGATAGAAATTTGCTCATAAAGTTTCCACATAATCACATTTTAAAGTTAAGACATTTGCATACTTTGAGTAATGAGAGTTACTTTGAAAGCTAAATGGTTTTTGTAAACTGGAATCCATCTCTGTTCCAAGTACTTTGTTTCAAGGTCGGATCCTAACGCTTGTTTCACCCAGTCCTAATGCCTGGACCAAACTGACCATGAAAAGATGTCGCTTCCATGTGTAAGTTCTATTTATCAAGCATGTTTCTCACATGGGAAGCTACAATTTTGCTTATTGCATGCAAAAACATTGGTTTATTATTAAATATTAACAGTCGTAGGCATGAAAAAAAAATCTACAAGGGCGTAATTCATGCTTCGTCTTACAATAGGATTTTGAAGATGTAATTTATTATAAAGTTACCGGTAGACCAATTAGCTGTAGATACTTTATAGCAAACCTGACAGCTTTTCAAAATCATTTTTTGTTAGATGGTGGATTAAGGTGTGCAAAATTTGATGACAAATTTTGGTAGGTCAACTCAAAACCAATACATCAGTCTTCAATGGTTGTCTTTGGAGACCAAGAGTCAACCTAACGTCAATAGTAAAGCTTTGGTCATTGATGCTTTCCACGAATTTCAAGGAAGCTTCTGTGGCACTTAGATTTGCCAACTCTTTGAGAAGTCTGGGAACTTTTCACCATCTCAGGAAATTTCAAAGACATTCCTCCATAGGTGATAAGTTTGATTTATGGGTATAAGCAATAATAACCATGTTTTGTGCCTTAGTTCTGTAGTGTTTGACTAAAAGTAAACTTTAAAAGACCTTGGCAGAAGATGCAGCCACCATCGGCTAGGAATTAGACAAGCAGAAGGGTCCTCCTTGTATCGGTGGCCAAGATGCACCAAGGCATACAGATTAAACGGAGATGTAATTTATTATGAAGTTACCAGTAGACCAATAAGCTTTATATTCTTTACGGAAAACATGACAGCTTTTTAAAATCGTTTTTTTGTTAGATGGTGGATTAACATGTACAAAATTTGATAACAAATTTTGCTAGGTCAACTCAAAATCCATCGATGAGTCCTAAATGTGTCTTTGAAGATCAAGACTCAGCATCATGTCAATGAAAAATACATCGATCATTGCTACTTTCCAAGAGTTTCCAGGAGGCTTCAGTGGCACTTGGATTTGCCAACTCTCAGAGAAGTCTGGGAGCTTTTCCCCTTCTCTGGAAATGTCAAAGACATTCATACATAGTTGATAAGTAAGATTTATGAATCCAAGCAAGAATAAAAATGTTTTGTGCCTTAGTTCTGTAGTGTCAAATTAATTATGCTCATGAATATTCACTGCAACACGACCCGGAAGTAACAGCAGAGGGGAAATAGCGACGGCCAGAGACAGTAATGCCAGAGACATCAGCACCACGGAGAGCAGTGCCGGCAGGGACAGGTGAGTATCGGAGTGCCTGATCTCTGTGTTCTATCCATGAACACACGTGTGCCAAAATCAAGGCACATGGAAGGCCAAATGCATCTTTAACATGTCAGTGAAACAGGTAAGTGTTTTTGACTGACGTGTGAAAGGAGAGTGAGGAAGCGTGATCAACTGTGCTTTTGTGTCAAACATTGCCAAAATGGAAACAAAAAGTGACTCTGACTGCCTCAAGAAAGTTAATGCCCCTGAAGGGGTTTCGCACCAATCCCATTTTTTAGGGCTTCAAGACGGAAACCGCGATGTGGCCATTGATGAGTGACCCAAACGCAATACTATGAATCTGGCCATACTCACTTTCTGCTGCTGCACAATAGTAGGAAATTTGTAAAGAAAATGTTTTAGGAAGTGGTTTGCTTTTGCATTTTCGAATCAAATAGGCATTAAAACAATTCCGCTCGCAGGCATCATATCTAGGGATGATCGAATACTTTTATTATCCGGCTTCGCAAATATTTTCCGAATACATATTCGCGAATATTCGATGCACAATTAAAGTCTATGGGAAACCCGAATAACAACTATTCGGAACTATTCGGGCTTCCCATAGACTTACATTGCGCCTCGAATACTCGAATAGCGGCGAGGTATTCGGAAAATATTCGCGAAGCCGGATAATCGAAGTATTCGATCATCCCTAATCATATCGTTTAGATATTAAAGGGAGGTGAAATGTCCGACCGTTTGGTGCAGTGCCATTAGCGTCCCGAAAACATTACTCAAAAGTAGGCGATATGCTTCTCGGAGAGGTGGCGATAACATTGGCGTTTTTTACAAAGCTGCTCTAGATCAGGTCTTAGGAAGAGGATGATGATCCCGTAATGATGTGTTTGCAGAACGTCTCAGTATTGTTTATTCAGCTCTCAGGAAAACACTTGGCTGTTTTTTTGTTTTTTTGCCGGGGAATATCCTAATCATGGCATATAACAAGCTGCAAGTTATAATGGAGATTGTGTAATTTGTTGTTCCCGAGAACAAGTCAATGATAACAAGTTACTTCTTTAGATTTACTGCCGTTAGTTAAGTCAGCAGCAGCCAGCCGAATGTTCAAGAGAAGGGGTAAGCTCCGTCCTGACCTTGTGCTTCTACTTTGGTAAGATGTCAGTCCACCTGATTTAATTACATTGCCATTGTCTGCTCTGAATGTTAATGATTGGAGTTTGCTTTTAGGGTGAGCAATCTACATGACCTTCGGAAACTATCCAAAGATCACAGTAAATCCTCCATGTTGGTCAATAGGCTGCAAAAAAAATGATGGCTAAAGCAAACCTTCATCTAATGAGTTTTCTGAAAACTGGGTGATTCCTCGTAGCTTTTAGGATCTTTGCAAAAACAACAGGTCTTGTGGGGCTTTCCTGGAATGCCGTGGTTAGTACCTACCAAAAGTGGCCAAAGGAAGGACAACCGGTGAACAAGTGACATGGTCATGGTTGGTCAAAGCAAAGGCCAAGCCCTCTGGTCTGATACCACATTGGAGCTACAGTGGAGCGAATGACAAAGTTCCTGACGGCTATGATAAAAAGGTATTTTCTAACTGACCAGTCAGGATACCCATGCTAACCTAGGTCCACTGTCCAAAGCTCCAAAATAACATGAAAAAACTGATGGCACTTTCTAACAAATAAACAACTGCACTCTGAGATGCTAAGGTATTCAGACATTGAATACAGGAATTTTGATATGCATTACTGCTAAGAATATAAATTATGGAGAATAAAAAAGGCCAGTTTTATATGAGCCCAGCAGCCAGCATCAAGTCGTATCTTTTTATGCTGTGTCCCTACCTTTTTTTATGCTCTAGGGGTGTGTGCCCACAATCAGTGTTCACAGTGTTTCGGACGCAGCATGTTTCAGCTGCTTCCATAACGTTGTGTTGTACAGTGCAGTGATTGGGATTTCTAAAAATCCCATGCCGGCTGTGCACGTAAAAGCCCACAGCGTAAACTGACCTGCGGTGCTGCTCTCTGAGCTGCAAGCATGTAAATTCTTTGCTGCCGAGTCGCAAGCGTTCTCCGCAGGGAGAACAGAAGAGAGAGACTACAGCTGCCCGAACCCTGATCGTGGACACTAGCAGTCCCTAAAATAGAGTGTAGATAATTGGAAAAAATGATGTGTGGTGTTGGTCCCCCATAGTTTAATGCCCAGTGCAGATAAAGCAGACAACTGGAGGCTGCAGACCCCAGCTGTGTGCATTATCTGGGCTATTTGCTTTATCTGCATTGGGTACCCAAATACACAAACCCCATGCTGATTTTTCCAATAGTTTATTTTTACACTCCACTTTATGGACTCAGACAGCTAATGTGAGGGCAATCAATCACAAACGCTGGCATAGAGGGTGGGCGGGGGAAGCAGTGAATATTCATGAGCTTTAATGAGCTGAGCAGGAAACAGTGTGACAGTAACGCGGAAACCCGTTAAGTATAATTGTCCTGCTTTAATCCCAATTTTGCTTTCTTTTGCAGCCCCCTAGACCTTACTAACATCATTTTATAACCCTTAATTTTTGGGTCCCTTAGATATATATGGGGTTCGGCGTCCAGTGTCAAGTTCGGGTCAAGTCCAGTCCTGAACTAGACTTTTTTTTTAAAGTCCGAACCTGAACATCTGTGGGTTTGCCCAACTCTGATCACAGTAGATCAAGAAAGACTATCAGTGCTTGTATAAAAGCCGAGGCAGGGAATGCAGGAGCCATTTTACTGTGATCCTGGATAGTAAAAGGTTATTCGACCTCAGAACTTAGCAATATACTGTAGATAAGCAGAAAACGTGATAAAGTATTGCAAAAATGCTCCAGACAGGTGAGTGTAGCAGTTTTCTAATAATACAGAGATTTTATTGAAAGGGGGAGAGAGAGATAGGAGAGGTGTCGGCAGCAGTGCCAGTATGATTGATCAGTCATATGGTATAGCTGACAGCAGATGTATGGCAATTATACTTTTTTTTTACATTTACCATCCAATATCTATATACAGTATATAGAGGACACTTTGTCATTACTAATGCTGTGATTGCATTTAAGACCTTGAAAAGGATCGAACACATTTCCAGGAGACCTCATAGTGTCATACACATCTTTTCAGGGCAATTGGAGGCTTTGCAGTATTTGGTATTCATAGCTAATCAATCTATTGCAAATCCAAGTTTTGGGGAAAATTTGGCGAAACTGGCGAATTCGAATTTTAAAAAATGAGGTCATCTCTAGTTTAGAATCGAATCCCTCATTATTAATCATAACCTGATAATGAAGGAGGAGATTAACAATGGGCAATAAATAGTTGTTTATTGTCGATCTTTATTGATCGCGCCGTTATATGTCTTATTGGAGGCTTGCACGTCATACGAGTAGTGGTACTGCAGAATAACAGCATTGTCGGTGCTCCATAAATTATTCCAATAACTGTTCTTTCTTCCGGATAGAAATTTCTGTGCATTAAATTTATCAGAAAATATCACAGATCTACTGTGTATATTACAAATCAGCTGGAAACCTATAGCAGCTAATTTACAGTTGTGTTGCTCCCCGCTGCGCACATGTGCACTGGTATAATAATCACACTTTATATATATTTATATCACTATATATCATAGCTGCTGTGAAGGATATAACACATATTGTACCATGACACAATGCTAATATGTTGTGAATGTGATGACAGTCCAGCGACAATAGGATATACAGTACGTGTGAGACATATATTCTCTGCTATACGCATCGGATACAGCCACATTGTATACATTTTTACTGTTCCATTTTTTATTACACTTCTTCCAAGCAATAAATAAATAACCCAAAGTCACATTCACACATTAATCATAAAGTAATACATAGTTATCGACCCCATGCACATTACAGGGGGGACAAGGGTAGAAAGCAGAACTAGAACATCCAGATGGGTGGAATATATGTAAAGACACAGTCCTGTAAAATGTCTGTCAGGCGTTAATATTCTTAACTAGCTGTAGTACCCGGCGTTGCCCGTGATAGTAACTGTCTCTGTCTCTCTCCCAGTCTCTGTCGGTCTCTCTCTCTGTCTGTCTCTCTATCTCTTTGTCTATCTCTTTCCCTGTCTGTCTCTTTCCCTGCCTGTCTCTCTGTCTCATTCCCTGTCTGTCTCTTTACCTGTCTTTCTCTCTTTCCCTGCCTGTCTCTCTGTCTCTTTCTCTGTCTGTCTCTTTCCCTGTCTGTCTCTTTCCCTGTCTGTCTCTTTCCCTGTCTTTCTCTCTTTCCCTGCCTGTCTCTCTGTCTCTTTCCCTGTCTGTCTCTTTCCCTGTCTGTCTCTTTCCCTGTCTTTCTCTCTTTCCCTGCCTGTCTCTCTGCCTCTTTCCCTGTCTGTCTCTTTCCCTTTTAATAGACACATACAGATATCTTAATATAGACAGAAACACATTACACACATATACAAACTATATACAGTACAGACCAAAAGTTTGGACACACCTTCTCATCTCTAGAACAACTGTTAAGAGGAGACTTTGTGCAGCAGGCCTTCATGGTAAATAGGATGCTAGGAAACCACTGCTAAGGACAGGCAACAAGCAGAAGAGACTTGTTGACTTGTTGTTTGTCCAAACTTTTGGTCTGTACTGTATAAATATATATATCGTACATGATTTTATATATACAGCACAGACACACCTTCTCATTCAAAGAGTTTTCTTTATTTTCATGACTCTGAAAATTGTAGATTCACATTGAAGGCATCAAAACTATGAATTGACACATGTGGAATGAAATACTTAACAAAAAAGTGTGAAACAACTGAAAATATGTCTTATATTCTAGGTTCTTCAAAGTAGCCACCTTTTGCTTTGATTACTGCTTTGCACACTCTTGGCATTCTCTTGATGAGCTTCAAGAGGTAGTCACCGGAAATGGTTTTCACTTCACAGGTGTGCCTGACAGGTTTAATAAGTGGGATTTCTTGCCTTATAAATGGGGTTGGGACCATCAGTTGTGGTTTGCAGACGTCTGGTGGATACACAGCTGATAGTCCTGCTGAATAGACGGTTAGAATTTGTATTATGGCAAGAAAAAAGCAGCTAAGTAAAGAAAAAGGAGTGGCCATCATTACTTTAAGAAATAAAGGTCAGTCAGTCTGAAAAATTGGGAAAACTTTGAAAGTGTCCCCAAGTGCAGTCGCAAAAACCATCAAACGCTACAAAGAAACTGGCTCACGTGAGGACCACCCCAGGAAAGGAAGACCAAGAGTCACCTCTGCTGCGGAGGATCAGTTTATCCGAGTCACCAGCCTCAGAAATTGCAGGTTAACAGCAGCTCAGATTAGAGACCAGGTCAATGCCACACAGAGTTCTAGCAGCAAACACATCTCTAGAACAACTGTTAAGAGGAGACTTTGTGCAGCAGGCCTTCATGGTAAAATAGCTGCTAGGAAAACACTGCTAAGGACAGGCAGCAGACAAGCAGAAGAGACTTGTTTGGGCTAAAGAACACAAGGAATGGACATTAGACCAGTGGAAATCTGTGCTTTGGTCTGATGAGTCCAAATTTCAGATCTTTGGATCCAACCACTGTGTCTTTGTGTGACGCAGAAAAGGTGAACGGATGGACTCTACATGCCTGGTTCCCACTGTGAAGCATGGAGGAGGAGCTGTGATGGTGTGGGGGTGCTTTGCTGGTGACACTGTTGGGGATTTATTCAAAGTTGAAGGCATACTGAACCAACATGCCTACTACAGCATCTTGCAGCGGCGTGCTATTCCATCCGGTTTGCGTTTAGTTGGACCATCATTTATTTTTCAAGAAGAAAATGACCCCAAACACACCTCCACGCTGTGTAAGGGCTATTTGACTAAGAAGGAGAGTGTTGGGGTGCTACGCCAGATGACCTGGCCTCCACAGTCACCAGACCTGAACCAATCAAGATGGTTTGGGGTGAGCTGGACCGCAGAGTGAAGGCAAAAGGGCCAACAAGTGCTAAGCATCTCTGGGAACTCCTTCAGGACTGTTGGAGGACCATTTCCGGTGACTACTTCTTGAAGCTCATCAAGAGAATGCCAAGAGTGTGCAAAGCAGTAATCAAAGCAAAAGGTGGCTACTTTGAAGAACCTAGAATAGAAGACATATTTTTCAGTTGTTTCACACTTTTTTTGGTAAGTATTTCATTCCACATGTGTTAATTCATAGTTTTGATGCCTTCAATGTGAATCTACAATTTTCAGAGTCATGAAAATATAGAAAACTCTTTGAATGAGAAGGTGCGTCCAAACTTTTGGTCTGTACTGTGTATATATACAGTACAGACCAAACGTTTGGACACAGCTTCTTTCAAAGAGTTTTCTTTATTTTCATGACTCTGAAAATTGTAGATTTACATTGAAGGCATCAAAACTATGAATTAAAACATGTGGAATGAAATAAGTGTGAAACAACTGAAAATATGTCTTATATTCTAGGTTCTTCAAAGTCGCCGCCTTTTGCGTTGATTACTGCTTTGCACACTCTTGACGGTCTCTTGATCAGCTTCAAGAGGTAGTCACCGGAAATGGTTTTCCAACAGTCTTGAAGGAGTTCCCAGAGATGCTTAGCACTTGTTGGCCCTTTTGCCTTCACTCTGCGGTCCAGCTCACCCCAAACCATCTCGATTGGGTTCAGGTCTGGTGACTGTGAAGACCAGGTCATTTTGCGTAGCACCCCATCACTCTCCTTCTTAGTCAAATAGCCCTTACACAGCATGTAGGTGTGTTTGGGGTCATTGTCCTGTTGAAAAATAAATGATGGTCCAACTAAATGCAAACCAGATGGAATAGCACGCTGCTGCAAGATGCTGTGGTAGCCATGCTGGTTCAGTATGTCTTCAATTTTGAATAAATCCCCAACTGTGTCACCAGCAAAGCCCCCCCACACCATCACTCCTCCTCCTCCATGCCTCACAGTGGGAGCCAGCCATGTAGAGTCCATCCGTTCACCTTTTCTACAAAGACACGGTCTTTGGATCCAAAGATCTCAAATTTGGGCTCATCAGACCAAAGCACAGATTTCCACTGGTGTAATGTCCATTCCTTGTGTTCTTTAGCCCAAACAAGTCTCTTCTGCTTGTTGCCTGTCCTTAGCAGTGGTTTCCTAGCAGCTATTTTACCATGAAGGCTGCTGCACAAAGCCTCCTCTTAACAGTTGTTCTAGAGATGAGAAGGTGTGTCCAAAATTGGGCAGATTAAACTTTGCGAAGGATGTATGAATCAAGCCACATACAAAGTTATCCTGGAAAAAAACAGTTGTCTCCTTCTGCTCAGGCAATGTTCCCCAACTCTGAGGACTGGTTTTCCAGCAGGACAATGCACCATGCCACACAACTAGGTCAATCAATGTGTGCATGAAGGACCACCACATCAAAACCCTGTCATGGCCAGCCCGATCTCCAGACCTGAACCCCATTGAAAACCTCTGAAATGTAATCAAGAGGAAGATGGATAGTAAAAAGCCATCAAACAAAGAACTGCTTATATTTTTGCACCAGGAGTGGCATAAGGTCACCCAAAAGCAGTGTGAAAGACTGGTGGAAAGCAGCCAAGACGCATGAAAGCTGTGATTAAATATCATGGTTATTCCAGAAAATATTGATTTCTGAACTCTTCTGGAGTTAAAACATTATTAGTATTGTTGTTTCTAATTGATTATGAACTTGTTTTGTTTGCATTATTTGAGGTCTGAAAGCAATGCATTTTTTTATTATTTTGACAATTTTTCAATTTCAGAAAATAATTCCAAAATTTATTACTTGGAAATTCGGAGACGTGTTGTCAGAAGTTGATAGAATAAAAAAAAAATTACAGTTTACTCAAAAATATACCTATAAAGAGAAAAATCAGAAAAACTGAAAATTTGGAAGTGGTCTCATAATTTTTGCCAGAGCTGTATATATACACACACAGTATATTCCCTCTAGGACTATCTCCATCATATACTGTGCAGATTGTCATTGTGTAATAAAAGTCAATTTTATGTTTAATTCATCTTTCTCATAAACATCAATTAACCGTGTTCCGATTTGGTTACACTGTTCCTGCCAAGACGTCTCCTGGTGACAACTCGATCACATAACACAATGAGAAATCATCGGGAAGTCCTCAGCGTGCCAGCAAATTGGAACAACATCCGTGAGCAAAATATATTAGTGCATTTTTGTTTAATTGATTTCTAGGAAGACAATGTGGTGATTTTATGACCGACCCGCGCAGACAATAATGCATAAATGTTATACGATGTATTAAACTTCGAAAAACTTCGAGTTTTTGGTAGGACATAATTAGGATAGATCAATCTATAATCATATAAATATCGTAATCTGTTATTAACATAAAAAGTAAAATATAACACAAAATTACACAGTTTAGAAATGTAATACAGTAAATACAAAGAGAAAATGTTATCGGTGGCAACTGGCAGATACGTGTTGCCTTAGGGAATTATATGGAAAATATTCCAAGCAGGGTCAAAGTCTATAGAGGCCCTTGGGCAAAAAAAAAAAAATAATGTGGAGATCTTTTATGTATTTTTGGGGAGAAACAAAAGCAAGAAATAAAACTACAGGTGAAAAATCTAATAAATGTGAATTTCATATATATTATTACATAATCACAACAAAAGGTTTTTAAGTATCCAAATTATACAACCATATGCTGCTAAAATTATGTCATTATACAGAGATCAAATATTTATTTAATAAGGCATTGAAGGGTTTTTATGGTTTTATTGGTATTTTCCTCCACTAAGACCCAGCCATGAGCATTAAGCAAAAGTAGCCCATCGTAGTTTAAAACCTTCATGTAACCAATATACTAAGCCGCCCTTAGATCTAGATACCTCACAAGTACTGGTGCCATGATGACATCACATCCACAGCTCATCTCTGCAGACCTCCATCTTCTCCGCTCTTCTGCAGAATATCCTGACATTGTGGCTTTAAAAATAACAGTGTCATTATAATGCTAACTGAATAAAAATAATGACCACTACACAATCTCCCTTATATACTATGACCACCACACCATCCCCCCTTTTATACCATGACTACCACACCATCCTCCCTTATATACCATGATCATCACACCGTCCCCCTTATATACTATAATATGTAACCAATATATTAAGCCACCCTTAGATCTAGGTACCTAACAAGTACTGGTGCCATGATGACTTCACATCCACAGCTCATCTCTGCAGACCTCCATCTTCTCCACTCTTCTGCAGCACATCCTGACATTGTGCCTTTAAAAATAACAGTGTAATTATAATGCTAACTGAATAAAAATAATGACCACTACACAATCCCCCTTAAATACTATGACCACCACACCATCCCCCCTTTTATACCATGACTACCACACCATCCTCCTTTATATACTATGACCACTCCACTGTCCCTCTTAAATACTACGACCATGACAATGCCCCCCCTATGAATTACATGCACCACACCCTTCTCACTTATGATCTACGATCTCCACACTGTTGCCACCTCATGCTGCCCCCTCTTTGAACTGCCTACCTAGTATTAAACTTCTCCATACTGAGACATATTGCCCTTTCTCCATACTGAGCCCCCCACGCTACTCCTTCTCCATACTAGGCTTGCCCCCTTTTCCATACTGAGCTGACCTTATCCTGTCCCCTTTTCTATTTTTAGCCCACCCCACTCTTATCCCTTTTCCATACAGAACCTACCCATGCTACTTCTTTTCCATGCTGAGCCTACGCCAAACTGCTCCCTTTTCCAATTCTGAACCCACCCCACACTGACCCCTTTTTCATACTGAGCCCATCTCATGTTGCCCTTTATCCCAGTCAGCACCTACCCCTTGCTGCCTCTTTTTCATACTGAGTCCATCCCATGCTGACCCTTTTTCTATATTGAGCCCACTGCACACTGCCACAATTTCAATAGTGATCCCATCCCATGCTGACTCCTTTTTCCATAATAATTCCACTGCATGCTGACCTCTTTTCCACACTGGGCCCATCCCTTACTGACCCCTTCTCTACTCTGAGGACACCCCAGGCTGACCCCTTTTCCATAGTTAACCCATCTCACACTGCCCCTTTTCCACACTAAGTCCACAATACGCTGCCCCTTCTTCCATGTTGATCTTACCCCACGCTGCCCATTTTTCCATAGTAATCCCATCCTATGCTGCCCCTTTTCCACAGTCCATGTCAAGCTGCCACTTTTTCCATAGCAGTCCCATCCCATGCTGCCTCTTTTTCCATAGTGATCCTGTGGCACCCCTGAGGCTTCAGTTGCTACAGGATTTTGCATCTCCTTTAAGGTGCAGAACCCATCTTGGGTAAGAGGGGGTTAACCACTGGTTTTTCACTTACACAACTTTCACAGCTGGGAAATGAGTCAGCAGTTACTCACACAGCATCCAGCCATTGGAACTGGGCTAGAGCTGGTCACCATAACAATGGGTTTTCCCCAGCACTAGTGAGTCATCAGGAAGGTGGGGGCAGCTGGAGTGAAATGAGAGGAAACTCAATTTTTACATCAGAATAGCCTGGGACACAGAACAACACGGTGGCAAGAGAGTGCTTCAGAGATTCTCCTGTTAGAACTGGCCCGGCTGGAAGGAGTAGGAGACGACCGGTGGAGCCATTGAGACAATGGAGCAACACGGTAACCAAAGGATGAGCCCCAACAGCCCCTTCGGGACTGGCGCAAGGCAGGGTGCAGAGCCCTATGGTTGTGTATACTCCATGTTACGCCACCAGAATCTGCAGGGAAGGAGGATTTCACGTCCCATTGCCCACCACAAAGATCCCGGGGCACAGCAGCATATAGAGACAGGCGTCAGGACCACAGTCGGGCCCATAATTGTTTTCCGCTGCCTGCGAATGAGACGGGAACTAAAGCCAGGGACACTGGGGTCCCCAAGAAGCTTTACGCCACGGGGATCCACACTACAAATCACAAGGAAGAAAGCTCTCACACGCTCCTCAACACTGGTGGTGACCACTGAATTATCCGGGATCGGCTGAGGCCCATCATTGCAGGGAAACGCACTCCTCGGGTGACCTACGGACAGTGAGTAAGAGACCTTAAACTGCAACCGCTGTGTCAGCCCTTTCCTTGACGGCATCGCCGCACCGCGCTTTGACGCCAACGACCCTTCCCTTAGTCACCATCGTCCTCCATGGGACTCGCTCCACCTGTGGGGAGCCGGACTATCTGAGCTGCGTAACCATCAGCCCCGGAGGAGAGCAACATCTCGCAGCGGTAGCTGATCCCCGGCCGCATACCATGGGTGGCACTACAAAACAAACCCCCATCCCCTATTACCCGTCACCTTGCACCCTCTTTTATGTAGCCAACGGTGCCACGGAGCTGGGTGAAGCCATTCACAGCAACCCCAAATACCACTGGCCCGGTGACGAGTAGCCCTGCAGGTCCCGGGGGACGCTACAATCCCATCCCTCTCTGCCCCTTTTTCCATAGCGATCCCACCACATGCTGCCCCTTTTCCACACTGCGTCCACCACATGCTGCCCCATTTTCCATACCGGGCTGCTGCTTCTGTACATTGAGCCCACCTTCCAGGCTGTCACTAGTATCTTAGGCTCAATGAGCGCTTACCTACTCCCTGCTCTGGCAACATCTCCTCCTCTGCAGCACTCTGCAGAGATGCCAGCAGCGTGATTAAGTAAACTCATTGCGCTGCTGTGAAGTCAGGAGCGAGAGCAAACCACCACTCATCCGGTCGGAGAGCTGATTGGAGCTCCACTGAACTCAAGAGTGCTGGTAGGCATGGCGGTTTATTTGCATTACTGTCTTAAAGACGCTAATTCAATTGAATACAGGGGTGTTGACCCCTCTCCCCTTCCTCCGGTTTTCATATAGAGTCTGTGGGTGGGAAGATTAAAAAACAAATTTTTAAAAATCTTCACCCTGGTGCCGCCCCACTGTGACCTGCTGCCCTAGGCACTGGACCTTTGGTGCCTAGTGGTAAATACGGGCCTGCTTACACTGGAGCCGGTTTTTACATTCATGTACAGCAGCAGAATATGAAGTCAGACTTGTTGGAAAAATGATTACGGAAACAATTGCCTTAAGAGCGACTTGAGTCATAAATAAGTGGCAGAGCGACATTAGTTGGAAAGCTTTAAGTGTTTCTTAGAGGTGGGTAATTTTATTGGGAATGGAATATATAAAGCTTCTTAATGTTCTCACGGCAAACACACTGGATCCAATTACTTAGTTCTTTTTTATATGACACAGAACATTTTTTTTGCTTGATGTCTCTTGGATAAATGCATGAAAACAAGTGACTCCATTCTGCGTTCCAATTTTAAAATTGGCAAGAAAAATCAGGTCTCGGCTTGTCTTTTCATCTATATTCATGTCTTATTTAGTAGAGTAAAGTTCCCAGACATAATTCTTCATCCTTTACAATTGTTTATCACTGCAAGCTGTGAAGGAGAACTCTCCGGCACGCGCTTCCGAAGAATGCATGGTTAGTACGTAATAAATAAAGTTAGCTCCGTCCTCGTCCCTCCATGAAAAAAATTACCTGCATTGAAAAGACTCAATAAACAAGTCCGTCCTTTTAAGAAATATTTAACCCAACTACACTAAAGGTGGAAAGAACCATCTGCCAAATAAATTATTAAATTAACAACATATGTCAACCGTCCACAAAATAGGTGATAAATGTATGACCCCTGGTAGTCCGACCAATGCGGACCACCATCCATTCTTGTATGGCATTGAAAAGAGTCAATAAACTATTCTATCCTTTTAAAAAGATTATCCGGGACTATTTAATTTTTTTTTTACTTTTGGGCTTTAGAATGAATTGGTAGGTAGTTGCTACATACCTGCCTGTTTTGCCCGCCGCTGGTCTCTTCTGGCACAGAGTGGTCACAGACCTGCCAGCGGTTTTGTGGCTTCTGCTTACATCACGTCAACAGAGCAACTGCTTCTCTTCCGCTCTGCTCAGTTGACGGGGCAGGACTGCTGATGTCATACTGATTGACAGTCGACTTCCCTTTGCCTAATTGTGATAAGCCGCCTGTCAATTAGCATGACATCAGCATCGACAGTCATGAGACTTCAACAGAGCAGCCCGGAAGAGAAAGAGCTGCTCGGTTGATTTGGAGAAACTGAAGGAGTGCACAGTGACCAATCTGTGCCTGCGCTGGATAGAAAAAACAGGTCAGCAACTATCTGCCTGTTGTTCCCAGCACCAGTCTCTACTGGCAAAGATGGTCACAAACCTGCCGGTGATTCTGTGGCTTCCTCTTACATCTTGTCAACAAAGGAGCTGCTTCTCTTTTGCTCTGCTCAGTTCAGTTGATGGGGCAGGACTGCTGACATCATGCTGATTGACAGTCGCCGTCCCTTTCCCTAACTGTGAAGAGCCGGCTATCAATCAGCATGACATCAACAGTCCCACCCTATCAACTGACCAGAGTGGAAGAGAAGTGGCTGCTCTGTTGACTTTATGTAAGCGCAAGCAGCCCAGAAGAGAAAGAACTGCTACACAGTCTAATATAAACTTATCACTCTCATCCGCAAATCTCTCCACAGTTCTGTACAACTCTACATCTCCTCCTTCATCTCTGTCTATCGCTCTACTGTGCCTTCCGTTCCACTAATAACCTAAGACTGTCATCTTCCATTATCCGAACCTCACACTTCCATTTCCCAAACTTCTCTTGTGCTGCGCTAATTTTCTGGAATGCGTTACCCAGGACAATTTGCTTAATTCACAATACCCACAGTTTTAAGGGTGTCCTAAATATGCATTCTTTACCCTGGTCTATCACCTTACCTCACTTATCTAACTATTCCTGCTTTACCCTTACAAACATTTCTTGCAAATCTGGTCCTTTTTATCATCTTTACATCCTCCATGCACTTAATAGCACTCTGTGTCTATATTTGTACAAATAGTCGCTGGTCACTGGTTCATGCAACAATATATGAATCCCCTATCCATTATATTGATGGCTGGACCATACAATACAAGCACTTTTTACCTTTTGTGCCTCCCCTATCTCTTCATAGATTGTAGCTTGCGAGCAGGAGCCTCACTGTCACGTTAGGTACAGGGAACTACAACGGTAAGGGAAGTTGAGCCCTGCGTATAGAGAAGGAGGGGATGGTGACCCCTGACCAACCTACTTGCTGATCCCTGGGGTCCCTCATCACCCTAAATAGCTTCCTCACCTATGCGCCGAGCAGGATACCTGACCTTAGGTATCCCTAGTGCTGGGCCCTAAATAGGGAACGGATGGGATGAGCTCTTCATCAACCCCACTAAACGCTGAAGGAAGACACAAGGAGGACACACGAGGGAAAATGCATGAACTACTTATCCACGGATGACTCAGGCAGAAGTTCAGCAAAGCTTCAGCAAAGATAACACAGAGGAGTACAAGCCACCTGCTTGCAACCTGAGCTAAAATGAACTGACAGGGAGAAATTTATGCAGCCAACTGCTGTGACCTTCTACTGCCACAGAAACCATGTGACTATCACCCGTGACACACATGTGACACTCACTGATCTTGCTATCTGTTGAATTGTGTTACTCTGTAGTGTCTGATATTGTCTGTATATGTCCCTCTGAATTATAAAGCACTATATAAATAAAAATAGTTATTATTATTACTCCCTTTGCCTGCTCTTCTTGTTGATAGAATGGAACATACTGGATCTGTACACGTGGTCTGTTACCATGGAGACACATTATTATGCATATTCCGGATCAGCTGTAGTCAAAAACTGGAGATTTTTAATCAAGACTATTTCCCAAGTGTCTTCATTATTCATTTAATAAGCAATGGACTGCTAAAAAGAGTGGTTGCAAAAGTATACACACCCTTCAAAGAGGGAATCTGACCCTCAATCTACCATAATCTACATTTTTCTATAAATATATGATCTTCCCAGCCATAGATTCACCTCTCTCCTCAAAGCTTTGATTTTTACCATTAGAGTAGAAATCTGCAGCTAATTACATCAATAATTCCAGGTCTGTTATTAAAGTGATGCACATTTCACTGCGCGGCGGCAATTAGATAAGAAGAACAGTCTCCGCCATGAAGGGCTCGTTACATATCATTAACAGAATCAGATTGTGAATGTTTAGATTCCCCATTTTTTCCGCGGCTCGCTCGCAGTCGTGAACACCGGAGAACATTATCGGAAATTGTTTACGCTGCCGAATGTTGATCTTGCAATATATATGTCTCTCGCAGGGCCGGGGAAGTAATTTGGTTTCCAAAGTGGCTGCCATATTTCACCGCATGGAGCTTGTGCTAATTGAGAGCAACAGAAATAGATAAATGCGGAGCAATATTTAAGAGAATGGGTTTTACAATTATATATGTACTTAATATAGCGGGGGAGGGGTGGCGATTAGCATACTATAAACAACATTTCTCACTTCTCAAGACTCAGTTCTCTTCTCTTCTATCCAGTAAAACAAAGCAATTCACACAGTAAAAGTCATAGATGTGATGATTATCACCCATGATCCGAGCGATTTTGCAATTGATAATCCATTAGTATGCGGTTATAAAACTGATCAATCATGAAAATCTTATATACTTGACTAATTCAACCCTTAAAGTGGTTGTGTAGACTATTTCAGATGTTATTTTTGATACACAGCACACACAGACGAGGGATTCCTGTCTCTATATAGCACATGTGTAGAAGTGTGGCACCCCTGAGGCTCTGGTCGCCACAGGGTACTGCACCTCAATTAAGGTGCGGTATCAATCTCAGGTAAGGAGTGGGTTAATCACCGGTGTTCCACAATCACACACTAGGTATAGCTCAGGAGCCTTCCCACAGAGTGGATTGGCTCAGGGCAGGCAGGAGGGTGGCCATACGAACATGGACTTCCCGGTCACTGTAGCCAGCCACCTGGGGGGGCAGGTTCCACTTGGGGTAGAAATAGGCACAACACACGCACATCAGGAGCAAACCCGTCAGGACCACAGTTCTGGCAAGACATCTCTGGAGAACTTGGACTTTCCTGGGCCCGGGGGCTTGGAGCTCAGCCAGGGTACCTAATTGTAGAGAGGGACACCCTAGAAATAGGACTCTCACTCCTTCACTCTCTCAAAACACCGGTGGTGACCCCTTACCGGATCTGGGATTGACCAGAGCCCATCACGGCAGTGACCAGTGTGACTGGCAACTGAAGGTGTGAGTGAAAACTACACCCTGAACCAGCAGAGACTGTGTTGGCTCATCCTTACCGCCGCCGCCGCCCAGCGTTTAGGTGCCAATGGCCGTTATAACCCTCCACGTCCACCCGGGGCCTGCTCTGCCTGTGGGGAGCGATACCATGCCATAACACCTGCCCGAGAGAGGAACCCTGCAGCTGCAGCTACTCTTTGGCCGCAAACCACAGGTGGCGTCACGACAAACTTTCCTCAATCATCGTGCTTTCCCCACCGTTTACTGCATGCCTCGGGGCAAAGGAACCGGGCAAGACCACCCATGACAACTCCTGACCCGACCCGAAAAGGCCCGGCAACGAGTAGGTTAACCACCTGCCCCGTAGGGCGCTGCAGAAGCAGCAGCTTGGAGGACATTATACAGCCGTACTGAGCAATGTAGCTGGGAATCCATCCCTGGAGTTAGCTAAACACTTACTAGAAAGCAGCAGCACCATAGACTTCAATAGACAGCTAGAAAAAAATTGACCACGTCCCAGAGTAGGTGAATAAATCACATAGTGTCAAGATGACTTAGGGATAGTGGGTAAGCTGTGCCTCAAGCTAGAGGATCCTATGCTATCCCAAACCTCATAGACTTCAATAGACAGCTAGAAAAAAAGTTGACAGTGTCCCAGAGTAGGTGAAGAAATCACATAGTGTCATGATGACTTTGGAATAACCAGTAATTGTGGCTGCTAAGTTGTCCCTCAAGTTAGGGGACCCTATGCTATCCCTAACCTCATAGACTTCAATAGGCAGCTAGAAAACAGTTGACAGTGTCCCAGAGTAGGTAAAGAAATCACATAGTGTCACAATGACTTTGGGATAACCAGTAATTGAGGCTCCTAAGCTGTGTCTCAAGTTAGGGGACCCTATGCTATCCCTGACCTCATAGACTTCAATAGACAGCTAGAAAAAAGTTGACAGTGTCCCAGAGTAGGAGAAGAAATCACATAGTGTCACGATGACTTTGGGATAACAGGGAGCCATGGCTCCTAAGCTGTCCCTCAAGTTAGGGTACTCTACACTAGCCTGAGTCTCCTTCCTGGTCCTGCTCTTCACCAGTCCTGATCTAATTCCTCCTCCCCCCAAGGAGGAATAGGACAAGAGTGTGATGAAACTACAAATAAAGACAGAGAAGGGAATAAAACAAAAACTCTGTCACACAGCACGCACACAAACAGGTAAAGACAATAAGAGATTCAGGATGAAAACGAGCAGGAAGGAAGCTACAAAAGACAACATGGGGTAAACTCTACGACCGCACCAATCAAAAAGCACAACTAAGCACAACATTCACCAGAGAGAGTCTAGGGCACCACACCTCACAGACCAACATAAAACAAACTATAACCGGCATTGGTAGAAGGATTCCACCAGCATAAATAGGAGGGGAGCAGATGTGATAGGTTTTCCCACAACATGTGATTAAAGTAGCAAGCAGACCAGCACAGATTAACTCTTGCTAGCCTGCCTATAAATTAGCACACAGCAGGTTGACACCAGAGTCTGCCCGTGTTATAGACTGAGAGGCATTTCCAGGACATGGCAATCTAGCCCTTTATAAGGAAGGCCGCTGTGTGCGTGCACCCTAAGCGCATTCCTGGGGATCTTGTGCGGTGTGGAAAGGTAGCAGAGGAGAACATGGATGACTGCAGGGGAGGATGCAACCCGGCCGCGGCGGTGAGTGAGTCGGCTTTCCTACAGGGACACTGGCGCTACAAGTGCTTTCTGATCCCTCTATTCACCTCAATGGCGTTTTAGTGCTGCATTCCGCATTTGGTCACCTTTGCTTCCTCCTGCACAATCTTCAGCCTGCTCCTCTCCACACCACACTCTCCACTGTGCTACATCTCCTCTCTTCACTTCACTGCCACTCTTTTTACTAACTCAACCCAGGAAAAGCTTCACATGAAATCCCCTTCACAGTGGACTGGCTTCTTCCATTTTAACCCTCCCAGCCCTGTCACTAGAACTGAAACCTGAGTCTCCCCCTCTAGCTAGGGAACTCAGGACCGGTGACACCTAGTGCTGGCTGGTAGCACGGCACTCAAAAGCATGACCATTGAGGAAGGATTCTCCAGTCGTGCTGTATGTGTGTTACCCACCAATACCATCTGTAAATAATACACGAACTGCATGTGACGTGGTTTAAAATTGGCCACAGCAGCCTTTATTACCTATTATTTACATACTAACACAAGGGGGCGCCGTCCAACGGGCGACCCCAACAAATAACAATAGGTAACACAGTAACCAATACAGTAAATATACAACCCTGAGTAGGCCCAGTCCAGGAACCACTTCTCACCCCAGTATCCCTGGCCGCAACACACCGACCCAGAGATGAGGTATTAATCACCTACGAATTAACTCCCCAACTTTGCAGAACCCCGTGCCTGCAACATCCCGGAACCTGGAGCCACCATACCAAGATGGTGTCTCTCTGTCCAGTTACCATTGCCTTCAACCGCCTCTGGACCAGACCTACCCCCCGCTGCTGTGACAAAGAAACAACCCAGACCAAATTCCCCTCGGTATTAAACACAAGGGAGGGTGGGCGGGGATCGTTCCATATCCGGAAGTCAAGAGAGAGGGGGTAAGTCAAAGTCCTTTACTTACACCCCTCAACTGTCCCACCTCTTCCTCCAGGGAACTCCTCCTACCCACCAATCCCTTTATTCTGCCTTATAAACAAACCATTCCTGTTTCCATTAACCCCATCACTCCTTCCCTTCCCTCTAGTCATGTCGCCCCTCCACCCTATGGGTTCCATGGCTTTCTTGACCATTGAGGAAGGATTCTCCAGTCGTGCTGTATGTGTGTTACCCACCAATACCATCTGTAAATAATACACGAACTGCATGTGACTTGGTTTAAAATTGGCCACAGCAGCCTTTATTACCTATTATTTACATACTAACACAAGGGGGCGCCGTCCAACGGGCGACCCCAACAAATAACAATAGGTAACACAGTAACCAATACAGTAAATATACAACCCTGAGTAGGCCCAGTCCAGGAACCACTTCTCACCCCAGTATCCCTGGCCGCAACACACCGACCCAGAGATGAGGTATTAATCACCTACGGATTAATACCCTCCAACTTTGCAGAACCCCGTGCCTGCAACATCCCGGAACCTGGAGCCACCATACCAAGATGGTGTCTCTCTGTCCAGTTACCATTGCCTTCAACCGCCTCTGGACCAGACCTACCCCCCGCCACAGGACAGGGCACGTGACTCCTTACGTGGCCTGGACCCGCCACACACCAAAAGCTTGTACCACACCTCCACGCAATCCCAGCGTCCACAAAACAGCACCAAGAACGTTAAGATGCACCCCCATCGCATCCCCAAAACCACCAGTTCAGCGCCACCAACTTTTGGCGCCGCCCCCCCAATAAGGCTTGATTGATACTGCCTATCGCACGAGCCACACGCCATTCCAACCTGGTCACACTATCAAAACTACCCCACGATTAAGCCCGGGTATGTCTCCCACAATGCAACAACCCACAATTTTTTTCTTTTTTTTTTTAAAACATTCAGAAATAACTTCTCGAGATACCAAATCGCTGCCTCCCACTTACTGGACCAGTACCATCGACCCGTCCAGACCCAACTGGCAAAATTCGGGCGAGCCTCAGACCGTCGAGGCCCCGAGAACCAACGAATGCCCAAATATCCAAATGAGGCACACCCTCACCACAAAAACCCAGAGGTTATAAACCCACAGATAACACCAATCTGTTATGCCAACCCATTCCACTCCCAAAAGACTCAAATGCCCCCATTGCCTTAACCCGATAACAACTGAGGCCAAATGTAACACCGAAACAAGAGGACTCCCACTACCCAATACTTCTCACAACCCCTTTTCTGAGCCCACCGAGGGGCCTCCGTGGCAGCCCAATCCAGAAGGAATACGACCCGTAGTATTCCGGGCGCCCACCCCCGCCACCTGCAATCAAGTCTGCAGCACTGCCACAAAATGGTACCTTAACAAACGCGACACAATAATGAGCCTGGGCGCCCTCACAACATAATTCCGCACCCGGGACCGCGTATAACAACACCAACCTTCACCACCAGCCTAATCTGATTCGGTGAGCGACAAAGCCGGCGCTCAACCCATTGCACCACCTCGGACACATCCTCCAACATCCAACCTCCGCTCTTCACCGTAGATGGGCTGACCAACCCCACAATCTCAAAGCCCCCCAAAAGGCTAACACAAACCGTTTTGGACAAGGGAAACAAAACCCGCTCGTGCTCAGATGAACATAGCCGCCACAAACCACTCACCAAACGCTGCCACCAAACAACGGAGACGGACCCTTGTATCCCGCTCCCTCACACCCTTACGACCAAACCCTTCAAGGCCTGCCGCGCCCTAAAATCCTGCAAAAACATCTCTCCACATCTAATCCTTAACAAGACAGCCACAACCGCCACCCTCTGCTCCACTGCTGACGCCGGCCTAGCAGCCTGAAAACCGTTACTCACCACTGCCAACGCCACCACCAAATACTCCACCGGGCCTTCCTCACACATTGTCCCAAACAACGTTATCCGCGCCACCCATACTTCTGAATATCAGCCCCAAATAACCTCAGTCACTGGGCACCGAGCCGCTCCCCAACACAGCCACACCAGACTCCACAAGCCCTCCGGACACACCGTGCCCACCTCGTCTGCTACCCGGCCTCAACTCCCGAGACCTGCATAACTGCAAGGAAACAAAGCAGCTGCTATTCCCTTGGCGAACCCCAGTACTGGTTGCGCCACGCACAACATTTTTTTTTTTTTTTTAAAACGCATACAATTGAGAAACCAACTGTCGCAAGTACGCCACCCTTGGCACCAGGATTAGCAAACCAACTATTAATCGAATTCTCCACCAACTGATAGTCAGAATGACAGCACACCTTCCTCTTGGAAAAAACTGCCAACTTCCACAACCCGACCACTACCACCGATTGGAAGCGCTACCCCACAATGCCCAACCAGAAAACAACTGGACCCGCTGCCTCCGAGTACCGCAGCTACGTTCCATCAGGTACCACCTTACCCAGCCACAATCCGCGGCCACTAAATCGCCGTAAGAAAAAACCTCCTACACCATCAGATCATCATTGATCTCCCTCGTGACCACACACAAATGATCCGATGGCTGCACCCTTGGCGCAGCCATCGCCAGCCGTCCAGCAGACACGCACCCCAGCGGCGTAACTCTGCACCCGTGGTTCGACCACCCCTGCAAAGACTGCACTGCCTGAAACCGCACTGTCTTAGCTGACCTAACTGCCTCTATCGCAGCCCATAGGACCACACCATTACCCACGAATCCTACCCCTCTGACCATAACATCAAACTTTATCCCCCACAAACCGTATCACTGGCGTTGGACCCTCAGTCTTCGCCTGCGCCAACAGGCCCAAAAAGAGTATCCACCACCATCTGCAATGAAACAATCAACCTCAACGAATCATCAACCCGCCAACCCGATGTAAAGAGAATCAACCTATAATGAATAAGAGGCGTAAGCTGGGACACACCACGCACAAACCACTCCACCAAGAAATAACCGCCTCCAAAGGAACATAAAATGGGACAAAAAACCCATTAGCACCCACCGATCAACATAATAATAACTCCCCTCCCCACCGCAGCACCAGAACTGCTAGCTAGCAGGGTGGACCAGTAACAACCTAAATGCCGCCTCCAAATCCGCCTTTGCCATCACTGCTCCACGGCTCACCGCCTTTACCAAATCCCACCCTCTGTCAAACGACACATAATAAACCGCCGACAATTCTGGAGCCAAGCAGGCATACACCGATGACTCCTCCAGATAAGATACGTTTTGAACAAGCCGAAATATATACATCCATATACGGCTCATTTCCGGCACTACCCCCCAACAGAGAAACCCAATCGTGACAAGGAGGGCCCCGAATGGCCCACCCATCCTGCCCAACACCACTTCCTGACCCCTCTTTCCAGTGCCAACCACCAGGTGTTCCCTAGCCCAGCGCAAACTTCCAATAAGGAGGCAAAGATCCACCAATATAAATAGAAAGACGCAGAATTACTATGTTCCTCACCACAACCCAACACTTATGCTTAAGACAACCTTCCGCGCCAAATCTGCACCACCCATCATTCTATCCCCCCAAAACCCCTCATCGTCCGTGTCGCCGGGGTTCCAAGCCCCGAACAGCCAACTACCCCTCCAAAAAGGGGGGGGGCTGACTAGGAGCCGCCATCCACTGCAGCCATAAGGATGTACCCGTATGATCCTACCGCATACTGGCACACAACACCTTCCCTTGCTGAAATTACTCGGCGTACTGAAGCCAGACTAAACCGCCATATGACCTAACAAGCCACCCCAAATGGATCCATATAACCGAACCATGCCGAACCAATTACCCAATTCCTTCCCCCGATACCCTTGCCAAAAAACGCAAATGCCCGCAGCCACGTTGCAAATGTACGAGTGTGAGCCTCCACCGGCGCTCCCCTCCCTCTACTTATCCTTCCTGGAATCACTTGGCTTAACCTAATCCAGGTGAAACTGTTCCCGGGGGAGCAGCGAAACTATTGCTACACGTTCCCTATTCAAATCTTATCCCTCACCTCCTCCAGCAAGTGAGCCCCCCCCAGCGGGCCTTTGAAGCACCCATACCTCTCACACTTGGCCACTGTCAGCCAGACGCACCACCTCATCCCCCTCTTCGTTCATCACCACTCACTCTGTCACAGCCCTTGCCGCCTCTGCCCGAAAATGCTCCCCTGCCGCCTCATGCGCCCTCACTCTGCCTGCTGCACCTGCGCCTACTAACCACCGATCCCGTCCATGCCGCCGGCGGTGCATGCGCACTCTCCACAACCGTATACACCACTGCAGTAAACCCCATACCTGGTCAAAACACAAACCCACTCGGCGCTGCCGTGTCCGCAGCCGCCCCCCCCCCAACCCTGCCAAATCCACGGCCGTCTCACCCGACCGCGACCCGGCGTATCCTGGAATAAAAAATCACGCCATCCGGACGTCTGATTCATCCGTCGCTGCTTCCTCCTCCTCCTCGCTGGAGCCGACCGCCTCCGGCTCATGTAATGCAGACGCCGCCGAAGCGCTGCCACCACCACGGCCGTCCTCCTGGTACGCCGCGTGGGCACCATCCTCCAAGCTCCATCTTCTGTCCCGCGGCGACAACCCCGGAAACCGTCCCGTCCCACGGGCTGCCACCGCGGGCCTTATCTTCTGGCCTGACCCCCCCCTTGCTACCTGCAAGGACAGGGGGTACCTGTGGCCCGACCCGCTGCCAGCAGACTCCCATCCAGAGCTGCCAGCCTCTTGCCCTCCTGGGCCCAGAAGGCATCCGTCCGCCGGGCCCTCCCCCCCTGGGGGAGACCGCCGCTGCCGGGAGCTGCACGCCTGCTCTGGGTGACCAGGCGGGGACCGCAGGGCCCCCGCCGTCACCCCCACATACCGATGCCTCCCGGGCATCCGTCGCACCATGCTCGCCTGCCCTGGTGCCGGACCCCTTGCTGGCTGCAGCCCCCTGGCCCCCCCCCCCCCTCCACCCGCGGGGAAGGGGGGGGGTAACGCTGGCCTCCGTCCTCGCCGGGCGCTCTCCTGGCCAGGAGCCGCCGCATCCAGCCCTCCTGGGCCCCATGAAAGCCTCTGTCCGCTGGGCCCTCCCCCTCCTGGGGGAGACCGCCGCGGCCGGGAGCTGCAACCTGATCTGGGTGACCAAGCAGGAACTGCAGGGCCCCTGCCGTCACCCCCACTCACCGACGCCTCCTGGGCACCCGTCGCCCCAGGCCCGCCTGCCCTGGTGCCGGACCCACCACTGGCTGCAGCTCCGCGCCCCCCCCCCGCTTTCCGCGAGGGGTAAAGCTGGCCTCTGTCACCGCCGGGCGCTCTCCCCGTCCGGGAGCCGCCGCATCCAGCAATCCAGGCCGCGGCTCGGACCGGAAGTAGGCCGCAGACAAGCCACGCCCCCTTCCCGGCTGCCGCGGCCCGGACGGAGATTCCTCCCGCGGCCGGAGCAGCAGCTGAGTACTGCCCTGCCCACGTCCTACCGCGGAGGGTCCCCGAAGGGGCTCTCGCATCTCCTCCTCGCTCCCCCCGCACACGGCAAGTACCTGAGATATGAGGGAGGGGGGGGGCACCGCCCGCAGCTGACAGGGGAGCGAGGGGAAAGTGCCAACGGGTTAACCCCCAGCAGCCAAGACGTGGGACCGCGCTGCCAGGGGCCCGTGCACTGCCATGATGAATCCGCTGGTCTCGGGTAGCAGCCATCCTGTCGCACGTCCGGATCGTTCCATATCCGGAAGTCAAGAGAGAGGGGGTAAGTCAAAGTCCTTTACTTACACCCCTCAACTGTCCCACCTCTTCCTCCAGGGAACTCCTCCTACCCACCAATCCCTTTATTCTGCCTTATAAACAAACCATTCCTGTTTCCATTAACCCCATCACTCCTTCCCTTCCCTCTAGTCATGTCGCCCCTCCACCCTATGGGTTCCATGGCTTTCTTTCGCATGGAGGATTTCAACAATTTAACATCACTTTACACAGAAATACACAATATACACTCTTATAACAGCAAGGATGTCTTCTGGGTGTTGCAGGTCACCGTTCATTTCCTTACATTTGCACAAAGTTTTACCACATTGGGGAGATGATGGAAGCAGAACCATGCTTATCTATAGGTTTTGTGTAAAATGATAGGTATCCTCGACCTCTAAAGGGTGCTTTACACGCTGCGACATCGCTAACGATATATCATCGGGGTCACGTCGTTAGTGACGCACATCCAGCACCGTTAGCGACATCGCAGCGTGTGAGACCTAGGAGGACGATCAATGATCGCAAAAACGTGAAAAATGGTTAATCGTTGACACGTCGCTCCTTTTCAAAATATCGTTGGTGGTGCATGCCGCTGGTTGTTCGTCATTCCTGCAGCGTCACACATTGGTATGTGTGACACCGCAGGAACGACGAACATCTCCTTACCTGCGTCCACCGGCAATGCGGAAGAAAGGAGGTGGGCGGCATGTTCTGCCCGCTCATCTCCGCCCCTCCTCTGCTATTGGGCGGCCACTTAGTGATGCCGAACGAACCGCGGGTACGCTCGCTAGCGATATCGATATCGCAGCGTGTAAAGTACCCTTAAGGCCTCTTTCACACATCAGTGAAAAACGCAGACGTTTTTCACTGACGTGTTAAAAATGCATATGCCCCTCTGTGTGTCGTGATTTCACGGCACATGTGTGTTCTCCATGTGCAATCCGTGATCCGTGATAGCACATGGAGATCAGTTATTCCAATCTCACCTGTCCCCGTTCCTGCTGTCCATGGTGCTGACTCTCCGACTCTCCTGTGTCCGGCCCCTGCTGTCTCCCCTCTGGAGCTATTTCCGGGTTGGCTGTGCAGTGCATATTCATGAGCATAATTAGCCTACCTGGAAGCAGGAGACAGCAGCGTCCAGAGACAGCATCGCTGGAGACAGGTGAGTTTAAAAGGCTTTTTATTTTAAACGTACGTGTTTTTCTGGTACGTGTTTCATGGATCACACCACTGTGTGTTCCATGTGACATCAGTGATGCCAGAAAAAAATGGACATGACTCCGTGCGGAAATCACGGACACGCGTGTACGCCGCCCGGAAAATCACTGATATGTGCGCAGACCCATTGATTATAATGGCTCTGCGTATGTCCGTGATTCTGGTACGTATAAAAACTAGCACATACGTACCAGAATCACTGGTGTGTGCAGGGGGCCTAAGCAGGAGATTTGGAGATTTGTATGTAATAAATCAAATACTAAACAATGAATCAGCGCAGAGTATGTGATCTGAGATGACCAGATCTTAGGTGGATCTTCATTTTAAACACAACTTATTTTTCGATATGACACCACTTACACGTGCATTTAACTTCTTGCGTTCCATCGATTAATTATCAATCACAGGTAATTCCTAGTCACCAATCCTTGATCTATTTCTTAGAAAACAAATATATTTCGGAGGGTCACATTCATCTTTTCTCCAACAATCCTTCACAACTTAATGACAATAATCAATGGTTTCGTGACTGATCACATTTTACTATTGACATATTAGTCATTTTAGCCTCCGCTTCATCTATTAAAGGGCCAGGCAGAGAGAAGTCAGCGGGAAGCTACAAAACTGTCCTGCATGTAAAACCCTGGTTTATTCTAGAGAGGAAATTTCACAAATAAAGATGTAAATACAAGACCCAAAATATAAAACAATTTCACACTTTACATTTGATTGGAAAATTGAGAATCTTTGTACTGTTTACATTTTGAGTTTTTTTGTTTTTTTTTAACACATCTATAAAGTTTTAAGGGAACCTCATCCATTTGTCACATGGAATTTTGCACAAACTTCGCCAACTGTCAGGGTGGCATTGGTCTCTGTTCAGATTGCAGATTCTGACAATCCACCCAATGGTTTCTCTGGTGTCTAGGATCAACACAGACAGACTCAGACATTGACCTGCTGTGTGCTGATTCATAGGCATGCTAGTGTGACGCCCTGGACAAGCCAGGTAGTCACAGATAGCGCCACGCACAACACCAGTCCCCTCACTAGGTAACACCAGCCAACCACATTAAACCCTAGTCACCTCCCTCAGTGCTTGATGGACACACCAGAGGGTGGAGCTAGGCAGTTGGACACGCCCACCGAGGAGTTCAGAGAGCCTGGGGCAGGAAAACACAGTTCAGTCTGACAAGGAGTTTGAGAGTTCAGTGGAGGAGGTCGGGCCTGTGCGACAGGCCTGTAGCAGACTGACAGGTGCCAGGGTAGGAGCCCTGGTACCTTTAGCTAAGAGGCATACGAAGGCCTCTGTCTGCAGGAGCCGGAAAGACGGCTCGGTGGAACCGTGGTGGACCGGGACAGGGTAGTGGCCTGCCGGTACCGACCCGGGGAACCGACTCGGAAACCGGAGCACAAGAGAGGGTACTCAGACCCTGAAACGAGGTCTAGAAACTACTGGACTGAGTTAATTAACTGAGTGCGGTTTGGACTTGAGGTCCTTTCCCACCCAAAGTCCCTCATAGAAGACAACAGCCCAATGAGGGGGATAAGCAGCCACCGCCACCGCTCAGAGATCCCACGGGCCAGCGTCTGTGGGCAAACGGGCTCTTCCGACATCCACAAGCCGGGGAGCGGACTACTGACGCTGCAAGCGCAGGTAGTCCAACATCTGAAACAGGTGCAGGAGAAAGGCAGAGACCACCAACCAGGTGGGGGAACCCGACTGCAGCCGGCTGCGGGCACCGACCACCATCATCTTGGTTTACCAGAGACTCGAGTGTTTCATTCTAATAGTGAGTACACCAGTGCCCTCTGGCCGCCCATCTCCCTGCACTGCCAAAACACCCCTAACAGGTCCCAGAGCCACCATCCCTGCCCACGGAGGGGTTAACAACTTGCTGCATACCATCTCCCCCGTGTGCCCCGTAACTGCAGCGGTGGTGTCCACCTTCACCACATCCCGTGGGTGGCGTCACGAACTTAAAACACGGCTCCGGCCGTACACCTACGTCCCCATACCACAAATCCCCCCTTTTTCAGTTGGAGTGACCGCAGGACACCCAGGTCCGGAGACCCTCAAGCCACCCACAGAAGGTCCGGATCCGAGCAGCTCGGCTGCCGCTGAGCACGGGGCGGTACACTAGCAAAAGTCAATCTCTGCTGGTCTGCTTGCTCCTTTGGTCACATGTTGTGGGGAAGCCTATCACATCTGCTCCCCTCTTATTTATGTTGGTTAAAACCTTCACCCATGCCAGCTATAGTTTATTCTATGTTGGTCTGTGAGGTGTGGTGTCTCAGACTCTCTGGTGAAAGTTGTACTTTTTGCTTGGTGTGGTTGTGGAGTTTACTCCTGGTGTTTTGTAGCTTCCTTCCTGCTCTTGTTTTCCTCCTGAATTTGATATTGTCTTAAGCTTTATGTGTACGTGCAGTGTGCCTGAATTTTGATTTTCACTTGCTTGTCTTTATCTGTCAGGTTTCATCACATGCCTGTCCCGTCCCTCCTTGGGGGGAAGGGGAATCAGGTCAAGACTGGTCAGGAGCAGGGCCAGGAAGGAGACTCAGGTCTCTCCACCATCAGGAGTATCTTTGAGGATAGAGATAACATAGTGCCCCCTAGCTGGAGGGACAGCTTAGGAGTCCCTGTTCCCAGCTATTCTATAGTCATCGTGACAAAATGCTGCCTCATCTTTAAAACTTGCACGGTTTACCAGTCAGAAAGTCATGACCCTGCCCGCTGCCAGTGACTAACAGGAAGATACCCGTCACCGGAGGAAGAAGCCACTGGTGACTTGCCTTTCTGACTACTCTCTTGTGCGGTGGTGGCTTTATGTATGCCTTGAGTATGTTCTACTCACAAATGTTGCAACGTTTCAGAGTCAAACATACATGGCTGAAATACTACAACTCATTACATTGCACATAAATATGTGGCGCCCTGGACAAGCCAGGACGTCACAGGTACTACAACAACACACCCCACGCCCCGGCTAGGCACACCGAAGTCAAACAAAAATCCTTGTTGCCTCCCTCCAGGGGCTGATGTCCACACCAGGGGGTGGGCCAGGCGGTTGGCCCTGCCCACCGAGGAGTTCACAATCCTGGAGGCGGGAAAAGGAGAGGAGTTCAGTTTAGGAGTTAAGAAGCGAAGAGGGGTAGTAGAGGAGACTGACCGTGTCCGGGTACGTGGCCCGGGCACCTACAGCAAGGTTGGCAGACGGTGGTGACCGTCTGCAGGAGAGGCCGATTGGAGTGAACCGTAAGGACCGGGGACGGGTGGTGGCCCGCCGGTACCGGACCGGGGAACGAAGAGAAGCCAGCACCATTCGGCTTACGGACCCCGACCAGGTTAGGAGTCGCCGTAAAACTGGTCAAATCCGTTAGCGAAGGGAACCTCCGGGGTTTCCCAGCAGTCAAGACCCGATTGAAGGCAACAGCTCACACCGTGAAGGGAAACACAGTCACCGCCAAGGCTACAGTTCCCAGGGCCAGAGCCTGCGGGCAAAAGGGGCTCCCTCAGCATCCATCCAAGCTGGGGAGCGGGTTACCGGTGGGAAGCCATCAGTACCACAAACAAACCAAAGGTGCAGGGAAAGACAGTCACCATCAACCTACCGGGAGCAGAAACCACCGCAGCCGTCAGTGGGCCCCGTCCATCCATCCGTGTGTTTTACCAAGGACTTTGCATTCGTCATTGGCTGAGTGAGTACAACCATGCCGTGTGGCACCGCGCTGCCCCTGCGACCCTGCACCTCACCAGGCCCAGTAACCCGCCTGCTACACATCCCTCCCTCACTGGGCCCCGAGACAACCAACCCCCCTACCCACGGAGGGGAGAACAACAACTGCGCTGCTCCCTGTCATCGCTCCCGGGATCCCCATCCAGAGCAGCGGTGGTGTCACAACCTCACCACAACCGTGGGTGGCGTCATGGACAATCAATCCCCAAAACCATTCCCCTTTTCACTCACGGGCGAGGAACGCCGCTCGAGTCCCCGGGATCCGGCCCATCACTCGAGCCACCACCGAGCAGCAGCAGCAGCAGCCGGACCCGAGCAGTGGGTGAGCGCAGCGTCCCCTCCTCCGCCCGCGACAAATACAGCGCTTTTGTTTTTTAAAAACTATTTTTTAAGGTGCTAAAATACTATAAATACTATATTATGAATATATTACTATATTATGAAGTTTTTGTGAAGAACAAAACGAGTTTTTAAAGTGCAAAAATAAATTATTTATTGAAAGTTAGGGGACAATCTTTGTATAAGTTGGTGAAAAATAATTAAAAATACCAAGATCGATCCGGATACTATATATAAGTATGACAGCTAATCCCCAACAGCAAATGATGATTGGTTCAATATAACATTGTCAGAGAGCCTTTCTACAGGGTATTTCTATCGCATAAGAGACAATGTCAATATATATATAAATATAGCGAAACATATATAAACCCAGCAGTCAAAAGGGACCCTGACTAGAATCAGCATGTAACATATGTACAGAACCAATCGGTATTACACAGGGTATCCCGCTCAATTGTCAGGCTATAGTCCATAACAAGTCCAAGACTAATCCATCATAAGTAATTTCTGCCAGAGCAGGGGTCATACCCTTTAAACGCCGATGGAGGATTCAGTATCGTGGTGCTCAGAATTGCTGGATGATCAGAGGAGGGTGGCCCCAGGGCTGCCCGACATACGTTTCGATAGACGTGTTCTTAATTCTTCCTCAGGGGATGGGGTGCCATAGTGCAAACTCCTGAAATGCCGGTTTTTAAATGATATCACCGATGGCCGAACACGGAAGTCACATAGCAACGTACAAGGCTGCCCGACGTACGTTTCGATAGACGTATTCTTAATTCTTCCTCAGGGGATGGGGTGCCATAGTGCAAACTCCTGAAATGCCGGTTTTTAAATGATATCGCCAATGGGCGAAAACGGAAGTCACATAGCGGCGCATGCGCGGGTGCGCCTGGAAAATCTCATGCGGCACTCCGCTGTCACGCTATCTCGCGCATGCACGGGAGCGAGGACACATCACTATGGCTCCTGCGCATGCGCGCAGCATATCGATAGTGGTAGTGAGTTGTATTTGATCAGTTTTTACTGTGAAGCGCGTTGAGCCGCTTCATTAAACTTTGCCTTGCCCCAACCTCATCCTTGTCCTTGTGGTGGAAATTGTCAGCAATTAAATAATTATAGTGACTTGTTTTTAAGAAGCGCGGCTATCAATGTGCCCTGCGCTACTGATGTAACATTCACATATCTCCCACGACATAGACAGGAGCCGTGAGAAATTGCCAGTTGTTATAAGTTCTCTTGTCGGTAGATAAATGTGGGCTGCTATATTTAAATTAGAATGTTTTATTTCAAATTTACCAGCGTTCTTTTACTAACAGTGGGAATGTGACATCGAAGGAGCTGTCAGAGAGGTTGTAAGCAGCGACACCATAGATGAGTGTCACCTATTTGCATAATACGGTAGGTACGATTCTTAAAAGTGCTCTGTCACAGAGGTGTCAGGGTAACTAGAGCAGGGACACCTAAACTGGCTCTCAGACTAGGGACCCTGTGCTGTCCCTTATCCCGGAGGTAGGCTTGATGGTAGCGAGGTCTGGACCACCAGCGTGACCCTAACTCCTGTCTGAACCGTGATCTAACACCCCCTCTCCTCCAGCCCAGGAGAGGGCCGGGGACAGAGAAGCAAACCCCACAAATACCACAGACAGGGGAAGAACCAAAACACATACACACTGCAATCAGACACAGGAAATAAGGGAGGAAATTAACTAACAACAGGGATTTTTCAACACCACAAAAGGAAAGCACACGACAGATCCCCAGGTTCTGGATCACTGCAATAGTGACCGATATTGCAGAAGCAATACCGAGCTATATTCAGTGAGGAGCAACTATATCTAGTGTCTTATAAAGAGTGGAGGCGGCTGTGAGTGATCAAAGCAGCCCAAGCTCCTATCAGCAGTACACAAAGCCAACAGGAATTAACTCCTACTGTACTGGAGAGCAGTGAAGCTAAAACAGCCAATGTCCGAGTCAGACTAAGCAACTAAGAGACCTCAGGTTGTTTGTCAGACTCTGTGGTGTGAATAGAGTGCTATGCCGCCATGACACCCAACGAGTGCAAAGCTGAACTCCGCATGACATGCTCCTTTAACAATTTCTGTGTTACATTTTTATTCAATGAACAGAAATACATAAAAAACAACCAACATATTTAACAAAAGTATCAATAAAAAATATCCAATATGTAAAGCTGAGTGTGTGTGTGTGTATGTGTGTGTGTCTGTGTATGTCCGCATGTGTGTGTGTGTATGTGTGTGTGTCTGTATATGTCCGCCAAAGGAATCTGCACCGTCACATTTACAACCACGAAATTTTGCACAGATACCCCATGTGACTCAGGGAACATCATAGACTATGTTTTGACAGGAAAATTTAACCCCACGCTTTACAGTTAGGCTAGTTTAACACTTGCATTGGGTTGAATCCGCTGGGTCCGTTGCTGCGTAGTTTTGACGCATCCGTTATTTTTGTGTTGTCAACGGATGCAGCGGGTCTGTTATTTCACAGGAATCCGTTAGCTGATTCCTGTGAAATAACAGACCCATTGCATCCTTTTGGCGTCCGTTAGGCGTCCGTCTAACGGAATGCGTCGGCTCCGTTTTTTTTTTTTCTTTCATTTTTTTTTCATTCTGGGCATGCTCAGTAGAAATTAGCGGAATCCAGTGGCGGATTCCGTTGTAAAGCACTTTGCAACGGAATCCGCCACCATAGGGATCCATTATAACTATTGACGGATGTAACGGAATCCGCAGCTTGGCGTCATTTTAACGCAAGCATTTAACGTTACATGTTGCGTTCCTTCTGCCCGGCGGAAGCAACGCAGCGTCGGCCAGCGGAAGCAACACAGGTACATCTGTCGCAATCCGGCATCCATACAAGTCTATGGGAAACAGCGGAATCCGTTAACGGATTCCGCTGTTTTCCAAAACGGTGGATTGCAACTGAAGGGAAAAAACGCAAGTGTGAAACTAGCCTTACTCTCCAAAAAACCTGCCTCCATTAAAGTAAATGGAGCTGGAAGCTACATACTATTAATAGGAGCTATGAGTGGTTGCTATAGGAACAAAGGATATTCATAGTATAAGAAGCTTATGTGTGAGCTAATAACATGTCAGTGGGGAGACGGACAGAGAGAGACAGAAAGAGACAGACAGACATAGGCACAGACAGATTGAGAGGCAGCCAGGGAAAGAGACAGAGAGACAGAGACAGACAGTCAAAGAGACAGAGGCAGAAAGACACAGACAGGGAAAGAGACAGGCAGACAGGGAAAGAGACAGGGAAAGAGACAGATAGGGAAAGAGACAGACAGGGAAAGAGACAAAAACATGAAAAGAGACAGAGACAAGGAAAGAGACAGAGGCAGATGGGGAAATAGACGGGCAGAACAGGCAGAGAAAGAGACAGACCTAGAAATAGACAGACGGGGAACAAGACAGATCTGGAACATGACAGATGGGGAAAGAGACAGACGGGGAAAGAGACAGACCTGGAATGAGACAGGCAGGGAAAGAGACTGACAGACACAGAGCTAGAGAGAGACAGACACAGAGATAGAGAGAGACAGACATACACAGAGATAGACACAGACAGACAGAGATAGACACAGACAGACATGGATAGATAGAGACAGACAGAGACAGACAGAAACAAACTCACAGAGACAGACACACACAGAGACAGACGCACATATACTACAGCTAGTGTAAAATAAATTTAGTTCACGTACAAACGTGATAAAATCTGTAAGGCCCCAATGTATATGAATATATATATATATATATATATATATATATATATATATATATATATATATATATATATATCAGACTCTAAATATTGTTTAAGGCATAAATATAATAACAATAGAAAAAGGTGGTGAAAATCAGCATATGAGCCAACCAAATGGACATTAGTCAGCCAGGCATTATCCAGCATTCCAAGAAACAGATTTATTACCAGTTTTCACAATACAACCTGCATACATTCTAAAATTCATATCATGGACCTCATGAAACTGAGACACTTAAGCCCACTTTACATGCTGCGATATCGGTACCGATATCGCTAGCGAGCGTACCCACCCCAGTCGGTTGTGCGTCATGGGCAAATCACTGCCCGTGGCGCACAACATCGCTTACACCCGTCACATGGACTTACCTTCCCTGCGACGTCGCTGTGGCCGGCGAACCGCCTCCTTTCTAAGGGGGTGGTTCGTGCGGTGTCACAGCGACGTCACACAGCAGCCGTCCAATAGAAGCGGAGGGGCGGAGATGAGCGGGCGGAATATCCCACCCACCTCCTTCCTTCCTCATTGCGAGCGGCCGCAGGTACGATGTAGTTCCTCATTCCCGCGGTGTCACACGTAGCGATGTGTGCTGCCGCAGGAACGACCAACAACCTGCGTCCTTCAACAGCAACGATATTCAGGAAAGGAACGACGCGTCAACGATCAACGATAAGGTGAGTAATTTTGATCGTTAACGGTCGTTCCTGTGTTTCACACGCAACAACGTCGCTAATGAGGCCGGATGTGCGTCACGAATTCCTTGACCTCAACGACATCTCGTTAGCTATGTCGTTGCGTTTAAAGCGGCCTTTACTATGAAAATAAATATCAGAATGGATGTATAACCTAGCAATTGACAGTTTCTCAGTGTCCTTCCTCCTAACTGCTCCTGAATTTCTGCCCATGTGGCTTGATTCTGCAAAATCAAAAAACTACCCAAGACGATCAAACAGATTATGACAAGTGTAAACAGGTGCAAACCATCATGACTATTCAATATATAAACAGCTGTCTCTGTAAAATGCTATTAGTAAACCTTGAATATATGAAATTGGAATGGCATTACTGCAATAGAAAATATTTTTAAAATGAAGGTACTTGTCGGACAAATAGGCCAATTCATGAGATCCCTACAGCCTTGACAAGGCTGCCTTCTTTCATGGGACCCTAACTAAATATGCCTCTCTTGGGCTGAAAGCTACAATTTAAAGGACAGGCAGGATCCAACTCTAATTAAAAACATCTTAGGCTGATGAGAGGATGCTCAGTCAAAAAAGGAGTATACTACAAAATAAAAAAACTGACCAGCACCTTCAAACGATTGACAGCTCCTCAGTGTCCAGCAGCTCCCTGTCATTCCCTAATGCTGTTCCTGAATCTCCTCCCACCTAAATTAATTAAAAGCTCCTCAGTGTCCCTCCTCCCTGTGCCGAAATCTCACATTGCTCAGTACAAGCTGCAACTATCTGGCCGGCTGGGTAAGCAGATACCTAAAACAGTTGGATTCTTGAGCACTCTCAAGAACTCATAAAGCACTCATTTGAATATCAAGATTCAACAGCTACTCTGAAATGGACCTTCAAAGTAAGTATACCGGCCTCCTCAGGACTGAGAGATCTTTTACATTGTGTATGCAGTTTGCGTCTTGAAATTGCTGACAGATTTATTTTAATGAAAAAACTGCTATATAGAACATAAACTAATGCCACTTATTTAATGATGATTTTTTTTGGGGGGTGGGGGAGGGGGGCGTGAGATGCTTTTTATTAACCTCTGCCAGTGTACTTTTATTTATGCACTGCTCAGAGCGGGTGCAACGGATGGCGAGTTTACTTTAATATGTCATTAGAAGGATATTTATTAAGGTCTATGCATCAACCCTTGAACATCTGAAATTCATGGGAATTGATTTCCTGAGACTGAGCACTGGGAGGAATTGACAGTTTAATGAGATTATATTGTTAAGAGTTATGTAGATATTTAACTCACAAGCAAGAATTCCTGTTACAATTATTTTTTTTCCGCTTCTTGTAAAATAAATAAATAAAATTAAATAAAAACATTTTAAGAATATTTTTTAAAGGGATTGGCTTGGCACGTACTCATATATAAGTATTACAGGTTTTCCTCTCCTGTCCTCGCAGAGGAGCCTCTGACCAGACCTAGGTAAATAGATAAAGTGGACAACCCCTTTAATAGAACTGAAATTCTAACTGCCAGTTAATCGAATTAACTAATTTAAATACCAAGTGCAAATACTTTAGACAATATTGAAATCTTACTCTCAACAAAAAGACTGACGGCACTCACAAAATGCAGTCTGAACAGGTGCAAAACTAAACATAACATATAATGTAAAAAAAGACAGTTGCCCTTTTAAATCCTAAAGCATGCAAACATTGAATGCAAGAATATAGATATCCATTACTGCTTAGAAATCTGAACGAAATTGAGATATTTAGCATAAAAAATGGCCATTTGTATATCTGCCCAGTAGCCACATCAAGGCATATCTGGTAACCTACACTAAACTGAAGCTTCTCTCTGGGTTACAAACCTCCATGTGTATAGGCATGTGGGAATCTGCTACTGAAGAATAAAATAACCTGTGGTTAATGGGGAATGGGTGCACAGTCAGAGGGCATGACTCTATAATCTAGAAAAAAGGCTGATGGCACTCACAGATGCAAAACTGAACATGACATATAATAAAAAAAGACAGTTGCCCGCTCAAATACTAAAGCATGCAAACATTGAATGCAAGAGTATAGATATGCATTACCGCTTAAGGAAATCTAGGAAAAAATTTAAGTATTTAGCATATAAAAATGGCCATTTCAATATTTGCCCAGTAGCTACGTCAAGGCATATCTTGTTACTGGGAACCTACACTAAGCTGAATAATTTTTCTGGGTTACAGACCTTCATGTGTATGGGCATGTAGGGACTTGCTATTGAAGAATAAAATCACCTGTGGCCAATGAGGGAGGGGTGCACAGTTAGAGAACACGACTCCATAATCTAGACAAAAAGACTGGCGGCACTCTCAAAATGCAGTCTGAACAGGTGCAAAACTGAACATTACATATATTAACAAAAAAGGAGTGCTGTCAGTTTTTTTGTCTAGATTATGGAGTCATGCCCTCTGACTGTGCACCCCTCCTCCATTAGCCACAGCTGATTTTATTCTTCAGCATCAGGTTCCTACTTGCCCATACACATGGGGGTTGTAACCCAGAGAGAGGCTTCAGTTCAGTGTAGGTTCCCAGTAACGAGATATGCCTTGACGTGGCTACTGGGCAGATATTGAAATGGCCATTTTTGTATCCTAAGTGCCTTTTTTATGCAGATTTTGATGCACTTTTTGAGAAATCTGCACCAAAATCTGCATGCATATCCTGAAGTCAGCACAGTCTATAATGTTTCTGAATTGCTGTGTGCACATGTTGCTTTTCTTTTTCTTGCTGATTTGGTGCAGAAAATTTTTTGCAGTATGTCATTTGTTGGGGCATTTTTTTCCTGTGTTTATTTTAGCCCTTCCATACATTGACTTCATTAAAAAAAAAAAGAGCATGTAAAAAAGCACCAAAAAAACGCACCAAAAACACGTGTTTTTCTGTCAGAAGCTGCAGATTTCATGCAAAAAATTTCTGCACCAAATCTGAAGCATGTGCACATAGCATTAGGCTATTTTCACATGTGTTTTTGTTGCTTTTTTTATACAAATTAAAAGCTGCTTTTTAGAGAGCCAGCAAAAACTATGAGATTTCAGAAATTTCATGCACATGATTGATTTTTTTCCCCAGCTGAATTGGGAAAGTGCAGTGTTTTTGAAAACTACAGTTTATCAATTTCTTTTCATCAAAAAAAGCAAAGGAAATGCCAAAACCATGCGTTTTGTTGCGGTTTTGGTGAATGAAACGATCTTTATGTAATATAGACAAATGACACATAATCTGCACCAAAAAATACAACAAAATCGGGGCGACGGCGCTGGCAATGACAAGGACGACACCGGGGCTGCGGTTTAAAGTTCTTTTTACTCATAGTTCGTAAGATGCCCCGGTGGTGCCGCTTTCCGCCGCGATGGGCTCCAGCCGGTCCCATGTAAATCAGAAGCAATCACCGGTGTCTGTGGAGTGTGAGACCTTCCTACTCTGCTCTTACTTGTGGATCCCCGTGGTTTGAAGAAACTTGGTGACCCTGGTGTTTTTGTAAAGTGTCCCATCCCGTATGCAAGTGGCACGGATCCTCGCCGTGGGGCCTGACTACAATCCCGACCCCGGATCCTATGTGTCACTGTGCTCTGGGAAAATGGGTGGTGAGCGATGGGACTTAGAATCCTCATCCTCTGCAGATTCTAGTAGTCCAACGTGGAGGATGTCCTACCCCAGGGCTCTGCACCCTGACTACGCTGGCACTGTGGGAACGGTTAGGCTCAACCTCAGCTACCATGTTCTCCTCTGTGTTTCTAGCTCCACTGGTTGCCTCTTGCCCTTTCCCAGTCTGCCCAATTCTAGCAGGAGAAGCTCTCAAGCACTTTCTCCTGCAACCGTGTTGTTCAGAGTCTCAGACTGTTCTGCAATGAAACTGTGTGTTCCTTATTCCCTCAGTGCAGCCCCCACCTTCCTGATGACTCACTAGTGGTTGTCCCAGCAACCGGGAATTTCCCAGGTTGCCTGGCTTCCTGACTTGTGTAATGGCAGACTCACTGGCTGGATGTTGTGTAAGTGAAAAACATCAGTGATTAACCCCTTCTTACCCGGAATAAGCATTGCACTTTAAGTCTGATGTAATACCCTGTGGCGACTGAGCCTCAGGGGTGCCACTTTTATATAAAGTCCGATGTATTTTATATGGCGTGAATATTAATGTAGCTGTGTTTTATATAGTGAATGTCTAGGTGCTGCTGCTGATGGAGAACACAGGCTGGCAGGAGCAAGTGAAGATTTTAGTATTTACATTATAGCAGATGTTTCCTATTTGGCAAGGGTACTAAGAACAAGGATGGGAGGAGTGACAGAGAGCCAAGGGTTGGCTGGTGAGACAGGCCTGAGAGGAGTCAGTTCTGTAGTAGGGTTCCTGGTGTGCGAACAATGCTTGGTAGCTTGGGTCCATCAAACAATTTTTAGGTATACTCTAAGTGTCTATAGCCTACGGATCACCTCGAGACGGGCCTAGGAAAGCCATTTGAGGCCTCTTTCACACGTCTGTGCAAAAATAATAATAATCTTTATTTTTATATAGCGCTAACATATGCTGCAGCGCTTTACATACATCACCAATACTATCCCCTTTGGGGCTCACAATCTACATTCCCTATCAGTATGTCTTTGGAGTATGGGAAGAAACCGGAGAACCCGTAGGAATCCCACACAAATAAGGAGAGAATATACAAACTCTTTGCAGATGTTGTCCTTGGTGGGATTTGAACCCAGGACCCCAGTGCTGCAAGACTAGAGTGTTAACCACTGAGCCACCGTGCTGCCCACACATTTTTTGCATGGTCCCTGGTGTAGGTGCGTATGTGTGTGCGTGTGTCTGTGTGTGTACAGTGTGTGCTGTCAGTGTGCTATCTGTGTGACATCTGCATAGCACACCGACAGCATGAACTTCTATACTTACCTGTCCATGGTGCTGATGTCTCCGGCGCTACTGCTGCTTCCGGTCCAAGGTGCAGTGAATATGCAATGAGCATAATGAGTGGGGGTCGGAAGCAAGTGACAACAGGGCCGAAGACAGCAGTGCTGGAGACAGGTGAGTATAGAAAAGGATTTTATTTCACAGACGCATGTTTTCTCCGGTACGTGTCACACTGATGTCACACGCAGCATATCATTGTGCGAGTTGTGACACTCGTGCTACTGTACAAAAACAGACATGTCTACGTGTGGAGCACACAGACACACATATGCTCCACATGGACACACGGGCCATGTGAAAACACTGATGTGTGCACAGACTCATTGATTTTAATGGGTCTACGTGTGTACGTGTCTCCAGTACCTGTGAAAACAGACGTCAGACGTACTGTAAACACAGACATGTGAAGGAGGCCTAAGGCAGCGTTTAGACATGGGTAGCCGTAGAGACAAGAACGGGGTTAAGGAGAGGCTTAGGCTCAGCAGCTGGAAGGCTACTCCCCTGAAGACTGAAGTAAGTGTCGCACCCCCCGTCCGGGGCGGATCACAACCATAGGTCCTGTCTGGAGAAGGAGTGCGGAGCCCTGTAGGCCCTGCGTTTGCTCCCCTCTTCACCAGTTCACCGGTGAGGAATTGGGGTCTAGCTCTATATGTTCCCTGTAAGGACTAATACTACTTTTTTCTGTGAGGCAAAATATGTTGTGTTGCTTATGTCTGTAATATAAATAGGCCTTAGCTGGGGCATTCTTGGCTACCAGCATTAACTGGAGCTTCAAGTTTTGGCTACCATCTTATGTTTACTGATACAACCGAAAGCCTGAATCAAGGACAGGGGGATGAGTGCTGCACCTGTCGTGTAGGGTGCGAAGTCATTCGAAGTAAGACCGAAGTAAGTGTCGCACCCCCCCGTCCGGGGCGGATCACAACCACAGGTCCTGTCTGGAGGAGTGCGGAGCCCTGTAGGCCCGGCGTTTGGTCCCCTCTTCACCAGCTCACCGGTGAGAAATTGGGGTCTACCTCTATATGTTCCCCGTAAGGACTAATGCTACTTTTTTCTGTGAGGCAAAATATGTTGTGTTGCTTATGTCTCGTAAATTGGCCTTAGCTGGGGCATTCCTGGCTACAGGCATTAACTGGAGCTTCAAGTTTTGGCTACCATCTTATGTTTACTGATACAACCGAAAGCCTGAACCAAGGACAGGGGGATGAGTGCTGCACCTGTCGTGTAGGGTGCGAGGTCATTCCTCTATACAACCCTCGCATATTGTAACATGGTGAAAACATTTGGCATACAGATGATCTTCACCGTAATCACCCGGGCTGTGTGTATGCTAATCTCTCCATAAGAGGTAATTCATTATACTACCAGGAGAAAATTGCTGTCTGTGCTGATCAATGCTCAGATAAGATAAAGTGATCAGTGCTTATCGGTGCGGATCTGCATGGCTATCACGCTGGGCCTGTGCTGGGGCTGATCAAGTCTGCCAGCTCTGCTCAGTGGGGATTCATTCTGTGACATTTGGGACAGAAAGCAAAATTTTGATCCAGCAAGCAGGTGGAGCTAGATGTTCACTTTCCGAGGCCGGACTAATTAAGAGATCAATGCTACAATTTATATTCAGACACAGACATTTGTCATTGTCTTGGTGGTAGATTTGTTCCAATGTTACATTCTGTGTAGCAAAGACAAAGCTGCGGCTCCTATTCTACATGGTGAAGTGTAGGAGTGATTTTACAATCCATAACCCAATAAACGGGGGAAGGAAATCACCAGCAATATTTACTGTGCCCTTGCGGATGAGTGGATGGAGCTACATGGCTTGTAAAATTGTTAACATTCAACTAGTGATGAGCGAGCATACTCGGCACTGCTCGGTGCTCGAAACACTCAGTGCTTAGATGATCCTTGTGCTCGGCCGCCATTCTCGAGTACCCCCCGCTCATGTTTTTCAGCCAATAAACATGCGGGGATTGGCTTCCAATCACAGTAATGCAGCAGCAAAATTGGCTACTGCCATTACTGTGATTGGCCGGCTGCATTGTGTCATCGGATCTATATAAGACCCGGTGATGCCATGCTCCATGCACTGTACTCGGAGATAGTAAGGCGAGAACGTATGCTGGAGAATGAATAGAGTATTATAGTGATTCTATCCTTGCTTCTGCAGCCTAAAAAAATTTGTGTAAAGGCCCCGTTACACACAACGACGTATCTATCGATATATCGCCGGGGTCACGGATTCCGTGACGCACATCCGGCATCGTTAGTGACATCGTTGCGTGTGACACCAACGAGCGGCTGTTAACGATGGAAAATACTCACCAAATCGTCCATCGTTGACACGTCGTTCATTTTTAAAAAATCGTTGATTGTTGAGGTCGCAGGTTGTTCGTTGTTCCCGAAGCAGCACACATCGCTACGTGTGACACCGCGGGAACGACGAACTACAGCTTACCTGCGGCCGCCCGCAATGAGGAAGGAAGGAGGTGGACGGGATGTTACGGCCGCTCATCTCCGCCCCTCCGCTTCTATTTGGCAGCCACTTAGTGACGCCACACGAACCGCCCCCCCTAAGAAAGGAGGCGGTTTGCCAGCCACAGCGACGTCACTAGGCAGGTAAGTCTGTGTGATGGCTCCGAACGATATTGTGCACCACGGGCAGTGATTTGCCCGGCCGTGACGCACAAACGACAGGGCGGGTATGCTCGCTAGCGATATCGCTAGCGATATCGCTGCATTTGGGAAGGGATAGTGTATTAGAGGCATGTAGGCAGGGATTATAGCATTACAGACCTTGCTGCTACATTAACCCAAAAGTCCTTTTCAAGGCTAATTCTAATCTATACTATTCTCTACTCATTCTCTAATAATACCACGCTCAGCTGCAATTAGTGTAGGGAGAACTGGTGGAGAAGGGATAGTGTATTAGAGGAATGTAGGCAGGGATTCTAGCCTTACAGACCTTGCTACTGCTACGTTAACCCAAAAGTCCTTTTCAGGGCTACTTCTAATCTATTGAATTCTCTAATAATACCATGCATAGTTGAAATTAGTATAGGGAGAGTAGTTTAGAAGGAATAGTGTATTAGAGGCATCTAGGCAGGGATTATAGCCTTACTACTGCAACCTAGCACAGCACAGGTCCAGCGTGATAGTCATACAGATCCGCACCGATAAGCACTGATCACTTTATCTTATCTGAGCATTGATCAGCACAGACAGCAATTTTCTCCTGGTAGTATTATGAATTACCTCTTATGGACAGATTAGCATACACACAGCCCGGGTGATTAATGGGAAGATCATCTGTATGCGAAATGTTTTCACCATGTTACAATATGTGAGGGTTGTATAGAGGAATGACCTCGCACCCTACATGATTGGTGCGGTACTCATCCCCCTGTCCATGGTTCAGGCTTTCGTTTAAAGGTTGTATCGGTAAACATAAGATGGTAGCCAAAACTTGAAACTATGGGAACTGATCTGGCTTATGAGAAGCTATAGTGGGACAGACAATATGAATATTTCCCAGAGGAGCATTGCAGCCATGAGACCCCTCACTGGTAGCCAGCCTGGCTTGTCAGGTCATCGTTAGGAGAAACGTTTTCCCCTTAGATCCCACTATAGCTTCTCATAAGCCAGATCAGATGTCATACTTTGCACTGACGAGGGGCATTCACCCTGAAACACTGTGTCTGCAAATTGGGGTTCTGATTTGGTATAAATCCTAAGTCATATGAAAAGGCTCGTTAAACGGCCACTTTTGACCTTTTGACTTTTAGGATTGCTACTTCCAATAGGTGGCGCTAGAGTTTGTCTCCTTCCTTCCTGGAGAGACAATTTGAATTGTCAGTCCGTAAATGGGGCATAAAACTCTGACAACATTGTTCCCAGAAGTGCCTTGGGAGTCAGAGATGCATTCAGGTGTCTTCTCCATGCTGTTCCCATGCTATTTGATTACTTTTTCCATTAATTTTAGTGATGTTACTACACCTCCTGACCTCCTAGGAGAGTCTTCAGGAAAAATGCTCATGTTTCCCATTGACTTCCATTATACTCATTACTCCAGATGATCACCCAAGCATTTTAGTGCTCGCTCATCACTACATTTAACATCAACAAATTAATTTAAAAAGATGTGAAGCACCAAACAATTAATATTTTCATCAAATCTATCATGTATCTATTTATGAAATAAAATTAATACTACTCTGACTACTATGAAGGCCAAAGCTGTAACGTCATCTGGATTGACCAAGTTATGGAGACATGAGGGTCAGTGGGTGCGGCTTCCAGGGCCAACTATCCCTGTCCAGTATTTCCCCGCTTTTGTCGGGCACCCACTCAGAAGAGATAGCGGCAAACTTAGGAAGCTGTTCTGTAAACCTTCCGCTGGAACCATGGATCGTAAACTGAAAGCCTGTAGAATATCCGAAGTGAAACAGTTCTGCGTTTCCTAAGTCGGAACCAAAGATCCTCAACTGAGATGATGTAGAATCCTTCTTTAAGTGAAGCAGTTCAGCTGGAGCCGAAGCTCCTCATCTGAGGGTCATGTAGAGTCTAACTCTGGTGACAGAAACAAGGCCTTTTTTTACCACTCAGTTCTCTTACAGGACTGATGGAGATAGCTGCTCTCTCATTCGTTGCAAGTTCAATCCGACTGCATAATTTTCCTCTGAACTTTGTAGTCAGAGCCAATACACATTTATAGACAACTAGCTGTAGCACCCGGCATTGCCTGGGATAGTAACTGTCTCTCTGTTTCTCTCCCAGTCTCTGTCTGTCTGTCTCTCTCTCTCTCCTCTCTCTCTCTATCTGTGTTTCTCTCTATCTCTTTGTCTCTGTCTCTTTCCTTGTCTGTCTGTCTTTTTCCCCTCTCTGTCTCTCTCTCTTTCCCTGTCTGTCTCTCTGTCTTTCCTTGTCTGTCTGTCTTTTTCCCTCTCTGTCTGTCTCTTTCCCTGTCTCTTTCCCTGGTCTGTCTCTTTCCCTGGTCTGTCTCTTTCCCTGGTCTGTCTCGTTCCCTGTCTGTCTGTCTCTGTCTGTCTCTTTCGCTGGCTGCATTTTGACATGCCAACATTCCATTTAAGGGTAGGGCTGTGCATTCTTCAGAAGTTCTGGCTGCATTGTGGCTCCTAGCTCCATTGACTTTAATGGAGGCAGGTTTTTTGGCGAATAACTGTAAAGTGCGGGGTTACAATTTCCCCTCAAAACATAGTCTATGATGTTACCTGAGTCAAATAGAATGCAAAAGTTTGTGACTGTACGTGCGACGGTGTGGATTCCTTTAGCGGACATACACACACATACAAACATACATACACTCAGTTTTATATATTAGATAAGACTCTGATCAGTCTGTGAAGTGACAATGATTAACTTCTCTTGATTTAACACACAATAGGACCCATATGTCTGGCCTAATTAAGAACAGTTCACCTTCATGCAAGTGGGCAAACGCTGAGTCGTCACACGAGTCACCAGACTTTGGGTGACCAGGTGAAGGAGACCTAGTCACCACTGTTTCCTCGGCTTATAATTCCAACACTCTGATAAAGGTTACGTGTTTCTAGTTTTTTCCTGTTTTTCCAGTAGCTCCTGCTCTCACTGCTCCGATGTTGGTTGGAAATGCCTTCCAGAGACCACTCCAATTTTCATAGAAACCCTGTAATTGAGTATCACCTTGTGCACTTTCTGGAAATTTGATGGTCTTGATCAATACTTTTGTGACTTTCTCTAAAGTCCGTGACTCATGAATGACCCATGTTTCTCTCTCGTGCTTGCTTATTCAATGTGGGGAAATGGAAATGTGAAGTATAAAGTATTGAATATAATGAATTCAGTTACCAGGTCTGGAGTGTAAGGCTGACTAAACAAGGTATTGACCAAGAAACGCAAGTATGAAATACAACATTGATTGTCAGGAACATAAATGTTACCGATGACTAAGAAAGGGTCACAACCAGGTGAAGTGTAAGAGGCACAAAGAACTTGTCCTCGCACTGAATCTGCAAAAGAAAAATATTATTAGTAATATATAGTTACAACTGGTGATCTCAAAGTGACAAATATTTGTAAACCATGGGCCAGATTCATCGTACATGGTTCGTAAAGTTTGCGCAAAATGAAATATTTTCGTATTTTTGCCCTTAACCTGTTTTGAGACTTTTTAGCATTTAAATGTTGTAAAATTTCTGCTGTACATAAGATCAGTCCAAGGAGGGGACATTTGCGCTAACATTTTACAATGTTTTAAAAAGATCATGATTGATTAACTGATTCAGTTGATATATCAGCTGGAAACATCTTCAAAACACAAACCTTACCCACAATAATGAATATAAAAAGAAAAAAAAACACAGATAACTATTACCGGCATCCCGGCACTGGCCTGCTCCACTTTCCTGGTAGCGACGCCGGCACACTCACCCTCCCGGCTGCTCTGCGGTGGCTGCTCCATCCCCGGTCCCTGCTAATCGCTCCCTGGGCCTGTGCACACCGCACATGCCTCCTGGGAGAATGCTTAGGGCGCACGCATCTGTTCTTAATGGGCCAACGTGCCCTAACCCGGCAGTGCTTCTCAGCACATGGCTGAAAGGCACTAGGTACTTAATGCATCCTCCCCTTATGGGAGGTGCCTGGGCAACATGGTCTATCCTTTTGAGACGCATAGCTCGTTTACAGGTCCACTGTGCTGTATTGCTGTGTGCTGTATCGCTAACACTCATCTGTGTTTCAGTACCTGATCTATGCGCTGCTGCACACAACCATAAGAGCGTTACATGCCATACCCGCTGCTGCACCTACCTACACCAGCCGTATGCCATACCCATTGCTGCATTTATCCTTACCTGCTCTGCCTGTTGCATCAGCTGTCTCTGCTGCATCTGTCATATCAGTGACTGTCAGAATCCATATCCTTGAGACTAGCTGTCATAGCACTGTGTCTCCTTGAGGGGCACCTGGTTGTTACTGTCTGCGATCCGACAACGGCATGCACAATGAGTTCAGCAAGGCCATTCTTAAAGGCTGTCACGCTCCCCGGCTCCCCTGCCATGCTCCCCGGCTCCCCTGCCACGCTCCCCGGCTCCCCTGCCACGCTCCCCTGCCACGCTCCCCGGATCCTTTGCCAGGCGTCCCCCGCTCCACGGCCTCCATGCTCCCTCACCTGCGTCCTCCAGGCAACCCGGTCCCCGGTCCCGGCGCCCACCTGCGATGCTGAGCGCTCCTGCCTCCGGTGCACCGCTCCCTGCTCTGGCTTCTGGCACCCGGGCCTCGCGCATGCGCATTAGGGCGCGCGTGCGGTCATTGACCCTCTCTTAAAAGGCCAGCGTCCTCCAACAGGATATTGAAGATTCAGGTGCAGGGTATATAGGGGGTTCCTTTCCAAGTGGGCGGGGCCTGTTCTTCGTGTTTGCTAAGCTAGGGGTCATGTCTCCCTGTGCCATTGTCTCGTACTTACCTATCTCTCTTGTAGAGCCGCTCCTGTCTCGCCAACCGGTCCTGACGGTTCCAGAACCCCGAACGGACTGTCCGCCATCTTCTCAGTTTCTACCGTCTCCGATCCCTGGATCCGTGTGGTGACCGACCTCCCCGTTCTGCTGGTTCCGGACCCTGCCTGACATCATCTCGGCCTCCGAACCTGCGCTCCGTCACCCGGACTACCTTCAGAGACTCCGTGGTCCCAGGGACTTCTACACCCACTCCTCTGAACGGACTGTCCTGCTACCCGTAGTGCTTAGGCTACCGGGCACCTTGCCCTTGGTGGGGTGCTCAGTCCAGTGGATCCACCTCCTGGGCCTACCCGTCATCCTGGTCCTAACAAAGGCCAATGCCTAGTAGTGATTGTTCAGCTGCCGAAGTGTCGCGGGCGGAGGAGGGGACGCTGCGCTCTCCCACTGCCGGGTCCGGCTGCTGCTGCGGCTGCTGCTCGGTGGTGGCTCGAGCGGTGGGCCGGATCCCGGGGACTCGAGCGGCGTTCCTCGCCCGTGAGTGAAAAGGGGGATTTGATTGTGGGGATTTGATGTTGTCCGTGACGCCACCCACGGTTGTGGTGAGATTGGTGACACCACCGCTGCTCTGGACGGGGATCCCGGGAGCGATGACAGGGAGCAGCCTGGGTGTTAGTTCTCCCCTCCGTGGGTAGGGGGTTGGTTGTCCCGGGGCCAGGTGATGGGGTAGGGATGGATGGCAGGCGGGTTACAGGGCTTGGCGAGGTGCAGGGTCGCGGGGGCAGCGCTGTGCCGCACGGCACGGTGGTACTCACTCAGCCAGTAACACACACGGAGTCTCTGATGAAACAAACGGCTGGATGGACGGGTCCCACAGACGGCTGCGGTGTTTTCCCCTGACCACAGGTTGGTAATGTAAGTCCTTTCCTGCACCTTCCGTACACTCCTCCTGCGCTCCGGTTTCCAGCTGGTTTCCCGGTTCGGTACCGGTGGGCCACCGCCTAGCCCCGGCTACCTACGGTTCCACCAGACTGTCTTCCCGGCTCTTGCAGACGGCCACTACCGTCTGCCTGACTGCTGCACGAGGGCCCTAGGCTCCAACCTAGGCCCCAGTCTGCGTCTGCCTCTCTGCAGACCTCCTCTCTCTTCCTCTGCCTGGACTTGTCTGCTCTAGTTTTCTGCCGCAGGCCAGCCAGACACTTCGGTGGGCGTGCCTATCTGCTTGACTCCGCCCACCTAGTGTGTCTGTCTGAACCCGAGGGAAGGAATCACGTCTCACTGGGGATATCTGCTGTGAACTGCTGGGGGTGGGTGTGTGTGTGTGTTGTTACCTGTGGCCCCTGGCTTGTCCAGGGTGCCACATTCCCCCTTAGTAAAATGCAGACCATCCGCGGGCTGCCCGTCCATCACCGGTTTTATTTTTCTCTTTTAAACTGAAAAGATATAAACACAAACACCAAACAGTATACATTTCAAATCTTCCCATACGGGAGGCATAACACTTCAACTGTTGCAACAGCAAATAAACACTTTTAATAACGGCAACGGAACGGGTCCTTCAGTCACCCACCCAAACAACCTGGCCCTGATGCTGCCCCTAAGAAATGGGCAGCACCCCTTGACCCCAGTCCAGAACCAGGCTGCCCAGATTCGTTAACGGGATGGGTACTTCGCTGCCGTTGCGGCCGGGCGAACTGCCGGAGCCGTCGTCATCTCCGTTGCGGCCGGGTGGACTACCGAGGCTGTCGTCATCAGCGGTGTCGGACGGACAGGACATCTTGCGCAGCGGTGTTCCAGGAACCAAATACTTGCAGAGTCCTGGCGTCCCTGCTTCCACAGCCGCGGTTCACATGCGGCCGGATGCCATCTGCCCCCCCTTAGTGTCTCTCTGGCACCTCCTCTACAGGGGCGGGGTTTTGGCTTTCACGCCTCGACTGCTCGAGGAGACGCTCGAGCGGGAATTTTTTGCGCCCAAGATGGCGGCTTTTCAAATTTTCCGGCCGGACACCTCCGGCGGTCACACAAGGCGCACTTCCACCAGTCGGTAGAACGGTAGGATCCTGTTCACAGCGCCAAGTTGTCGCGGGCGGAGGAGGGGACGCTGCGCTCTCCCATTGCTCGGGTCCGGCTGCTGCTGCGGCTGCTGCGGCTGCTCGGTGGTGGCTCGAGCAGTGGGCCGGATCCCGGGGACTCGAGCGGCGTTCCTCCCCCGTGAGTGAAAAGGGGGATTTGATTGTGGGAATTTGATGTTGTCCCTGATGCCACCCATGGTTGTGGTGAGATTGGTGACACCACCGCTGCTCTGAACGGGGATCCCGGGAGCGATGACAGGGAGCAGCCTGGGTGTTAGTTCTCCCCTCCGTGGGTAGGGGAGTTGGTTGTCCCGGGGCCCGGTGATGGGGTAGGGATGGATGGCAGGCGGGTTACGGGGCTTGGCGAGGTGCAGGGTCACGGGGGCAGCGCTGTGCCGCACGGCACGGTGGTACTCACTCAGCCAGTAACACACACGGAGTCTCTGATGAAACAAACGGCTGGATGGACGGGTCCCACAGACGGCTGCGGTGTTTTCCCCTGACCACAGGTTGGTAATGTAAGTCCTTTCCTGCACCTTCCGTACACTCTTCCTGCGCTCCGGTTTCCAGCTGGTTTCCCGGTTCGGTACCGGTGGGCCACCGCCCAGCCCCGGCTACCTACGGTTCCACCAGACTGTCTTCCCGACTCTCGCAGATGGCCACTACCGTCTGCCTGACTGCTGCACGAGGGCCCTAGGCTCCAACCTAGGCCCCAGTCTGCGTCTGCCTCTCTGCAGACCTCCTCTCTCTTCCTCTGCCTGGACTTGTCTGCTCTAGTTTCCTGCCTCAGGCCAGCCAGACACTTCGGTGGGCGTGCCTATCTGCTTGACTCCGCCCACCTAGTGTGTCTGCCTGAACCCGAGGGAAGGAATCAGGTCTCACTGGGGATATCTGCTGTGAACTGCTGGGGGTGGGGGTGTGTGTGTGTTGTTACCTGTGGCCCCTGGCTTGTCCAGGGCGCCACAGAAGCAGGGAATCAGAAGCGCAGCCATACTCCCTATAGATAAGGCAGAGATGATTTATTACTGTCCCTGCCTTCCCGATCACTGTATATGCAGCGCTAAGCAAGCTGCACTTCCTCCGCTGGACTCAGCCATCATGTGTTCACTATAGGGAGGAAACAGGAGCTGCTGGGTCCTATGATACTCAGTCAACTCTGCTATGTATGCAGGAGGCTCCATTTCCACAGCAACTAGTGTTAATATACCGGCCCCAGTTACCGGAGAGATCAGGTAAGAAAAAAGTAGTTAAATATTGAAATGCTTTTATAACCTTATGGGGGGGATCACTATATGTGTAGTAAATGAGAAATAAATAAATAACATGCAGGAAGGAAAAACAAGTAAAAAAGCTGCTGCCAATCCAAATTACTGCTACTACCGTAGCCCTGTCACCATCAAAAGAATAAATATGTTAAAAAAAGATTGTTATAGAAAGTGGAACAAATTTTTAAAATATATTTCAGTGGTCCTTTGTGGTTATAAAAAAAACATGTGAAAAACAGACATGTATTTTACTTATTTTCCGACTAATATTGCCCATAACCAGAAGAAAACAATAAAAAAAATAATCAGAGTATGAAAATAACTTGAAAATTACACCCCACGTATCATGAAAAGAAGATGCAAAAATTATGTGAATAACCAAACCAAAGTTCTTTAAACCTCACGTATGAAAAAAAAAAGTGCATGGTCAGAAACGGCTTTGAACTGGTTAAATGCTGTCACGGGGGTTGTGGAGAAAGCTGGGGACAGGGGCTCCTAGACTAGCCCTCACGCTATCCCCGATCTCAGAGTTACATCTGATGGTGAGGATATGTGAGCCGCCTTCCTGGCCTCACTCCTGGCCAGAGCCAATCTTATATTCCCTCTCCCTTACTCCAGGGAAGGGGCAGGACAGAAATGTGATAAAACCAACAGAGATAGATGAATAGGGCAAACCAAAACTCTATCTGACAGCATGCTCACACAAAGACAATAAGTGATAAGGAGGAAAATAAGGGTAGTGAGGAAACAGCAAGATGAATGGTGAACACAACAACAACTCCAAACACTATGCAATAGAATCACCAGCACGACTGGAACACAACAGCTTACAGACCAACGCAACGATAAACTATAGTCGGCATGGGTAGACCGATTCCACCATCTTAAAAAGGCAGGAAACAAATGTGATAGGTTTCCAATCACCGCTAGAACTGGGACACAACAGCACACAGACCAGAATAGCAATAAACTATAGTCGGCGTGGGTAGACATTCTACCATCTTAAAAAGGCAGGGAGAAAATGTTGTAGGTTTCCAACAACATGAGATCCAAGAGGTAACTTTTGCTAGCCTGACTATGAATAAGCCCACAGCTGGTCGATGCCCGAGCCTGCCTTTGTAACTCAGAAACACCAAACTATAGTCGGCGTGGGTAGGAATTCCACCATCTTAAAAAGGCAGGGAACAAATTTTGTAGGTTTCCAACAACATGAGATCGAAGAGGTAACTCTTGCTAGCTTGACTATCAATGAGCCCACAGCTGGACAACGCCTCAGCCTACCTTTGTAACTCAGAAATACCAAACAAACCATAGGGTGGAATGTCAAAATCTGTAGTGTGAACAGCGTCTGATGACCATCAACAAATTTTGAAAAAAACTCCGTGTGACAAATAGTTAGGGTCCCTGTTTAAGGTTTTGCATTGGGACCAATACTTTTCAACTTACGCCACTGTTGAATACTTTTATTATATTTAGAGTGCACTTTATGTTTTTCTTCCTATGACTAAATATCTGCAGTGAAGCGAATGGCGACTTTTTCGTCTGTTATTAAACTTGAATCCTTTAAATATCAGCAGACGTACAGAATATTGCTGCCTGGATATAATTTTACTCTCCCAGTGTGCTTCTGTGCCTTGTAAAACAGGATTAGGCTTTTAAAGCCCGCACGGACACATTGCTGCGTTCATAAGGAGGAAGGCGATAAGGACCACATGGAGGGTTTTCTTTAGGTGCTGGAATAAGTTTAAGTGAAGCCTGGAGCACGTCGCATCATTACAGCCTGTTTATTGATTTCTCAAATTCCCCGCTTTTGCTCACGGACGTTATATGGCACATTAACCGATCAGCACAATAGTTCAGGGATCAATCATTTACTCCTCTCCACTGGCCCATTTAAATGGCGGTATCAAAGATCTAAAAATCCTTTTTTAGGTATAAGATGCCGTTGAAGGATTAAAGTAGATTGTGAAGAGTCCTTCAGATGTGAATCATACAGAACGAAATGCAAGAAATTCAATGAATTGAGCTGTAAATTAAAGTCTCCGGCTGAGTTTTTCAGACCGTCAGTCACGATTTTTTTTTTATTGCTGATTCTTTTTTTTTTTTAGATAAAAAAATAAAACACGCATAAATATAATTTCCTATATAAAGACCACGGGGGTACAGATTATCTTTCCCACAGTGCTTACAGGGGGTTCGTTCTAGTTTTATATAAGAAATTTAATTATTTTACAAGTGAAAAATTGTAGAACTTACTGATATAACAAGGGCCGATTCAGCAGTGAATTTTTTTTCCCTTCGTTTGCTGTTTTTTTTTCAGCCTAATTCTTTATGTATATACACACTAGCTTCTTATACTAAGAATGTCCTTTGTTGCCTATAGCAACCAATCACAGCTCCTATTAATGACCTGTAGCAAAACAGAAGCAGGGCCGTGATTGGTTGCTATAGGCAAAACAGCCAAAATATTAGCTCATAAAACCCCACACAATTAATATACAGGTATGGTCATGTGACTTACATCAGCCTCTACAACAGTATTGGCTATGCATCACAATCAAAATCATATTAACTCACACATAAGTTGTCCTATACTAACAATGTCCTTCGTTGCCTATAGTAACCAATCAGAGCTCCTTGACCTCTAACAAAATAGAAACAGAGCTGTGATTGGTTGCTATAGGCCACCTATATAAACATCTAGGGTAACTGTCAAAACAGCCAATATATTACCTCAAACATCCAGTTTCTCTGTGTGTGCCTCTTTCTGTGTGTCTCTTTTTGTCTGTGTGTTTCTTTCTGTCTCAATGTATCTTTCTGTGTGTCTCTCTTTCTGTGTATCTCTTTCTGTATGTGCATCTTTTTTTGGTCTGTCTCTGTCTGTGTATCTCTTTCTGACTGTGTGTCTTTTTCTATCTGTGTGTCTCTTTCTGTGTGTCTCGTTCTGTCTGTCTTTCTGTGTCTCTTTCAGTCTGTGTGTCTCTTTCTGTGTGTCTCTTTTTCTGTATGTGTTTTTCTGTGCATGTGTCTCTCTATCTGTGTGTCTCTTTCTGTATGTGTCTCTTTCTGTCTGTCTCTTTCTGACTGTGTGTTCCTATTTCTGTGTGTTTCTCTTTCTTTGTGTGTCTCTCTTTATGTGTGTGTCTTTATGTATGTGTCGCTATGTGTGTGTCTCTTTATTTCTGTGTGTCTCTATGTGTGTGTCTCTATGTGTGTGTCTCTATATGTGTGTCTCTTTATGTGTGTGTGTGTGTGTGTGTCTCTCTGTGTGTCTAGGTCTCTATGTGTGTCTTTCTCTCCATAATAGGAGTCTATTATAACAGATATTCCCAGCTCCATTGACTTTAATGTAAGCAGGTGTTTTGGCGAATAACTGTAAAGCGTGGGGTTAAATTTTCTCCTCAAAACATAGTTTGTGATGTTCCTTGAGGCAAATGGAGTGTCTGTACAAAATTTCATGATTGTAAATGCAACGGTGCGGATTCCTTTACCGAACATACACATAAATACACTCAGCTTTTATATATTACTAGCTGTAGCACCCGGCGTTGCCCGGGATAGTAACTGTCTCTCTGTCTCTCTTCGAGTTTCTGTCTGTCTCTGTGTGTCTGTCCCTGTCTGTCTCAGTTTCTCTTAGATATAATAGAATCCAGGAATTCATAATGTATATAACGATTATTAATTAATGACCGAAGTCACCATAACAGCATTACGAGAGAAAATTTGACTCAGTCTATAATTTCTATAGGATATCAATAAAGGCATCAATGCACATAATTGTTGAAAAAGTATGACAAATTATTTATTAAATGTGACACATGAAGGACATGCACAGACATTGGTGATTTAAAAACAACACAACAGCAAATTGGGTGATGTGACAATGGATGGGGCTTGTTACATATTGCATATTGCACACGAGAGCTCTATAAGAAAAAGTACTGTGATATCAGCGATGAAAGATAAATAGAGACCTGTATACTGGTCTACAAGGGGTTAAATAACCTCTGACCACAATAGACTGCAAATATATGACACATAAGAAAGCATCAAGGACTGGTCCATTAATGGATAATGATAACAGCTATCAAACAGATAATTATAATGCCGGTTTGTATCACAGATCAAAATTTGTAAAATAACATCACAGATGGAGTGTAGCTGTAATTACAGTCATATAAGATACAGGAAGCCAGATAGTGCATCCAGTACACAATAGCCAGGGCTACTATGAATGGTAGCCATAATTTAAGCAGTCCCACTGGCCCTGGCAGAATTGAAACTTAGCAGGCTTAAGCTGATAAAGAGATAAAGAGCCAGGCTATAGTTTAGATAAACATGGCAAACAGCCAGATGGCACTGATCGCTGCTGATAAGGGTAAATTACCCAGGTAAGATAGAGCTCAATAACAGGATACCCACCAATGTGTGAGTCCCACCAGAGCACACCGCCCACACCTGACGCGCGTTTCGCAATGGCTTCGTCGGAGGTTAGGGGCTGTGTGTCTGGTGGCATTTAAATTCCCCCCGTTTGCCACTAACCAGCCTATGGCGGCGCACGCCGGCGCAACAACGCCCATTCTTCACTGCACGTTGGCGTCCAGGAAATCCACAGTGCGCAAGCGCAGCCTGTGGATACCAATTGGTCACCAGGTGCAGGGAGGAGAGGAGTCACAGAGCCGGCGCGCGCACAGGCTAGAAGCTGCAGGCACCATGTGTAAATGGGGCAGGGGTGAGGGCAAGTAACATATGAGACATAGGTATAGTCTGGCATACAATATCAAGGAAATGTTTCATAACATAAGAACTATATGCACATAGGATGAGGTATACGATCAAGGACATATCACATTATGCAATTTATTAATTGTCGTTCTTCCAGTGTTGTATACTGGGCTACATGCCCATGTGGCCTAATCTATGTCGGTCTTACCACCCGTGAGCTGAGGGTGCGTATTTTGGAGCATGTCCGCGATATTAAGAATGCGGCCAAGCTCCAAAAACCCGAAGAAATTTCTCTACTTAAAAATATACCCAAACACTTTGGAGAAAAACACGGGTGTAACTGGAGACAACTTAAATTCCGTGGCATAGATAGGGTAAATTTAGGTATGCGAGGAGGTGACACGAAAAATAATCTGCATAAAAAGGAGGCCAGATGGATCACTGTTTTAAACACCATAAAACCACAAGGTTTAAACGATGCTGTCAGCTTTAAGCCCTTCCTTTTATAGTATCTGATTCACCTCTAGTGTATATATTTTTTTCTAGATGTGTTTTATTATCCTGTCGCTCACTTCATTGTTTCCTCTTAACATTATATATGTGCAGTCTCTGTGAGTTTTGCACACATATGTTGGCAATGGTTGCTTATGTCTGTGTCAAGGACTGATTTTAATCCATTTTTTTCATTTTCACAGATCTGGTGGTCTTTCTTTCTCCCCCTTCATCTGATTGAGGAAGCTATATTTGGCAATACATTTGTGATGATTGCCATTAAGAATACATGCTATGGCTGCAAATATAATCTTTCAAGTGCAATTGACCTTTATCATATACCTCATCCTATGTGCATATAGTTCTTATGTTATGAAACATTTCCTTGATATTGTATGCCAGACTATACCTATGTCTCATATGTTACTTGCCCTCACCCCTGCCCCATATACACATGGTGCCTGCAGCTTCTAGCCTGTGCGCGCACCGGCTCTGTGACTCCTCTCCTCCCTGCACCTGGCGACCAATTGGTATCCACAGGCTGCGCTTGCGCACTGTGGATTTCCTGGACGTCAACGTGCAGTGGAGAATGGGCGTCGTTGCGCCGGCGCGCGCCGCCATAGGCTGGTTAGTGGCAAAAGGGGGGGATTTAAATGCCACCAGACACACAGCCCCTACACCTCCGACGAAGCCGTTGCGAAACGCGCGTCAGGTGTGGGCAGTGTGCTCTGGTGGGGATCACACATTGGTGGGTATCCTGTTATTGAGCTCTGTCTTAACTGGGTAATTTACCCTTATCAGCAGCGATCAGTGCCAGCTGGCTGTTTGCCATGTTTATCTAAACTATAGCCTGGCTCTGTATCTCTTTATCAGCTTAAGCCTGCTAAGTTTCGATTCTGCCAGGGCCAGTTGGACTGCTTAAATTATGGCTACCATTCATAGAAGTCCTGGCTATTGTTTACTGGATGCACTATCTGGCTTCCTGTATCTTATATGACTGTAATTACAGCTACACTCCATCTGTGATGTTATTTTACAAATTTTGATCTGTGATACAAACTGGAATTATAATTATCTGTTTGATAGCTGTTATCATTATCCATTAATTGACCAGTCCTTGATGCTTTCTTATGTGTCATATATTTGCAGTCTATTGTGGTCAGAGATTATTTAACCCCTTGTAGACCAGTATACAGGTCTCTATTTATCCTTCATCGCTGATATTACAGTACTTTTTCTTATAGAGCTCTCATGTGCAATATGCAATATGTAACAAGCCCCATCCATTGTCACATCACCCAATTTGCTGTTGTGTTGTTTTTAAATCACCAATGTCTGTGCATGTCCTTCATGTGTCACGTTTAATAAATAATTTGTCATACTCTTTCAACAATTATGTGCATTGATGCCTTTATTGATATCCTATAGAAATTATAGGCTGAGTCAAATTTTCTCCTGTATCAGTTTCTCTGTCTGTCTCTGTATCAGTCTCTCTGTCTGTCTCTCTCTATCTCTGTGTCTCTCTATCTCTCTGTCTCTCTCTAACGGTCTGTCTGTCTGTGTCTGTCTGTGTCTGTCTGTCTCTCTCTATCGGTCTGTCAGTCTCTTTCCCCGTCTGTCTCGTTCTAAGTCTGTCTTGTTCCAGGTCTGTCTCGTTACAGGTCTGTCTCGTTCCCCATCTGTCTCTTTCCCCATCTGTCTTGTTCCCCGTCTGTCTCATTCCAGGTCTCTCGTTCTAAGTCTGTCTGGTTCCCTGTCTGTCTCTTTCCCCATCTGTCTTGTTCCCCGTCTGTCTCATTCCCCATCCGTCTCGTTCCCCGTCTGTCTCGTTCCAGGTCTGTCTCGTTCCAGGTCTGTCTTGTTCCAGGTCTGTCTCTTTCCTCATCTGTCTCTTTCCCTGTCTGTCTATTTCACCATATGTCTCGTTCCAGGTCTGCATCGTTCCAGGTCTGTCTTTCCCCATCTGTCTCTTTCCTCGTCTGTCTCTTTCCCCATCTGTCTCTGTGTGGCTCTGTCTCTTTACTCATCTCTGTTTCTTTCCTTGTCTCTTTCCTTGTCTCTGTCTCTTTCCCGTCTGTCTCTTTTCCAGTCTGTCTCTTTCCTTGTCTCTGTCTCTTTCCCTGTCTCTTTCCTTGTCTCTGTCTCTTTCCCTATGTGTGACGCCCTGGTAAAACCAGGTAGTCACAGAAAGAGTTAATCCTCCTTGGCAGCTACACAATCCCCACACAGATGTACAGCAGCCAATCAGGGCCCTACTCACCCCCTCCCCAGGAAAAGGGAGGGGGCGAGAGGAGCTAAGGAAGTGACAGAGCAGAATTCAAGTCAGTTGTGCTGTAGCCAGTGGAAAGCTGACAGGGGAGGCTTGCAGCTCCCCAGGGAAAGTGGTAGCCGGGGTTGGAGCTCTGGACTACTGGACTAGGTGGCTGTGAGGGCCACAGGCGACGGAGATCCGGCAGCAGGGAACCTGAGGTGACCAGGACAGAGTTGTAGCCCGCCGGTGCCGGGAGAGGGACCCAATCCGGAGGCCGTTCAAACGGACTAGTCCAGACAAGAGAGAGACAGACAGAGAGTGTGGAAGGAAGGGACCCTGGCTGTACATCTGGGTGTCGGACCCAAAGACAGCCGCCAACGGTGACCGGCCATTTGGCAAGTTGGTTTACAAAGGACTCTGTGTTTTCTGACCACACACATCAGCCTAGCTTCATCCAACACCAAGACAACCGAACTGTGAGTTTCCTGCTCCCTGCAATCCCTGCCACCACCACAACTCCCAATTGGGCCCCGGGACTACAACTCCCGTACCCGTGGAGGGGATCCCACCTTGCTGCCCCACACCATCAGTCCCGGGCTTGGTCCCCAGAGGCAGCGGTGGTGCCACCATCTCATCACCGTAACCCACGGGTGGCGTCACAGACAATCCCCTTTACATATTCCCCTTTTTGTTGTGGAGCCTGGGATCACAGACCGGGTCACGCCACCGTGATACCTCTAGAAGTGACCCCATTGGCCCGGCTCTGAGTACCCCCTATCCCTGGGCAACACATATGTCTTTCCCTATCTAGCTGTCTTTTTCCCTGTCTGTCTCTGTCTGTCTCTCTGTCTGTATCTTTCCCTGTCTGCCTATGTCTGTTTCTCTGTCTGTCTCTTTCCCTGTCTAGCTGTCTCTTTCCCTGTATGTCTGTGTCTGTCTGCCTCTGTCTGTCTCTTTGACTGTCTGTCTCTCTCTATCTGTCTCCCCACCGACATCTTATTACCTCACACATAAGCTTCTTATACTAACAATTAATTTTGTTCCTATAGCAACCACTCACAACTCCTATTCATAACCTAATAGCTCGCAGCTCCATTGACATTAATGGAGGCAGAATTTTTGGAGAGTAACTGTAAAGCGCGGGGTTAAATTTTCCCATCCAAACATAGTCTATGACGTTCCCTGAGTCACATGTGGTGTCTGTGCAAAATTTCATGATTGTAAATGCAAAGGTGCGGATTCCTTTAGCGGACATACACACATACACATACATACTCACATGCACTCAGCTTTATATACTAGATATTATATACTGTGTATATATACAGTATATATATATATATATATATATATATATATATATATATATATATATATATATATATATGTGTGTGTATTGTGCCTTTTTTAAGCTTTTAGCCAATTTATTTTTTTTTGCTTGACAATGTGGGCAGTGGTTAGTCAATTTTTTTCCCTAATTCGTGATTCACAACTGTTTGAAGAATCTCTGGGCCCAACTCATCATTTGTATTTTTTTTTAAAGTGGTTATTATTTCTTTCTCTTATGTTATTGTTATATTATGTTATATGACATATTATATGACGTTTTTCATGCCAAACCCTTCATAATGACGCAGGTGGTTGATTAATTTTGTCCCAAATAAAAAACAAAATGCTTGTTATTTTTTTCTGGGACCTGCTTTAAGTTTCTTTGGCTCAAAAATTCACGCATTTAGCTAAATGGTGCAACACTTGTGGCAAAATAGCTGCCTTTGCCTCTTGAGCCCCTGTGTGGCTGCACCAATTACACCAATGATATCAGCTCTTCTTAGCACTTGTGGAAGCCAGATGTAAGGGGGCGGTTCGTTCGGCGTCACAGCGACGTCACACGGCAGCCGTCCAATAGAAGCGGAGGGGCGGAGATGAGCGGGCGGAATATCCCGCCCACCTCCTTCCTTCCTCATTGCCTTCGTTCCTGTGGTGTCACACGTAGCGATGTGTGCTGCCGCAGGAACGACGAACATGCATCCTGCTACAGCAATATTTGGGAATGGAACGATGCGTCAACGATCAACAATAAGGTGAGTAATTTGGATTGTTTACGGTCGTTCGTGCGTTTCACACGCAAGACGTCGCTAACGAGGCTGGATGTGCGTCACGAAGTCTGTGACCCCAACGACATCTCGTTAGCGATGTCGTTGCATGTAAAGTGGCCTTTACATCTTCCACTGAGGACTTATTATAAGAACAGGTCATCAATATTATTTGCAGTGCTATAACCCTTTAATGTGATCAACCTGTATATACAAACATTGAAGGACAGGAAAGGAAATCATCATAGGAGAATATAAGTTTTGGTCGGTGGTCTCCCGGTACGATATGTATCTTTGAGGAACATAAACTCAGCATTGCAATGTATAGATTATGACTGGTGCAAGGAACATATAACACTAAGGTCTTCGTCAGTGGTTCGTAGATACCAGAACCAGTAGGACATCACATTACTTCCATTTCTAATTCACCTTGGTTCATGTATTTCAACTATTTTTGAAGAGCTCTCCAGTCGGCCATGGATTTTACATTTCGATATAGTGCACTAATACTGGAATCTACTATTAGATCATGTAATGGAGTTTACACATAACACTCAGACTTTGATTTATGGCAGCTGAAGTGTGACTGGACGCTTTATCTGAGGAGCAGGTTCCTATCTTGTAATATTATTCATTCAAAATAAAAAGATCAAATCTTCGTCTTTGGGATGAGAGTTAATTATTAGATTCAGTCCCCTGGATGTGTTCCACAATGCAGCTGTAAAACAAGTGGGATAAATCCAAGGATTTGATTTCTTCTTTGCAATATAATATATCTGAAATTACACTTATGGGTAGAAATTTGGGTACCCAGATTTTGCTTTTCATCCTATTTTCATGACTCTTAAATTGACATTGTTATTCATGTCCCACCACTTGGAAATCATACAATATTGTATTGTCATTAGTGATGGGCAGATAACTGGGACCAGATCGGCGGATCTAAGCAGATTAAAAAAAATTCTGGTTTCAGCCCGGAATTGATCCTAGATATCTGTCCAGACACTGGTCCCCATATAAGTCTATGGAGACCAGAAAACGGCGCTTAAAAATGGTGGTAGAAGGGATGGGGAATTGGAGCAAGCATTTAATACTTACCAAGTCTTCGGCGAGGCTGTAACTGGTCCCGCGGCTGCTCATTCCACTTCTGGGGCTGCTTATTATTGCTCCTCTGTTGTGAATACATTTTCCAGTTTGGGGCTCCCTCTTGTGGTCAGTGCTGGCGGTGCAGTTGATTTGTGGAATGAAAGCCACACATTTGTGGAGGACTGGCAATCAGGTCTTTCAGATTGGGCTATACAACTGAGTAGTTTTCTCCTGTTATTTGCTGGTGCTCAATGGATATCCTGTGTGTTAAGGACATTCTGAATTCAGCCCTGCTCTCTACCAGAACTCCACTCAGATAAGTTGGTCTTTGTACCTCTGTTTATTGTTTCCACTTGTTGTTTTTTCTGCTTTGATACTAATGCTTGATTCCTATTTTGCCTGTGTGGAGTTCTTGGTGGAATTGGATCATTCCCTGCTGGGAGTATCTGTATACTTAGCTCCATGATTCTGCAATGTATTGTGTTTTGTCATGCTTGGTATTAATTCAGTTCCTCATCTATATTAGTGTTTTTGGATCCCAGTAACATCAGAGTGCTGATATAGTGGGGGAGAGGCCGTGTGGTCTCAGATTTTTTCTATATCAGGCGTGCTGGTATTTATTAGGGTTTTTACAGCTGCAGACAGTGCTCTATCCTATCCTTTCCAATAAAGATAGTTTGGGCCTCACCTTTGCTGAATCTGTTTTCTAGCTTTGTATTGTGTTTTCCTATATCACCGTATTCTTTACATGTGGGGGGCTATCTATATCTTTGGGGATTGCTCCGAGGCAGATTAGCTTTTCTTATATTTCTATCTCTAAGAATATTTAGTTCTCAGGCTGTGTCGAGACGACTAGATCATCGTAGGCTCGTCCCACGGCTACTTCTAGTTGTGTGTCAGGATTAGGTCTGCAATCCGTTAAGGTTCCAGCCACTCTGGTTACCTTTTGGGTTTCCGCATTTTTAGATCCTCCTCGGTCCCTGAATCATAACACTGCTCCATATTCACTACTTCTCCCACCCAAATAACCTGAGTGATGTTGTGCTGTTCCTACCTGTTTTTTTTAAACTGTTACTTTTAATGTTCATATCCATTCTTATTTAATGTATGTTATTTATGTTATTAATGCTTGTCCTGTGCTGCCACCTACTGGTCAGGCCCTTCTGTTCCCCTGTTTCTTTTTTTTGTACAACCCATGGGAGTGTCTACTGCCCTGTTTGCACCTCACTTCCTGGCATCCATTTTAGTTTGCCAGTGTTTGTGAGAATCACATCATCCTCATTTGGGCTGCAGAAAGGTAAAGTCTTTTGACCTTAGTGGCTCCAGAGACAACATCACAAGATAACAACAATGCCAGGTACTTGGACCACTGTACCAATGCATGTCCTTAACCTTTGGAGAAAATAAACCACTATTGTTTCATCTCAGTGTGTGCACATTTAATCCATCAACTCTGGAGCGCTCTGGTCCTGTCTGTCTCACCTATCGGAAAATGAAGGTAAGATTCTCACACCATCACACAACTACATACCTTCAATCACTTTTAAGTGGGGACAGAACAGACATCACCGCTTATCGTGCGGCTCAGACATTCTCTGCCTGAAATCCACAGCAGGCGGTCATTGTTCTATGGCTGCTCACTGCCACTTCATAGGTAGCAGAGCTGGAATTTGGTTAAACTTTGTAACCACTGGTAAACACGTCACAGAATGTAAATGGGAAGAGGGCCCGCATGAGAGAAGCATTAACGCTGATTTGTTTCAATTTATGGAAGACCAGAAAATCTGCCAAATTTATCTATAGTAGAGATAACATGATGCAAAGTGTCCCTGACCTGGTCAATAAAAATGATCATACCATCAGCGTATAACCCAATGGTATCTGTCCAATCAGCTATAGATATGCCATTAATTAGTGACGTTATCATTGAGGGAAGTTCACCATAAATCCACCCATCCATTACTCTCATGTGATGACAAAGTGGTAGAAGAGGGTCTAGTCACAGGGGTTGTTACTCGCAATGTAAATTTATGCAAGTTATGATTCATAACCAAATTAAAGTCTCCCATACATATAATATGAGCATCTGGGTAGTTTAAGTAGAAGCTTACTGGCTGTTTAATTATTTCTAAATTAGCTGGGGGAGGGTTTTATAAACACATTAATACAGACTCTTTAGAATTTATCACTATATATTGAAAAAACTAAACAGCCTTCTTCTAGATCTTTGCGTGTCACCTTAGCTTCCCGCCTAACCGATTAGTGTACTCTGAATGAGACTCATCTAGAATAGCTGATGTGGAAAGAGTTGCCGGCCAATGTACCCAGGGTTTCTTACTTGTACTTAGTGGTTCTCCCATCTCAGAGCAGGATGAAACTAGCCATTCCAACGCCTTGCTGGGGTTGGAAAAGAAAGCTGTGGATCCCTAATATGTGATTCGGAGTTGAGCCAAGGTGAATAAACCGTAAAATAAGAAATGTTCAGATCTTTAAACTTTATCTTGGTACCCCTGAACTGGGCTCTCTGCTTTTGAAGGTCTACAGAAAAATCTGTAAATATGGGGAGTGCTGCATTGTTATACTTGAGGGTACCTCGTTGCCTGGCCAGGCGCAAAGCAACATCTCTTTCTTTGCAATTCAAAAGCCATGCTAGGAACAGCCTAGGAGGGACTCTTGGATGTGGGGATTTAGCTAGTACTCTATGTGCCCTGTCCACCGCAAACATGGGGGAAAATTTGTCTCCCAAATTAGATTTAAAGGGAACCAAACATCAGGATTTTGGTATATAAGGTAAAGCCAGTGCAGTACTGGCACCATCAGGCACATTATCTAAATACCATTAGTGGCCAGCTCGGATGTTTATCCATTCAAATCCAAGAAAGTGAAGTTTAAAAATTCTGCATCTTTTTGACTGACACTTGCACTAAGCAGATAATATCACGGCGGGTTATGCACATAATTCCCGCCCCCCCCCCCGCCACCTGATCCTCCCTCTCTCTCCGGCTCTATGCTAATTTTTCTCTTCAGTAACATAGCGTCAGAGTTGGCGCCTGTGCATAGCACTTATCTCCGGCGCCATGTTCCTGAAGCCCGCCTTACCCCCTTCTGATCTAATCTTCCGACTGAGAGGGCGGCGCATGCGCTCTCGCAACCTCTGCTCTTTTGTGACTGCGGGAGCACGCGCAGTCACAACATCAAGGAGAACAGCTGATCAAAGGAAACCGTGCAGCCCCAAGGACGCCGTGCCAGCGCCAGTTTGAAGAAGACAGAAGACCAGGATCCTGGAGGGGTGAGAGGGAGTAATAAACATGGAGTCTCTAAAGTGTCTGTGTATTTATTTCTAATAAAGTATTTTTTTTCTGTTTGGTGTCTTTTTTTTAACCCCTTATTGGAGATTTTTAATGGCCGAATCAAACTTGGCCTGACATTAAGAATTTAGGGCTTTATATCAGCTGGTAAAACAAAGCTGGTATTAACCCCTTATTACCAAGCGTGCTACCCGCCATCAGGGCTGTTGAGAGAGTTGGATACAGCGCCAGAAGATGGCGCTTTTATGATAGCACCATTTTCTGGGGGGCTGCGGACTGCAATTCGCAGTGGGGGGCGGGGCCAGAAAGCTTGGGCCACTCTGCGCTGCGGATTCCAGTCCCCTGCTGCCTAGTTGTACCTGGCTGGATACAAAAATTGAGCCAAGCCCACATCGCTTTTTTTTTTCATTATTTCATGAAATTCATGAAATAATTAAACAAAAGGGCTTCCCTATATTTTTGGTTCCCAGCCAGGTACAAATAGGCAGCTGGGGCTTGGGGGCAGCCTGTACCTGCCTGCTGTACCTGGCTAGCATACAAAAATATGGCTAAGCCAACGTCTTTTTTTTTCTTTTCTTTTTTTAAGTTGTTGGACAAAAAAATAAAAAAAAGGGATTCCCTGGATTTTCCTTTGCCAGTGAAGGTAACACCAAGCAGTGGGGGTTAGCAGCCAGTAGCTGCTTGGGTTACTCTTAGCTAGCAATAGAAAATGCATCAGGAGCCCACGCAATTTTTTTTTACTGAATTTAAGAAAACAAAAAATGACGTGGGCTTCGCCATATTTTTGTATGCTAGCCAGCAGGCAGGTACTGGCTACCCCCAACCCCCAGCTGCCTATTTTTACCCAGCTGGGAACCAAAAATATAGGGAAGCCCTTTTTATAATTATTTCATGAATTTTATGAAATAATTAAAAAAAAAAAAAATGACGTGGGCTTCGCCATATTTTTGTATGCTAGCCAGGTACAGCAGGCAGGTACAGGCTGCCCCCAACCCCCAGCTGCCTATTTGTACCTGGCTGGGAACCAAAAATATAGGGAAGCCCTTTTTTTAATTTTTTCATGAATTTCATGAAATAATAATAAAAAAAAAAATGAAGTGGGCTTCGCTCAATTTTTGTATCCAGCCAGGTACAACTAGGCAGGTGGGGACTGGAATCCACAGCGCAGAGTGGCCCAATTGCAGTCCACAGCCGCCCCAGAAAGCGCTTACCTAAAAGCGCCGTCTTCTGGCGCTGTATCCAACTCTTCCAATGGCCCTGATGGTGGGTGGCACGCTGGGTAATAAGGTGTTAATACCAGCTTTGTTTTACTAGCTGATATAAAGCCCGAGATTCTTAATGTCAGGTCAAGTTTGACCCGGCCATTAAGAATCTCCAATAGCGGGTTAAAAAAAAGATACCACACAGAGAAAAAATACTTTATTATAAATAAATACACAGACACACTTAGAGACTCCATGTTTATTACTTTCTCTCACCCCTCCACGATCCTGGTCTTCTGTCTTCTTCAACCTGGCACTGGCACGGTGTCCTTGGGGCTGCACGGTTTCCTCTGATCAGCTGATCAGCTGTTCTCCTTGCTATTGTGACCGCGCGCGCTCCCACGGTCACAAGAGAGCAGAGGGTGCGAGGGCTCATGCGCCGCCCTCCCAGTCAGAAGGTTAGATCAGCAGGGGGTAAGGCGAGCTTCAGGAACATGGCGCCAGAGATAAGTGCACCGCCCCCGTGTCAGCGGCTGAGCCGCTCAGATCCGGAACCGCGGTGGCTAGAGGGGTCTCCGGACCCGGGTGTTGGGGGTCGCGCAAACACTCCAATTGAAAAGGGGGGAGATATGTACAGGGGGCTTGGAAGTTCGTGACACCACCCACGGTACGTGGTAAGGTAGAGTACAACCGCTGCTGTTGGGAGCGCCCGGTGGCGGTGGTATGGCAGCAAGGTGTTTAACCCCTCCGTGGGTAGGGGTTTTTTCCCCGGGAGCCGTTGGGGAGGAAAGGGTTTCTGCGTACTCACTCAGTCCAAGAATACTGACACTGACAGCTTGTAAACCAAAATTCTGAGCACCGCTGCAGCAAGGAGGGAGCACGCGTGGATCCGTGCCCTTGGTGTTGCTTGTTAGCCTGTGACCTTTTCCGTGGCACCTTCGTGACTATTTGGACCCTGTAGTGTGGAATTAGTCGGGTCCCGCTCACCCGTATGGCTAACAGAGTGAGCTTGCTCTCAGGGTTCACGCTTGGGATTTTCTGGACTGTATTTGGGAAAGTCCTATCCCATCGGTGCGCTAGTACCCCGATTTTGGAGCGGGTGAGGGATGAATCTTGAAGACTTCACCCCCATCGGGTAAATTGCCAGGACGCTTGAAGCTACTTCCCGGACTAGGGTCCACGTACCCCCTCGTGCCCTGGCCCCTGCCCGGAGATGGCTCAAGGCCGCCGGCTGCCCTCCTTGGCAGATCCGTGCCCCTTGACACGATCCCTTGCGTCTGGGGTTCCAGCTCCTACCAGGCCCAGACCAACATCTGCCACCTAGTATTCTACAAGGAGCCCAGCTCCTGACCTCCTCTTTCACTCTCTCTCCTCAACTGACACTTCTCACTTCCCCTTTTCCAACCCCCAAATGGGTGGCCCTATTCCCTTCAGGCCCCCCAATGGTGTGTCTGGTGGGTGTGGTGCAAAGTGCTCCTAGGGTTTTGACTGGCTCTGATCTTAGCAACACCAAAGGACAGGGATCCGTAACCAAGGAGGATACGGATACTGTGCAGAAGGGCAGATTGCACAATACCAATACCCATACCAATTGCACAATACTGTGACGACCTGGGCCAGGGAGCTACATAAGCGCTATGCGCAGGCGCCAACTCCGACGCTATGTTACTGAAGAGAAAAATTAGCATAGAGCCGGAGAGACAGGGAGGATCAGGCGTCGGAGGGAGGGGGGAAATCATGTGCATAACCCGCCCGTATATTATCTGTTTAGTGTAAGGGCGGCTTTGCACGTTGCGACATTGCACGTGCGATGTCGATGGGGTCAAATCAAAAGTGACGCACATCCGGCGTCGCAGTCGATATCGCAACGTGTAAAACCTTTTTGATATGATGAACGAGCGCAAAAGCGTCGTTATCGTATCATCGCTGCAGCCTCCGACATTTCCATAATGCCGGTGCAGCGACAGGTGCGATGTTGTTCCTCGCTCCTGCGGCAGCAGACATCGCTGTGTGTGAAGCCGCAGGAGCGAGGAACATCACCTTACCTGCCTCCCGGCTGCAATGAGAAGGACGGAGGTGGGCGGGATGTTTACATCCTGCCCATCTCCGCCCCTCTGCTTCAATTGGCCGCCTGCCGTTTGACGTCGCTGTGACGCCACACGACCCGCCCCCTTAGGAAGGAGGCGGGTCGCCGGCCAGAGGGACATCGCACGGCAGGTATGTACGTGTGAAGCTGCCGTAGCGATAATAATCGCTACGGCAGCTTTCACTAGATATCGCACGTGCGACGGGGGCGGGACTATCGCTGCAGCATCGGTAACACATTGTTACCGATGTCGCAGCGTGCAAAGCCCGCCTAAGTGTCAGTCAAAAAGATGCTGAATTTTTAAACTTCACTTTCTTGGATTTGAATGGCTAAACATCCGAGCTGGCCACTAATGGTATTTAGATAATCTGCCTGATAGTGCCAGTACTGCACTGGCTTTACCTTATATACCAAAATCCTGATGTTTGGTTCCCTTTAAGCCAGGTTTCAATAACTTGTTCAGGGTGTTGACCTTCAGCTCTTTCAGTTAGGCCTATAACCCTAATATTATTACGGCAAAGTCTGTTTTCAAGATCATCCGATCTTTTTACGCCATCCATTGGCTAACCCAGACTTCTTATTTATTGTGGTTGCCATAAGGGAAAGTTTGTCCTCCAAATACGATACTCTGGATTCCACTTCAGAGGTCCGGTGACTTAAAGTTGCATGTCCAACCATACCTCCTCAAGTTCCCCATCAGTGCACATTGAGATGGCTTGTAGTAACTGCGCTGAGACCTGGTTTACCGTTAATTCTTCCTGCCCTTCCACCATCTCATCCTCTGACATTAGTCCAGGTTTTTGTGGCTGAAGCTCCACCCCTTAATATTTGTATGTTGTCCAGCTGATCCTCCCTAGCGAATTCCTTGAGTTTGTTCCTGCTCATCCCAGTATAAACTTGAGCATACTTGAAGGAGAATATATGGAAGAGTCCACAGAGTAACTATCAAGACATCATCACCCCACAGCTTCTCCTCTACCCTCTGTCTATTTAGGGTACATGGCTAGGGTTGGTGTACTTCAGCGCACTAAACGTGCAAAGGATGATTGCTACGTGAGGCGTGAATGCTCAGAGCTGATGTCCCTGTGTCCAGAAAATGGCACCTGTTCACTTTATGAGGCATGCAAACTCATTCACCTGTGGCTTCCACTCTTTGTATGTGTCAGAGAGCCCCATTTTAAGTCCATAAAGCAGTGTGACTAGCCCCTGTCTGATTATTGTACAGAGTACTGATGTTTCAGGGATTAGAAAGATAGTGACTGCAGCTGTAGCAATCTGATGGCTCTAGGTCCCAGTAGTAGCCTCTAAGCCCAGCAGGTCTTCACCAGGATTAGGCTACTTTCACACATCCGGATTTTTGCTCTGCGGCACAATACGGCGTTCTGCAGAAAAACCGCAACCGGCTTTTGTAACGCCGGTTGCATTTTTTTTGCATAGACTTACATTAGTGCCGTATTGTGCCGCAGGGGCTTGCGTTCGGTCCGGTTTTTGCCGCATGCGGCAGATTTAGCCGATGCCGCGGCCGGATCGAACGTTCCCTGCAACGTTTTTTGCTCCGGCAAAAAACACCGCATCGCGCCGCATCCGGCCGCTGCGGCGCATTTTTCAATGCATACCTATGGAGGCCGGATGCGGCGCAATGCGGAAAAAAACGCATCCGCTCGCCGCATGCGGTTTTTTCTCAGTAGCATGCCGCAACCGGAAAAAAACGGACGGGCCGCATGTAAAAACTTATGCAAAGGATGCGGTGTTTTCGCCGCATCCGTTGCATAGTTTTCACAGCCGGATTGAGCCGCAGTGCTCAAACCGGATGTGTGAAAGTAGCCTTAATGTAAACATAGATGCCTGCATTTTATCATGAGGCCGACTCCAGAGCATACGGATGTAATCAGCCGGGAGACAGTAGCTTGGAAAAGCCTCACCAGTAATTCCTTTGGTAGCACACACACCTTATCTCCCTTCAGCTCCGGGACAAGACACTAAAATGGCCACCACTTCCTCTCCCACATGGGACCAGCAAAATTTCTTCAGTGTCTTAACAGGTTGGTGCCTGGAAATTGATGACCCGCAGTCACCTAGTCATGTCCAACTTTCTTTAAGGAGTGTTTTGGTCCACAGGAGGATAGTGAGGGGATAAAACTTTCACACACAAACTTAGGGAACGTCTTGTATGAGGCAAGACACACAATAACAAGGTGTTCACTAACAACAAACAAGGGGTACACCGGTAACACTTAAACAACGGTGGGCCCTGGTGCTAGGGAATGGGATGATGGTACACCTCCTGCACTCACCTACCGCTGCACCCTGCACTCATAGCCAGTCCCCATACAGGTTCCACACCTGTTGCCGAGCAGGATACCTGAAGCCCTGAGAAAGCCTGTAATAAGTATGGCTAGTGAGCTGGCAGGTGAGGATCGCTAGTCCCACCACTGCACTAATGCAACACGAAGAGAGGGTACGACAGACAGAGGAACAATAAAGGATAAAGCCCAGCTTCAGTGCAATAAGGGCTACAGCAGCGCCTTCCACGTTGAGGCCAAGCTGAATAATGACTCAGAATAACTGGCACCCTCTACTAGAAGATGGGGCTATATACAGTTAGGTCCAGAAATATTTGGACAGTGACACAAGTTTTGTTATTTTAGCTGTTTACAAAAACATGTTCAGAAATACAATTATATATATAATATGGGCTGAAAGTGCACACTCCCAGCTGCAATATGAGAGTTTTCACATCCAAATCGGAGAAAGGGTTTAGGAATCATAGCTCTGTAATGCATAGCCTCCACTTTTTCAAGGGACCAAAAGTAATTGGACAAGGGACTCTAAGGGCTGCAATTAACTCTGAAGGCGTCTCCCTCGTTAACCTGTAATCAATGAAGTAGTTAAAAGGTCTGGGGTTGATTACAGGTGTGTGGTTTTGCATTTGGAAGCTGTTGCTGTGACCAGACAACATGCGGTCTAAGGAACTCTCAATTGAGGTGAAGCAGAACATCCTGAGGCTGAAAAAAAAGAAAAAATCCATCAGAGAGATAGCAGACATGCTTGGAGTAGCAAAATCAACAGTCGGGTACATTCTGAGAAAAAAGGAATTGACTGGTGAGCTTGGGAACTCAAAAAGGCCTGGGTGTCCACGGATGACAACAGTGGTGGATGATCGCCGCATACTTTCTTTGGTGAAGAAGAACCCGTTCACAACATCAACTGAAGTCCAGAACACTCTCAGTGAAGTAGGTGTATCTGTCTCTAAGTCAACAGTAAAGAGAAGACTCCATGAAAGTAAATACAAAAGGTTCACATCTAGATGCAAACCATTAATCAATTCCAAAAATAGACAGGCCAGAGTTAAATTTGCTGAAAAACACCTCATGAAGCCAGCTCAGTTCTGGAAAAGTATTCTATGGACAGATGAGACAAAGATCAACCTGTACCAGAATGATGGGAAGAAAAAAGTTTGGAGAAGAAAGGGAACGGCACATGATCCAAGGCACACCACATCCTCTGTAAAACATGGTGGAGGCAATGTGATGGCATGGGCATGCATGGCTTTCAATGGCACTGGGTCACTTGTGTTTATTGATGACATAACAGCAGACAAGAGTAGCCGGATGAATTCTGAAGTGTACCGGGATATACTTTCAGCCCAGATTCAGCCAAATGCCGCAAAGTTGATCGGACGGCGCTTCATAGTACAGATGGACAATGACCCCAAGCATACAGCCAAAGCTACCCAGGAGTTCATGAGTGCAAAAAAGTGGAACATTCTGCAATGGCCAAGTCAATCACCAGATCTTAACCCAATTGAGCATGCATTTCACTTGCTCAAATCCAGACTTAAGACGGAAAGACCCACAAACAAGCAAGACCTGAAGGCTGCGGCTGTAAAGGCCTGGCAAAGCATTAAGAAGGAGGAAACCCAGAGTTTGGTGATGTCCATGGGTTCCAGACTTAAGGCAGTGATTGCCTCCAAAGGATTCACAACAAAATATTGAAAATAAAAATATTTTGTTTGGGTTTGGTTTATTTGTCCAATTACTTTTGACCTCCTAAAATGTGGAGTGTTTGTAAAGAAATGTGACAATTCCTACAATTTCTATCAGATATTTTTGTTCAAACCTTCAAATTAAATGTTACAATCTGCACTTGAATTCTGTTGTAGAGGTTTCATTTCAAATCCAATGTGGTGGCATGCAGAGCCCAACTCGCGAAAATTGTGTCACTGTCCAAATATTTCTGGACCTAACTGTATAGGGGAAAGAAGTGGTCACCAACCGGAAGCACCTGAGGGCAGGAGTCAGAAGCTTGTGAAAAGAAGAACTCACATTAACCCTTTCAGCACCAAAGGAAAGGGAATTATGTTTAATGTGAGTAGTCTAAGATGGCAAAGAGAGACTCTGGCCAAGATCCTGTCACTAGTTGCTAGATCCAGAGAGACGGCCATGACAGTAAGCCACAGGATGAAATTCAGGATAGCAGGAGCTGCATCCTACACGTCTGCTTACTGCATGAGCATATTCACGACCCTTAGAGGATAGATTTACCACTTTACTACTATTTCATGTTTAGTGTATGTTATTTTTTCTCATCTTTTCAGAAACTATTTTTTATTCAACCACCGAAACAATCGAACTGTGCAGCATTGCTTCCGTGTTGCACTTGGCAGATCTTGCTAAATAATTCTTGCATGGGTTTTAATAGATGGTTAGTTAAAATTCAGTTCAAGCAACTGTGTTAAAATATCTGTATTTGTCGAATAAGCCAAGAAAGACGAATCTACAAAACAGAGATGCTGATTTCTATTCCTCTCATGCTCGCGTCCTTGAAGAAATGGATTTGGAGAATCATCTGTGCGCTTTGGTAACTGTTTAGAAAAGATGTTTTTTAATTAGTAATTTGGTGGTCCAGATAGCTGGGAAATATGATTTCCTATGATGCATCCAGAGTATTATAGTTTTATAATCTTATTCTGATGTTTATTTAATGGAAATATAGGAGATGAGCAGTGATGGGAGACAAAACTACAGCATCACTGGTGACCTCTCGGTGACTTTACAGAACATTTCAACTATTAGATAATTCATAGAATTATATACTTTTTTAAATAATTGAAGTTCCAGACAAACAACAAACTGATGCTCAAAATGTATCTCCAGAAAAATAAAAAGGCGTCCGTCCTATTCTCCAGTGGTATCTTACCGGAGGGGGGCGTCAGCGGTGATGGAGGGGGTCATAAGAGGCGGGGGTGCAGGAGTAGGGCGATGCTGGCTATGCTGTTGGCTGTACTGGCTGCGGTGGGGGCGGCTGTGCTGGCTGCGGTGGGGGCGGCTGTGTGGCTGGAGTGAGGACGGCTGTGCTGGCTGCAGTGGGGGCTGTACTGGCTGCAGACGCTGTGCTGGTTGTGTGGAGCAAGGCAGTGCGGCAGGTGTCCCAGATGCCCTGTCTTCAGTGCGTGCTTCAGAGAAATGGTGGGCGGAATCGGCGCATGCACAGATTGAGCTCTCGGTTCAATGACAAGCCGAGATCACATCTATGAACGCACCATTTTCCTTAAGTCCACTGCTGAAAGATCAATGGGCCAGAAACAGCATGTGCACAGATAAGATCTTGAGCTGAGAGCTCCATCAGCGCATGCGCCGATTTCGGGTGGCATTATTTGAAGCCCGCACCGCCGACAGAGCATTTTATCCTCCACACCACCCTGCTCCACACAACCAGCACAGCACTGGCAGCCAGCACAGCCGCCCCCACTGCAGCCAGCACAGCCGCCCCCACCACAGCCAACACAGCTGCCACCACCACAGCCAGCACAGTCGCCCCCACCGCAGCCAGCACAGTGTCCACTGCAACTAGCAAAGTCCCCACCGCAGCCAGTACAGTTACCCCCACCACAGCCAGTGTGACGCCCTGGACTAGCCAGGTAGTCACAGATAGCGCCCCGCACAACACTAGTCCCACACAAGGTAACACCAGCCAAACCATAAACCCTAGTAACCTCCCTCAGTGCTTGATGGACACACCAGGGGGGTGGAGCTAGGTGGTTGGCCACACCCACCGAGGAGTTCAGAGGGCCTGAGGCAGGAAACAGACAGTTCAGTTCAGTTTTGAGTGTTGAGCAGTGAGGAGGTCAGGCCTGTAGTACAGGCCTGTGACAGACTAACAGGTGCCGGGGTCGGAGCCCTGTTACCTTGACTAGGAGGCATACGGTGGCCTATCCTGCTGGAGTTGGGAAGACGGCTCGGTGGAACCGTGGTGGACCGGGACAGGGTGGTGGCCCGCCGGTACCGACCCGGGGAACCGACTCGGAAACCGGAGCACACAGGGGGGTACTCAGACCCTGAAACGAGGTCCAGAATCCACTGGACTGAGTTAATTCACTGATTGCGGTCTGAACTATAGGTCCTTTCCCACCCAAGTCCCGACTGAAGACAACAGCCCACCGAGGGGGATAGAAAGCCACCGCACAGGCAGAGAGATCCCACGGGCCAGCGTCTGCGGGCAAACGGGCTCCTCCGACATATACAAAGCCGGGGAGCGGACTCCCGTCGCTGAAGCGCAGGCAGTCTACACATACACTACACAGTGCAGGAGAAAGGCAAAGACCACCGAAACGGGTTGGGGACCAGACGCAGCCGGCTGCGGGCACCGACCACCATCAACCTTGTTTACCAGAGACTTGTGTGTGTTAATAACAGTGAGTACAACATTGCCATCCGGCCGCGCACCGCCCTGCACCGCCCAGCTACTCTCCCCAACGGGTCCCGGGGCCATCATCCCTACCCATGAAGGGGTTAACATCTTGCTGCATCACCATCTCCCCCGGGTGCCCCGTAACCGCAGAGGTGGTGTCTACACCTTCACCACATCCCGTGGGTGGCGTCACGAACTCAAGCGCGGCTCCGGCCGTACACCTACCTAACCCCCATCAAAAGCGCCAGCATCCCCTTTCAGAGAGAAGTGACCCTGGGTCCGGAGGCGCTCAAGACACCCACCAACGAGCCCGGATCCGAGCGGCTCGGCTGCAGCCGAGCGTGGGGCGGTACACCAGCACATCTCCCACCGCAGCCAACACAGTCCCCACTGCAGCCAGCACAGTCGCCCCCACCGCAGCCAGCACAGCACTTACCGCAGCCAGCACAGTGCTCAGCAGCGAGCACAGTGTCCATTCTCCACCTCCTGGTAAGCTACATTTGGATTTTCAGATGCACCCCTCATTTCCCTCCCAAATATTTGGAAGGAAAAGTGCATCCTATAATCCGAAAAATACAATAATCTTCTTTATACAGTACCAGCGAAAGCTATGAGATTTTAGAAAATTCATGTACACGATTGCTTTTTCCTGCCAGAATTTTAAAACTTTTTTTTTATCATTTTTGTTTAACTCTATAATAGAAGGAAATTCCAATTAGTAACTTTTTAATTGAGAAACCATAAACTACTTGGATATGCCATACTAGAAACCCAATAGATTTTATCCAAGTCTCTAAAAATATACAAAGAAAAATATTATGTATTTAATCATTATATTTTTTTTTATTAACGGCACACATAAGACAAAGACAATTTAAGACAAGTAGACAATGGGCATATAGCACAGGGCATCACCCAGAAGAAAAAATATCAAACCGAAGAGGTCATAAGATTAAGCAAAAAATAAAACATGACCAAATGTAAAATAGAATATGTAGAAGATAATAATATGACATACCATATGCAGTGGGGAAAATAAGTATTTGATCCTCTGCCAATTTTGCACGTTTCCCTATTTACAAAGAATGGAGAGGTCTGTAATTTTTATAGTAGGTACACTACAACTGTGACAGACAGAATCACCCCCAAAAAATCCAGAAAATCACATTTTATGAATTTTAAATAATTAATTTGCATTTTATTGCATGAAATAAGTATTTGATCACCTACCAGTTAGCAAGAATTCTGCCTCTCACTGACCTATTATTTTTTTTTTAAGAAGCTCCTACCCTGCACTTATTACCTGTATTAATTGTACTTGTTTGAACTCGTTACTTTTATAAAAGACACCTGGCAACACAATCAATAACACACCAACCTCTTCACAATGGCCAAGACCAAAGACCTGTCTAAGGACACCAGGGATAACAGTGTATATCTGCACAAGGCTGGGATGGGCTACAGGACAATATGCAAGCAGCTTGGTGAGAAGGCAACAACTGTAGGTTGTAGAGTAATGATGATTCTGAGAAAGGTCAGACATCAGCCCAGAAATACATGGGATGATCTGGTCAATGTCCTGAAGAAAGCTGGGACCACAGCCTCAAGGATTACAATTAGTAATGCACAACACTGTCATGGATTAAAATACTGCAGGACACGTAAGGTCCTACTGCTTATGCCAGCACATGTCCAGGGCAGGCCCGTTTGAAGTTCACCAATGACCATCTGGATGATCCAGAGAAGGCACGAGAGACGGTCATGTGGGCAGATGAGACCAAAATAGAACTTTTTGGTATCAACTCCACTCGCCATATTTGGAGTAAGAAGAAGGAAGAGTACAATCTCAAGAACACCATCCCAACCAGGAAGCATTGGGGAGGAAACATCATACTTTGGGGGCATTTTTCTGCAAAAGGTACAGGACAACAGCACCATACTAAAGGGAGAAAGTGCCCGGCTGGAACCTCCACCCTCTCCCCAGGGGGTAGGTGGAGGTCGGCATGACGTGGCTAGGGGGGATAGGGTGAAGAGGGAGAGGGGTGGGGGTTTAGGGACCGTTAGGCTGGGAGCGGGGAAAAGGAGGCATTGCTGCGGCTGCAGCTGAAGTAGTTGTCTGCCATTCACAGACACTGCTGCCGATAAAAAAAAAAAAAAAAAAGAGAGACCGTTCTCCCACCTACTATGGACGGTCTGTTGGAGGAGCTGCGGGGGGCGGCCCGGCGCCATCCATCCATCCGGCTGGCTGGAGGAGCAGCTGCGGGCGGTGCTGGCCGGTGGCGTGGTGCCGGGTGCGTCTGCCCCGGCTAGGCCGCAGGCGCGGCCCGCTCGTTGCGGTCGGCGGTCGGGGGGGGCTCCGGGGCCGGCCGCGGAGGTCTCTCCGGTAATTAGGGAGCGACCATGCCGCAGGTCCAGGCCTCCGGACCGTCTCTCTCCCGGCGGTTCCGGGCGGGCCAAAGGGCAGGCGCGGCCTGCGAGCAGGCCGCGGTTAGAGCCGGGGCGGTCCAGTGCAGCGCCTGCGGGGCCTCAGCGGCAGCGGGGAAGCCCCATTGGGGACCCTCCGGCGGTGGGGGGGGGTGTCCAGCCTTGGGAGCCCCCTCCGGGCCGGGAGGAATTCACGTCCACGGCTGAGGTCAGCGGTGGTTAGCAGGTCTCGGCCCGATAGGGGGGAGGGGTGTTACGAACCGGCGCCGCCATAGCCGCAAGCAGCCTGCTGCGGTTCCTGTTGCGCCCAGGTGCCGGCTGCCGTTCTTGGCCGTGCCTCGGGTCGTCCAGTTGGCTGTTCCTTCCACCACGTCTAAGTGTGGAGAGGCGGCTAGTGCGCATGCGTGCGCCGATTTACCCCAGCCAGAGTTTAAGCCCGGTGTTTTGCCTAGTGAGCATGCTCAGCCTGATTGTGTTATGTCTGAGACTAAGTCCTCAGTTCAGGCTACTGAGCATGCTCCCACAATTAACCCTAACAGCCTCTTTGCACAGGTACTTGGACTTCGTGCTGTGTCTAAGTTCTGGGATGTGCCTACTGATCATGCTCAAACTGATAGTCTGCTTTCTGAGCCTGTTGCTCAGGCTACTGGGCATGCTCAGCCACTTAGTGCACCAGAGGCTAGGTCCGGTAAGGACCTCACTGAACATGTCCGTGAGGTGGCAGGCCCTGATAGGGCAGAGGGTGTCAGGTGTCCTGATGACGTGCAACTCCGGACTGGCTCGCAGAGGCCCGCCCCTATGATCTGGCACCTCAGTATTGGTCGTCAGACGATGACTGGTGAAGTGTTTGGGGCGTGGCTGCCATGAGGTCATCAATGACGTGGCGGTTCCGGATAGGTCGCATGTGACGTCACTGATGACATGGCACTCTGCTATTGGACCTTGGTGGTTCCACCCTGGGTTTGGGGCGGACCCAGGTTATAAAAGGGGCTGGAGACAACATGGAGGTGCGCAGTCTTCACTTTTGCTCAGTCAGAGCACACCTCCATGTTAGAGCCTCATTGCGGCATAATCCTATGTTGGGAAGCGGTAGGTAGGGTTAGGCGAACGGTGCCTGTCACGCCAAGATTCGTGGCTCGGCACATCAGGGTCAGGCGCCGTGCTTCCCTCCTGCCGTTACAGTCTTGCTATAGCAGCCCAGTGGCGTTAACTGGGCTGTGGCTGCTGTGCTTCCTGTCCGATTGTGCCCCCTACGCACACGGACAACGCACCTGCTGCGCCACCTGTCCGATTGTGCCCCCTACGCACACGAACAACGCACCTGCTGCGCCACCTGTCCGGTTGTGCCCCCTACGCGCACGGACAGCGTACCCCAGGACCTCTGTGGAGTTAACAGGGTGTTCCTTATCCTCCTCGGCTTCCCGGTCAACGCTACTGGTGTACCCATCTGGCCTGACGTGTCCTACACACACGTGGCCAGGCGAGAGGTGGCCAGAAACGCTAATCGGAGGACCGCTCGGCCTGACGTGTCCTACACATGTGGCCGACAGGGCGCTTTCGTGGTGGGCTTCCGGTCAACGCTACCTGGTTACCACCCGGCCTGACGTGTTTCCTGCACACGTGGTTGGTGTAGCCCTAGGTGCACCAAAACGCTAATCGGGTTGTCGTCCGGTCTGACGTGTCCCAACACACGTGACCGGTTCCCAGAGTTCCTGGGTTATCTCAGAGCCATCCAGCTCTATAGTCTCCGCCTAACCCTCAGGTGCCAGCAGCTCCTTTGTCATCTGGAGCACGGTGGGCCCCGACTGGCGATGAGGATATATACCCCCTGGTCCTAATCTGCCGGTCCCCCCGTAACAGAGGGGCCTGCTGCTACCTGGCGTCAAGTGGACCTGGAGGCTGCGGCGGGCCGCACTGGCGATGTTCCGGTCGGGCTGCCTGGCTGGACGGCACGGGACACGCAGGACGGACGGCGGGATCCCTGGCAGGAGGTCGGCAGGCCAGGGCGGGACTGCTCTGGGTCTCAGCAGCAGCCTGGTGGTCGGGATCCAGGAGCGGCGGTGCGTGGACCACCTGGATTGGGCTCGGGACCGACCGATCCGAGGTTACCTTCACCGATCGGTCCAGTGGAGGACTTCAGACAGGAGAGGGACGCGGCGCCAGGGACGGCTGGAAGGCAGGATTCGGGATTGATGGCTGGCGGGATCACAGCTCCTGCGCAGCTTGGTGAGTACAGCTCTGTGTCTTGTTTGTCTCATTTGGCTAATGTTGTGTCGAGTAGCGCAGTGGGTCCGGTTGGGGCTGGGATGGCTCAGGGGCAGGCGGCTCCGCCGGGGTCACTAGGGGTTGGGGAGGTTTTGTAGGAAGTCAGGCAGTGGCTGGCGCGGCTGGAGGGGAGTGTCGGAAGTTGTGCTTCGGCGTGGGTGGGATCGGTGGTCCCAAGCGTGGGGGTGGCAACGGCGAGTGCGGCGGAGGTACGGCGGGGGTCCGAGCCAGTGTCGGTTTCTGTGCAGACGGAAAAGGACAAGGATCGGATTCATTTGGATGATAAGGCGAGGGGGGAGGTTTACGTGTGTTTTGAGGGGCCGCTGGGCTCGCATTTGAAGAAGGAAGTTAGGGAAAAAATTTGGAGGGATGATTATGTTGAGATCTTCTCTTTGTTGCCGTTAGAGAAATTTAATTTGGACAAGCCCAAGAAAGATGACAACAAAAAAGAGGATGATGAGAAGCGGCGGTGGCGGTTGATCCCTCAGACGTTTACAAACTGGCTGCAAGCGTTTGCAATTTTAGCTAGTGTAATAGGGGAAAAGGCGCCGGACAACTGTTCGCACCTTTTCTGCTATTTGGATTCTATAGGGGAAGCTTATAGGGTGTATGGGGGGCAGGCCTGGTTGCGGTACGACGAACAGTTTCGTCAGCGGAAAGCCATTCGGCCATCCATAAGATGGGACCAGAAGGATATTGGGCTCTGGTTGCGGGTCATGGCACCGACTCGGTATGGGCAATCCTTTCCAGGGGCGGCCGGGGTTTCCGGCCAGGCTGGGGGGCAGTACGGCCAGCAGGCCGGCGGGGGAGCCGGAGGGCAGCCGGGATCGCAGAAATCAGGGCTTTGCTGGCTCTTCAATGAGGGCCAGTGCAAGTTTGGGGAGCAGTGTAAGTTTAAACACCACTGCTCACACTGTAGCGGCACCAATCACGGGGCGTCGAGATGTTTCCGACGTAGCAAGGTCAGAGGGGGGCCTGGTAATTCAAAAGGGGGAGACTCCAGTGAAGCTTCGAGAGATGCTCCCTTACCTAAATAGGTTTCCTAGGAGGGAGGAGGCAGAGTTGCTAGTGAGGGGTTTTCAATTTGGTTTTTGCATTCCTTCAGGAGCAGGTCCGGGGCAGGGGCATTTTAAGAATTTACAGTCGGCAAGCCAGCATCCGGAGAGGGTTCGGGAGAAGTTGGAAAAGGAGGTGTCTTTGGGGCGTATGGCGGGGCCGTTTCGGTCCCCGCCTTTTCCGGATCTGGTGGTTTCACCGTTGGGGGTGGTGCCGAAGAAGGAGGCGAATAAGTTTCGGCTGATTCACCACTTATCTTACCCGCGGGGGGGGGGGGATCGGTGAATGATGGTATAGATCCTGAGCTATGCTCGGTGGTGTATACGTCGTTTGACGAAGCGGCGGCCTGGGTACGGCGGTGTGGACGGGGGGCTCTGATGGCTAAGACGGATATTGAATCCGCATTTCGGTTGTTGCCGGTTCATCCGGACAGTGTACGCTTGCTCGGCTGTTTTTGGGAAGGGAATTATTTTGTTGACAGATGCCTGCCCATGGGATCCTCGTTGTCTTGTTCATTGTTTGAGGCATTTAGTTCCTTTTTGGAGTGGGTGGTTAGGGATGTTTCGGGTTTGCAGTCTGTTATTCACTATTTAGACGATTTTTTCTGTGTTGGTCCAGGGAATGCGGTTGTTTGTCAGAGTTTGCTGGCAACGATCCAGTGGGTAGCTCAGCGTTTTGGTGTCCCGTTGGCGCCGGGGAAGACAGAGGGTCCGGGGACATGTATTTCTTTTCTTGGGATTGTTATTGACTTGGACAAGTGGGAGTTTCGGTTACCGGCGGATAAGGTGGTCGCTCTCAGGGAGCAGGTGGCGAGGGCGCTGAGGGTCAAAAAGCTTTCCCTGAGGGAGGTGCAATCGTTGCTGGGCAGACTCAATTTTGCATGTCGGGTGATGCCGATGGGGCGGATTTTTTCACGGCGGCTTGCGATGGCCACTGCGGGGGTGCTAGCGCCTCACCATTTTGTGCGTCTGCCAGCCGACGTCAAGGCGGATTTGGAGGTGTGGGGACGATTTTTGGCGGATTATAACGGGCGGTCCCTCTTTATGGAGCCTCTAGTGGGTAATTCGGAGTTGGACTTATTTACCGATACATCTGGGGGTCAGGGTTTTGGGGCTTATTTTGGAGGAGAGTGGTGTGCGGAGCGATGGCCGGAGGTTTGGCGGTCGGCGGGGCTGGTGAAGAATTTGGTGCTGTTGGAAATTTTTCCGATTTTAGTGGCAGTGACTCTGTGGCAGGAGCATTTCCGGAACAGGCGGGTGCGGTTTTACTGTGATAACATGGGGGTCGTGTTAGCGATTAACAATATCTCAGCTAATTCCCCTCCGGTGATTAAAGTTTTGCGGAGATTAGTGCTGGCCTGTTTGTCCATCAATGCTTGTGTGTCTGCATCGCATGTGCCGGGGGTGTTGAATTCTATTGCTGATGCTCTCTCTCGTTTCCAGTGGGATCGCTTCAGGGACTTGGCGCTGGGGGCGATGGCCGTGGGATTGCAGTGCCCTCCCGAACTATGGAGTGTGGTATGAGGGCAGTTGGACATTTGATCAAAGGATCGTTGGCAGAGGCGACTTGGACGGCTTATCAGCAGGCGTGGCATCAATGGGAGGCTTGGGTGCAGTCTTTTGGTTTGATTCGGTCGGTGGAGGATCAGGTAGGCGTGTTACTCTTGTGGATCGGGCGGTGGTCGGTATGGGGTTGGTCCCAGGCGAAGGTGGGTCGGGTGGTGGCGGGCCTGGCCTTTGGTTTTAAGTTGCGGAATAGGCCGGATTTGACGAAGAACTTTTTGGTGCGGCAGGCGTTGAGGGGGTTTCGCCGGGGGCAGAGTTGTGTGGATAGAAGGAGGCCAGTGTCTTTTGCTCTATTGGAGCGAATGGGGGCCCACCTGAGTGCGGTGTGTTCGTCTGTTTTTGAGGTTATTTTGTTTCGTCTGGCGTTTTCGTTTGCGTTTTTCGGAGCGCTCCGGATTGGGGAACTGGTGGCGGTTAGTCGGCAAGGTTTCGGGGGGATTCAGGCGCGAGATGTTCTTTTATTTGACACCAGCGTGGAATTTTGGCTCCGGAGGTCCAAGACGGATCAATCCGGCAGAGGACGGCGTGTGGTACTGGGGATGGTGGCGGAATCGGCAATGTGTCCGGTGCGGTGTTTACGGGAGTTTAGCGGGTTGGGACCGCGGGTAGATGGGCTGTTGCTTTGTCATGAGGATGGTTCGTTCTTGTCGAATTATCAGTTTCGAGCAATTTTCCGGAGGTGTGTGGAAGGTCTTGGCCTGGATCCTAGTTGTTATGCGCCTCATTCTTTTACGATTGGAGCGGCGACTGAGGCGGCTGTGTGCGGGTTGAGTCCGGAGGTAGTGCGGAGGATAGGTCGGTGGGAATCCAGGAGATATTTGAGTTATGTGCGCCCTTAGCTTGGCTTGTGAGGTGGTGAGTTTTGGATTTGTTGGGTTATGGTATGGTACTGTAATGTTTTTTGTTGTCTTCCTTTGCAGGGGACTTTTCCCGTTTGGTCTGGATATTGGGCCACTCCTTTGTGCACTGGGCAGCGATCCGGGCAGACATTCAATCGGAGGGTCGTCAGCTGGGCTTTGCACGAAGTGTGGCGGTAATCCGGTGGTTGGGTATCCGGGGCATGCGGTGGATGCGGGTGTTGCCCGAGGTGCACAGGGCAATGCGATTGGACCGGGCGGCGGATATTCTGGTCTTGCACGTTGGGGGAAATGATGTGGGAATGGTGGCGGGCCGGGAGTTGATCAGAGATATTAAACATGATTTACTTCGGCTGTGGGTGGCTGTACCAGGACTTCGGACGGTCTGGTCAGAGATTGTCCCGAGACGGACATGGCGTAGGGCTCGGTCAGTTGAAAGGCTGAATAAGACCCGTATAAAAATCGGGCCATTTCGGGTTTTGTAGTGAGGAATGGGGGGGTGGCGGTCCGTCATTTTGACCTGGAGGCGGTGGATCAGGATTACTGGTTGGCAGATAGGGTTCACCTGAATGCAGTGGGAACAGATTTGTGGTCGTTGGGGATTCAGGAGGGTATTGAGCGGGCCATGGCATTGTCCGGTAGAGGGGGGGTCTCGAGCGTTTGAGGGGGTCAAAGCGCTCTCGTTATGGTGGTGGGGGTGGGGTCCTCGAAGTTGGTGAAAATTGGATTGGGGGGTCCCAATGGAGGTGGAATTCCTCCCGTTAATTACTGGCTTGGGGAGTGGTCTGGTGATCATGGGGGAACATCGGCTTGGTGGGGTCGGTTCCCGTGCTTGGTGGTTTAACCCTTCTCCCTCATATTTGTTTGGTGCTCCCGAGTTTGTGGTTGCGGCTGGGAGTAATGGGGTTGAGGGGGAAGGTAGGATCGGAGTATTGGGTGATCACCAGATTGTTTGAGCTTCGAGGACCACAACCCCTTGTTTTATAAATGTTATTATAAGTTATGTTTAAATAAAAGGCTGCTGTGGCCATTTCATCCAATTATGTGTCTGTGGTCATTTCAATAAGAGGTTAAGCTATTGGGGTGGGGGTATGGTAGCAGTATAAGGGGTCACCAGGACTCCACTATGCCAACGTCATGAATGGGGTCATATATTGCAAGATTTTGGCCAACAACCTCCTTCCCTCAGCAAGAGCATTAAAGATGGGTCTGCCAGCCTGACAATAACGTGAAACACAAAGGCAGGGAGGGCATCTAAGGAGTGGCTCCTTAAGAAGCATTTCAAGGCCCTGGAGTGGCCTAGCCAGTCTACAGACCTGAACCCAATAGAAAATCTTTGGAGGGAACTGAAACTCAATGTAGGCCGGCAAGGAGTTGGCTAAAATCCCTCCTGCAGTATGTGCAAACTTGGTCACGAACTACAGGAAATGTCTGACCTCTGTACCTACAAAGAAAGGTTTATGGCAAGTATTAAGTTCTGTTTTTCTATTGTATAAAATACTTATTTTATGCAATAAAATGCAAAATTAATTATCTAAGAATTATACAAAGTGATTTTCTTTATTTTTTTATTCTGTCACAGTTGAAGTTACCTACACTAAAGATTACAGACCTCTCCATTCTTTGTAAGTTGGAAAACTTGCAAAATTGGCAGTATATCAAATACTTATTCTGCCCACTGTATAACAGATCCTCAAAAAACAGCTCCTTATTACAGTTAATATAGGTCAAACTATACTTAAAATAATAAATTGGCAAGTGAAAAAATAGAATAAAGCTAGAATAAAGATAGAATAAAGCTAACTTTATCTTACATATACTGTAGACAAATAACACATTCAATCCCCAACCCCCCCAAAAAATAATGCAAAAGTGCCCAAAAAATACACCAAAAATGCAGCAAAAGCTGTTATTTTTGTAAGCAGCTTCTTAACTTTCAAGAGAGCAGGTTTTGCCTGCAGAAAAAAACACAAGGAAAAAAAACACAAGGTGTGAACATATCCTAAGTTGAGGGCTACAAAACGATGTGTAATGCAACAGTAAATCTCAGGAAGGCCGCACAACATAACATCTGTGAAATCTGTCTGCAATTTGCTGTTGCACGACTCGTTTAGAGCTTTGATTTTATTGTAAATAAAACAGTAAATTTGCAAAAAAAAGTCACATGCAAGTCGCATATAACTTTCAATGAAGTATTGAAGTCTATGGCAAACGTGTCGTGTGTGACATTCAACCAGTGACAGAAAATCCAACCCATTTGGAAACATTTGTATTGCAGTCACAGAATGTCAAAGACCGGGGTAGGATTAAAGGCCACGTTACATGCAGCGACATCACTAACGAGATATCGCTGGGGTCACGGAATTCGTTAGCGATGTCGTTGCGTGTGACATGTACGAGCGACAGCTAACGATCAAAAATACTCACCTAATCGTTGATCGTTGACACGTCGTTCATTTTCAAAAAATCGTTGATAGTGCTGGACACAGGTTGTTCATCGTTCCTGAGCCAGCACACATCACTACGTGTGACACCCCGGGAACGACGAACAACAACAATGTACCTGTGTCCTGCCGGCAATGAGGTGGGCGTGTCGTTAATACGGCTGTCTCCGCCCCTCCGCTTCTATTGGCGGGCCGCTGTGTGACGTCGCTGTGACGGCGTATGAACCTCCTCCTTAAAAAAGAGGTTGTTCGCCGCCCACAGCGACGTCACTAGGAAGGTAAGAACCTGTTACGCGTCCTAGCAATATTGTGCGTCACGGGCAGCAATTTGCCCGTGACGCACAAACGACAGGGGCGGGTGCTTTCACAAGCGACATTGCTAGCGATGTCGCTGCATGTAAAGTGCCCTTAAGAGTAGGCAAGGCCCCAAAGGCGAGGTTACCCCCATCCCCAATCACACAATCCCCTTTGATAGATCATGTGACTGGTAACGTGATTAACGAACAGGTACAGACATAAAATGGGAAAGGCAGCAGCACATGTAGCGCACCACTCAAATTTTCCACCTATGGTCGTGGGTTGCATCCAATGCCATAGGGAATTATTACATTCAATGTTGCAATGCGCTGTGGTGAGCTCAGTGACGCATGACACATGTTGCTATGTAGCCTAGCCTAAAGCTGTTTCCAACCTTACAATGTTGATGAGTTAAGTTTACTTTACACGCTATGACATCGCTACTGATATATCGTCGGGGTCACGTCGTTAGTGACGCACATCCGGCGTCGGTAGCGACATCGCGGTGTGTGACACAAAGGAGCGACGATCAACGATCGCAAAATCATTCAAAAACGGTGATCGTTGACACGTCGCTCCTTTCCTTAATATCGCTGCTGCCACCGGTACGATGTTGTTCGTCATTCCTGCGGCACCACACATCGCTATGTGTGACACCCCGGGAACGACGAACATCTCCTTACCTGCCTCCACTGGCAATGAGGAAGGAAGGAGGTAGGCGGGATGTTTCGTCCCGCTCATCTTTGCCCCTCCTCTACTATTGGGCGGCCGCTTAGTGACGCCGCAGTGACGTCGCTATGATGCCAAACGCACCTCCCCCTTGAAGGAAAGATTGTTCGGTGGTCACAGCGACGTCGCTGACAAGGTATGTTCATGTGACGCTGCCGTAGCGATAATGTTCGCTACGGCAGCGATCACCAAATGTCGCACGAACGACTGGGGCAGGTGCTATCGCGCTCGACATCGCTAGCAATCGCTAGCGATGTCGCAGCGTGTAAAGCACCCTTTACTCTATATCACGGTCATCTCTCTGTTGTGGAGACTAGTGACAGGTTCTGGGCCAGAGTCTCTTTGCCTTGAAACTCTGCAGTTTAAATATATTCCCTTTGCTTTGGGAGGAGAGAGCTAATGTCTGTATTCCTTGTCTGCAAGCATTCTCATTACCTTCTCAGGTGTTTCTGGTCTGGACCACTCCCAGTCCCTGTATATACCCTCTACTTCCACTAGAGCAGGGGCGGGGAACCTCCGGCCCGCGGGCCGCATGCAGACCGCCATGACCTTTTATGCGGCCCCCGGGCAGATTTCTGCGGGAGGCAGTGCTCGTGCTGTCACCGCAGTTTTGCAGGCCGCCGGCCCTTTAAATCCACACATTGCTGCTTGTGTGCACCAATGTGTTCTCCCGCCAGCCAGTGCCAACGTGATCAGAACTTACTTTGTGGGCTGGTCCCACAGCAACCTCACAGCTTCCAGCAGTGTGTGCCCACCCCCTGCCCTCTGGAGCTCTGTGCCCGCCTTCTCCTTCCGATACTCTGTGTCCGGCGCCTGCACTCCTGTGCTGTGAGTGCGATGCTGCTGTGAGTCCAGCGCCAGCCCTCTGCTGCTGTGTGCCCCGTCCAGTGCTTTGTGCCTCCTCACCCCACTTCTGTAAACCCTCTCCCCCAGAGTTGCATGAAACCCTCAGCGCAGTGTGCCCCCCAATGCTGTGTATCACCCCAGGTTTGCGTTGTCCTCTTCCCCTCAGTGATGTCAGGGCTCCCCAAGTCCTGTGTGCACCCCACCCATCCTGTGTGCAGCCCATCACCCAGTCCTGTGTGCAGCCCTCCCAGTCCTGTGTGCAGCCCATCCCCAATCCTGTGTGCAGCCCATCCCCCAATCCTGTGTGCAGCCCATCCCCCAATCCTGTGTGCAGCCCATCCCCCAATCCTGTGTGCAGCCCATCCCCCAATCCTGTGTGCAGCCCATCCCCCAATCCTGTGTGCAGCCCATCCCCCAATCCTGTGTGCAGCCCATCCCCCAATCCTGTGTGCAGCCCATCCCCCAGTCCTGTGTGCAGCTCATCCCCCAGTCCTTTCTGCAGCCCATCCCCCAGTCCTGTGTGTGCAGCCCATCCCCCAGTCCTGTCTGCAGCCCATCCCCCAGTCCTGTGTGCAGCCCATCCCCCAGTCCTGTGTGCAGTCCATCCCCCAATCCTGTGTGCAACCTATCCCCCAGTCCTGTGTGCAGTCTATCCCCCAGTCCTGTGTGCATCCTATCCCCCAGTCCTGTGTGCAGCCTATCCCCCAGTCCTGTGTGCAGCCTATCCCCAGTCCTGTGTGCAGCCTATCCCCCAACCTGTGTGCAGCCTATCCCCCAGTCCTGTGTGCAGCCTATCCCCCAGTCCTGTGTGCAGCCTATCCCCCAGTCCTGTGTGCAACCTATCCCCCAGTCCTGTGTACAGCCTATCCCCCAGTTCTGTGTGCAGCCTATCCCCCAGTTCTGTGTGCAGCCTATCCCCCAGTCCTGTGTGCAGCCCATCCCCCAGTTCTGTGTGCAGCCTATCCCCCAGTCCTGTGTGCAGCCCCCCTGTGATGTCTCCCCCAGTGATGTCTGTGCCTCTCTCCAGTGATGTCTGTGCCCCAGCCCCTCTTATGGTGTCTGTGCCCCAGCCCCTCTTGTGGTATCTGTGCCCCCAGCCCTTCTTGCAGTTTGCATGCCTTCAGCCCCTCTTGTGGTGTGCATGCCCCCAGCCCCTCTTGTGGTTTGCATGCCCCCAGACCCTTTTTTGGTGTGCATGCCCCCAGCCCCTCTTTTGGTGTGCATGCTCACAGCCCCTCTTTTGGTGTGCATGCCCCCAGCCCCTCTTGTGGTGCGCATGCACCCTGTCCCTCTTGTGATGTGCATGCCCCCAGCCCCTCTTGTGATGTGCATGCCCCCAGCCCCTCTTGTGATGTGCATGCCCCCAGCGTCTGTTATGTGATGTATATGATTTACCAATCTTATCACAAAGAGTTGACTATGCTTCAGACGGAGACAAACCTGAAAAACCAGTTGTGAAAAGAAACATCATTAGTATCACCGAACATCACAGCCGCACCAAAGAGAAGCCGCTCCGGCCATCATAGTAGGGGTGAGTTAATTAATTGTTTCACCAAATATAACAGGGTCATTTAAACATTGATAATTTTGTGCTGCCCCCGAAGGTTTGTTAAAAATTTCCAAATGGCCCCCGGCAGAAAAAAGGTTCCCCACACCTGCACTAGAGGGTGCCGGTTAGTCTATAATCTCATGTGGATGCTTGGCTTGGAGGTGGAAAAAGCTGGTGGAGCCCTTATTGCAAGTTTCTGTGTTGGCTGCAGTCTTGGTGCTGACTAGAGTAGTCTGTGGTGTGCTTATTGTATGGTGTGGAAGTTTCCCGGGTGTCTGTTTACTTCCTCTCTTTTATACTGGTTTCCCCTGTGCACATTTAGTCACTACTTTGTGTCTGATTGCCGTGTGTATGAGTTTTTGCTTCTTCCTCTGTCCGAATTTAGTTGTGGGGCTTGTGACCAAGGTCCCGGCTCACTCCTTGGGTAGAGGAGGGGGAGGGGAGTCACATCAGTGCTTGGACAGGAGTTAAGGTCATGCTGGTGACTCAGACCTTGCTACCATCAAGCGAACCTCTGAGCTAAGGGACAGTGCAGGGTCCCCAGTCTGAGGGTCAGCCTAGGTGTCCCACTCCAGTCATTCCAACACCGTGACACTCTAAGGATAGATAATCTTTATCAGATCGGAGAAGGTCTAACATTCAGCATCCCATGATAAGCTGGAATGCAAACAGTTAACTGTGAACATCACGACTGTATTCAAATTGTAATATACAATCTCGGCAACTGCAGATTAGTACCTAATAACGTGAATATCTGATTAGCTGCAGTACCCTAGAACCGCTACTACATAGTGTACAGAGCTGTGCTGTTCCTGCTTAATACACTGCCAAAGCTCCAACCAGGAGGCAGGGGTGGGTATCAGACCTCCTCCGATCTGATATTGATGACCTCTCCTTAGGAAGGATGATCAATATCATAAGGCTGGGAAGCCTCATTAATAACTGAAGTTATACTTGTGGAATTCCAGAAAATTATACAATTTTAGCTAGGATTCAGAAACAATAATGCATTAATTTAAGATTTTAATCAATACATAAAAAACAATTTATCGCTGAAGCTGCAAGAAATTTCGATATTTTCTTTTGAAGCTTATGGACACCTTTGCATGTTTATTGGCATATTGTCATGATTCTGGTTGGTGGTGCGCGAGTCGATGATCGGTTTTGTATTATTCTCCAGTGGACTGGTTGTTCTCAGTCTCAGGTCCTGTGGGAGGGACTTGTTTGTTGGATCCTTGTTCCGGGTGATTGCTCTGCTTTATTTTGGAGCTAGTTCACCAGTAATGCTGCCAGTGATAGTTCCTGTGTTGCAGCAGTTATTGCTGGCTCCCGTAAATAACCATTTTGATTTCATCCCACTACCTTGTTCCTAGTACCCTCCTCTACCTGTTTCTCCGACGCTGACTTGACTCCCTGACTCCCAGACCTCAGGCTTGTATCCTGACCTCAGCTCAGCTCTCTCCTTTTGTACCTGATGTGTCTTCCTGGCTTCCAGTCCCCGGGTTGTGTCATGACCTCAGCTCCGCACTCTCCCTTTGTGCCTGACGTGTCTTCCTGGCTTCCAGACCCCAGGCTTGTATCCTGACCTCGGCTCCGCTCCCTCCCTTTGTACCTGATGTGTCTTCCTGGCTTCAAGACCCCTGTCTTGTATCCTGACCTCGATTTTGCTTGTAACTGACACAAATTCCCGGCTCCTGACCATTGACTTGTTTACCTACTCCTCCACTAGTGTATCTAATGACATCTAGTGTTCTAACATCATTCTTATCCACCACTAAGGTATCTAGCGGCACCTAGTGTTAGAGCATCACACATATTATATATATTATGTAAGTTCTGCAATTGATTTTAATTAAAAAAATTGTAACATTTTATTTGCCAGCTTGCATGTATTACAGAACACTGCAAGCTGCTCAAGCTCAATCTCCTTTTAGCTTATTCCTTTTCGAGTTAGTCTCCAGCACCTTTCTCTACTTACCTGAATGCTTATCTAAGCTGAAATGTAATGTAATCAGATTTGAGGTTAGATGAGGTTAGATCCTAAAGGGAGCAAGCTGTCAGGATTGATTCTAAAAGGAATTGAGCAGCTTGTAGTGTATTGTAACAAATGAAAGCAGCAGAATATTTTTTTAAACTAAAATCAATTGCAGAAATTATTTATATCACATAGTAAACACAATGCACTAATAATTAAATATGCAATGTTATTTTAAAAGAAAACATTCTGTCTGTCTGCAGCCGGCACTAGAAGCGAATCAGAGGTTTACTGTATCACGGCTGGGAATTATCAGGTTTGGTGCAAACAAAATAAATAATTCTACGTGATGAATATTTACATAAACTATAATTGAAGAACAACAACACGACCATGCGTTGAAACAGAATGAGTTTTTTTTCCCCCAGTTTTCCATATTTCTATTTGTAATGGACCTCTTATAGGTCTTGGAGTAGCGATATCCCTTGTGAAGCAATTGCCTAGCACTTGGTCTTTCATGTACTGACAAGACATTTTGAAGTTAATTATTAATAATCGAGTCACCAATTAATATTAACAACTTAAAGGAGATTAAACCAAATCCTTGATTAGCAGTTCCTTTAATCCAGCAATAATTATGTACCAGGCTATCGCTGAACCACTTACCTCCTGAAAAGCTTCAGTTAAAAGCAGAAGGTAATTGTCTGACATTGAATATCAAGGTAATGGATGTGGACCCAGTCCAAGAGATGAGGCTTCTCTCCCTTACACTTTTCATTCTAATTACGGCCATCCTTTCATTGACATTGTACCATGTACATTTTTTTTCTTCTTTTTCCAAAACAAAAGATCAATGCATTTTAAATACCATCGGGTTCCTCTGGGGCATTGAAACATATTCCAATCATAGGCGCGTGCTGCTGCAGAAATGGTGTTTATGTAAGTAAACCATCAGTTTATGCTCAGTCAGGGCTTAAAGGGGCTTTCTACTTTTAAGTTTCTTTTCTCTATTGTGTAAAAATAATAAAATTAGATTCAGCTCCTGCTGTCCACCATTGCTCCAGTTAGTGTGAATTGATTGCAGGGTCTGAGTCTGACTTTGTTTGGTGGGACTCCCTTTCCTTTGGAGAGGGTAAATGCCAGCTTTGCTTCCAGCAGCTCCTGGTCATTTGTTTCTTCTTGGGACCACACCCTGGTCCTATAAATACCCTCAGCATCCGCCAGAGTGTGCCGGTTATTTTCATCATTTGGAAACTTGGCCAGGAGGTGGAAGGAGCTGTTATTTACTCTCTCTGTTGTTCTGTTGGCTGCAGCATTAAAGTTTGCTGCAGCATTCTCAGGTGTGGTTGTTTTGTTTGGATGTTACCCAGTAGTTCATTTATTCCCTCCTTTCTATGTTGTCTCCCTTCATGCACTTTTAGAGGCTCCTTTGTGCGTGGTTGCCGTGTGTATGAGTGGTAATTGTTTTTGTTGTTACCCCTGTTAGTCCATATTCGTTGGTGGAGGTGTTCTTCTGTTCTTGCCCATTCCCCCAGGGTGATGGGTTGTGGAGGGGGGCTCTATCATCAGGGACAAGGGCAGGAGATAGGGCTTAGGGTGATGACCTAGACCTCCCTACCATGGTACCTCCGGGGCTAGGCTGAACGTAGGGGCCCAAGTTTTAGGGTCAGTATAGCTCCTCTGGGTTCACCAAAGTTACTAACGTGACAGCCTCATGCTGTCTACATTAAACCCAGAGAAAGTGAGTCTGATTTTATTATTTTAACACAATACTGGCCAACCATGCTCAACCACTGTGCCAAATCCATAATGTACTCTGATGCAAAATAAGCTTTCCTATATTGTTGAATTAACGCTTCCATATGTGACAAGTAGGAACTGCACAGATGATCTAAAATCATCCAGCAACTGTGGAGTTAAGGCCCCGTCACACTAAGCAACATCGCTAGCAACATCGCTGCTAACGAACAACTTTTGTGACGTTGCTAGCGATGTTGCTGTGTGTGACATCCAGCAACAACCTGGCCCCTGCTGTGAGGTCGTTGGTTGTTGCTGAATGTCCTGGGCCATTTTTTAGTTGTTGCTGTCCCGCTGTGCAGCACAGATCGCTGTGTGTGACAGCGAGAGAGCAACAACTAAATGTGCAGTGAGCAGGGAGCCGGCTTCTGCGGAGGCTGGTAACCAATGTAAATATCGGGTAACCAAGAAGCCCTGTCCTTGGTTACCCGATATTTACCTTTGTTACCAGCCTCCTCCGCTCTCACTGTCAGTGCCGGCTCCTGCTCTGTGCACATGTAGCTGCAGGACACATCGGGTTAATTAACCCGATGTGTGCTGTAGCTAGGAGAGCAGGGAGCCAGCGCTAAGCATTGTGCGCTGCTCCCTGCTCTGTGCACATTTAGCTGCAGCACACATCGGGTAATTAACCCGATGTGTGCTGTAACTAGGAGAACAGGGAGCCAGCGCTCAGTGTGCGCTGCTCCCTGCTCTCTGCACGTGTAGCTGCGTGCACTGGTAATCAAGGTAAATATCGGGTTGGTTACCCGATATTTACCTTAGTTACCAAGCGCAGCATCTTCCACGCGGCGCTGGGGGCTGGTCACTGGTTGCTGGTGAGCTCACCAGCAACTCGTGTAGCGATGCTCCAGCGATCCCTGCCAGGTCAGGTTGCTGGTGGGATCGCTGGAGCGTCGCAGTGTGACATCTCACCAGCAACCTCCTAGCAACTTACCAGCGATCCCTATCGTTGTTGGGATCGCTGGTAAGTTGCTTAGTGTGACTGGACCTTTAAGGCAGCAGCAGCAGAAAGGAAGTATTCAGCAGTGACCCAGGGGATGTTGGGAAGCAGTGAGTAAATATTTGCCTCTCTGCAAAAGGAAGGAAGTGTGTTTGTCTCTCTGCAAAGAAGAAGCAGTGCTCAGAAAGAGTAGTGTATGTATCCTGAGAAGTGTCAAGCTACAGAGGCCAGTCAGTCTAGGAAAGAGACTGTCAGGAGTGGAGAATAGCCAGGAAAGTTCAAGAGCAAACTCTGTTGTGCAGCAGAAGTATAGTGGAGAGAAGTGACCGAGTACAGAATTAACCTCTCCTGTGAACAGACTGTCATGTATGTTATTATAGAAGCTCTATGTGAATATTATTAAAACCTTCCATCTAATACTGTCTGAAACACTGTTATATAGCCGTGTGATTGCTGGAAACTGGTACACATAATGCTATATGTACTTTGAATTTTTATTCTGTTGTAAACAGCTCTAGTTACTCTTCTTTTACTGAACCACCTCTGCCTCTGAAGCTCTTATGCAGCTCAGCTCTGTTTCACCAGGTCCTTAAAGTGAACCTGTCAGGTGCAATATGCACCCAGAACCCAGCAGTTCTGGGTGCATATTGCTAATCTCTGCTTAGCAGTCCCAGGCTATAGTAGCATAGATAAAGGGATCTTTAGAGAAAGTATTTCTAAAGATCCCATATGATATGCTAATGAGGCCAGTGACTAGTTTCAAGGGCGTTACTTCCCCTGGCTAGTTGACCCCTTAGGCCTAAGCCACACGGCGAGAAAATCGGTGCTAGTGGAGTGCGATAAAACATCGCATTCCCCTCGGACCAATTCTAGCCTGTGTGACAGCACACATGAGCGATTATTTTCTCAGCCCTAATCGGACCGAGAAAACAATCGCAGCATGCTGCGATTGTAATCCGAGACTCTTTCTCTCGCACCCATTCAAGTGAATGGGGCGAGAGAAAAATCGCACTGCACTTGCGGTACACCGGTGTACTGCCAGTGCAATGCGAGAATGTCTATAGCCGGCTACACAGGCGAGAGGGAGAGAAATCCCTCCCTCCCCTCCTGAGTGCCGGCCCGCCCCCCGCAGCTGAGGTCTGCTCGCACGAACGGACCTCAGTTGCAAGGACACAAGCATGAGACTCGGCTCTGCTGTACTGCCAGCACGAGCCGAGTCTCATGCAAGGGGATCGCAGTAGTCCCCGTGTGGCCCCGGCCTTAGCATGTTAGTACACCCCTGTGGGCGAGCTAACATGCTAATGAATTCACAGCGTCAGAGGATGATCTCACTCACCTCTCTGTTGCCATTGCATCCGAGTCCTGGATTTTGGCTCAGTGCGCATGATCCTGGACTTTCGGTTATGCGCACTATGAAACCGGGTGTATGCATCTTAGCTTCAAACTCTTGTAGTGCACAAAACCAAACTCATGATGACCGGGATCATGTGCACTGAGCCGAAATCGAGGACTTGGACATGATGGTAGCTTAAAGGTGAGCACGACCATCCTCTGACGCTGTGCCTACAGGAGTGTACTAACATGCTAAGGGGGCCAACTAGCCAGGGGAAGTAATGTCTTTGTGACTGGTCATGGGCCTCATTAGCATATTATATAAGATCTTTACAAATACTAGTGTATACAGGGACGGTTAGGTAGGGATTAGCAATATGCACCCAGAACTGCTCGTGGTGTATGTATCCTGAGAAGTGGATGCATATTGCGCCTGACAGGTTACCTTTAACACTGAGATGACTCTGCCAAACCAGTGCTGCCTCTGAAGCTCCTCTTCAACTTAGCTCTACTTCACTGGTTCCTCATAGATAAGCATTCTCTGCTTTCTTGCAGCTTATAGCTCTGTTATGTCTTTTGTCGCAGATTGGTTCCAGTGTGCTCCTCGAATTATTGTGGCGCCCCAGGACCTGGTCGCCACAACAGCATTGCCCTCCCAAAAGGGTTAATGCTGAGCCTGGAGGTAATTGGGAGATCTATTGGCCAGTAAGTTAACACTCAACACAGTTCTCCCTCCGGCCAGCAGGGGGAGCTCTGAACCTGGAACTTCAGGGAGCATTCCTTAAGTCTGGCTGGAAGGAGGAAGTGTTAGTTAGTTTGGAGACAGGAGTGAAAGAGTGCAGACGCAGAGTAGTGCTGCCTTGTAAACTGGGGCCTAGAGCTGGGATAGCTTGGCCCAGTGAAGCAAGGGGAGCAGAGAGGCACAGCAGAGACTCAGACATCGGAGTCTGTAGTTGCCAGGGCATAAAATCCATCCCTGGTAGCTGAATCCGGAGGGCAGGAGAGCTGCAAGCCCCCTGGCCCAGACGCAATCTGAAGGTACAGCTGCATCCCAAGGGCCTGGTGTGGGCTCCAGCAGAGAAGCACCAGAGAGGGCCTGCGCAGTCTACCACACAGAAGAGGGGACGAACAACAAGTCCCAGCAGCAAGAGGGCAATTGCTAACCCAAAGTGCAGTGTCCTAAAACAGCAGAGAAAGATTAAGGAGTAGGCCTCATACTCAACTGGCCAAAGATCACCCCAGGCACTTCCAGGCCGGCCGGACCATCTATACCATCTGTGACGGTCTCCCTGGACTAAGTTTCTGCCGAGTAAAAGAGGAGAAGGTAAAGAGACTACTGTTTGTGCCTGTTTCTTTCATTGCTTGTCGGCCCTGCACCGTGTTAGTCACGCAGCACCATAGACTTCCACAAGCACCAACTGTGCCCCGGGCATTGCTCCACCTGTGGGGAGCAGTACTACCACAGCTGCTATATCATCATCCCGGAGGCCTCACACAGCAGCGGCGGCTTAATAGCCGCATACCACAGGTGGCGTCACGAACACAAACATTAAAGTCATCAGCCACATATTCAACTGACACCCACCAGGGCCACGGAGCCGGGCCCAGCCACCACTGACTACCACCGGACTAGTCCGGCCCGGCACCGGGTGTCCCATAGCCCTGGGGTGGGCGAGTCAACTTTTGGCGTCACGAACAGGATTTCGTGCCCGGTCACACCGGGTACTGTGCGCCTGAAGAACTGTGTAAAAGACTGTGTACTGGTTGTAAATTGCCGCCGCCATTAGCCGCGCCGAGCGCAGGAAGAAGGGGGGCGTGCCTGACAAAGAGCGCGAAGGGAGCGCGCCATCAGAGCAGAGCGCTGTTAACCCCGCGCGACCCGGAAGAAAATTTGAAAAGTGAACGGAGCCTGGTAAGGTTCACTAAGGGGGAGGAAGATGTCCGAATCCGAGGGAGAGCAGGTGGCTGCCATCGCCCAGGGCGCCGCAGCACCGGCCGAAGTAGTCCCAGTCGCCGTCGCCCCAGCCCCCACTATAGCGCCGGTAATGCCGATCACCATGCCGTACATACCAGGAGCAGAATGGCTGCCGCAGTACTCCGGGGAGTCCCATACCTTGAGTGACTTCAGAGAAAGCCTGCACAGCTTGTTCCGGGTGTATCCTCTGACTGAGAGCCAGAAGGTGGGCATATTAATGGGACAGCTAGCCGGCGCAGCCCAGCGTGAAGCGAAGTCCTGGCCTGATACAGATAAAGGGACAGCAGCCCAGATACTGGCCAAACTAAAGAGCACTTTTGACACCCGCACCGCAGCAGAGATAAAGATGAGATTCTTTGGGTGCAAGCAACGGGCCACAGACAGCATAAGGGACTATGCCTTAAACTTGCAGGAGGCCCTGAAAGCAGTTAAACAGGTGGACCCAGAGAGTGTACGTGAGGAACACAAACTCCTAACTGAGCAGTTCATAGAGGGGCTCCTGTCAGACGCCCACAGGACACAGCTGCGTATCATGGTCCTGCAGAACCCTGCTCTGGACTTTGCAAAGTTTAAGGACCAGGCCATCAGGGTACTGAGAGAATCTACACCGAATGACCCAGTACCCCTCCGGCCTCTTGCTATCACGTACCCCGGGGTGGTGCCTGCAACACGAGCCACTGCAGGGGCTGAGGCGCAGTCCCTGGATAAGGATCCCACGGCAGAGCTCAGACAGCAGTTCCAGGAGCTGACCAAGACTGTGGCTGCCCTTGCCAAGACCGTGCAGTCTCTACAAATGACCCCCTCGCCTGCAAAAATCGAGTTGGCCTCCAGCCCAGAAGACGTCCCATGGATGCGACAGAGGAGGATTCCGCCGACCCGAGGCAGAGACACAGACCGGTATGATTCAACAGGACAACCGATCTGCCGCCACTGCAACCAGGCGGGCCACATTGCACGACGCTGTCCTTTAAACGGGCTGAGCCTGGGGCCAGGAGCCAACCCCCAGGTGTGAGGAAGCCCGGCTCAAACCCCAGCCGCAGCAAGTATGTGGGAGGACGACCGGTCCTTCCCATTGTGCTGGATGGGATCCCTTTGAATGCCCTCCTGGATACGGGGTCCCAGGTAACAACCATCCCCCACAAACTGTACAAAAGATATTGGGCTGATTCAGACATTGACCATGGCCCAGATGATGATTTAACGATTGTGGCCAGTAATGGTCAGCCCTTACCTCAAATTGGGTACAAAGAAGTAACCATTAAAGTGGGGCGGGTGGAATTGCCATGTCAGGGGATGATAATTGTAGATATTGATCGCAAAGAATCTGACCCACTGCTAACCCTTGGTACAAATGTGATAGAAAATTGTATTGCCGAAGTGATAATTTTGTTGCAACAGGCGTCTGAAACTGCCAGCTCCGGGCAGCAGCGTGTCCTACAGAGGGAGATCAGAGCCCTGATGAGGAGGCAGCAAGTAGAGCTAGCCGGAGGAGAAATTGGCAGTGTGAGGGTAAGTGACCCCCTCCCCATTGTAATACCCCCAAGAAGTGAAATGTTGATATGGTGTCGGGCAGCAATAGGCCTCAAGGGTCAGGATTACCATGCCTTGGTAGAACCAGTGTATTCAGACAGTAGGCCTGGAGTCCTGATAGCCAGAGGGGTAGCGGACGTCCGCAAGGGGAGAGTGCCCGTCCGTGTCCTGAATTGTGGGGAGGAGGAGGCCAAATTGCCCCGGTACGCCACTGTAGCAAAACTGTACACTGTCAGTAACAATACCATTAAAGCAGTGGAACCCTTGATCCCGTCCGACCAGGCGGAAGACAATGGCTCCAAGGGGCAGCCGGAAGACTGGTGCCAAAAATTACATGTAGGCACCGACTCCACCCCCTCGCACCAAAAGCATGGGGTTTACCGGGTGGTACAGGAGTACGAGCGGGTCTTCAGCAAACACCCCCTAGATTTTGGGCAGGTGAAAGGGGTTAAACATCAAATCCCCACGGGTGATCATCATCCCATTAAAGAGAGATACCGCCCTGTACCCCCCGCACAGTATCAGTGTGCCAAGGAAATGTTACGGGAAATGAAGGAGGCTGGGGTTATCAGAGATAGTTGTAGCCCCTGGGCAGCTCCACTAGTGCTCGTAAAGAAAAAAGATGGTACAATGAGAATGTGTGTAGATTACAGGCAAATTAACCGCATTACACATAAAGATGCTTATCCACTGCCCAGAATAGAGGAGTCACTAACAGCCTTAAAGTCAGCTAACTATTTCTCCACCTTGGATCTCACCAGTGGGTATTGGCAGGTTCCCGTGGCAGAGGCGGACAAAGAGAAGACTGCATTCACGACACCAATGGGTCTCTGTGAGTTCAACTGTATGCCATTCGGGCTCTGCAACGCCCCAGGGACATTCCAAAGGTTGATGGAGTGCTGCTTGGGCCATCACAACTTTGAAACCGTGCTGTTGTACCTGGATGACGTAATAGTCTACTCCAAGACTTATGAGGACCACCTGAAGCACTTAGCAGAAGTGTTTGAATCCTTGTCGAAATATGGCCTGAAGATCAAGCCGTCCAAATGTCACCTCTTGAAGCCAAAGGTACAGTACCTGGGTCATGTGGTCAGCGCAGAAGGTGTGGCACCTGATCCGGAGAAAGTCACTGTAATCAAGGACTGGCCAAGACCCACCACAGTGAAGGAGGTGCGGCAGTTCCTTGGACTGGTGGGCTACTACCGAAGGTTCATTGATGGTTTCACCAAGATAGCAGCGCCCCTTCAAGATCTCCTGGTGGGCCAGCCAAAGCAGGCTAAGAAGCAGAGCCCTCCATTTGAATGGAGCAGCCAACTGGAAACATCCTTTGTCCGGCTGAAAGGGGCTCTCACGGGAGAAGAAATTCTGGCCTACCCTGACTACAGCCAACCGTTTGTACTGTATACAGACGCCAGCAACGTGGGACTGGGAGCAGTTCTGTCCCAGGTACAGGGAGGCAGAGAGAGGGTGATAGCGTACGCCAGTAGGAAGCTTCGGCCCACAGAAAGGAATCCAGAAAACTACAGTTCCTTCAAGCTGGAGTTCCTCGCTATTGTTTGGGCAGTGACTGAACGCTTCAAGCACTATCTGGCATCGGCCAAGTTCACCATCTTCACGGACAACAATCCGTTGACACACCTGGCAACAGCCAAGTTAGGTGCGATGGAACAGCGATGGATGGCCCGGCTGTCTAACTTTGACTTTACCATCAAGTATCGGGCTGGCAAGAAGAATAACAATGCTGATGCGCTGTCCAGAATGCCTCACTTGCCCGAGTCTGGAGAAGACATGGATGAACTCGAAGAGATAGAGTTACCGGCTTTCCATCACCAAGGTGTGTCCCAGTGTGAGCATGCTGTAGGAGTGAAGCGCTCAAGCCAGCACGGGGTCTCGGTCAACCCCTTACTCCACCATAATTGGGAAGAAACACAGAACGGTGACCCGGCCGTGCGATTGGTCAAAGAGAAGCTAGCGCAAGCTGAGACCCATCTTGGCCCAGACGCTCCAGAGGAAGCCCAGCAGCTGTGGAAGGAGAGGGGACGACTGTTCACCTACCAAGGCAAGCTCTGCAAGAGATATGTCAACTATCGAACAAATGAACTTGTCTGGCAGATAGTGGTTCCGCAGAGAGATGCTCCAATGGTCCTAGCAGCGTATCATGATAACGCAGGACACTTCGGGTGGAAGAAGTTGGAAGCCCTACTCCGTGATCGGTTCTATTGGGTGCACATGAGAAAGATGATCGAGAAGTGGTGCCGAGACTGTGGCCCGTGTAACCTGAGGCGGAAAGACGATGCCAGCCAAAGGTCTCCCCTACAGCCAATTGTCACAAAGCAGCCCCTGGAGTTGGTGGCCCTGGACCACGTGAAGTTAACACCAAGCCGGTCAGGCTATGTGTACGCCCTCACCATTGTGGACCATTACTCTCGTTTCCTGGTAGTAGTGCCTGTGAAGGACCAGACAGCCAGGACAGCAGCTAGAGCGTTCCAGGCATCCTTTTGTCGACCTCACGGCTATCCGGAAAGGGTACTGACTGATCAGGGTCCTGCATTCGAGGCTGAAGTGTTCCAAGAGTTCTGTAACATGTACGGTTGTAAGAAAATCCGAACCACACCGTACCACCCCCAAACCAATGGACTGTGCGAGAAAATGAACCATGTGGTTATTGATATGCTGAAGACCCTGCCGCTGGAGGAAAGGAACCAATGGCCAGAAAAGTTGCCAGATCTGGTAGACCTGTACAACCACATCCCAGTGAATTCGACCAACTGCAGCCCCGCTTACCTGATGCGAGCCAGACCAGGCAAGTTGCCTGTAGACTTTGAGATGGGGACTGTGTCGCCTGAGACGGTTCAAGAAATAGAGGATTGGGATACAGAACGGCAGCAGCGGTACCGTAAGGTCCAGGAGTGCGTAGAGAGGAGCCTGTCTCAAGCAAGAACGAGGCAAGAACAGCATTACAATCAAACAGCCCCAGCAACTCCCTTAGCACCTGGAGAACAAGTCCTCAAGAAGAAGCGGAAGACGCATAAATTGGATGATCAGTGGGAAAACGAGCCCTACACCATTATCCCCTCCAACTTTGACAATAGTAAGGTATGCCTCATAAGCAAAGATGAAGGCAAGACCTATCAAGCAATTTCCCGAGACCGCCTGAAAGCGTGCCCTGAACGGTGCAGAATCCAAAGAGAAATGGAAGGAGTACAAGGAAGTCCCCAAAGTCAAGAGAAAGGAGGGGAGATGATTCAAACCATCCTTGGAAAGTTCCCCAAAACTTGGACCCGAATAAACAATGCCATAGTGGTACCAGTTTTGACGTTTCCGCAGTTGGTCGAGCCAGAAACAGAAAAGGTTCCGGATCCACCTAAAGAATCGTCCGCTCCGGCACGAGATGACACGCCAGCAGTGGAGCAGGAGGATCAACCCCCTGTCAGTGGTGAACCTGTCATACCCTTGGCGACTCCTAGATCACAAAGGCAACCATCACGCTTACCTATGGGGGTTAGGCCCACCTGTAGTGCTGAGATAGAAGACGCACCACGTAGTCAGGGGCAAACACCAGAGCTACGTAGGTCCCAGCGCAGCACTCGGGGACAACCCCCTCTAAGGTATAGGGAGTCAACTGTATAAGGGAAAGAGTACTTATTAGGATGTAAATAGTTATGCAAAATGTCTGCCATGTTGTGTACAAAATGTTTTCTTTTTCTTTGATTGTGAAAATGGACAATTGGGCCACTGGACTATGGGTGGCCAACACCTAAATTGTTCATAGTTAGCACCAGTGTGCTCAACACCCCTGAAGAAAAACCCGTCCGGCGTGCATAGAGTGGGGTCATCAATGCTCTGACGCACGCCCAGAGCCTACGTTGGGGGTTTGAACGCGGCGGGTCCCCCATGGAGCAGTGTAATGGACACCCGGCAGGGAGCCACACTGGACTCTTATAGTAATGTTTAAGGTTGTAACGTTAAAGTAATTGCGCCTCCCATAATGGGATGAAATGTTCTAACATGTCATGTTTGTCTCTACAGTCCGGGAGTACTGAATTTAACTAAGGGGGAGTGTGGCGCCCCAGGACCTGGTCGCCACAACAGCATTGCCCTCCCAAAAGGGTTAATGCTGAGCCTGGAGGTAATTGGGAGATCTATTGGCCAGTAAGTTAACACTCAACACAGTTCTCCCTCCGGCCAGCAGGGGGAGCTCTGAACCTGGAACTTCAGGGAGCATTCCTTAAGTCTGGCTGGAAGGAGGAAGTGTTAGTTAGTTTGGAGACAGGAGTGAAAGAGTGCAGACGCAGAGTAGTGCTGCCTTGTAAACTGGGGCCTAGAGCTGGGATAGCTTGGCCCAGTGAAGCAAGGGGAGCAGAGAGGCACAGCAGAGACTCAGACATCGGAGTCTGTAGTTGCCAGGGCATAAAATCCATCCCTGGTAGCTGAATCCGGAGGGCAGGAGAGCTGCAAGCCCCCTGGCCCAGACGCAATCTGAAGGTACAGCTGCATCCCAAGGGCCTGGTGTGGGCTCCAGCAGAGAAGCACCAGAGAGGGCCTGCGCAGTCTACCACACAGAAGAGGGGACGAACAACAAGTCCCAGCAGCAAGAGGGCAATTGCTAACCCAAAGTGCAGTGTCCTAAAACAGCAGAGAAAGATTAAGGAGTAGGCCTCATACTCAACTGGCCAAAGATCACCCCAGGCACTTCCAGGCCGGCCGGACCATCTATACCATCTGTGACGGTCTCCCTGGACTAAGTTTCTGCCGAGTAAAAGAGGAGAAGGTAAAGAGACTACTGTTTGTGCCTGTTTCTTTCATTGCTTGTCGGCCCTGCACCGTGTTAGTCACGCAGCACCATAGACTTCCACAAGCACCAACTGTGCCCCGGGCATTGCTCCACCTGTGGGGAGCAGTACTACCACAGCTGCTATATCATCATCCCGGAGGCCTCACACAGCAGCGGCGGCTTAATAGCCGCATACCACAGGTGGCGTCACGAACACAAACATTAAAGTCATCAGCCACATATTCAACTGACACCCACCAGGGCCACGGAGCCGGGCCCAGCCACCACTGACTACCACCGGACTAGTCCGGCCCGGCACCGGGTGTCCCATAGCCCTGGGGTGGGCGAGTCATTATCACTCTGCCTTATCATTCTCCATCATACCATCTGTATCACCCTACTTCACCAGTATCATCTGTGCTGCATAACTACTCCGCAGATGGACCATAGGGCTTTGAGTATTCACCTCAACAGGTTCCACCTATTAAACGACCCATGTGTAAGATTCTATGAGACGTTGTGAGAGGGTAGAAGGATTAGTAAGTGCATAGCTTCACTTGAAGAAAGAGATAGGACTAAGAGGTACTATGCACGTTGCGACATCGCTAGCAAATGCTAGCGATGCCGAGCGCGATAGCCCCCGCCCCCATCGCACATGCGATATGTAGTGCGAGCTGCTGTAGCGAACATTATCGCTACGGGAGCTTCATACGCACATACCTGGTCAGCGACGTCGCTGTGACTGCCGAAGAATCCCTCCTTCAAGGGGGAGGTGCGTTCGGCGTCACAGCGACGTCACCGCGACGTCACTAAGCGGCCGGCCAATAGAAGTGGAGGGGCAGAGATGAGCGGGATGTAAACATCCCGCCCACCTTCTCCCTTCCGCATTGCCGGTGGACGGCGGGCGCAGGTAAGGAGATGTTTGTCGGTCCTGCGGCTTCACACACAGCGATGTGTGGTGCTGCATGAACAACAAACAACATCGTACCTGCGGACGCACCAACATTATGAAAATGAACAATGTGACACAGATCAGCGATTTTTGACTGTTTCACGCTCGTTCATCTTCTCTCCTAGGCTTTACACGTTGCGACGTCGGTACAGGCGCCGGATGTGCGTCACTTTCGATTTGACCCCGACGATATCGCAGTAGCGATGTCGCAACGTGCAAAGTACCCCTTAGTGCACTTTCCAACTCTCAGAATTTCCAGACATCTGAAAATGGGGTCAAGCTACTGAAACAGGAGGTTATGAGGACAGATGAAACGGGAATTTCTGCCCATTTTTCAACATTACATCCTGCTTTACCACTGTTATGCTCGCAGGGCGAACACGATATTACTGGACCAAAAGTACTGTTCACTTACCTGGACCAACAGCCGAGTCTTCACTACTGCCACTGGAGGTAGCAGCAGTGCTGATAAGCGGCCGGCAGAGGGTAGCCCGAGGGGATCTGTGGTACCTCAGCAGATGGGGTCACAGATTACAGTCTTTGATTGAGGCAGCAGCAGGCAGAGTCGTGGATCCGTCCGATCTGGATGAATGGATGGATGCGGCAGCAGCGACCTGCGTGGATACTTACAGCAGTGGGAGCCGGCCGCCATGGAAGATCGTAGCAGCAGATTAGGACAGCACTGAATCACAGGCATGAGTCAGCAGTAGAATGTAACACAATAACAGCAGCCGCAGCGACAGCAGCACTAAGGACCTGAGAACTAGTAACGTAACTAACTTGTTGCCCAGGCACCTATCTAAAGGGGAAGGTGCCTTAAACACTTGAAACCTCTCAGCTGACCTGAGAGCCACTTCTGGGTCAGGGTGAACTGGTCCTTTAACAAAAGGGGCGTGGAAGCACGTGCACCCTTCGTGCAGTACCAAGAGGCCTGTGAGGTGTACACAGGCTCTGGGAGACAACAGTATGGACCAGGGACGGAGCAGCCACCACAGGATGACTGGGCAGATGAGAGAACCGACGACCCCGCTGGGAAAGGGGTGCAGGACAGCGCGGGGATGCCGGTATGAGTGTTACAACAACGTTTTAGCCTAAGCTATGCCAAATCTGAGAGCATTAACAATTCATAAAAACCAACATGGCTCAAAATCTTTTTAACATAGGCCACCATGGGGCTGACACTATCTGGGCTATCCAAACATTAATGGTTTCCTGCCTGTTGTTAGTTTGGCCTTGTAATTTGTGTATGTGATGCTGCTGAAGTTGCATCATACTCTAATTAATTTCACTCTGTTTTGACAGTCTGAATAAATTTGCTGAGAAATGACACAGCTGAATGAATCCATCTTAGAGTTTATGATTGCTCTTCTCCTCGGGCCCAATTCACTCGCCAGGAGAAACAGAGACTGAACGCTAGTGGCCGCCTAATTAAAAGTCAAAGAAGATGCTTCTCCATGAATAGAATAGAAATCTACACGGGAATCTGAATGTTAACTATTTTATGCATCCTAAATGGCAAAAAATGAACAAGTTGGCCTTCCGATGAAGCATGGCGCCAAACCTAATTATCCGAAAAAGAAGTTGAAGTGCTTTCTATACCTAAAGTTTGGCTTTCCTTTACCAAAGACAAAACTGAGTTTACTGCCCTAGCCCTGAACCTAAATACCTTATCTAGTGCCAAAATATTTTGTAGGTGCTCCCCTGGGACCAAGCATATTTCTATTTCGTACCCCATTAGCTCTTATCCTGTCGTTGGTCACACCATTCTATCAATCCTATGTAGGAGAAGCCAACAAGAGCCACAGGCAAGTCAATGTTTATTTGTTGTGATGAACCATGTCTAACTTCATAAGTAACACCCAAGGGTATTGGGAAAAGACTACTTACTTACTTACTTACTACTCATACTTGACAAATTTCTAGAGACGTTAGTAATAGAAATGAGCTGATCCAAACTTTAAAGTTCGGTGTTTGTAGTGAACACGGCTGTACAAAAAAAAATCATTGTTCAAGATCGGAGTTCGAGTTTTCTTCTTATGCTAACTGTTACGGTCGCTGAGGGGCGGCGAGCGTCTGGGGGTGGACCCACTTGGCCATACACCGTACTCCCCTGAAGGAGCTAACCAATAGTCAACTCCTATACAGGGACTGTCTAGTACAGCAACATGGGGCCTAAATGCATGACTGCCAGGAACCAGTGGAGGTCAGCTTGTATGGACTAGGAAAGTCTGTTAGTGTCCGATGATGGTGTACTCGGATGTCGAAGCACGAAGTTGGTAACTCGGACATGGCAGCACAAAGATAGTGGCTCAGACGTGGAAGCACAGAGATGGTTGCTCAGACGTGGCAGCACGAAGATGGTAGCTTAGACATGGCAGCACGGATATGGTGGGTCAGACGTGGCAGCACGGGGATGGTGGCTCAGAAGTGACAGCACGGAGGAGATGGTAGTGAGCAGTCTCTAGGACGAGACACACGTTAGGAACACGAGACTTGTACTAAGACACAATAAGCAGAACTAAACATAGTAGCGTAATGGGACCTGAGAACTAGCAACGTACTAGGGCAAAATTGTTTAGGCCCTTTGTGTAAGGGGAGTCAGTCTTAAATACCTTAAGGTAATAGATAACCTCAAGGATAATTTCCGGGTAATGGGACGCTGGCCCTTTAAGAAAGTGGTGTGGCCACATGCACAGCTTACGAGCACTCACTAAAGGCCTGCGCGCGGCCTGGAAGCAGGAGGAGGCAGACTCCAGGGCAGGAGAGGAGTGTGTAGAGCCACCGGGCAGGTGAGGAGGGGGGGCATGCGGGGAGTCTGGGCTGGGACCAGGCGCTACACTCGCTGTGGTCGGGTACACTCAGAGCTCGGCCCAGTGAGAGCCGTTTGCAGTGTTTGAATGGCTTGCACTGGGGATAGAAACAACGTTTTCGGATCAGTGCACACAAAAAGCCTGCCCTCCCTTCCCCGAAAGTGCTCTACATATGGCTGCCTGTATGTGGGCAAAGAGTTGAACTACCCAATCAGTGACTTCCAATGGGATCCTAATCCGAACTTTATCTAAAGTCTGGCTGAACCTGCTAAACCAAACTTCAACGGGCCACTTATTTCTAGTCTGGAAGGGTGAAAATAAAAAAGGAGATCTAACTGATTCCCAGATGCCACAAAACCCTCCAAAATAACCATTTTTTTTTAATGGTTCCTTGCACATGAATATCAGATGCTCCATTATGAGGCAGAGCCTGATGTCAAAACACATTGGAAATGGGTCATGACGCGAAAGGGAAGTTAATAAAGGTTGCATGGGTGCCACTCTTAATATTCCTTCAAGACACCAATTCCCAAAAGTTGGCAAGTATGGCTAACATGAATTGGGTCAATCAGTCTCTGGTAGCTCTGCAGCAATTAGGCGGGCTTTGCACGTTGCAACATCGGTAACAATGTGTTACCGATGCTGCAGCGATAGTCCCGCCCCCGTCGCACGTTCGATATCTAGTGAAAGCTGCCGTAGCGATTATTATCGCTACGGCAGCTTTACACACACATACCTGCCGTGCGACGTCCCTCTGGCCGGCGACCCGCCTCCTTCCTTAGGGGGCGGGTCGTGCGGCGTCACAGTGACGTCACACGGCAGGCGGCCAATTGAAGCGGAGGGGCGGAGATGAACAGGATGTAAACATCCCGCCCACCTCCGTCCTTCTAATTGCAGCCGGCGGCAGGTAAGTTGAAGTTCCTCGCTCCTGCGGCTTCACACACAGCGATGTGTGCTGCCGCAGGAACGAGGAACAACATCGTACCTGTCGCTGCACCGGCATTATGGAAATGTCGGAGGCTGCAGCGATGATACGATAACGACGCTTTTGCGCTCGTTCATCGTATCAAAAAGGTTTTACACTTTGCGATATCGACTGCGACACCGGATGTGCGTCACTTTTGATTTGACCCCACCGACATCGCACGTGCAATATCGCAACGTGCAAAGCCGCCCTTACAGTTTTCAAAATGCAAAATACATAAGGCAGTGTATAAGCCCCATCAACAAATGTTGCTCCCATCAAAAAACACTGCCAAAGTCCTGTGCCCTTTTGACTTGCATTTCTTGACGATGTGTCAGAAGGTGCTACACATCTGCCATGGTTAAAGTACATAGCTTTGGCTTCCAGAATTTTAGGTTTAGATGCCCAAAGTTGTTAACAGAGGGATTTAGTGGTGCCCTGATCAAAAATCCAACCATACAATGCCTAATTATGAATGCAATACAGACTGGTAACAAAATAACAATGCCATATATTGGGTTGGGTATATAAAACTTCTGCACAGTCTAAATAACCATGTTATCCAGAGGTACTGCTATTATAAACTACTAAAATTATGTACTAATGAAAGGACTATTCGAAAAAACCTAATGACCCTGTCTAATTAATGAAAGAGATGCTTCTATAACCATGTTTACTTAATGAAAAACAGGTGCACCTATGACCCTGTCTACTAAAACACCCCCCCAGGCACTCTACAGTATACTCATTGCCACAGGTCAGTTATTCTATGCTCAGCTCTGCTAGAAAATAAAGGGCTGAGCACGATCATGATCCCCATGAACAAGCAATTAAATATTAGTAAATAGTAATGGATCATAGTCACTGCATTCAAAATTATCAATGGTCACCTCATCATATAAATAAAAGTTGTCCATATTGACATCTATCTTTCTCTATTGGGAAAAACTTGGGAAATCAGAGGCAGGGTTCTGCAGAACTGAGGAGAAGCAGGGTACTGTTGGAACATGCCATTCAGTGCCAAAATAATACTGAATTACTTTGGTCCAATAAAAGTGCTATAGAATTCCTAAAAAGTACTTACTTAAATTCCTAAAAGTCACAAGCTAAGAATGTCAGGGTATCTGTGACACCCTCTTTAACAAATATGACTGATATGTGATAGATGAGAAGCAAAGAAAAAAAAAGAAAGGTAGTAAGACAAAAAGTAAGAAAAAAGATTTTCCCAGTCCCTCAAACTGGACCAAAAAAGTCTTAGTGAAAAAAACATACAATAGTGGACATCTTTTTGGATGTTCATTTATGATTTCTAAGGGTATTTTAATCTGGGATGATATAATGTGCCATGGTAGACATGGGCAAGGTGCTATTCTCTCATGCCCTGGCACTCTACATGAAATACTGGGTCCTGGCTGGGTGTGGGGATGTGTGTCATGAGCGCAGTGCCCATGGTGCCGATAGCTTTGACTGGCCAGTACTAGATGTCAACTCATTCTTCCCTTTGAGAGTCGAGGATTACCTGAAACTCGGGATCTTTGTAGGTGTTGGGACTTATACCGGTTTCAAAGCTTCCAGTGGAATTGATGGAATCCCCACCAGCACCTTGCCGCATAGGGCCTTCAATCGTTCGGCTCACCCTCAAGCCATCATATGGACTGTGGGGTTTGGCTCGGATTTCAGTTCATGCCACCTGGATTTACCTCTTTCCCCTCCATAAAAGCGAAGAGCCTAAGCCACAAACAACTTCCTTGTCCGCCCCTGTCTGGCACGCCATACCACGGCTACTCACTTGGCATGCTTTTTCACTTCGACATACTGCAGCTTTGCACTCTTCCGACTTCTACTCACAAAATGGTGCCATCCCACTCACCAATCCAGCATACCCTGTTGAGGTCTCTTCAGGCTCATCATCCCATTTCTTTCTGGTTTCTACCAATTTTCTTCTATTACTCTACAAACCTTTTCTCTCCACTTTGCCCTACGAGGACAGCCACTCATCACTGTGGGTTGACTCCTTCGGTGCGACACTCTGACTGTTATGCGGGCATCACACGGGACGATAAATCGTGCGATCGCATAAGCGATCGTACCCGCCCCTGTCGTTTGTGCGTCACGGGCAATTAGTTGCCCGTGGCACCCAAAGTCATTAACGCCCTGTCACACGTACTTACCTCCCGGGTGACGTCGCTGTGGGCGGCGAACATCCACTTCCTGAAGGGGGAGGGACATTCGGCGTCCCAGCGACATTACACGGCAGCCGGCCAATAGAAGCGGAGGGGCGGAGATGAGCGGGATGTAACATCCCGCCCACCTCCATCCTTCCGCATTGCCGACGGGACGCAGGTAAGCTGTGTTCGTCGCTCCCGGGGTGTCACACGGAGCGATGTGTGCTGCCATGGGAGCGACGAACAACCGGCGCGCAGAAGGAGGGACGAGATTATGAAAATGAACGATGTGTCAATGATGAACGAGAAGGTATTTCTGCTCGTTCATAGGTGTCACACGGTACGATATCTCTGACGATGCCAGATGTGCGTCACTAACGATGTGACCCCGACGACATATCGCCAGATATATCGTACCGTGTGACGCCCGCATTAGGTGAAACCTCATGAGGGCTGGCTAGATCTTCACACCCTTTCACTTCTCCACCGCCCATGATAGGCAGGACCTCCTTTTCATTCTGTGCCACTGTCCACCATTTTACAGTTTGCACTCTGCGCCATCTTGGATTGTGTAATGGTGGCCATCTTCCATTGAGCATGGCCGTGGCACTGAGTGGTAGTTGTGGGCGAGGTGCTGTTCTCACCTATCGCAGCAAACTACATGAATGAAGGGTCCTGGCAAGGTATGGACTTGTGTCATGAGGGCGGTATGCCCATTCAGGCTGCATGGTGCTGATGGCTTCAGCTGGCCAGCACCATATGTCAACTCCTTTAAAAATGAAAGACCATTAGTTTTTTTAGAAATGTAGATTTATTTGACAGTCCTTTGATGACAATTGTGTACATAAGATAGCTGGTACACAACAGTTTGTACATTTCAAAGCGCCATTTGACACACCTCCTCCACTTTTACATGGGTGGTTCCTGTCTTCACGGTTCAGCACAAGCCCATCTAGCACCACAGGACAGTTCATGGAAGTAATTCTGTCTTCCTGCAGTGTCGCACCTAATTGTCCTCATAGAGGATTAGGTTTTCCAATATGGTCATACTTAAGCTCAAAGCTCTTTGACGCTTAGGGAAGTCCTGCCCGGAACAGTCACTTTGGTCCATAGACGATATCATCTTAGCCCATTACCTTGAAGTAGCTGTAAACTACTCGGGGCCTTGCTGCTTTGTGTACTCTCTCCAGACCCTCCTTATTGTTCAGTTCCGGAACCTGACTCTGTCATTCCCTTTGTCTCAGTCCGTTCCTTAGGAGCACACAATCTCTGTCCCTGGTTCATTTTTTTTGTTACCGGTCACCCACTGCATGCGGCCTTGAAGACCATTCAGACCATAAGTCTGTTTCTGTCACAAGCTGAGCCCTATCTGACCTTCTAACAAGAAACTGTTCCTTTCCCTGCATGCTAACCCCTCCCACTATGGTCTAGTCTTAACCTTTTAAATATTTCTTGCCCTATAGTCTTGCAAAACACACATAACAAAGCAATACATTTTAAATTACATCACAGTTCAAACTGCACATTACTTCCATAATAACGCAAGATATTATTTACAATACAACTACAGGATTGGGGTCTTCACGGGTGGGAAACATGACCTCCTTACAATAACATATAAGGATTATTAATTTACTGATAATTGTGGTTTATGATACACTTTTTATAAAATGCAGACCTAATATATTTCAAAAAGAGCAAGAATAAAAATCTGATACAATGAATACATGAACAAGGAAATATATGTAACATTACATGTTAATGAGGCAATCGAATCCAAAGGCCTCGTAATTAATAAGTGAATCAGCCGGAGTCGGAACAGATGTTCAATCGCAAGCCTTGGATAATGGAGTTGAGCCGACACCAAAATGTGACTCGAACGACATTCACTGGCAAAGTGACCTTGCTTTTTTTTATATTCATCGTCTGTATCTACCATCAACAGAAATTTCTATTACCGGAGAAAAAAAAACCCAATAATCATTTCTAATAATAATTATAATAAAATGATTCTGCTGGAAGAAACCATTGTCATTAAAGGATATCTAGAGACCAAAGGATCATCTCTGCTATGACGGGCATGGAGAGTTGGGGTTGGTAGTGCAACAGGCAGAGGCCACGAAACTCCGGCGACCCAACGCAAGATCTGTAGTAGGGACGGACCAACATGTGCTGTTTATAAAAACCAGCAATCCCGGATTTCCCACAAACAGTCCTAGCAAATGTGATTGGAGTTTACCCAAATTCTGTCCAGAATTGGGTGGTCTCAGACAGGGAGGTGGAAAGGGATGCTTTTCAAAATTTCTGCAATCAATATTGGTAATGATGCCTATATGTCAGAGGGGCCGTATGATCCCCCTCTGGCAACTGGGACTAGATTACAAATTCTACGCCCCTAGAGCCATAGTGTTCCCTAACTCACTTCAGTAGCTAAACCAGCCCCCTACTCCATCACAACTAATGCGGAAACATAGAATAGGGCTTTTTTTTTCCAAAGCGTATCAGGTAGCTACCTCCCTTCATCAGCCGCTCACACACAGAGAGGGGGATACTCTGATTATCTTGAAATTAATGTAAAAGGGGAACTAAGAGTAGTGCAAATTTGGTCTGAAGTTAGGACACTGTAACACCCATGCCGGCGTCCTCGCACTCTTCTGTCCCCCTCTCCTAGTGAGGACGTCGGTTCCCTCACCTGTCCAGGCGTCCTGTGGCGGTGGTCCTGTCCTTGGCCTATGCTGCTGCCTCATAGAGCATCTGTACTCCTGACAGGTGACACGACCGGGCCAGGTCCGTGGGTTACTCGTTACCGGGTTGCGGTTCGGGGGCTTGGGATAGGATGTCGTGGAGAGGCCCGATTCTGTGACCCCGGTGGTGTCATCAAACAAAGACGTTAGGGGATGATGTTAGGTTCGTGACTATGGCACCTGTGGTGTGCGGCCAAGTATTAGCCGCCTCTGCGGGTGCTTTCTCTGGGGCGGATGATAGCGTAGCTCAGATGGTACAGCTCTCTACAGGCAGAGGTCTGGCCCCAGGTAGGACGTGGGGAGTGATAGTCCCGTGCTGCTATGCAGCTATGGCGCAAGAAGGATTGGACGACACAGGGGTTGCAGTTAAAGTTCTTTACTCACTGAGTTGTCGCCACCTTTGGACTGCCGGTCTTCACTGTCATGGGCTCCAGCTGATCCCAGATAGTTCAGAGGCCAGAACCAGTTTTTCAGTCAGTGAGTCCTTCCACCCTGAACTGTGTTGTCTGAGTGCAGCTTGAAGCTTCACTGGGACCCAAGTCCTTGGAATGGTTCCATTCCCATCCCGTATAGCAGGCAGCGCAGATCCGTCACTGGTGCAGCCCTTGGGTTACGACTCCTGGCTCTATATGCTGCTTTCCCCCGGAATCTGTGTGTGCGACAGAAGACTTGAAATCCTCTGCCCAGCGGATTCTGCTGGCGGGACTTGCAGTGCCCACCAGCCTGGAGCTCCGCACCCTGATGTGTGCGCTGGTCCTGAGGGAACTAATAGCTCTCCCCTCAGCGACCGTGTTCTCCTTCATCTCACTTGTTTTTCTGTCTGTCATTGTTCTGAGTGTCAGTGTCTCGCTTCCCCCCTCTCCTGGTCCTGGGACAAATTCCACCAGCTGCCCGTGTCCAGGACCAGTCTACTGCTGCCCTGCTTCTTCCTCCTCTCTCTCCTCAGGCTGTCATTTCCTGTCTCCTGTGAGAAACTGGCTGTGTGTGTGTGTTGCCTTACTCCCTCCCCCTCGGGTACCTGAACTAGTGGGCCACCCTCCAATGTCTCTACCCCAGCCCAGTCCCAGTGAGAGGGCAACTGACTGTGTACGGTGGTGGTGAATTGTGGTGGTTTACCGTTGATGACTTCCTCCGTATCCGAGATGAATACTGCACCTCGAGTGAGGTGCAGTACCCTGTGGTGCCTGAAGCCGCAGGGGAGCCACACAGGCCTTTGCCCACAGTTCCTCCCCGCGATCATGTCCCCATTCACAAAGGGCCAGCGTCCTCCTAACCCAGATGTGCCTCCCAGGTCAGCTGGGAGGCTGCAGGTATTTAAGGCAACTCTGCCCTTTGAGAGTTTCCTGGGCAATGAGATAGACTTAGACACATTGCAGTTGTCAAGTGTACTAGTGTGCTGCCCCATGCTCGGCTGCAACCGAGCCGCTCGGGTCCAGACCTTCAGTGGGTGGCTCGAGGGTCTCCGGACCCGGGGCTCCTGCGGTCACTCTGACCAAAAAGGGGTTGGCGGTTTGGGGACGTAGGTGTACGGCCGGAGCCGTGTTTTAAGTTTGTGACGCCACCCACGGGATGTGGTGAAGGTGGACACCACCGCTGCAGTTACGGGGCATCCGGGGGAGATGGTATGCAGCAAGTTGTTAACCCCTCCGTGGGCAGGAATGGTGGCCCCGGGACCCGTTGGGGTTATTTTGGCAGTGCAGGGAGATGGGCGGCCGGAGGGCACTGGTGTACTCACTATTAGAATGAAACACTCGAGTCTCTGGTAAACCAAGATGATGGTGGTCGGTGCCCGCAGCGGCTGCAGTCGGGTTCCCCCACCCGGTTGGTGGTCTCTGCCTTTCTCCTGCACCTGTTTGAGTTGTTGGACTACCTGCGCTTGCAGCGTCAGGAGTCCGCTCCCTGGCTTGTGGATGTCGGAAGAGCTCGTTTGCCCGCAGACGCTGGCCCGTGGGATCTCTGAGCCTTGGCGGTGGCTTTCTATCCCCCTCATTGGGCTGTTGTCTTTTATGAGGGACTTTGGGTGGGAAAGGACCTAAAATCCAGACCGAAATCAGTTAATTAACTCAGTCCAGTAGTTTCTAGACCTCGTTTCAGGGTCTGAGTACCCACTCTTGTCCTCCGGTTTCCGAGTCGGTTCCCCGGGTCGGTACCGGTGAGCCACTACCCTGTCCCGGTCCACCACGGTTCCACCAAGCCATCTTCCCGGCTCCTGCAGGCAGAGGCCTCCATATGCCTCCTAGCCAGAGGTACCAGGGCTCCTACCCTGGCACCTGACAGTCTGTCACAGACCTGACCTCCTCCACTCCACTCTTAAACTCCACTTTGAACTAACTGTGGTTTCCTGCCTCAGGTTCTCTGAACTCCTCAGTGGGTGTGTCCAACCGCCTGGCTCCGCCCCCTGGTGTGTCCATCCAGCCCTAAGGGAGGTGACTAGGGTGTTATGTGGTTGGCTGGTGTTACCTAGTGAGGGGACTGGTGTTGTGCGGGGCTCTATCTATGACTACCTGGCTTGTCCAGGGAATCACACTAGCACAGTAATGCTGCTTTTAATACATAGTGCTAGTTCAGTTGCTGATATCTGTTTGCATTACAGGATGCTGCTGCCGTATCTCTGCCTGCTGCTGATTCTGCTACAAGCTGCCACACCGGCCGCCTATCACGATAGTGCTATCTTGAAGTATCGTCACCAGTTGCTGCCATCCACCCATCCATCTCAGACGGAATCTCTACACCAGCTGCTGCCGCAACCCGAGGCCATGGAGAGAATGGTACAGAGCAAGGGAAGTAAGACAAGATGGGACTGAACAGAGGTCAGAGGAGGGGGTACTTGGAAGTGGGACAAGATCAGAAACTCACAGGAGCCAGGAAGCGCACACTGCAAGGCAGGAACTATTACTGGCAGCGTTCAGAGAGAAATAACTCCAATAAAAACCAACGTGACCCCCGAAACGAAGCCGAACAGAATAGCCCCCTTCTAAATGACCAAACCTCCGGAGGAAACCGACAGAAGGAAAATAAACACATATGGTGGCTGTGCATGAGCAGAGCCATGAGAGAGTCATAATACCATGGCAGGAATATCACATGACACGGGGCTGCGTAAGCAGCCAAGCACAACTGAGCTACACTGTTTCTGTAATGCCATAGAAGTCAATGGGGTTTTTTTGGATCCTGCTGTATCACATCAGATATGCTCGATATAAAGTTTGTGTTGGATTTTCCCTACTATTTTATAACCTTGCCACATGCAAGTCACATTTCCATATAGATTTGTGATTCTCGGGGCTCATTTTGCATGAGAGCATCTTATTTTAGCTATAATTTTCTCTCGACGTATCTGCTATAGCGTCAATCATTGCTAGACAAGTTACAGATCTCTGGGTCTGCAATGTGCCGGACACTTCTCAGTCATAATTTAGATGATTCTACAAAATAACACATCTCAGGCCCTTGCTGATTAAGTGAATAAATAAATACGGCACGTTCCTCTCTGCAGAGTGTGGCGGTGTTGTCATTATGTATAATCCCTTCATTCAGTGCAAATCTGCACATACAGTCTTCTGTCTGCTCAGAGGCCATTGTCCCTCGATGATACTAGTGGTGAGCGAGCACTAAGATGCTTGGGTGCTCGGTACTCAAAAAGAGTAGGGCTCGACTCTAGTGCCTAGAATAATGGAAGTCAAGGGGAAAATTGAGCATTTTTCTGGAAGAGTCTTCCAAATAGGTACAGAGTGCATTAAAAAGTGAACAGGGGATAATTAGTTAGCTTACTGAGGTGAAGTGATAGGCCAGTCTAAAGAAATGTGTTTTCAAAGTGTGGATACTGGGAATTAAACAGATTGACTGGGATAGCACATTCAAAAAAATTGGTGCAGCACGAGAGAATTCCTGTAGAAAAGACTAAAGGGGGCTTTATACGCAACGCTATCTCTAACAATATGTCATCGGGGTCACGGAATTTGTGACGCACATCCGGCCTCGTTAGCGACATCGTTACGTGTGACACCTATGAACGAGTGTTAACGATCAAAAATACTCACCTAATCGTTAATTGTTGACATGTCGTTCATTTTCAAAAAATCGTTGCTGGTGCTGGACGCAGGTTGTTTGTCGTTCCTGAGGCAGCACACATCGCTACGTGTCACACCCCAGGAACGACGAACAGCAGCATTCCTGCGTCCTCTGGCAACGAGGTGGGTTTGTCGTTAATGCGGCTGCTCTCCGCCTCTCCGCTTCTATTGGCGGGACGCTGTGTGATCTCGCTGTGATGGCGCACGAACCTCCCCCTTAAAACAGAGGTTGTTCAACCGCCAACAGCGACGTCACTAGGAAGGTAAGTACGTGTTACGCGTCCTAGCGATATTGTGCGCCACGGGCAGCGATTTGCCCGTGACGCACAAACGACGAGGGCGGGTACGCTCGCTAGCGCTATCACTAGCGATATCGCTGCGTGTAAAGCCCCCTTTAGAAGTTCAGATTGTACAGGATGTTAATCTTAGGTCATTAGCAAAATGGAGAGGATAGGTAGGGTGGTAGACAGAGATGAGGGAGGCGATGTAGGGCACTGCAGAACTATGGAGTGCTTTGAGTGTAATAGTGATAAGTGCATATTGGATTCTGTAGGGGATGGACAACCAGTGCAATGACTGACACAGGACAGACATTAGAAAGGTGGGTTGTGCCATCAGTCTTTTTCTTAGATTACAGGGTCATACTTTCTGATTGAGCACTCTTCAGCTTTAGGCAATTTTAATTCTTCATTTGCAGGTTCCTGCCTGCCCATAAATCGGAGAATTTTTGTTAACCCAATGAGAGGTATTAGAGTAGGCAGTGACCAATAAAAACAGGCTGCTTTGCCACTGGCTGTTGGGCTCACATTAAACTGGCCCTTTTTGTGTGCTAAGTATCTCAATTTTTACTTGTTTTTCATAGGAGTAATGCAAGTCTATATTCCCATATTCATTATTCCACATAACTTAGCACTGCAGAGTGCAACTGTCTCCTTTTTGGCCCAGATTAGAGGCAGCGGTGGAACAGTTGGACAGAAATATAGGATCAGAAATCACTTGAAGAAACTCCTCTTTCAGAAACTTATTTGAGCAAATTATCTAAGAAGGGTTGTGCTGACATTTCCATAATGTCTCTGTAGACCACCATAAATGTCTCTGTAGACCACCATAAATGTCTCTGTAGACCACCATGGGCCGATTCAGTATTGTATTTGTGCCTGTGTTTGTCTATTATTTGGTATTTCTCTTATTTTCAATGGAAGTCTTAGGGGTACTTTGCACGTTGCAACATCGCTACTGCGATATCGTCGGGGTCAAATCGAAAGTGCCGCACATCCGGAGCCGGTAACAACGTCGCAACGTGTAAAGCCTAGATGCGCCGATAAACGATCGCAAAAGCGTCGTAAATCGGTGATCAGTGTAGCGTCGAACATATTCATAATGTCGCACCAATAGGAGATATGATGTTGTTCCTCGTTCCTGCGGCAGCACACATCGCTGTGTATGAAGCCGCAGGAGCGAGGAACATCTCCTTATCTGCCTCCACCGGCAATGCGGAAGGAAGGAGGTGGGCGGGATGTTTACGTCCCGCTCATCTCCGCCGCTCCACTTCTATTGGCCGCCTGCCGTTTGACGTCGCACGACCCGCCCCCTTAGGAAGGAGGCGGGTCGCCGGCCAGAGCGACGTCGCAGGGCAGGTAAGTGCATGTGAAACTGCTGTAGCGATAATGTTCGCTACGGCAGCTATCACAAGATATCGCATGTGCGACGGGGGCGGGTACTATCACGCTCAGCATCGCTAGCATCAGCTAGCGACGTCGCAGCGTGCAAAGTACTCCTTATTCTTTTTTTCATCAGTGTGGTCTAGGTTTGGGGTTTCCTGGTGTTTTTGGCTAATTTATCCATTTAAACTTTTTAACATTCCCCCAGTCCTCCCCACCACCAAGTGATTTTATGTTCTTTTAGAATCTTTTGTGCAAATTCTGCGACATTTTGGCATAACATGTGACCATCTTACTACGGCAGTACTAGGTATGTATCAGATGTACTGAGATCTCCAGCTGTATGACTTTCTATGGGACAATATATCTCAACATCCTTGAAGGAATGAGAATAGTGGCCAGGGAAGAAATTTACTGATGCACTTGCTAAGGGTTGAAAGCGCCATTGACTCTGCATGAAGAATTTAATTGAACGCCTATTGCAGGCACACACTTGCAAGCGTATGGTCATTAATCTTTAAGGAGGGCTGTCTTCTCCAGTTATAATAATACGCCTTTACCTGTTATCCTCTAATGCAGCTTAGCATGCTTTTCTTTTTACGTTAGACATGATACAGTGGTATTACCACGTGCTCATGTATTCTGAGCTAAAAGAATGCAAATGAATAACTAAGTTAATAGCGAACATCATTGACAAGCAGCAATTCACATCACAAACACTAGGTGGCCACATAGAGACACATATGGCATAGATGTCTCCCGACAGAGTATCATAAAATCATGTTTTTTTGTTTCAGCTGTGGTCATGACGAGTCACTCGTCTCAGGATTGTCAAGTGAAGAGGAAAGGTAATCTTCTCAAGGGGTATAGAATGACAGGACAGGCTGTCCCTCAGACTTCAGACCCATCGCTGTCCCTTATCTCGGAGGTAGGCTTGATGGTAGCCAGGTCCGAGCCCCCAGTGTGACCCTAACTCCTGTCTGAGCCCAAATCTTACTACCCCTCTCGCCCGTACCTTTGGGGCAATCCGGAAAACACAAAAACAAAACCCCACAGAAACTACATGGACAGGGGAGAACGAAAACTCATACACATGCACTCAAACACAAAAAAGAGACAATGTGTCTATAGGGGAATAAATAAAAAGGAAGGAAACAACCGCACAACAGGGGAACGTCCACACCACTCAAAAATCGCAACACAGATCACCATAAACAGGTTCAACAAAAAGGACTGGGATCCCTGGAGCTTATGCAGAAGCTATCATCGGCACATCCGGAATGAAACCCGTGCCTTAAATAGGAAGGAGACATCTGCACGTGCGGAGCCGAACATCGCATAATGCTTCTGTCGCGGGCGGAGGAGGGGACGCCGCGCTCTCCCTCTGCTCGGGTCCGGCTGCCGCTGCGGCTGCTGCGGCCTGCTGCTGCTGCTTGGTGGCTCGAGCGATGGGCTGGATCCCGGGGACTCGAGCGGCGCTCCTCGCCCGTGAGTGAAAGGGGAATGGGATTTGGGATAGTTTATTGTCCGTGACGCCACCCACGGTTGTGGTGATTTGTTGACACCACCGCTGCTCTGTATGGGGATCCCGGGAGTGATGGTATGGAGCAGCTAGATGTTAGTCCTCCCCTCCGTGGGTAGGGGGTTGGTTGTCCCGGGGCCCAGTGATGAAGTGGGTGATGCAGGGCTTGGTGTGGTGCAGGGACGCGGGGGCAGCTCTGTGCCTTGCGGCACTGTGGTACTCACTCAGCCTGAGACGATGACACAGTTCTCGGTAAAACACACGGCTGGAAAGACGGTTCCCACGGACGGCTGCACTTGCTTTCCCCAGTAGTTGACGGTGACGGTCCCTTTTTCCTGCACCTAAGATGATGATGGTTTCGATGGGTTCCCACCGGTAACCCGCTCCCCGGCTTGGATATGGGCCGGAGGAGCCCTACTTTGCCCGCAGGCGCTGGCCCTGAGAAACTGGTGCCCTGGCGGTGGCAGTGTCTCTCTGTAACGGTTGGACTGTTGCCTTCAATCGGGACTTGCTTGTTGGGAGACCCAGAGGTCCCCTTCACTAACGGATTTGGCAAATTCACGGCGACTCCTAGCCTTGCCGGGATCCGAAAGGCCCCTGCCACTGGTGCTGACTGCTCTTAGTATACCGCTCCGGTACCGCCGGGCCACCACCCGTCCGCAGTCCTTCCAGCAACCTCCAAGCAGTCACCCCTGCAGACAGTCACCGCCGTCTGCTGACCTTGCTGTATCTCAGTCCGGGGCACACACCCGGACCAGCTTCAGGCTTTCTTAACTGTTCCTTTTCTGTCACTACTCTTACTGTCCTCCTTTGCCACTTCCTTCTACTTCACTCCTCTAAACTCATCTGCCTGGTTTTCCCGCCTCCAGGGCTGTGTACTCCTCGGTGGGCGGAGCCAACCGCCTGGCCCACCCCCTGGTGTGGACATCAGCCCCTGGAGGAAGGCAACAAGGATTTTTGGTTAGCCTTGGTGTTCCTAACTGGGGTGTAGGGTGTGGTGGTGTTATGACCTGTGACCCCTGGCTTGCCCAGGGCGTCACATTCCCCCTTAGCAAAATGCAGACCGTCCGCGGGCTGCCCGTCCAACACCGGTTTTATTTTCTGAAAATATATAAAAGGTAAAACGGTAAACATAACAATTTATGACATCATCCCACATCAGGAGGTTCAGTGCTTAAACGTTGCAGTTTTAAACGGTTAACGGTTACGGTCTCCGCTCTCCCCCACCCAAGTAACCTGGCCCTGATGCTGCCCCTAGAAAACAGGCAGCACCCCTTGACCCCAGTCCCGAACCAGTTACCCGAGCGGGATCTGTCCTTCCCCTCCAGAGGGTAGCCACCGGTTCCTGTGGTGGCTGGGCCCCAGCCTGCTCCGCTGTGGGCCCTCCCTCCAACCTGCCTCTCCGGAGGCAGCAATTGCGGAAACGGCAACGGTAACACAACTTATTTACAAGCCACTTAACGTTTGTGGTTGCCCTGCAAGTTCACGGGCTTGTCCATAGGAGTTCCTATGCAAACAACTTTTTGAAGGGTCCCCACGGGGACAACGGTGCCGGCAACGGCCGGTTTCCAATCACAGTTAATCAGGTGAAGCTTCGGTTCCATTTACTTATCATTTTTCATCTTTTTCCAACTTTTTCAAACTTGTACACATACTCAGACTGGTGGTCCCAACGGGGACGGTGCAACGGTGCTCCGCTGCCATTATTCCGAGTCCTCAACATCACCTGAGGGAGGGGGCGCAGCGCTCACATGGGACTCCTGGCTGCCCCTTAACTTCGCATCCAGCGCGAACCACCCCCTCTCCCCACAGTGCCTGGTGTACTGCACGATGTCGCCCGGCATCATGTTACGACCGGGATGCTCCTCAGGCAGGTGGGCATTCACATCCCGCTGGGCTATAAACACTTCGGCCTCTAGGCCCGGTTCATATATAAACCCATAGCTCCGGCGGACATCAAACCGCCTCACCTGCCCTTCGTACAGCGGGCCCCGGACATGGAAAGTTGCCTGACGGAGGCTCTCTTTTTCCCGGATTGCACGGGCCACCAACTCCGCCTTCCTTCTTTCCCTCTCTGCAATCTCCAAGCCCAACGGTACCGGCTCCCTGTCCCAGGACGGCGCTGCTGCGAGCTCCGGCGCACGGGTCGGGCCCCGCGAGACCTGTTGGACATTGCCCACTGCTGGTACTCTGGGCGTCAGGTCCCGCGGTGACTTGGCCTTAGACGCTGTCTTGCATCGGCAACCCGGCGCAACCTCAGCCGAGGTGTGGGGGATGGGCACAGGGGCTTTCCGCGGTTGGGCCTTCGGCACGGAGCGGGTGATCGGCTCCGGCTCGGGGACTTTCTTGGGGAACGCCTCCGGTTCGATTTTCGGGGCTTTCCAGGGCAGCACCTCCGGTCGACTACGGGCTCCGGCTGCGGGTCGGTCCGCCTGGGCGGACATGCTGGGTATCGCTACCAGTTGCGCTGGTAGCGGGCCTAGTGGCGGGGTCACGGCTTCCGAAACGGGTGGCGAGGGAGGCAGCAGGGCGAGAGGGTTTGGACCGGGTCCCGCAGCCGCGATGACCGGCCCTTCAAGGGCATCGGGGCATGGGTCACTCACCCTCCCTTCCTCCGCTTCCTCCTCGCGTCTCCGCACAGTCGCTATGGCGTCCGCCATGTCGGTCTCCCACTCCTCCATGAGGAGCTGCATCTTGACCTGCAGCCTCTGGTAGAGCTGCGCGGTCCGGATCTCCACCCACGCCGCGGTTCCAGGCGCGGGGGCTACGGTGCTGCGGGACGGCATCCACATGTTGCTGGCGGCTTCTCCCAGGAACAAGATGGCTGCAGGGTCCTGGCGTCCCTGCTTTTATAGCCGCGCTCACATGCAGCTGGCCGCCATTCCGTCTCTCTTAGCCTCTTTCCGGCCCCTCCTCTATCGGGGCGGGGTTTTGGCCTTCGCGCCTCTACTACTCGAGAAGACGCTCGAGTGGAAACTTTTCGCGCCAAAGATGGCGGCTTCTGAAATTTTCCGGCCGGATACCTCCGACGGTCACAAGGCGCTCCTCTACCCAACGGCAGAGCGGTAAGATCCTGTTCGTGACGCCAAGTTGTCGCGGGCGGAGGAGGGGACGCCGCGCTCTCCCTCTGCTCGGGTCCGGCTGCCGCTGCGGCTGCTGCGGCCTGCTGCTGCTGATCGGTGGCTCGAGCAATGGGCCGGATCCCGGGGACTCGAGCGGCGCTCCTCGCCCGTGAGTGAAAGGGGATTGGGATTTGGGATAGTTTATTGTCCGTGACGCCACCCACGGTTGTGGTGATTTGTTGACACCACCGCTGCTCTGTATGGGGATCCCGGGAGTGATGGTATGGAGCAGCTAGATGTTAGTCCTCCCCTCCATGGGTAGGGTGTTGGTTGTCCCGGGGCCCAGTGATGAAGTGGGTGATGCAGGGCTTGGTGGGGTGCAGGGACGCGGGGGCAGCTCTGTGCCTTGCGGCACTCTGGTACTCACTCAGCCTGAGACGATGACACAGTTCTCGGTAAAACACACGGCTGGAAAGACGGTTCCCACGGACGGCTGCACTTGCTTTCCCCAGTAGTTGACGGTGACGGTCCCTTTTCCTGCACCTAAGATGATGATGGTTTCGATGGGTTCCCACCGGTAACCCGCTCCCCGGCTTGGATATGGGCCGGAGGAGCCCTACTTTGCCCGCAGGCGCTGGCTCTGAGAAACTGGTGCCCTGGCGGTGGCAGTGTCTCTCTGTAACGGTTGGACTGTTGCCTTCAATCGGGACTTGCTTGTTGGGAGACCCAGAGGTCCCCTTCACTAACGGATTTGGCAAATTCACGGCGACTCCTAGCCTTGACGGGATCCGAAAGGGCCCTGTCACTGGTGCTGACTGCTCTTCGTATACCGCTCCGGTACCACCGGGCCACCACCCGTCCGCGGTCCTTCCAGCAACCTCCAAGCAGTCACCCCTGCAGACAGTCACCGCCGTCTGCTGACCTTGCTGTCTCTCAGTCCGGGGCACACACCCGGACCAGCTTCAGGCTTTCTTAACTGTTCCTTTTCTGTCACTACTCTTACTGTCCTCCTTTACCACTTCCTTCTACTTCACTCCTCTAAACTCATCTGCCTGGTTTTCCCGCCTCCAGGGCTGTGTACTCCTCGGTGGGCGGAGCCAACCGCCTGGCCTACCCCCTGGTGTGGACATCAGCCCCTGGAGGAAGGCAACAAGGATTTTTGGTTAGCCTTGGTGTTCCTAACTGGGGTGTAGGGTGTGGTGGTGTTATGACCTGTGACCCCTGGCTTGCCCAGGGCGTCACACTTCTACTATGTATGAGCATGTACATAAGGGGCCGTATTAGACAAATAGTGATGACAGCTAATCACTGGCCGCAGTGGTGCTGTATTATGGACAGTATGCAAGTGACCGCTGAGGTCTAGGTCAGGCTTAACCAACTAAAACATTAGCACGGTCAATCACAAAGTTTGAGTAAGTCTAATTTTTTCCTGTATCCAACAGGCTACAGGTAACTTAAAGGGGTTTCCTGTTTTCCAAAAAACCCTGTCTCCAGCTGCAGTTTGTTTAAAAAACCCCAACCGTGCTTTATTCACCTTCCCTGGGTCCAGTGCTGTGGCTTTGCCATGGCTCCCATTGTCTTTTATTGTGAGCTCAGCAACTATGGTTGCTCAGATGCATTGCACTCACTGATTGTCTGCAGCACTGTCAAAGTGATTTCAGTACTGCAGATAATAACAGACACCAAGAACAGTGTCAGAGCCTCAGCACTGGACCCAAGGAGGGTGAGTGAAGCACAGTTTGTTTTTTAAACAAACAAGAGACTGAGTTTTCTCTTGGACAGCATTTAAACTCTGCACCAAATTGGTCATGCTATCCTGCTAATAGAAATGGGCAACACATCATACATAGTAGCTTTTATTGAAGACTTCCAGGGAAGCCCAATTAGTGTAGTATGGGAGAATTTTCTCCAAACCTCATCTTTTTCCTAATCTACTCCACTCTACAACATTTCCATGTCTTCATGTCTCATTTCTTGCTCCCTGAAGATACAATTGGATTCTGGTGCTCTATCAGCATCCAAACATCATGCACAAGACGCCTCCTGGAAGTGCTACTTTCCTAGAATTTCTTGGTGACTCCCTGATGAAGCCCACACGAAACACGTGTTGAGGTTATCGTGGTGCCTCTTAGGACCATAGCTGGTGAACTATGGGTAAGTGCATAACACAATAGGCTTTATGATTCTACTGTGTGGAGAGGCTTTATCTCTATGCTCGTTTTTTACTGGTTTGTACTCCTCTAGCTACTGGGACTTGTATTGTCTCCAGTGCTGATTTGCATCACTGTTGATATTGTGTTTATGTTGTGTGCTTACATGATCTTTAATAAATAAAAATGTCTATATTCAGTAATTTTCGTGGTGGATATTATGTCTGAAAATGTGTCTTTGGTTCATGGTTTCCAAGAAGTTTCTCTGGTGCTTTGAGTTTTGGCAGCATGTCTAGGAATATGGTTTGTCTCCTCTTTTTTCCTGGAAGCCTCCCCAATATTCCCAGGAGAGTAGACAAGTATGAAAACGTGTTGGTGGTGAGTCTACTCTATATGACTTGAGAAAGTAGTTATGTCACGCTCGGGCAAGAGGAAGCCCTGCCCCTGAAGCAATACAGAGGTACAGCAGGAATGGAAAGGGGATAGGAAGGCCCTTACGGTAGGGAGAGGGGAGACGGGGTCATCACCTGACATTAACATGTGAATGCACCTTGAGCTCCCTAACGTCCCTAAGTGGGACCTTCCCCCGGTGCCGTCACATGCCTAGTTCCTAGCTGACCCTCCACTCACCCTAATAAGTGCAAATGTCGGTGAGTACACTAGACTACACCACTGCAGTAATAAAACACATGGAAAGGAAGACAGATAGGGGAACAAAGACAAATAGGATATACTCCAACTTCCACAGTTCCAGCCAAGCACCAGGACTGCAAGCAACAGGACACCAGCAGCTACAAGACGCCTCCTCAGTCCAAAGTGGTCAGTTCAGAATTAATCTATAATTGGCATCATGTGATGAAACATGTGACTATTTAAAGACGAAGGGAGTGGTCACAAACCGGCTGCACCTGAGATAAGAATAACCGGGAACTACCAGCAAGGAAAAGGTCATTAACCTTTGCTGCACCCAAAAAAAGCAATTCGTTTTAAAACCCAGAGTCTCAGAAGGCAATGAGAGACTCAGAGCCTAAACCTGCCATACATCTCCCAAGGCCAAGATGGAGAACCTCTTGACAGGTTACGCACGGCACCTCTACAAGAGCATGACGATCAAGTGTGGTCTCCTCTGACCTTTTTCCTGGCACCAGTTTACACCAATTTGGGCACTGCCTTGTATACTTTTTTCATCATTTTACATCTTCTCCTCCACTTTTACTCATCGGAGATGACCTGTTCAATATGCTAGACTTAAAGAACACCAATCACCAGGATTTTCCTATATAACCTAAAGCCAGTGCTATACTGGCACTATCAGGCTGATTCTATACAAACCTTTAGTTGTGAGTTAGGATGTATACGTTTTGAAACACAAGCAAGTAAAGTTTGTAAAATCAGCATCTTGTTGAGTGACAGCAGCTACAGGAGCTAAAAGCTGGGGTGGGTATTCATAGTTATCCCCTCCTCATGTTTCTAATGTTAATTCTATTCTACAAAAATTTTAGTTTGTGACTAAAAGGACCTGTACTGATGTCATTCCTATGTGACCAGAAGGGGCGGCGCCTCAGACTACAGAAAAATGTTGCTTCCTGGTATCAGCTATGTTGGCTGAGGCCCCGCCCCTTCTGTCACTCAACAAGCTGCTGATTTTACAAACTTTCCTTTTTTGGATTTCAAAACCTATACATCCGAGCTGACAACTAAAGGTATGTATAGAATCAGCATGATAGTGCCAGTATAGCAGTGGTTTTAGGTTATATATTATTATTATTATATAGGAAAATCCTGGTGATTGGTGTGCTTTAAGGGAGATATTCCCTCAGTATTCAGAAGATGACACTAAGGGCCCCATTAATCATTTGTTGCATTATTTAAAGTCACTTTCCTTTTTTTGTGGTGTTTATCGATGTTTTATGCAAAAATGTTAAATGGCCCATTTGGCCAATATATCTTGCGAAAAATAAAACATTCTCTTTATTTCAGTCTTTGATCTGTATATGATGGTTTAGCTCAAAAAGTCTCATGTTATGCTAAGTGGTGCAAAGTTTGTACCAAAATAACTGAAGGACATAAAATCACTCCGGGGGAAAACTGGAGTATTTTTACGCCAAATTTTGCGACTTTTTAAAAAGTTGCAATTAAAAAATTAGAATCATAGAATGGTAGAGTTAGAAGGGACCTCAAGGGCCATCAGGTCCAACCCCCTGCGAGTGCAGGCTTTCCTAAATTATCCCAGCTATATTATATCCAGTTTCCACTTGAAGATTTTCATTGATGGAGATCTCACCACCTCCTGTGGTAGCCTGTTCCACTCCCTGACTGCCCTCACTACCTCTCGCAGTAGCCTGTTCCTCTCTCTGACTGCCCTCACTGTCAGAAAGTTTTTCTAATGTCTAATCTGAATCTCTTTCCTTTAAGTTTCATCCCATTGCTTTTTGTACTTCCTTGTGCTAATGAGAAAAGGGTAGTTCCCTCTGCCCTGTGACTACCTTTCAGATATTTGTAGACCGCTATTAAGTCTCCTCTCAGCCTTCTCTTTTTCAACCTAAACATTCCTAGTTCTTTTAGCCGTTCTTCATAGGACATGGTTTGCAGACCTTCTACCATCTTGGTTGCACTTCTCTGGACTTGCTCCAGTATATCGATGTCTTTCTTGAATTGGGGCGCCCAGAACTGTACACAGTAATTCTATGGAATACAAAACACGTGCCCACAATGGGAAGATAAAAAAAAGGAGAGCACTTATAAAGTCTTAAAAAAAGGCGCAAATTAAAAGAATAAAGTGCAAATAAAAAACAGGCATAAAACACACACAAAAAAATAGACAGAATAAAGGGAAAAATGCAATAGGAAATCAGACCACCAGGTAGGAGCCTTTCAGTTCCTAAGGCGGGCGTTGCACACTACGACATCCCAGGTGCGATGTCGGTGGGGTCAAATCGAAAGTGATGCACATCCGGCGTCACAGTCGATATCGTAGTGCGCAAATCCTTTTTGATATGATTAGTGAGCACAAAAGTGTCGTTATCGTATCATCGGTGTAGTGTCGGTCATTTCCATAATGCCGGTACAGCGACAGGTACGATGTTTCTCGTTCCTGCGGCCGCACACATCACTGTGTATGAAGCTGCAGGAGCGAGGAACATCTCCTACCTGCGTCCCGGCTGCAATGCGGAAGGAAGGAGGTGGGCGGGATGTTTACATCCTGCTCATCTCCGCCCCTCCGCTGCTATTGGCCGCCTGCCGTGTGACGTCGCTATGACGCCGCATGACCCGCCCCCTTAGGAAGGAGGCGGATTGCTGGCCAGAGCGACGTCGCAGGGCAGGTAAGTGCGTGTGAAGCTGCCGTAGCGATAATGTTCACTACGGCACCTACCACAAGATATCGCTGCTGCGACGGGGGCGGGGACTATCGCGCTCGACATTGCAGCATCGGCTTGCGATGTCGCAGCGTGCTGTACCCCTTAGAGTTTTTTTGCAATTGGAGTCAGTAGACGGCAGTGACCAGAGGGCATTTTGATCGCCAGCTCTTGGTTCGCATTTCTTTTTGTTATAATTCTGCATTCATAAATTGAATATAAAGCAGTTGATTCCCGTCAATCCCGCACAACTGGTAATGTCTTGCTGCAGCATTTCACTTTAGTATCTGAAGATCGTAATCTTGGGACAATGCAACATCTGGACCCGAGCCTGTCACTCTGCTCAGACAATGAGTCGTAGAAATTGATGCACAACATAGAAGGGCTTTCATTGCATCTCCTATAATGGGATTATTATCTTGCTGCTGAAAAAATAAAATAATGAATTTAATTTATTGTTGGTTTGAACATTGCATTTTTAGTCTGACCGGGAGATAAATAATAATTATTTAAAGGCACAAAACATTTTGACGTAAAAGTAGATCTGTCATCAGATTTCAGAATACAAACTGCAATCACTCTACTATTTAGATCCCTTAGATCTGATACGGACGCTGTATTTACTTTGAAAATCTATGTCAGAATAGCTATATACACTGGAGATCAAAAATTAGAGAACACACAATTTCCTAAATGTTGGGGTCATTGTGTCCTCCTATGTGACTATATCTTAACATGAGGAAACTCGCAGTATTTTAAGCTTATTTTACAGATTTAATTTATTCTAAAGCACATAATAAAAATGTAAATGAGAGAAATGAAAAAGATCACTGATCAAAAATGGACTTTTTATTTTTTATTTTGGAGCAGCAGTATAAGTATAGAAGGACTGTAAGGCAAAAAACACTGAATATATGTCTCTAATCCTAAACTATCCCTCCTTCACCAGCTATCCCTATACTGAATGCAGGTAGCAGCTGTTTTACTAGAGAAAGGACAGTATGTAGCACTGAAATGGACTTTTAGTTTAACAGTGCAGCAGCGGAATACAGTTACTGCAATACCAATTCCTTACTGCCTATATGCCTGCTCTAAAGTCAGCTCTCTCTCCTACAACAACTCTCCATCAACTGATTCCAAAGCACAGTGCGCCAAGTATAGTGTCACCAGGTCTTATATAAGACCCAATGACGCAATGTGGTTGAACAACCACAGTAATTCCAGTTGCCAAGGTGGCTAATGCATTACGGTGTATGGCAGGGAATCCCCGCATGTTCACTGGCTGTCTAAAAGCTGCAAAACATGCGAAGCGGGGACTCAAGCATGGCAGATGAGCACTCTGATGCTTGATTGCCTACCGAGCATCTCAAGCACCAAAATGTTCAATTGAGTATCAAGCAGTGCCGAACACCCAACTGCTCGATTCAGTACCAAGCAGTACCAAGCACCCAAATGCTCAATCCAGTATCGAGCAGTACCGAGCACCCAAATGCTCAATCGAGTATCAAACAGTGTCGAGCACCCAAATGCTCAATCAAGTATCAAACAGTGTCGAGCACCCAAATGCTCGATCGAGTACCGAGCAATGTCAAGCACCTAAATGCTCTATTGAGTAGTGCTGAGGACCCAAATGCTCAATCGAGTACCAAGCAGTGCTGAGTACAAAAATGCTCAACCGAATTTCAGGTAGTGCCAAGCACCCGAATGCTCAATCGAGTTTCATTCAGTGCTGAGCACCCAAATGTTTGATCGAGTATTAAGCAGTGCCGAGCAGCCAAATGCTCAATCCCGAATGAAGCGGTGCTGAGCACCCAAATGCTCAATCGAGTATCAACTAGTGCCGAGCACCCAAATGCTCAATCGAGTACCGAGCAATGCTGAGCACCCAATTGCTCAATCGAGAATAAAGCACGGCTGAGCACCCAAATGCTTGATCAAGTACCGAGCAGTGCCGAGCACCCAAATGCTCGATTGAGTACCGAGCAGTGCCGAGCACCCAAATGCTCAATCGAGTACCGAGCAGTGCCGAGCACCCAAATACTCGATTGAGTACCGAGCAGTGACGAGTAGCCAAATGGTCAATCGAGTTCTGAGCAGTGCCGAGCACTCAAATACTCGATTGAGTACCGAGCAGTGCCGAGCACCCAAATGCTCAATCGAGTACCGAGCAGTGGCAAGCACTCAAATTCTCGATTGAGTACCCAGCAGTGACGTGCAGCTAGATGCTTGATCAAGTATCAAGCAGTGCCGAGCACCCAAATGATCAATTGAAAATCAAGCAGTGACGAGCATACTCGCTCATCAGTAGTAAATAGAACTTCAGGAATTTACAAATTAACCCCCATCCTTGTGCAGAGTAAAAAGCCTAGAAAAAGTCACGTTCTAGTTTTGCATCTCCAGCATTCCGAGTTTTGCTCTTTGCAAATGTTTTCCTTTTCACGTGATTTAGTTAAATCAGGTGTTACTAGGGACACACTGCTTGTTAAACTGCGCTGCATAAAACATGCTGAGAATGTGTTTAAGCTGAATGGGCCCCATTTATCACTGTTCCTTCTACAAAGAGAAGACCCCCTTGGCTGCTAATTTGTCTACAGAGCGAGACTTGATGATTTGTCTGAACTGTGCTCACACTTTGTTTATTACTGTCTTTGGTTACTAAATCCCACATATAGTAGTACATTTACCTGTCTGATATTTTTATTTACAGATGAAGCAGAGCTGGAAGGCTTCTTTTCTTGCCATTGAGATCTCACAGAGGCAAAGGAGTTCTGTCAGGACAAGCAGTAGCCTCAGGGCGCGGCCATAACATTGGTGCAACCGAATATGGGCCCAAGAGGTAAGGAGAATTATTATTATTATTATTTATTATTATAGCGCCATTTATTCCATGGCGCTTTACAAGTGAAAGAGGGTATACGTACAACAATCATTAACAGTACAAAACAGACTGGTATAGGAGGAGAGAGGACCCTGCCCTCGAGGGCTCACAGTCTATAGGGAATGGGTGATGGTACAATAGGTGAGGACAGAGCTGGTTGCACAGTGGTGTACTGGACTGAGGGCTATTGTAGGTTGTAGGCTTGTTGGAAGAGGTGGGTCTTGAGGTTCCTCTTGAAGCTTTCCACGGTAGGGGAGAGTCTGATATGCTGAGGTAGAGCATTCCAGAGTATGGGGGAGGCACGGGAGAAATCTTGTACGCAACTGTGGGAAGAGGAGATAAGAGAGGAGTAGAGAAGGAGATCTTGTGAGGATCTGAGGTTGCGTGCAGGTAATTACCAGGAGACTAGGTCACAGATGTAAGGGGGAGACAGGTTGTGGATGGCTTTGTATGTCATGGTTAATGTTTTGAACTGGAGTCGTTGGGCGATGGGAAGCCAGTGAAGGGATTGGCAGAGTGGCGAGGCTGGGGAATAGCGAGGGGAGAGGTTGATTAAGCGGGCTGCAGAGTTTAGGATAGATTGGAGGGGTGCAAGAGTGTTGGAAGGGAGGCCAGAGAGCAGGAGGTTGCAGTAGTCGAGGCGGGAGAAGATGAGGGCATGCACTAATGTTTTTGCTGATTCTTGGTTAAGGAAAGCACGGATCCGGGAGATATTTTTGAGTTGTAGTCTGCATGAGGTGAAGAGGGCTTAGATGTGTGGCTTGAAGGATAGAGCAGAGTCGAGGGTTACTCCAAGGCAACGAGCTTGTGAGACTGGGGAGAGTGAGCAACCATCAAGTTTGATGGAAAGACTTGTTGGAGGAGATGAGTGAGGAGGAGGAAAGACAATGAACTCTGTTTTGTCCATGTTAAGCTTTAGGAATCGCGCGGAGAAGAAGGATGAAATAGCAGACAGACATTGTAGAGTTTTGGTTAGTGGACAGGTAATGTCAGGTCCAGAGAAGTAGATCTGTGTGTCATCGGCATAGAGATGATACTGGAAGCCATGGGACTCTATGAGCTGTCCCAGGCCGAAGGTGTAGATGGAGAACAGCAGGGGTCCAAGAACTGAGCCTTGCGGGACACCGACAGATAGGGGGCGAAGTGGTGTGAGAATGGGAGACGCTGAAAGTTCGGTCGGTTAGGTATGAGGAGATCCAAGATAGGGCCAAGTCTGTGATGCCCAGAGATGAGAGAATCTGTAGTAGGAGGGAATGGTCTACTGTGTCGAAGGCAGAGGACAGGTCCAGGAGGAGGAGGATAGAGTAGTGTTGCTTGGCTTTGGCGGTTAGTAGATCATTGGTGACTTTGGTTAGGGCAGTTTCAGTAGAGTGATGTGGTCGGAAGCCAGATTGTGAATAGCATACACAGAGTCAGACTGGGGCAGCAGGGGCCCACCAGTAACATTGACTCTGGGGACCCACTGATCAACTACATGCAAATATTACATTCACAAATTTACCTATGCTTCTATATAATATACTGGATAGCTTGTAAAATGAATGAGGACATGCTTCCTTTGTCTGTACATAGTGAAACAAGTATATTGTGCCAACTACTGATCAGGTTAGAGAGGTAAATTACTTTCTACTGCAGAGGGGCCCACCAGAGGATTCCCCTGTCCTCCTGTGGGCCAGTCCAAGCCTGAGCAAATATCTTTTTATGGAAAGGGTAAAAATATATCACAAGGATGATAAAGTACCAAATGGCTGTATGCTCTTGTGGCGCCCCTGACCTGGTCAGGCACCACTGAGTACTGCACCCATGCTGGGGACAGTACAACACAGGTAATCCAGAAGGCTGACTGGGGTGTGGAACACAGGCGCATAGTGATCAGGTCTCACACATGTACCCATGAGAGGACCCCTGGGGATCCCAGGAGGGGGCAAGCCTTCACCTTCACTGGAATAGTGGAGGGGGTAGAGCCTCCATCTCCTCTCAAGGGGTGTGGTGGAGAGTCTGGTTGCTAGGTGGCGTAGGCAAGAACAGGAGAGGAGGAGCAGTGAGCCAGTTCAGTGTAGAGTCCAGGGAGCTCAAGTGAGGAGCGGATCCCTGGAGCTGTGCAATCTGACAGCGTCCGCGCAGTGGCTACAGACGGGGGAGAACGGTCAACTAGGAGTGCTGCCTGAAAGCCAGCTTCAGCTAGGGAGTGCACGGAGTGGGAAGTAAGGAGACTGCTAGAGAGCACCAGGCCCAACCGGGCGGCAGATCCCGAAGCGAGGATAGATTCACCTTTCCCTGCTAAACCTGCCGGTGTGGGGCTCTTAAAGCCCACACCACAACACTACAAAAGCCGCAGCCACGTAACCGCAGTGAGGGCCCATAGGTCATAGGAGGCAAGAGGCTGGAGTGGCCTGGTCCGGGGAACAAGCACACGGCAAACAACAAGGGGAGAGAGGCTGCAGCATCTTCCCTGGGTGACCCCCATAGGGACTCAAAGTCGGGGTCACCCCAAACCACCAAGGGCTAAGGAAGGCGAGTCAGTAGTCACCCTCATAAAGTCAGCCTGAAGGATACCTGGTTCCTACCTGGTTCATCTCAGCTACGCCCGGGTTACTCACCCTGCCACCTGAAGTGAGTAAAAACCCTGAAAGACATCCTGCCTGTGTGGTCATTCTGCGACTTGTGGTACTACAAACCTACACAGGGCCCTGGGGCTTGCCTCACTCTCAGGAGGCTCCTACATCTAACTGCACACACCATCAGCCCCAGGCGACCCTCATCCTGCAGTGGCGGTCCCTACTGGCCGCAATACTGAGAGTGGCGTCACGATCAAAACAAGAAGATTTCCTACCAGTGACGGAGATCCAGCAACGTGGAGTCCCTGAAGGTAATGCACCGACACCGACACAACACCTGCGGGGCTTCACATCTGGCGTCACGAACAGGATAAGGACTAGACCTGTTCAGACAGGTGACCATGTGCCTAGGCGGTCCGCTTGAAAAATTGGAAGCGCCGCCATGTTGCCACCATGAAAAGCGCGCTGAAAAACAACAGCAGCCCGCGCTGGAAGAAGTTACCGCCCACGAAGAGGTGTGGCTACCCAGAGATCCCCTGCAGAGTTCTGACCTTGCTGATGAAGAAAGCGGAAGCGTCCGGAGACGGCGGAGCAGAAGAGAAGCCAGCAGCTTGCTAGAGAAAATGGAGTCCAGACGCGGATACCCAGAGCCAGGCTCTGCTGCCTGGTGGTGCCGGGAGCTTGCCATCTTCTGCGACCGGCTGGAGGCCGGGATTGTGCGACAGCTTAGGGAATAACGCACGGAGCTCCTGGAGATGGCTGCGGCGGTGCGGACCTACGAGGAGGGAGCCGCGCGACGCATGCCAGACCGAGCGGCGACGACGCAGACCCCGATGCTGCCACAGATGGGTGAGTCGAGTGATGCCCCGGCCAGCACAAGTGCCCCGATCCCTGCTGCCACGCCCGCGGTCCCGGAAGAGGCGCCCGGCGCGGCGCCACCGGACCAGGCCGCAGCCACGCTAGATGCGGCCCGCCAAATCCAGGTCGCCGCAGCCATGCCCCGCCTGTCCCGCAGGGCTCCGACCACCACGGCAGTGCTCATCCGTGCTGCAGGTGTGACGCTGACCCAGGCTGCCACCCTGCTGAACCCGGTCCGCCAAGACCCCAACGCAGCAGTGACGCTCGTCCGCGCCGCAAGTGATATGCTGAACCAGGCCGCAGCCCCGCCGGGTGCGGCCCGCCAAGCTCCGATCGCTGCAGCGACGTCCAGCCCAGCCTGCACAGAGCCCCCTGCAACAGCGACACTGATCCAGGCCGCCGCCATGCCGGGCGCGGCCCGCCAAGACCAGGCCGCCGCCATGCCAGGCGCGGCCCGCCAAGACCAGGCCGCCGCCATGCCAGGCGCGGCCCGCCAAGACCAGGCCGCCGCCATGCCAGGCGCGGCCCGCCAAGAGATTACCTCATTATTTACCCCGGCCTGCAAGGCCAGAGCAGACACCGCTCCCCAGTCCAGAGAGGTCCCTGCCAGGAAGACCCTGATAGGAGAGGACCCTGAATACTGGAAGCTGAAGGCTGACCTAGAGGCCCAGTTTCCACAAGAGATGGTGGATCGGTATTTGCTCCCTCCGTATACCCCCAAGGAGATTCCGGCAACCCCTGCAGCCGCGCCAAAGAGTCCACCGCCCAGACCAGCTGAAGAGAGCCCATCCCCAGCACTGCCACAACCAGAGTGCAGCGAAGAACTAAGGGGGAGAGGAGGCCAGGAAGCTGAGGAGCTGACTCCGACGCCAACCGCAGCAGACCCTTACCCAGAGCCGGAGATGCTGCCCTATTCCCGCTGGGAGGAGGAAGACTTGACACCGTCAGCAGATGAAGATCAACCCAAAGACCTCACCTGGGAGCCCACAGGCATGAACCCAGCCCGCAAGACACGGCGCAGCAGATCAAAGTATCCCCCAACACCACAGTCTCCAGAGCAGAGGGAGGTCACAGCCAGAGACCTGGAGGAGAAAAGGTGCCTAAGAAGGTCCCAAGCCCAGGCTAGAGGACCCCTTTACAGAGGAATAGTAGAGGACTTCAACTTGAAAAGCGGATACGGCTTCATTGTAGTAAAAGGAATAAAAGAGGGCATATTTGTAAATCGGAGAGATGTTCAAGCCCACCTGCCCAGAGGACATTCAGGCAGAAATTTGAAAATTGGGGACTTAGTACAGTTCACCTTGCATCAAGGAGAAAGGGGCTACTATGCCTTAGACGTAGCACCATGTCCAAGACAAGAAAGACAAGAAAGACAAGAAAGAAAAGACAGAGATACAGAAACAGATGCAGAAAAGGAAACAGACGAAGACCAAGAAAGGAAAGATAAAGAACCTACAGATGAAACAACCACGGACGACGATGGAGAGCAAGAAAGTCACGGGTGCCGGTGCCCTACATGCCCACGCCCTAGTGAAAAAGAGGAGTAAAGTAAAGGAAAGTAAGAAGTTTTGACCAGTTAAAGTTTGAAAAGTTTTGTTTGCAACGTTTAAGAAATGCGCCCACAAAAACTATTGTGAGAAATAAACTTTAAGGCTATGAACTTACTATAGCCACAAACTCTCGCAGTGTAAATAGTTACACCAGTGGCACCACCACCAGGGCCAGCCTGTTTAGGGGCTTGGCTCGTCTGCAACCAGGGGGGCCCGTCCGTAGAAAAGGGCCTTGGCTCACCTGCGACCAGAGAGCACGCCTGTTTATGGGGCCTTGGCTCACCACCACAAAGAGGGTACCTGGTCAGCACCAACTGTGGAGGCCGCCTCTGCATCCTGCCAGAAGAGGCTGACGGCGCGGATCCACCAGGCCAGGTATACCCTGAAACCACCAGCCCATGAAAGCCGCCTCTACATCCTGCCAGAAGTGGCTGAAGTCGCGGCCAACGGGAGAGGAAGATTGGAGGAAAGGTCTGGGGAAGTAGATGGCCCAGACCTGGTTACCAACAGGACCGGTGACCTGCCTCCTGAGAGGGTTTTGGGTGGGTTAACGGACTTGTGGGTGGAGGGTGGTGATGTCTGATACATGGTGGTTTTAAAAATGTTTTACATGTTTTAATGTTTTATGCATTTTAAAATGTTGTCTTGCAGCCCGAGGACGTGCTGGTGATAACTAAGGGGGAATGTGGCGCCCCTGACCTGGTCAGGCACCACTGAGTACTGCACCCATGCTGGGGACAGTACAACACAGGTAATCCAGAAGGCTGACTGGGGTGTGGAACACAGGCGCATAGTGATCAGGTCTCACACATGTACCCATGAGAGGACCCCTGGGGATCCCAGGAGGGGGCAAGCCTTCACCTTCACTGGAATAGTGGAGGGGGTATAGCCTCCATCTCCTCTCAAGGGGTGTGGTGGAGAGTCTGGTTGCTAGGTGGCGTAGGCAAGAACAGGAGAGGAGGAGCAGTGAGCCAGTTCAGTGTAGAGTCCAGGGAGCTCAAGTGAGGAGCGGATCCCTGGAGCTGTGCAATCTGACAGCGTCCGCGCAGTGGCTACAGACGGGGGAGAACGGTCAACTAGGAGTGCTGCCTGAAAGCCAGCTTCAGCTAGGGAGTGCACGGAGTGGGAAGTAAGGAGACTGCTAGAGAGCACCAGGCCCAACCGGGCGGCAGATCCCGAAGCGAGGATAGATTCACCTTTCCCTGCTAAACCTGCCGGTGTGGGGCTCTTAAAGCCCACACCACAACACTACAAAAGCCGCAGCTACGTAACCGCAGTGAGGGCCCATAGGTCATAGGAGGCAAGAGGCTGGAGTGGCCTGGTCCGGGGAACAAGCACACGGCAAACAACAAGGGGAGAGAGGCTGCAGCATCTTCCCTGGGTGACCCCCATAGGGACTCAAAGTCGGGGTCACCCCAAACCACCAAGGGCTAAGGAAGGCGAGTCAGTAGTTACCCTCATAAAGTCAGCCTGAAGGATACCTGGTTCCTACCTGGTTCATCTCAGCTACGCCCGGGTTACTCACCCTGCCACCTGAAGTGAGTAAAAACCCTGAAAGACATCCTGCCTGTGTGGTCATTCTGCGACTTGTGGTACTACAAACCTACACAGGGCCCTGGGGCTTGCCTCACTCTCAGGAGGCTCCTACATCTAACTGCACACACCATCAGCCCCAGGCGACCCTCATCCTGCAGTGGCGGTCCCTACTGGCCGCAATACTGAGAGTGGCGTCACGATCAAAACAAGAAGATTTCCTACCAGTGACGGAGATCCAGCAACGTGGAGTCCCTGAAGGTAATGCACCGACACCGACACAACACCTGCGGGGCTTCACACTCTCATTATCAAAGTCAGGAACATAGCCAGGGTTGATCAGAAGAATAGCAGCTGGGATCCAATAAGCTCGAGGATGGGATGGAACTGTAGTGAAGAGATAAGTCAGGAGGTAAAACTGTGACGCCCTGGACCCCTGAACACCATCACACACATACACACCCCCTCCCCTTGTAGGAAACATCCGTCAAACAAAAACCCTTGTTGCCTCCTCCAGGGTCTGATGCTCAGACCAGGTGGGGCGGAGCCAGGCAGTTGGCCTCACCCACCGAGGAGTTCACAGGCCTGGAGGCAGGAAAAACAGTTAGTTAGAGTTGGGAGTTCAAGTGCAGTGGAGTTGGAGGTTGAAGTGGAGCGACTGTGAGTGTCTGGGTCGGAGCCCAGGCACCTTCAGCAAGGTTGGCAAACGGTGGTGTCCGTCTGCAGGAGTTAGTGGACGTCTGCGGAACCGTAGGACCGGGGTCGGGTGGTGGCCCACCGGTACCAAACCGGGGAGCAGATTGAAGCAAAGCACCAAGGCAGGGTACTCAGACCCCGACTAGGCTCGGAAGCCGCCGTAACGGTCAAATTCTCTGATTGCGGTCTGGACCTCAGGGGTTCATTTCCACCCAAGTCCCGTCAGAAGGCAACAGCCCAACCCGTCCGGATAAGAGCCACCGCCAATGGCCAGAGATCCAAGGGCCAGCGCCTGCGGGCAAAACGGGCTCTCCCGACACGTACAAGCCGGGGAGCAGACCACCCGTGGGAATCCATAGGGGTCAAACACTTTCACACAGGTGCAGGGAAAGACAGCCGCCACCAACCCGTCCGGGGAGAGTGAAGAAGCCACAGCCGACTGCGGGCCCCTTCCATTCAGCCGTTTGGTTTACCAGAGACTCTGTTATTGACTACCTGAGTGAGTACACCAGTGCCATCTGGCACAGCGCTGCCCCGCATCCGTGCTGCCTCCCCGCGTCGGCTCCCGCACCTAGCCCCTACCCACCAACATCCAACCCCCAACCGGGGCCCCGGGACCAACAGCCCCTACCCACGGAGGGGCCAACACCTCAGCTGCTCCTCGCCATCGCTCCCGGGAACCCCCGTCACCAGCAGCGGTGGTGCCCACCATCACCACAACCCCGTGGGTGGCGTGACAACCGACATCCCACCACCAAACCTCCCCCTTTTTACTCGTGGGTGAGGAGGCGCTGCTCGAGCCACCGAGGAGCAGAAGCACCGGACCCGAGCGCCAGAGATTCCCCAGGTGAGCGGCGTTCCCCAAAAACCCCTCTCCGCCTGCGACAAAACCATTGACCGCAGAAACTAGTCAACATATTTAAAGGGTCAGGTTATCACGGGTGTGTCACGGATGACAGACAGTCATGTGGTTTCTGGTAATGGAAGGTCACAGTGTTTGGCTGCACAAAATGCTCCCTCATTCTCTATTGTTCCTGCTGTCAGTATTCATTGGTATTCTGCAGATAGAAAGAGATTTTCATCTCTTCCCCTTTTGGACCCACAGGAGTTCACGTTCCACCCTGCTGATCATCAGTATTCTTTTGGTGCTTAAATACTCACATATTCCCTGCACTTACTTGTGCTGGTGATATTATTCAGTTCTTTCTGGCTCTGATTGCAAGCAGGTAGCTTGCTCTCATCTGTAGTATTGTTGCTTAAGCTTGCTGAATTCCTGGCTGTGTCATCTGTGGATAAGTAGATCATGTTTTTTCCCTGTGTGTCTTCCTTGTGTCCTCTTTAGTGTTTAGTGGGGTTGACGAAGAGCTGATTACACTCTTCCCTATTTAGGGTGCAGATTAGGGATACCTAGGGTCAGGTATCCGGCTCGGTGCATAGGTGCGGAACCTATCTAGGGTAGTGAGGGACTCCAGGGACCAGTGGTAGGTTTGATCAGGGGTCACCATCTCCCCCTTCCCTAAATGCAGGGGTCCCCTTACCTTACCTTTCGCTGCTCGCTTGGTACTTCCCAATACCTAGCATGACAGAGGTCTTGTTCACAAAATACATTGGAACAACACCGGTAAATCAGTGCCAATCAGTGTTGGGGGTGGGGTTGGACTACCTAGCAGCAGGTTTACTAGTCCTCCAATGATCATCTCCCTCTAATAAACTGTGACTTTATCAAAAATGCAGCAAACAGACCTGTAAGTAATACAGTCAGGGCCAGAAATATTTGGACAGTGACACAAGTTTTCTTATTTTAGCTGTTTACAAAAACATGTTCAGAAATACAATTATATATATAATATGGGCTGAAAGTGCACACTCCCAGCTGCAATATGAGAGTTTTCACATCCAAATCGGAGAAAGGGTTTAGGAATCATAGCTCTGTAATGCATAGCCTCCTCTTTTTCAAGGGACCAAAAGTAATTGGACAAGGGACTCTAAGGGCTGCAATTAACTCTGAAGGCGTCTCCCTCGTTAACCTGTAAGCAATGAAGTAGTTAAAAGGTCTGGGGTTGATTACAGGTGTGTGGTTTTGCATTTGGAAGCTGTTGCTGTGACCAGACAACATGCGGTCTAAGGAACTCTCAATTGAGGTGAAGCAGAACATCCTGAGGCTGAAAAAAAAGAAAAAATCCATCAGAGAGATAGCAGACATGCTTGGAGTAGCAAAATCAACAGTTGGGTACATTCTGAGAAAAAAGGAATTGACTGGTGAGCTTGGGAACTCAAAAAGGCCTGGGCGTCCACGGATGACAACAGTGGTGGATGATCGCCACATACTTTCTTTGGTGAAGAAGAACCCGTTCACAACATCAACTGAAGTCCAGAACACTCTCAGTGAAGTAGGTGTATCTGTCTCTAAGTCAACAGTAAAGAGAAGACTCCATGAAAGTAAATACAAAGGGTTCACATCTAGATGCAAACCATTCATCAATTCCAAAAATAGACAGGCCAGAGTTAAATTTGCTGAAAAACACCTCATGAAGCCAGCTCAGTTCTGGAAAAGTATTCTATGGACAGATGAGACAAAGATCAACCTGTACCAGAATGATGGGAAGAAAAAAGTTTGGAGAAGAAAGGGAACGGCACATGATCCAAGGCACACCACATCCTCTGTAAAACATGGTGGAGGCAACGTGATGGCATGGGCATGCATGGCTTTCAATGGCACTGGGTCACTTGTGTTTATTGATGACATAACAGCAGACAAGAGTAGCCGGATGAATTCTGAAGTGTACAGGGATATACTTTCAGCCCAGATTCAGCCAAATGCTGCAAAGTTGATCGGACGGCGCTTCATAGTACAGATGGACAATGACCCCAAACATACAGCCAAAGCTACCCAGGAGTTCATGAGTGCAAAAAAGTGGAACATTCTGCAATGGCCAAGTCAATCACCAGATCTTAACCCAATTGAGCATGCATTTCACTTGCTCAAATCCAGACTTAAGACGGAAAGACCCACAAACAAGCAAGACCTGAAGGCTGCGGCTGTAAAGGCCTGGCAAAGCATTAAGAAGGAGGAAACCCAGCGTTTGGTGATGTCCATGGGTTCCAGACTTAAGGCAGTGATTGCCTCCAAAGGATTCGCAACAAAATATTGAAAATAAAAATATTTTGTTTGGGTTTGGTTTATTTGTCCAATTACTTTTGACCTCCTAAAATGTGGAGTGTTTGTAAAGAAATGTGTACAATTCCTACAATTTCTATCAGATATTTTTGTTCAAACCTTCAAATTAAACGTTACAATCTGCACTTGAATTCTGTTGTAGAGATTTCATTTCAAATCCAATGTGGTGGCATGCAGAGCCCAACTCGCGAAAATTGTGTCACTGTCCAAATATTTCTGGACCTAACTGTACATCGCTGGAATCGGGGTCTCTACCCCTGCATTATGCTGCTCTCAGATTTGGTAGTAAAAATCTAGTGACAGTTTCCCTTTAAATATATTTTATGATACATTCAGAGTAATTATTGGATATAAATACGCTCGTCGCTATATGTCACGGTCTTGCATTTTTGGAACTGTGAATCCTGTGGTATTTGTTCAATGATTCAGTATAAAGGAAATGGTGAACCAGAAGGAAAATTGCCCCCGGCACCTACAAGAAAAGCCATTTAAAAGCACAATGCGGCTACAAGTGCTGGTGGCTATCTGTAACGCTGGTACAAAGGGGCTGACTGATGCATAATGATCCGTACAAGGCAAACAACATACACTGTGTAAAGAAACCGAGGATGTCCATTCAATGCCCCTACAATATACCAAAACTACATGCCAGAGCAAGTCACCCCCGATAATAACAAGGGACTCGGTAAAACATCTTGGCCCTCACTCATCTTAACTGTTTCTACAATTTTCTGGAGTAATTTGCTCTTTTTTACTGGCTTTACTATTTTTTTATCCTCTATATGTTTTGTGCCACTTTTTAAGTATATTTTTTTTATTTTACTCTATAATTTTGCTTATCAAGATGTTTTTAGTTAGATTCACGAAACATGACTTTTACCAAATATCACAATTTTTGGCAGGACGCATCTCACTCCAGTCCCTGCCTGTAGTAACGTTTCGGTTGCAGTTCTCAATTTGTCACATTTTTGGGCACATGCATCTGTTTCTAGCATTTGCAACTTGTAATGCTAAAAAAAGTCCCCAAAACAAGTTAGAGACTAAAATATAGAACATTTAAAGAGATCCCATCACTAGGATTTTCCTTTATGAGCTGCGGCCACCACCAGTGAGCCCTTATATACAGCAGTTCTTGAGGGTAGGGAATAAATGTATGATCAATGTGGGTCCAACGACTGGGATCCTCACCAATCTCAAGACCGGGTGTCGTAAAGTCCCCTGTATGAATGCAATTCATGACAAGGACTAAATTAACTGTCAATAGGACTGATGATGGCACAATGTGATACCCTCTGCTCCATAAAAAAGTGAATACATCGGTGGTGTACTACTGATCCACTTCTCATGATTGGTTGGGGTGCCAACTAGAAATGAGAGAATAGATTCCTATCTATATGAATTCACTATGATTTGATTAGCATAGCTGATAAGTTGCTGACTTCTTTTGAGGGTTTGGAAGGGGTTAAAATAAATCAAAACTTTATGTTCACTGATCCCTGATCCAGTCTAGGATTCCCCAATCCCGGTCTGCTGAACTCTGTTGCGCTCCACGTTGGCTTTGCAGGTGGCCTAACTTGCTCCCATGTCATAGTCTTCCTGGACCTACTGTATATATGGCTTACCAATATAGACAATTCTGTCTTGGTATCAATCCTTCTAGTATTCCTGAATCCTGTCTGTCTGCATCCTCCATTACCTCTGTCACTTGCTTCCCAATCTCCAGTCTGGCTGTGGCCTAGTATCTGTGCCAACTGCTTCCCAGTCTCCTGTCTTCCTGCTGCCTCCATTGCCTCTGCTACCTGCTTCCCAGCTAAAGGGCTCGCCAAGAAACATACCTGTGTCTTCGTATTAATCCTTCTAGTGTTCCTGAGTTTTGTCTGTCTGTGTCCTCCATTACCTCTAATTGTTTCCTGATCTCCTGCCTGCCTGTGGCCTCCAGTACCTCTGCTACCTGCTTCCTGGTCTCTTGTCTGACTATGGCCTTAAGTACCTCTGCTACCTACCTCCGGGTCTCCTGTCTGCCTACAGCCTCCAGTGCTTCTACTCCCTGCTTCCTGGTCTCCTGCCTGCCTGTGGCCTCTAGTACCTCTGCTACCTGCTGCCTGGTCTCCTGCCTGCCTGTCGCCTCTAGTACCTCTGCTACCTTCTGACTGGTCTCTTGTCTGCCTGTGGCCTTAAGTACCTTGGCTACCCACCTCCGGGTCTCCTGTCTGCCTACAGCCTCCAGTGCTTCTATCTGCTTCCTGGTCTCCTGTATACCTGCAGCCTCCAGTGTTTCTACTACCTGCTTCCTAGTCTCCTGTCTGCCTACAGCCTCCAGTGTTTCTACTACCTGTTTTCTAGCTCTTGTCTGCCTGTTGCCTCCAGTACCTTTGCTACCTACTTCCCGTTCTCCTGTCTGGGTGCAGCCTTCACTAACTCTGCTACCTGTTTACCAGTCTCCTGTCTCCTTGCAGCCTCCAGTGCTTCTACTTTCCGTTTCCTTTGTGTCTTATCTCCCTGCTGCACCGATGCCTGTTTTCCCACAAGTATCTTGGGCTTGGAGGATCCACCTCACCAGTTGAGCCTGAATATTCATCTTTCCTAATCTTACGCCACATCCCTTGACTAAAGCGGGCTTTACACGCTGCGACATTGCTAATGCGGAGTCGTTGGGGTCACGGAATTCGTGACGCACATCCGGCCGCATTAGCGATGCCGTTGCGTGTGACACCGATAAGCGATTTTGCATCGTTGCAAAAACGTGCAAAATCGCTAATCGGCGACATGGGGGTCCATTCTCAAATCTCGTTACTGCAGCAGTAACGAGGTTGTTCCTCATTCCTGCGGCAGCACACATCGCTGCGTGTGACGCTGCAGGAACGAGGAAGCTCCCCTTACCTGCCTCCCGGCCGCTATGAGGAAGGAAGGTGGTGGGCGGGATGTTACGTCCCGCTCAGCTCCGCCCCTCCGCTGCTATTGGGCGGCGGTTCAGTGACGTCGCTGTGACGCCGCACGGACCGCCCCCTTAGAAAGGAGGCGGTTCGCCCGTCACAGCGACGTCGCCGGACAGGTATGTATGTGTGACGGCTGTTGTGCGACACGGGGAGCGATTTGCCCGTGTCGCGCAACAGATGGGGGCGGGTACCCACACTAGCGATATCGGGACCGATATCGCAGTGTGTAAAGTAGCCTTTAGTCACTGCTCCCTGGTCTTCCATCCTTCTGTCACTCTATTCCATTGTGGAGGTTAATATTTGGCCTATGATGGATGCACAGTCATGATGGGGATCAATGCAACTAATAACTTTTGACTTCCCCCCATGTGACCATTTGAGGATAACCATAGGCCTTTCATGAAGTCAAGTGGGAAGGGTCGGGGTGATGCAGTGGAAGAACAGAAGATCAGAAAGCTAGGGAAGGAGGTGTTGGAGGTGGTCATCTTTTGACCTCTCCCTCATTGTAGTTTCGATTTCGACTTAATTGGACTGAGACAAATCTGCCTGCCAAACTGAAGAGACTCTGATCAAATTAAATTTTACAAAATCGGTTCATCTGTAATCCCAACAAGCAGATCCCCGGGGATCATACATTTACCCCCTACCGGATGGAACAGTGATAATAACTACACTTCCTGAGGTAGACTCTCATCAGACAATATCTGGTCGTTTTCGACAAGGGTTATCCAGAGTTCACGAGCTACAAATTCTGAAGCCTCGTAAGTGTAAAATATTCATCCTCATCAGCATATATATTATTATAATTTCTTTTTCATATTTGACAAAACTTAAGTAAGTTGCCTTTTAACTTTCCGCTTCGTACGGCCGGAGCTCATCTGTCAAGATCTAGGGAATACAGCTTCTAATATTGTATGTGCAGGTATTAAGCTTCAAAATTCTGCTCTTAACTTTGCTGAAAGAAACAATCCCAAACTAAGAGCCTGGACTTGAATATTAAAGTCGGGGGAAATGAAACATTTATATCCAAAGCTTCCATTCTATTTTCCTGCTCGGTGAATGTGGGAACCTGGAAAGACGAGCTCAATCTAGGCTTCAAAATAAAAAATACGTGAATATAATTTGGTAATTGACGATTGACGGTCGGACGGTGGGAGCAGCAGCGGCCGGTTATATGACCTTCGTGTGTCTGCAGGTTTAGGAGGAAGGGTAATAAAGTCTTTGAATGGAATGAATAGGATTCCAGTGATGAGATGTGAACGGCATTCATTATTCATGGCTACAGCGCAGGCTCAGATAAAGGGCAGATCCTGGCGTTCCCTGTTACTAATGCAACAAGTTACCGGCCCGGTCACTGTAAACAGACACGGACGATTCCCCGTAGGATGATCCCTTAATAAGCTACATCCACTTTATCGCTTCCCAAAGGACCGATATGGGAAAGACTTTCCTTACACAAGTTCACCTTGAAGTGACCAGCCAGGGAGGCCTCTGGCTGTGTAGTCGTGGCAGCACTATGGTGCAGGCACATCCCTGGCTTCATCACTTCTTTAGAGTTAAAACAGTGTGTGTCAGTGTCTTCGTTCTCCATTACACAGAAAGACTTCAGGCAGGAGTTGAATGCAATAAAAGAGAACATTTATTCAGCACAGTCCTATAATCCGAACAGCAGACAGTGAAGAAACAGGCAGTTGTAGACTTTCAGTGGAGCTGGGGACACCCTGACCAAACGCCACCTCGGGTGGGGATATGCCCTCCGTACTCTACTTCCTTCGGGCGCCCACTATTCAGCCAAGCATACACCGGACCCACACCGGCAGAATAGGCTCTGAGGTTGCGTCCACCTCCTTATCTCCGGTGTCCCGTGCTGTTTCGCTCACACTCTGCCCAAGTGCACACACTGCTGTCCCGGATCTCTCAGCTCGACAGACACTCCGGGAAAAACCACTCCGGTCAGCGGATCACGGCAATATTAGTGGAGCTGGGGACACTCTGACCAAACGTCACCTCGGGTGGGGATATGCCCTCCGTACTCTACTTCCTTCGGGCACCCACTATTCAGCCAAGCATACACCGGACCCACACCGGCAGAATAGGCTCTGAGGTTACGTCCACCTCCTCCTCTCTGGTGTCCCTTGATGTTCCGCTCACACAATCGCACTTGCCGCTGCAGATGCTCGCACTCCGCTGACCCGGATCTCTCTCCCTCACACACATTCAGACCTCGCCTAGATATCCGGCCGACTCCTCCTCCCCGGTGGCAACAGCCGTCCCACCCGGCCACTAGGGGGTGCCCTAACACATCACATAAAAACATAAAATTCAACACTTTTAATAATCACAATGCCGGGTAACTATACTAAACTAGTAGGGGGTAGGCCCACCCACTACATGCCTCCCCTCTTAAAAATCCGAGCCTCCCGGCAAGGCTCTAAAACTTTAAACATATTAGCACATAAAAACCTTCTGGGTCAGTCCTCAACAGCGGCACCAGTTCAGCGGCGCTCCCGGTCTTTAGGGACGCTTAATGGCGCAACAGCGCTCCCGGTCTCTGGATAGCGCCCGGAGGCTCAACAGCGCTCCCGGTCTTAGATGTGCGCCCGGAGGCTTCAATAGCGCTCCCGGTCTTTGCTGGAGGTGCCCGGAGGCTTCAATAGCGCTCCCGGTCTTTGCTGAAGGTGCCCGGAGGCTTCAATAGCGCTCCCGGTCTTTGCTGAAGGGCAACAGGCCCGTAAAACTTTTCAACAAAAGCAACTTTCTGCCGGTTTACAACAATTCCGGTCTTCACAGGTGCTGGAGCGAACAGCTTACTCTGGGGGCCAGGCTCTCTTCCATTCTTCCGCTTGAGCCTGGATATAGGCCCCCAGAGATTGTCCTGGCTGGCGGCGGATCCGCCTGAAAGACACCGGAGCATAGCACGGCTCCTCCGGCGCAGCTGCTGCAGCACCTCTTGGCGGTGATGGCGTCTCTGCCCGGGACGGTGGTGGTGCGGCGGGCGACGCGTCCAGCATGAAAACTGGTCTGTTGTTGACATTTTGCGTCACCGCCACCACGGTTGGAAGCTTCTCCGGATCGAGGGCTGGCTCTGCCACTGTTTCCGGGGCAGCCGTCGGTACGCGCCGGGGTTGAGGAGGCGCGGCCGGTCTGGTACGGCTCTGTCGTCGCTCTTGCTGCTCCTCCCACGCAATCTCCTCCTGCCACTGCTCCGCTTCCCGGGTGGTGGGCATGCGGGAAACACACACCGCAAACAGACCGCGGCTACCTTTGTCCGGCAAGAAGCTGACTTTCTCGCCCGGCCACAGGGTATGGAGTCGCTTGGGGAGTCCTTCTACGTCCAGGTGAACTCGGTTGTAGAAGTAGTCATCCCCGGTCTCTACTTCACGGATGAATCCATACCCCTCCTGCTGGTTGAACTTAACAACCACCCCGGTCACAAACTGCTGGGCCAGATCCTCTCCCCCGGGACCGGACAGCATTTCCCGGACTATGGTCTCAGCCAGGAGCCGTTCCCGGACGGGATCAGGCTTCGGGGGCGGAACACTGGGGCGCGCCTTCTCCGGCGGGGCGATGACTGGGTCCCAGAAGAAGCCCAGGTGGTCCTCCTCTAGACGCCCGGCTAACTCCTCGGCCGACTCCGGCGCCGGGACAAATGGTGTGGCGGCGGCGTTAAGCTGCGGGGTGTCCCAGGGGAAAACAGCAACCCCCGGACGGCTTGGCATGGGCGGGGTAGCATAGGTCGCCTTCACTTCTGTAATGGTGCTCCCGGTTTGAGCGTCCCATGAGGTCTTCCAAGAGACCTTGTCCGGTCTTGTAGAGCCTCCCGGCCCAATGGGGAGATCCGCTATCGCGGCCTCGTTAGCAGGGGCGAACCGGGGTCGGCCTCGGCCAAGGCTGATGAGGGCCATAGTCGTCGCCAACTCCGCAGGTTGCCCAAAGTTCTCCATCTCGGTTCTCAACGGAATCGCTGGTAATGGCGGTAATGTCGACGCTGAGACTGGAGGAAGTGGAGGCGGGTCTTCGTTTCCCGCTCTTGAACAAACTCCACCCCCAGCCTTGCGCATCATCTCGACTCCTCCGCTGAGGTACTTCTTTTTCCTTTTCTTCGTCTCTAATGCCCTGGAGCTGGCGCCTCCCCTCTTTGGGCGGAGTACTCTGTCCTTTTTCTTCGGCGCCGGCCAGCCCCAGGCTCTTCTTTTGGCGCCAATTTTCCGCGCCTTCTCTTCCTCACAGATAACGGCCTCCTTGCCGCCATCTTGTACCCGGTCCAACGCTACGGGTACTAGGTTCTCTTCCCACCACGGGACTGGGAATCTTCTTTCATAGTCCGAATTCCGTGCTTCAGGCACTACTTGGTCTTCAGACTCCTGGTTCTCCGGCAAGGGACTCGTATCCTGCCGACTACGCCACATGAAGTGACCAGCCAGGGAGGCCTCTGGCTGTGTAGTCGTGGCAGCACTATGGTGCAGGCACATCCCTGGCTTCATCACTTCTTTAGAGTTAAAACAGTGTGTGTCAGTGTCTTCGTTCTCCATTACACAGAAAGACTTCAGGCAGGAGTTGAATGCAATAAAAGAGAACATTTATTCAGCACAGTCCTATAATCCGAACAGCAGACAGTGAAGAAACAGGCAGTTGTAGACTTTCAGTGGAGCTGGGGACACCCTGACCAAACGCCACCTCGGGTGGGGATATGCCCTCCGTACTCTACTTCCTTCGGGCGCCCACTATTCAGCCAAGCATACACCGGACCCACACCGGCAGAATAGGCTCTGAGGTTGCGTCCACCTCCTTATCTCCGGTGTCCCGTGCTGTTTCGCTCACACTCTGCCCAAGTGCACACACTGCTGTCCCGGATCTCTCAGCTCGACAGACACTCCGGGAAAAACCACTCCGGTCAGCGGATCACGGCAATATTAGTGGAGCTGGGGACACTCTGACCAAACGTCACCTCGGGTGGGGATATGCCCTCCGTACTCTACTTCCTTCGGGCACCCACTATTCAGCCAAGCATACACCGGACCCACACCGGCAGAATAGGCTCTGAGGTTACGTCCACCTCCTCCTCTCTGGTGTCCCTTGATGTTCCGCTCACACAATCGCACTTGCCGCTGCAGATGCTCGCACTCCGCTGACCCGGATCTCTCTCCCTCACACACATTCAGACCTCGCCTAGATATCCGGCCGACTCCTCCTCCCCGGTGGCAACAGCCGTCCCACCCGGCCACTAGGGGGTGCCCTAACACATCACATAAAAACATAAAATTCAACACTTTTAATAATCACAATGCCGGGTAACTATACTAAACTAGTAGGGGGTAGGCCCACCCACTACAACCTCACCGTGTATTACACCATCAAGAAGAAAGAATGCTACTTTGGTAAGTAAAAGCTTAATGGCTGCCCTGAAATCCTCAGCTTTGGGTAGCTGGTTGTTCTATATTGATCTTTCAGTCTCAATTCATGGCTAAAATCTGTATCTGTTTACAATTCCCTCAGCAAACTGGGACCAAACTGGCCTCCATTTTGCTTAATTATACAGGGTTCGGAGAGGGTTAAAAAATATTACCGTAAACCTGTTCCATTGTCTGATCCTCAGTTCAACCTCTGCTTTCCACCTTCCTCTTCTTTTTGGCCTTCACCTTCTGCACTCTGCGCTGAGGCTTCTGAGGCTGACTAGGCCTCAGACATCACATCGTGGTGCACGTGGTGATGTCTCAGGTGACATTGCAGCACACGTCATGATGTGCGTTGTGATGTCAACACGAGTGCCAGAATATCTGAGTATTAGCTGACGCCGGCGAACAGTGAAGAAAACCGAAAAGGACGTTGTGAAGAGAAGGAAGACGGAAATGTGACGCCCTGGACTATTCATGTCGTCACAGGGTTCTGCACAATCTGCCCGTCCCGTGCAGGACTCAAACCCCCATGGTTCTGGGAACCTAACCTGCAGTTCTGCCTCCACCAGCATTCACATATCCTAGATACACTTTAAACCACACCTGTCAGGCACATCAGTGGGCTGCTTAAGCAGGAATGGGGCAGCCCACCTAGGGGTCAGGCAGGGAGGTGGGAAGTGTCAAGGGAAGTCAAGTAGGAACCCTCGAGCTGTGAGGACCTCTGAGGAAGCTGGGAGTTGTGGCTCCCAGGGGAGAAGTGAACTAGGTCGCAGAAGGTGGTCTGGACCTAGAGGAGTCGGACCCTCGGTCGCTGGGGATTGAGGCTAGGTGCCTGGAACCCGTCACGGAGGACGCTCAGCAGTCTGGTCCTATCACCGGTCTGGGACCAAACGCACGTCGGGGTACACGGACCCTAGGTCGGGGAGAAGCTTCAGGCAACCCGGAATTAACCTGCCGAGGACAGGGCCTTTATGGACTGTTCCGACCAAGCTCACAGATCGAGGGCTCTAGTGCAACAATGGGGATAGGGCTTTCCTTTCAAGCGTCCCACTGATATCCCAAGCGTGAGCTCCTGAGAGCAGGTTCCTTCACTTAGCCACAGTGGGGAGCGGGGCCCGTTAAGCTCCAAGCTACCGGGACACTACGGACAATCTAAATTGGTGCCAGGAGGCAGGTTACAGACCACCAGGCAGTGCTGCAGGGGGCGGGACCCGGACGAGCTCCCCTCAAGAGGCAATGGCAGTCAGAGACTAGGTTTACCCTGTTAGCAGCGTCTGCTTCATTGCTGAGTGAGTACCCGACTGACCCCTGCACTGTGTCCCCGCATCACCATCCAGAGTCCCGGGGCCTACCCCTACCCATGGAGGGTAACGTCATCTGGCTGCCCCACTCCATCACCCTGGGAACTCCCAACGGCGGTACTCCCAATTACCGTACACCACTGGTGGCGTCACGAACTATACTAATGTCCTATAAATACCCCCTTTTTCATTTGAGTGTGGCCCCCAGACCCCCGGGTCCGGAGACCCTCGAGCCAAGTGTAATCACCACCCCCGGATCCGAGTGGTTTGGTCCTCTGCAGGAGCGGCACAGAAAGAAGGGGTCAGAACATACAGAGAATCGGCCAGCATCCAAAGATGGTGCCTGGCAGGTACGATGATTGGCAAGGGGAGAATTGATTTTTTCTTTTATAGTATGTGATTATTGTGACTAGATTAAAGTATAACAGGGACCAATCAATTTTAATTGATATTTAAGTCATTCGATGTGAATCAAATTTCCTTGCCTAATATAGTTTCATAGTGTTTAAGGTTGAAGGTAGACTTAAGTCCATTGAGTTCAACCCATGATCTTAACTAACATGTTGGGCATATAACACAATGCTGAAGAAATCAGGTGTCATGGGTGTGTCACGGGTGACAGACAGTCATATGGTTTCTGGCCATAGAAGGAAACAGCGTTTGGCTGCACAAAATACTCTCTGACTTTCTATTGTTCCTGCTGTTAGCATTCATTGTAATAGGTAGCTTTCCTGCTGGATTTTCATCTATTCCCTTTTTGGACCCAGCAAAACCCTACTTCCATCCAGCTGCTGATTATCAGTATTCTCCATGTGCTTAAATACTCCCATCTTCTCTGGACTTGTGATGGTGATATTATTCAGTTCATGCAAGCTCTGGTTGCAAGCAGGTGGCTTGTTCTCACCTGTAGTATTGTTGCTGAAACTTTGCTGAACTTCTACCTGAGTCATCTGTGGATAAGCAGTTCATGCATTTTCCCCCATGTGTCGTCTTTAGTGTTTAGTGGGGTTGATGAAGAGCTAATCCCATCCGTTCCATATTTAGGGTAGGGATATCTAGGGTCAGGTATCCGGCTTGGCCCATAGGTGCGGAACCTATCTAGGATGGTGAGAGACACCAGGGACCAGGGGTAGGTTTGGTCAGTGGTCACCATCACCCCATGCCCTAGAAGCAGGAGTCCCCTTCCCGTACTTTCCACCGCTCACTTGGTACTTCCCCGTACCTAGTGTGAGAATATCGGGGCTCACAATGTATATAGGGCGCCTATTTCTATAGTTTTGCACTTGCAAATGTTCTTTTGCTATCCTTTCTGAGATCAGTATAATGCAGAGACAGTGACCTTGATTCCTGTGATGTGTCACTTGCTGGTCTATATACTGTCATATTGATACATTGTTTTCTCTGGTGCAGATCTAGCAATGCTCAGAATGCTGAGCTGTGTTTGACCCTGCCCATACCGCTGATTGGCAGCTTTCTGTCTACACTGTAGATTGACAGAAAACTACTAATCAGTGGTGCGGGTGGGATTACAGGGGTCCTGTAGTGATAATCTCCTGCTGATAAAACACTGATCTTATTTAAATAACGCACACATTGCTGAAATCTGGCTTTTAGCCACTACATAATGATTGCTCTTAGATTGCATAGCAAAATCCTGCTAACAGATTCACTTTAGAGCTCAGTCACACATCAATATTTTTCCATGTATTTCATCAATGTTTGTTTGCCAAAGCCAGGAGTGGAACTCACAGATGAAAACTGTAAGTGAAGGACTGACACCAGTTCTGTGTTTTGGAGACATTCTTGGTTTTTGCAAATACTGATGAAACATACTGACGTGTGAATGAGGCCTTAATATGTGATTTTCTTCTGCAAAAATTGGAAAATGTAAAAAATAGATATCACTTGATTGTAGTGTAATTTTTTTTTTTAAATATTTTTTTCCTCAAATTTTAAATAATAACAATCCAGACAATTCAGATTATACCAAACTTTTCACAAAAGTCTCTAAATGTTAAATCAGATGAAAAGACGTAATAACGACGGGAGCATCATTTATAACGGCTGTAAATTGTGCCGGGCCTGTGTGCTTTTAAAATCATAAAAAAGCCATTTGTTAAATTGTAATTTATGGTCCCCTCAGTTTGTGTCCAAGGTTTTCAACTTTCCAAATGTTTAAGATGATGGACATTGATCCATCAATGATGTTAAACATTTTACAATCTAAGTTGCAAACTAATGTGAAATCTTAAAGGGGAATTCCTACAGCATGATGTCAATAGGAAATGCTGCGACACTGTGATCAGTGGCGTTCCGACCTCTGATCACGGTACAATCCCTGAAATTAAAGCGGTTTTCGGAAAACCTCTGTCCCTGTGTCCAGCGATGAGTCTCTGCTGCTATCAGTGTTCATCAATGTCTGCAGCACTGACATCATGTCAACAGCGCCAATAACTGAGCTGACGGCATGAACAGCTCAGAGCCGCCGAGCTCACTGATTGCCTGCAATACTGTCGACAGGATATCAACGCTGCAGACAATCACAGACACTGGGAGTAGCAGCAGAGGCTCAGTGCTGGACCCAGAAAGGGTGAGTAAGGGAAGGTGTTTTTTTTTTAGAAACAAACTGCAGCTAAGTTAACCCTTGAAGGCCTCCTTCACACGTTCGTGTCTCCGGTATGTGTTTGATCCGTTTCCTCACGTGCCGGAGACACGGGCACACGTAGATCCATTAAAATCAATGTGTCTGCGCTCACGTGCGTGTTCTGCCATGAACCGTGCGTCCGTGTGGAGCATACGTGTGCCCGTGTGCTCCACACATAGACATGTCTGGTTTTTTCCAGCATCACGGGTGTCACACGGACCGCACACGGACCGCACGGATGTGATCTGTGTGACACACACTAGAGAAATCACACATGTGTGTGAAATAAAATTAATTTCTATACTCACCTGCTCCAGCCCTGCTGTCTTTGCCACTGCTGGCACTTGCTTCCGAACCCCGCTCATTATGCTCATCGCATATTCACTCCACTTCGGCCGGAAACAGCAGCAGCGGGGAGTGGGCAGGACCGGAGACCGAAGCACCACGGACAGCAACGCCAGGGACAGGTGAGCAGAAAGGTCCTGTTCTCCGTGTGTAATCACGGATAACACACGGAGAACACACGTGTGCCATAAACACGGCACACGGAGGGCAATATGCACCTTTGACATTTTAATTTCAGAGTTCTACACAGTGGTGTCTTGACCTTCAAATGAATATGCTTGAATATGCCATTACGTGAAGGAATTGTTCGGCCTTAAGGATGCTTTACACGCTGCGACATCACTAACGATTTATCGTCGGGGTCACAGTGTTTGTGACGCACATCCGGTGTCGTTAGCGACATCGCAGCGTGTAACACCTATGAGCGACCTTAAACGATCGCAAAAGAGGCAAAAATCGTTGGTCTGTGACACGTCGTTCATTTATCAAAAATCGTTGTCTGGTCAGTAGCGAGGTTGTTTGTTGTTCCTGCGGCAGCACACATCACTATGTGTGACGCCGCAGGAACGACGAACATTTCCTTACCTGCGTCCACCGGCAATGAGGAAGGAAGGAGGTGGGCGGGATGTTCCGGCCGCTCATCTCTGCCCCTCCTCTGCTCTTGGCCGGCCGCTTAGTGACGCCGCAGTGACGTCGCTATGACGCCGAACGCACCTCTCCCTTGAAGGAGGGATTCTTCGGCGGTCACAGCGACGTCGCAGGGCAGGTAAGTGCGTGTGACGCTGCTGTAGCGATAATGTTCGCTACGGCAGCGATCACCAAATGTCGCACGAACGACGGGGGTGGGTGCTAGGTATCGCTAGCGATGTCTTAGCGTGTAAACCACCATTAAGCGTATAAGACTGTTGCCACCCTATTCGACTGCAGATTTGTGAATCGTCCGCACTCTGCGCTGTGAGGATTCTCCAGCATCGGGAAATACGTGCTACATCACATGCTGACTAGACGTGTGTGGCCTCAGTCAATGCAAGTGAATTGAGAGATGCCTGATACAGTCTAGTCAGAATGTGGCAGAAAAATCCTCACAGCATGTAGTGCACACCATGAGGATTCTCCACCGCTGAAAAGTATGTGATTTGCATATATCACATACTGACTAGATGTGTGCGGCCCCACTCAATGCAAGTGAATTAGGCGAGGACGGATAAAGTCTAGTCGGAATGTGGCCAAAAAATCCTCACACACCGTGTGGATTCTCCGGTGCCAAAAGTATGTGATTTGCATACATCACATACAGACTAGACGTGTGCGGCCTTGCTCCATGCAAGTGAATTGTGCAAGGCTGGATACAGTCTAGGTGGAATGTGGCTGAAAAATCCTCACACACACAGTGAGGATTCACAAGTCTGCAGTCACATGGAGTCAAAAATTGACTTGTGCTTGTGGTTTATCATAGAAACAATCAATATTTGAGTACAAAAATGTAATTCTTATAACACCTGATCAATGCTGCATATAATAGCTAAAAAATCAGTATAGCATTTGCGACTGTATTGTAAATTAAATTCACGAATCAGTCCCCAAATCTAGTCTCCCATCATGTTCTCCCCATACTATTCTTGGTAAAGACAAGCCCGGACGCCTGCCCCAAAGGGGCTACAGTAAGGGCGCACATGACTGAGGAGGGATGCTAGGCCCGAGGGTTAGTGAAGGGTTAATGTGTTGTGCTTTTGCGCGGGAAGGTGTGGGGTGGAGCTTTGGGGGCTATGGGGCCATGTGAGTGGGCAGGGAGTGGTCAATTGGGGGATGGATATATATAGGGTAGATCTGTAGGAAGGGGGCAGTCATTTCCTTACCTGGCAGACGTCCAGAATCGTCGGGTAATGCAGGATGATCCGAGGAGAAGGCCCTTGTCCCGGGGAGGTCGGCGGTGAGGCGTGGAGAGCGCCTGCTCCAGGAGATGCTGCAGCGCTGGATGAAGGCTGACCGGGTGGCTGATGTGACGGAGTTCCGATGGAATCCAGGAGTCGGAGCCCAGCAGCCCCCTTCGGCATCGGTGGAGGAATCTAGGACGGCGTTGCAGAAGTGGAAGGGACTCTGCAGTCGGTTCGGCGTTCTGATGGTGAGTCGAGGCTCTGGCCTCCTCACACGTCAGGCTGCGGCGTGGGGGTTCAGCATGGTGGCGTGGGCGGTGCGGCCGCGTGACCCGGAGCGCGGTTGCGGGGTCTGGAGCCGCCGTCACATGCCCTCTGACCCAGCTCGCTCACTCGACACGGCGCGCTCATCTTGCCCGGCGGCGCGCTCACCTTGCCCGGCGGCGCGCTCACCTTGCCCGGCGGCGCGCTCACCTTGCACGACGTCACGATAACCTTGCCCGGCGTCGCGGTCACGTGGGCCGGCGTCGCGGTCATGGGGGCCTGATGTGGCTGCGCTGGATGCTGCTGCGGCCGAGGAGATTAACGGCACCCTCCAACAGTGCGGGCGGTGCCTATGCAGGAGCATAGGGCTCCAGTGGCGGCGGCGAGGACAGGATGGAGACGGCCCAGATCATGGTCACACGGCTCGGTTATGTGGTCATGTGACCGGCAGCATCAGGGAAGTGCGGCCTGCACATACGGGCGAGGCATGGCCAGCATCATTGGAGTACACAGCGGGAGTCGTTCAGGGGTGCGGGTGGGGGTAAGTGACAGCCTTGCTCCTACCCGATTTTCCGATTGCAGCGCGGGGGTCACCGTGGGGGGCACCGCAGCCGCGGCGCGGTCATGGGGTCCGGCGTTGCACTGAGGTCCCACCCGGCGTTGAGGTCACACGATATTGAGGAAAGTGCGGCCTGCGCATCTGTGTAGGGCCCGGCCAGCAGTCAGGTGGCAGCAAATGAGGAGGCAACATGGCAGGCGGGCTACGGCGCGGGGGTTTGGTGTGACACCATGGGTGGCGCGACCGCGGATCACGCGGTCTGGCGTTGCCGTCACGGCCCCCGGCATCCGGTGCAAGATTTAGGTGCGGCAGCCTGCGCAATTGCGCAGGGTCATTGTAACAGATCCGACTCTAGCTAAGGATTCCCGCAGGCATCTGAGCGGCTGGAGCGCACCTCCCCCAGTCGTGGCTCCGAGCCAGTGATTTGCGCCAAGCGTCCCCGGATGGCCAGTTAGTCCGGGCGTTTCGGTGCAGCCCAGGAGGGCTGCATTTTACATCTACCTGTGGAGAAGATGACAGTGCTCGACGCGGAGGACACGTGACGGCTGTTCCTTGGGATTCCATGGAGTCAGCCTAGTAAGATTAAGGCTGACTTATACCTTGTATTAATGCTTGAATTCTGGGGGGTGGTAAGGGTGTTGATACGTAGGGTTTCGGGTGCATTCGGGTGATAGTGTTTGTCAGTGGGTTTCGGAACGGTGCGCGGCTTGTCAGGAGGTCTATTTGGCCAGCGTTCAATTTTGAGAGGGAGTGGTTGCTTTGTGGTCTGGGTGGCCGTTCTGTGCATTTCATGAGTGTTGGGGGTTTTTCATGCTAGTGTGTTCATGATAGTGGGTATATTTTCAGGGTGACGACATCATTTTACTTGGTGGGTGTAATTGTGCTTGCATTCTCTGGGGGATTGGATATGACTGGTGGTGATTTCACGGCGGTTTGGGACTGATTCAGGTGCTGATACGGATATTGGCAAAGCGGTGGTAGATAGCCATGTCCATGGCAGTTTCATGGTTTCTGGTAATAGTCATGGGGTTTTTTTGGCTGGGGGACTATCACTGCTCCTTAGTACTTGATAGGGTTCAGTGGCAGTCGCTGACATGGTGGGCCGTGTTGGGTGGTGCACTCGGCGGCTTAATCTTTAGCGTTTCAGTGGGTGTGTGCTATTGCTGGTCAGAAATGTGGGGGCGGTGGCTGCGTTTTCACTAGGGTGTTTTTATATTTGATATGCCTCGGTCCAGGTTCGGTTCTCCAATAGATGTTGTGTGTGCACTATGGGTTTCATGTTCACTGACGGGTGGTATGGTTTGTTGCGGTCAGCCGTTTGGAAGAGGTCGCGATGCTGGGAACGGCAGATCTCTTGGGGACCCGTCCTTTCTTGCAACGGTGGATGGCACCTCCCCGGGGGTCCTGGAATCATCCGTTTACCGGATTTCGTTTCCAGGGCAGCAGTTTATTAATAGGAAGTATGGGCGGTTTTGATGTTAAAAAAAAAAAAATGGCGTGATAATCCCTGTTCGGAGGCGGAGTTCGTTGCCTTTTTTCCTGTACTTGGGTTTTCAGTGTTTGTCATAAGTATCTGGGGGTACATATATATTGTGTGGAGCTGGGGTTTTATGGTTGCTCATCGTCTGGTTGTTGAGGTCCGTGGTTGGGTTCTGTCTGGTAGTCGGGGACTATCCTGTGTTAGGGATGGTTGAGTGCTTATTTTCTGTTCAGGGGCTAACCTGGGACTACTGAGGTTTTTCTTCATACCCAGGGTGTGTTTGCGGTTAGCATGTGTTTTGATAAGTCAACGGTGCTGATTCGTCTGGGGCCTGATGTCTAAGTCAGGCCGCGGTTCATTATTGGGTTCCCGTGTCTATCGTGCCGGGTCGCGGGCCGTTATTAAGGTTCAGGGTATATCGTTCTGCTGCCTTGGGGGTTGAGGTGGTTTTACTGAATACGTGGGCCTACGTGCCGCCTGGGGCTTTTGCTTGATCTGCAGTTATATGGGATTTTACGGCAGTATGCTGGCCGTGGCTGCGCAGGGGCAGTTTTAACAGATTTTATCAGCATGGATTGGTGGGATCTTACTGCGGTTCCTTAGGGTTGCCGGTTGCGTTGATGGCATACTGTATCGGGTGGTATTCGTTATAGCCGTTGATAGAAGCTACGTAGGATTTTATTCTAAAGAGAAGGTGGTTCTCTCTTACGGCGGGCTTGTAGGTTTCGTCCGTGTGCAGCTGGCCCTGCTCTGCTTATGGGTATACAGCTCTCCTCAGAGGGTTTTCTGGTGAAGTTTTCTTTTCTGGTGCCCCCGGACGTGGGGGGGCTGGGTTGTGTGTTGGCGCAAGGCAGTGGTAACCGTTGAGTTGGGTGAACCAGAGTTGATTTACTGTATCGGGGGTCTTTGGTTGGCGAATTGTTTGTTTATCCAGCTGGCCGGTGCTGAGGGCGAGTGTTGTTCCATTTGTCGGGAATCCTGTATTAAGCATGAGGCAGGACATGTTGTTCCGATGGCCGTGAGACTGGTCTCCGGTTGTGGTGTAGCCCCTCCAGAACTACATGGCCATATGGTTCATTCGGCCATGCGCATTTGCCAGGACTGGCTGGTATTACGGGGACACGATTGTTGCGCGGCACAGCGGCTGGGGAGGTGTACTGGATGTAGCGTGCGAGCAGGTTGCAAATAGAACATTACCTTCCTGCATGTCGGGTTGGTGTCATGCAGGGCAGGGGACGCTAGTGTGGTGTGCATTGCCACTTAATGATCCGAAGGGCCTGGTAACCGTCTGGAGCCGTGCCCCGTTTGGGGGGTGTTTTGCGGGACTTTAAGGCAAAGTGGTGGACATGCACTGGGCACCTACGCTTTGACAGATTTCAGGTGTATGTTGTCCGTGGTCCCGTATGACCGTGGCGTGTGTCTGAGTTTTCCTAGACTCCGGTCCGTGAGTCATTTTTCTTTCATTTTGTGAGTTGTGTCGAGTCTGCAGTTCAGCGGGGAATGGGTGCAGAGCACATCTCATTTTGGTAGGAAGGTGGCAACAGTAGTGTTGTGATTCGGGGTCGCAGTGCATGGGTGATGCACACAATTCATCGTGTCAAGCTGCTCGGGTGGGTTCCCGCCTTTTTAGGAGCATTGAACAGTGTGTGGCGGTCAGAGGGGTGTACTTTGACTTGTGTTGGGACCGTATTGCTCAGGGGGGTTTTGGCACATGAGTCCATAATTTGGGTCTTTTCTTCAGGCCGGTGATCGGCTTGGTGGTCTTCGGTTCTGGGTCATTGTGATTCCGGGGTGGATTGGTTTTACTATTGAACTGGGTGGATATTTCACGATAGGGGTTTTTACGCAGGGTTGACAGGACCAACAGCGTTTTGGTACTGCGCGTGGGTGGGGGAGACTTGGTCGCTGGGGCATCAAGGGGCTTGATCCGTGATATCGGGCTTGATTACCTTGGTCCATTTCTTCCTGCCTGGGAGCTGTGCTCATGTTGTTGTCCTGTTTGGAATTCCTGCATAATGGGTTTTACCGGGCAAGTTGCCAGGAATTTGTCGGAGGTTGGGGAACCAGTGTAGGTTCTTTTGTTTACGGCTTTATGGTTGTTGCTTCACTATCAGTTGAGGTGCAATTTTCGGAGGCGCCTGCAATGTTGAGGTCGCAACGAGGCAGAGTTACCCCCTATTCCATGGGGCGGGGCGGCGGCTCAGGTGGCTCATTGGGGACTGGTCGCGCAGGCGGTGAATAAGATCGGACGGCGTGGTCGGCTAGTCGCAGGTCTTGAGTGTGGTTGATCTTGTACTGGTGGTCTGGTGCAGGTTTACATTGTGAGGTCTAATGGGGGTCAGTATTGCTCGATTGGTTTGGTACGAAAGCATTGGTTATCCGAGTCGCAGAGCCGACTCGGGTCGGGGTTTTTGGTGGTGGGACTCGCACGTACAAGGTGTTATACGTGCTCACGGTGGCGGAAAGGAGGGGGGTATTTGAAGTCGGTGGATTGCACAAAGAGTGGGGGGGTGAACCCAGTGCAGGAGCGGGTTACCCCTGGTGGTGCAATGGTATACTTGGTTAAGGTGGGTCCCTGCTGTGCTGGGTCGCAGCGGGACATGTTAACGTGGGACCCTGCTGTCCCAGCAGGGCATTGGTTGGGCAACACTCGGCTGGGTGTCCTCGAGCCGGTGTGGTGCGGCTGAGGGCACGTGGTGGAGCTGGTGTTGCAATCATGTACAATGGACTCTTCATTTACCCCCCCTCCTTTGCTGGTGTTTATGTTTATGGAATATTACTACGTTTATGAATAAAATGTTATTGCTTATTTTGGTGTTAATAAATGGGGCTGCTGTGGCCTTTTACATCCAATGTCACGCAGTCGTGTCTTATTTTAGATTAAGAGGGGGTAAGTGTTGGTTTTGGGAAGGGTCATTACAGTGAAGCCGTCAGACTTTCCTAAGTCACGGCATTCAAAGTTCATTATGTCCTGGTGAAAGCGTTATTTTTGCTACTTTGAATAAGCTCCCATGTTCTCTTTGTATTTATCAGGTTGGGCATCAAGGATATGGTCTTTGCGTGACATCTTACCGCCGATTGCAGGATCGTTCTTTATTGGAGTCAGTACCAGACCAGCTGTGCATTTTCATCCTTGTGATTGCCTAGGAAGCCATGAACCACTGCGACAAAACTGTTCCAAGCAGCTTTCTGTTTCCTATTCAACTTCTTGGGGAATTTGCTGCACTCTTTGATCTTCTTCATTTGTGGTCCGACACAGGCACTAGCTTTGACCTTAGGGAAAACATCCAGGAGGTACTTGAAAGTTGTTGACTACTTATCAAGAGCCACAACAAATTGTTTTATGATTACTAACTTGATGAAAAGTGGTGGCATCAGCGGAGGTCCGCCACTGGCTCCTACTTTACTTTCTTCTTCCTCACAGAGAACTCTGTCTGGTAACACCAGTACTGCCTGTGATAGTGCACCTGATTATCCTGGCTGGCCGAAAGGCAAAGAAAGCAAGGATACTTTGGAAAACCATCTTGGAGGCCCTTTAGGAATGACACCATTTAGAAATCTCCAATAACCTCCCAACCATACTTATCATACTTCAAGGCACCTAGCACCATCTTGGCACAGGTGTATTCCTCTTTCAAGTGGACAGATTGAGCTCATCCCATCCATTCCCTAGTTTGGGTCCAGCACTAGGGATACCTAGGGTCAGGTATCCAGCTCGGCACAGAACCTATCTAGTGTGGTGAGGGACCCCAGGGAACAGCAGTAAATTTGGTTAGGGGTCACCATCTTCCCTTTCGCTAGACACAGGATTTCCATCCCTTTTGCTTGGTACTTGCCCGTACCTAATGTGACACATTGGTTGAGTGATCAGTCGGTTCATGTCAAATTCTTGGGATAGCAAAATGCATGTCTCTCTTTTCTCCCCTGTACCAACCAGTAGGCAAATAAAATCAAATCTTAATTGAATTTGACCTAGTCCCTACATGACTGTAAGACATTAACATAATATATATATATATATATATACAGTCATATTAAAAAGTTTGGGCACCCCTATTAATGTTAGCCTTTTTCTTTATAACAATTTGGGTTTTTGCAACAGCTATTTCAGTTTCATATATCTAATAACTGATGGACTGAGTAATATTTCTGGATTGAAATGAGGTTTATTGTACTAACAGAAAATGTGCACTCCGCATTTAAACAAAATTTGACCGCTGCAAAATTATGGGCACCTCAACATAAAAGTGACATTAATATTTTGTAGATCCTCCTTTTGCAAAAATCACAACCTCTAGTCGCTTCCTGTAGCTTTTAATGAGTTCCTGGATCCTGGATGAAGGTATATTTGACCATTCCTGTTTACAAAACAATTCCAGTTCAGTTAAGTTTGATGGTCGCCGAGCATGGACAGCACGCTTCTAATCATCCCACAGATGTTCAATGATATTCAGGTCTGGGGACTGGGATGGCCATTCCAGAACATTGTAATTGTTCCTCTGCATGAATGCCTGAGTAGATTTGGAGCGGTGTTTTGGATCATTGTCTTGCTGAAATATCCATCCCCTGCGTAACTTCAACTTCGTCGCTGATTCTTGCACATTATTGTCAAGAATCTGCTGATACTGAGTTGAATCCATGTGACCCTCAACTTTAACAAGATTCCCGATGCCGGCATTGGCCACACAGCCCCAAAGCATGATGGAACCTCCACCAAATCTTACTGTGGGTAGCAAGTGCTTTTCTTGGAATGCCGTGGTTTTTTTGCCTCCATGCATAACGCCTTTTTGTATGACCAAACAACTCAATCTTTGTTTCATCAGTCCACAGGACCTTCTTCCAAAATGTAACTGGCTTGTCCAAATGTGCTTTTGCATACTTCAGGCGACTCTGATTGTGGCGTGCTTGCAGAAAAGGCTTCATTCGCATCACTCTCCCATACAGCTTCTCCTTGTGCAACGTGCGCTGTATTGTTGACCGATGCACATTGACACCATCTACAGCAAGATGATGCTGCAGGTCTTTGGAGGTGGTCTGTGGATTGTCCTTGACTGTTCTCACCATTCTTCTTCTCTGCCTTTCTGATATTTTTCTTGGCCTGCCACTTCTGGGCTTAACAAGAACTGTACCTGTGTTCTTCCATTTCCTTACTATGTTCCTCACAGTGGAAACTGACAGTTTAAATCTCTGAGACAACTTTTTGTACCTTCCCCTGAACAACTATGTTGAATAATCTTTGTTTTCAGATCATTTGAGAGTTGTTTTGAGGAGCCCATGATGCCACTCTTCATAGGAGATTCAAATAGGAGAACAACTTGCAAGTGGCCACCTTAAATACCTTTTCTCATGATTAAATACACCTGCCTATGAAGTTCAAAGCTCAATGAGGTTACAAAGCCAATTTAGTGCTTTAGTAAGTCAGTAAAAAGTAGTTTGGAGTGTTCAAATCAAGAAATTGATAAGGGTGCCCATACTTTTGTACAGGTCAAATTTTGTTTAAATGCGGATTGCACATTTTCTGTTAGTACAATAAACCTCATTTCAATCCAGAAATATTACTCAGTCCATCAGTTATTAGATATATGAAACTGAAATAGGAAAAACCCAAATTATTATAAAGAAAAAAGGTTAACATTAATAGGGGTACCCAAACTTTTTCATATGACTGTATATATATATATATATATATATATAATATATATATATATATATATATATACTGTGTATATATATATATATATATATATATATATATATATATGTGCCGCCCGCCGCGTCAGTAGCCGGGCTGTTCGGATCCGGATCCGCGCTGGCTCGAGGGGTGTTCGGACCCGGGGGACGCACGGCCACTCCAATGAAGGGGGGAGCTATTTACAGGGGATGGAGTATTGAGAGTTCGTGACTCCACCCGTGGCGTGTGGTAAGGTGGAGTACCACCGCTGCAGCTGGGAGTACCCAGTGGCGATGGAGTGGGCAGCCAGGTGTTTAACCCCTCCACAGATAGGGGGGATGCCCCGGAACTCAGTGATGGTGACAGGGATGTGGCGTTGGGGAGGTAAGGGTCACTTGCGTACTCACTCAGTCCAATAACGCTGACACTGACAACTTTAGTAAACCAAAGTTCTGGACACCGCTGCCGCTGAGGGGGAGCACGTCTGGGTCCCATTTCTGCTGGTGTTGCCTGTTGATCTGTGACCTTTCCTTTGGCACTTTGTTCTCTTCTAGTTGGTCCCTATAGCATGAAACTAATTGGGTCCCGCTCCCCAGGGTGGCTAACTGAGGGAGCTTGCTCTCAGGGTTCACGCTTGGGATTTCCTGGACCGTATGTGTGAAAAGTCCTATCCCTCTCGTTGCGCTAGTACCCTGATTTTGGAGCGGGTGGAGAGCGGATCTTGAAGGCTCCGTTCTCGTCGGGTAAATTGTCAGGTTGCCTGAAGCTACTTCCTGACCTAGGGTCCACGTACCCTGTCGTGCTTTGGTCCCAGCCCGGTGATGGTACAAGGACGCCAGCTGTCCTCCACGACAATGCCATGCCCCTTGTCACGATCCCCTGTGACCGGGGGTCCAGCTCCTACCAGGCCCAGACCAACGTCTGTTAACTAGTAACTCCAAGGAGCCCAGCTCCTGATCTCCTCTCTCCTTCACTTAAAACACTACACTGGCCTACTCCTTACACTCCTGACCTCCCCTTAACCAACCCCCCAAGTGGGCGACCCTCTTCCACTCAGGCCGTCCACTGGTGTGTCTGGTGGGTGTAGTGCAGAGTGTCCCTAGGATTTTTGATTAGCTGGTTTTGGCAACACCATTTGTTAGGGACCCGTAACCAAGGAGGAGGAGGATATTGCACAGAAGGGCAGATTGCACAATACCCTGTGACGACCTGATAGGCCAGGGCGTCACATTCCCCCTTGGTTAAATGTAGCTCGTCCCCGAACTACAGGACATCAGAGGTTTATTTTTTTTCTTTTTCAAACTGTAAAATAGAAAAAGGAACATTTTTATTCACTCTATATGTCCCTCATCAGGGAGGCTTGTTACTTAAACGTTACTTATACTTTTTGAGTTCATCTCTCCAGCGAAGGAACGCTACCGGTTTCAGTAGTAGCGGAGGCTCAACCTGCTCCGTTGCAGCCTCTTCCTGCAACAGTCCAGTCCCAATGTCCCGGATCCTATTAACCCGCCACCCAAACAACCTGACCCCCTGCAAACCTATGGTGGATTCGTGACCAGGTTAAGGTCCCTGCTGTTGTGATAGACGACTCTGGTGGAAATCCTGAGCAACCTGGTAGCCGTTGCCCATTGTGCCAACCCCCACTGGGGCCTCCTGGTGCCGTCTACCAGCACTGCACCATCCAAGGCCCTGATGGCCTTTTCACTGTAACAAAGGGTGGAAAAAGGTTCAACAAGGAGGGTGCAGTCTAATTATAGCAGAACTTTCCTGTCACCTTCCATCAGGAACTTTTCAGCCGGTCCCTGACAGCCTCCTCCATTTGAACACTGGAGAAAGTTCAACAAAGGTGGCAGTCCACATCAAACTTTAAAACATGCAGGTTCCGGTCCCTTTAGCGTTGGGCACCTCCTGGACACACTCTTGCAAAGTGCCCTGGTAAACCACAGCGTCGGCAGATAGGACCTACTTACATGGCATCAACTGAGATCTCCTCATCCGAGGTGGACTCTGCTTCCATCTCCATGATCTCCAATGCCATCTGTACCTGTGATGGCAGCATCATCCTACGACTGTTTCCACCAAAGCGTGGCATCCATGCAGCTTCTGGGGTACTAGAACCTGAATCGCCTTCTTCCATTGCCTCCGTTTCCGAGTCCACGGAAACCGAGTCAATCTGGTCAGAAGCCACGGACTGATCATCTCTATCAGAAGTTGAGGGGTCTGCTGCCGGTGGTGCGGGCAGCGCCTCAGGGTCAGCCGCAGCAGAGGGTGAAGGCGACGGCTGCTGGGTGCTCGCCTGGAGCGGGAGCGGCTTGGATCCCACAGCCGCATTGGTCGGATTAGTGAAATCAACTGGGACTGGGTAACCGCTTTCCCGCTCCTCTCATGGAACTTCGGTAACATGGGTTTGCACTGCCACAGCCATCCTCCACGTCGCCATCCGCGGAGCTGCTCTGGGGGCTTCTGCTGAATAGCCGCTCCTTTCTGCCATCTTGACTCTGCGCCGTCCAAGAATGTTATGGCAGAGTCCTGGAGTCCCTGCTTCTCTTCCGCTGTAGTAGCATTCCGGCATGCCCCCTCAGTTTTCACTCAGCACTCCTCTTGATGCTGTGGCCCTCTGGGAACTTCCGGTTCCGGCCTCACACGCAGGGCGAAGGGCGGGGCTTCTGCTTTGCGTGCTTTCGCGGGGAAGATGGCGTTTTTGATGTCAAAAGATGGTGGAAGATGGCGGAATTGGCGGGAATGGGATCTTGACTCGCGGTTTTCGGTCTGCAAGGCGCACGTCACCCAGTTAAGTGGGTCCTGCTCGTATCCTGTTTGTGACGCCAAGTTGTTTGGAGGTGTGCCGCCCCCGCATCACCAGCCGGGCTGCTCGGATCCAGATCCGCGGTGGATCGAGGGGCGTCCGGACCTGGGGGTCGCATGGCCACTCCAATGAAAGGGGGAGCTATTTACAGGGGATGGAGTATTGAGAGTTCGTGACGCCACCCGTGGTGTGTGGTAAGATGGAGTACCACCGCAGCAGCTGGGAGTACCCGGTGGCGATGGAGTGGGCAGCCAGGTGTTTAACCCCTCCACGGGTAGGGGGGATGCCCCGGGACTCAGTGATGGTGACAGGGATGTGTCGTTGGGGAGGTAAGGGTCACTTGCATACTCACTCAGTCCAATAACACTGACACCGACAACTTTAGTAAACCAAAGTTCTGGACACCGCTGCCGCTGAGGGGGGAGCACGTTTGGGTCCTGTTTCTGCTGGTGTTGCCTGTTGATCTGTGACCTTTCCTTTGGCACTTTGTTCTCTTCTAATTGGTTCCTATAGCATGAAACTAATCGGGTCCCGCTCCCCAGTGTGGCTAACTGAGGGAGCTTGCTCTCAGGGTTCACGCTTAGGATTTCCTGGACCGTATGTGTGGAAAGTCCCATCCCCCTTGTTGCGCTAGTACCTCGATTTTCAAGCGGGTGGAGAGCAGATCTTGAAGGCTTCGTTCTCGTCGGGTAAATTGTCAGGTTGCCTGAAGCTACCTAGGGTCCACGTACCCCATCGTGCCTTGGTCCCAGCCTGGTGATGGTACAAGGCCACCGGCTGTCCACCACGACAATGTCGTGCCCCTTGTGATGATCCCCTGCGACCGGGGGTCCTGCCCCTACCAGGCCCAGACCAACGTCTGCTACCTAGTAACTCCAAGGAGCCCAGCTCCTGACCTCCTCTCTCCTTCACTTCCAACACTACACTGGCCTACTCCTGACCCCCCCCCTTAACCAACCCCCCAAGTGGGCGACCCTCTTCCACTCTGGCCGTTCACTGGTGTGTTTGGTGGGTGTGGTGCAGAGTGTTTCAAGTTTAATAGATTTCAAAATTTCAAAATTTTGCAAAAATTTGCCATCTATGGGGGTAGCCATCTTCTCACTTTCAAAAGTTGTGTTGCGGTGCTCACACCTGAAATAAGGTGCCCACTGTTGGTCTTGATTCCCAACAGGCACGCCAAAGTATTCTTTGTAGGCTTCACAAACCTTTGCAGACACTTTCACGGAGCACTTTTTCGCTCTTGTCTTTATAATTTAGCCACAGATGTAGAAAAATGCGTCTGCTGGATGCATGCAACCTCTTGGTGCCATCTAAATTAACTGTAGCTGTGTTTACAAGTTCACTTAGCAGAACAGCAAATTAAATAGTTTAAAATAATTGGATTTGTACCTCTATATACACTTCCAGACCCTTCTAGAAACTCCTCATAGTTCCAGAAGCTTCTTAAAGTCTATACTCAGCACTGAATATTTTAGTAAATTCCTTAAAACAGATACATATCAAAATATCATTGTGTTGTTGACCACAAAAGGGAGAATAATGACCTTTTTCTATTCATTTAATGCTCAAAGAATTAGGAAAATATATGTAAAATTGTTATGATATTTTAATGATTTCATTGACAATACTCATTATTTGAACACTCAATAGAGGATGGATCCCGGCACAAAAACGTCCATTTCAGAAGTATAGTATAAAACTTAACATTTATTGGAAAAATAAAAACAGAATAAAATAAAACCTCGGATCAACGCGTTTCAAACACGATCGTCCTTAGTCATGATCATCATGGGATACAACTGATAGCATTTATATACATTTATATACACATAGTCAAGGGAAATGACAACTTTTTGAATAAATTATGCAAACGAGCATGAAAAAAAACAAAAAAAAACACAATCACATGAATTATTTCATGAAAAAATGTAGGAGAGACTAGTACATTAAAAAAATACAACAAATCCGTCCTTTTATTTAGTCCTGACTGAGGGGAAAGTTGTATTCATTTGAAAAATAAATAAAGCTTCCTGATAATGAAGTAAACGAATTCTATCTCCACCTCTGTTGTTAGTAAAAACTTTTTTGAGAGCATGAACTTCGAGATGATTATGATTGCCCTGATATACCGACCTAACATGCCAGGAAACACTAGAGGGGGTGCGGGTGGAAATATGTTTGGCATCATACAGATGCTCTGCGATTCTGGTGCGTAACGCACAACTTGTACAGTCATGGCCAAAAGTTTTGAGAATGCTACAAATATTAATTTTTACAAAGTCTACTGCTTAAGTTTTTCTAATGGCAATTTGCATATACTCCAGAATGTCATAAAGAGTGATCAGCTTAACAGCAATTACTTGCAAAGTCAATATTGGCTAAGAAAATGAACTTCAAAAACACATTTCAACATCATTGCATTCCTGCCTTAAAAGGAGCAGCTAACATTGTTTTAGTGATTGTTCCATTAACACAGGTGTGGGTGTTGATGAGGACAGGGCTGGCGATCAATCAGTCATGATTAAGTAAGAATGACACCACTGGACACTTTAAAAGGAGACTGGTGCTTGGTATCATTGTTTATCTTCAGTTAACCATGGTTATCTCTAAAGAAACACGGGCAGCCATCATTGCTCTGCATAAAAATGGCCTAACAGGAAGAGTATCGCAGCTACAAAGATTGCACGTCAGTCAACAATCTATCGCATCATCAAGAACTTCAAGGAGAGAGCTTCCATTGTTGCCAAAAAGGCTCCAGGGTGCCCAAGAAGGACCAGCAAACGCCAGGACCGTATCTTAAAACTGTTTCAGCTGCGGTATCGGACTACCAGCAGTGCCGAGCTAGCTCAGCAATGGCAGCAGGCTGGTGTGAGTGCTTCTGCACGCACTGTGAGGCGGAGACTGCTTGAGCAAGGCCTGGTTTCAAGGAGGGCAGCAAAGAAGCCACTTCTCTCCAGAAAAAACATCAGGGACCGACTGATATTCTGCAAAAGGTACAGGGAGTGGACTGCTGAGGACTGGGGTAAAGTCATTTTCTCAGATGAATCCCCTTTTCGATTGTTTGGGACATCTGGAAAACAGCTTATTAGGAGAAGAAGAGGTGAGCGCTACCACCAGCCTTGTCTCATGCCAACTGTTAAGCATCCTGAAACCATTCATGTGTGGGGTTGTTCTCAGCCAAGGGAATCGCACCACTCACAGTCTTGCCTAAAAACACAGCCATGAATAAAGAATGGTACCAGAATGTCCTCCAAGAGCAACTTCTCCCAACTGTCCAAGAGCAGTTTGGCGCCCAACAATGGCTTTTCCAGCATGATGGAGCACCTTGCCATAAAGCAAAGGTGATCACTAAATGGCTCATGGAACAAAACATTGAGATTTTGGGTCCATGGCCTGGAAACTCCCCAGATCTTAATCCCATTGAGAACTTGTGGGCAATCATCAAGAGACAGGTGGACAAACAAAAACCAACAAATTCTGGCAAAATGCAAGCATTGCTTATGCAAGAATGGACAGCTATCAGTCAGGATTTGATCCAGAAGTTGATGGAGAGCATGCCAGGGAGAATTGCAGAGGTCCTGAAGAAGAAGGGTCAACTCTGCAAATATTGACTTGCTGCATTAACTCATTCTTACTGTCAATATAACCTTTTGGTACTCATAATATGATTGCAATTATATTTCTGTATGTGATGTAAACATCAGACAAACACAATTAAAAACCAGAGGGCAACAGATCATGTGAAAATATCATTTTGTTGTCATTCTCAAAACTTTTGGCCATGACTGTACAGCCAGTATATACAGGTAATCACATAGATAACAAAATCATCTCCACAATTAAGAAATTGATCATTGGTGTGAGTTTTGCTGGTGGTAGTGGCAGTAAAAGTTTTTTTATTAGACATGAAAGGGCATAATCCACAAGATTTGCTCCCACAACGATAAGAGCCTGTGGTTGAGAGCCAACTACGATGTGAAGATTTTTTTTAAAGTATTTTTGGTATAATCCGTAGGAGAAATAGTAGCTCCCAAAGTAAGGCCCCTCTTAGACACAAAATTCACCCCAGGACTAAGGATTTTTCTAGTAATCTCATCTGAAAATAAAACTGGCAAATATTTTTTGACTATTTTCACAATTTGTTGATAGTTAATATTATTTGAACACTTTATGGTCATATTTTTTCTTCCCTATTGTGTGGTACTTTACAATATAGTCACAATGAATTTGGGATAGCAGAGAACCGGGGCTCCTAAGCTGTCCCTCAAGCTAGGGGACCCTATACTCTCCCCAATCTCAGGGATACTCCTGATGGTGGAGAGGCCTGAGTCTCCTTCCTGGCCCTGCTCGTGACCACTCCTGATCTGATTCCCCTTCCCCCTAGAGAGGGACAGGACAGGAGTGTGTTGAAAACCATAGATAAAGATAGACAAGGGAAAAAACAAAACTCTGTCACACAGCACACACAAAGGTAAATACAAAAAGAGATTCAGGAGTAAAAACAAGGGCAAGCTGGAAGTATAAAGTATAAAGGAACAGGGTTAAACTCCACAACCGCACCAAGCAATAGGCACAACTTAAGCACAGCTTTCACCAGAGAGTCTGGGACACCACACCTCACAGACCAACACAGAATAAACTATAGCTGGCATGGGTTGAAGGATTCCACCAGCATAAATAGGAGGGGAGCAGATGTGATAGGTTTTCCCAACAGCATGTGACCAAAGGAGCAAGCAGACCAGCAGAGATTTACTCTTGCTAGCCTGCCTATGAATCAGCACACAGCAGGTCAATGCCAGAATCTGCCTGTGTTGATCCCAGACACCAGAGAAACCATCAGGCTGTCCAATGCTGCCATGACAGTCAGCAACATTTGTGGAAAATTCTGCGTGACAGTTATATAGACAGACAGCTTTCTTTTCTGCCCATTGTTCTTGCTATACATATGGTGCTTATAATTAGACCCGTTGGCCTGAATTTACAGTGTTTTCTCTAATTTTCTGGCATAAAAAACTTTCAAATGTCACAACATTTTTATTCAATACAATGTTGGTGCCAGTGAATCCACAGCAGAGTCGTTATGTAAACTTTCCATCACGTGTTGGACCCAGGTATTCCCATCTCAAACATAATATCCCAATATGTAATATAATACTAATAATAATATTAGCAAATACTTCCAATTAGAAGTGTAGTATAGTTTTCCTGATTACCTATGTCTCTCCCCTCATGTGCAGGGCATTGAAGCTTAGTTATCCATGGTTACAACCATGCATATAGTGACAGTTGCTAGTGGTCGTAACCATGGATACCTAAACTGCTGCAATGCCCTGCACATGAGGTAAGTGACATAGCTAATCAGGAGAACTATACCACACTGCATGTCTAATTGGAGGTATTTGCTAATATTATCATTATAACATCTACGATCTTGGAGACAGGATTACCATTTTAAATAAGCCAACTCTTTAGTCAGTTGTTGGCCAAACATTTGGCCAAACAATGGTTCGGCCGATCGTTTGGCCGGCAGCTGTTTCCTCCGCCTCTTCTATACACAGGAGCGCTCATTGTGCTGCGAGCTCCAGTGTTCTCTATAAGAGAGCAACCGCCAGACAACTCCTAGAGAACGAAAGAATCGGCAGTCCGAAATCAGACATGACAGATCTCCATCTGTCAGAGGAGAGTCCAGAGGTTTCAATACACACTAGATTGTTGGCTTAACCCATTAATATGGGGCTTGGCCAACATTAGTCTAGTGCGTATGTGAGGCATTTGGACTTCTGTAGAGAGATTGTTCCATTAAACTGACCAGGATGGAGACTCTTTTTTTGCAAATATGGCCCAACGTGAGTAGGACAAGGGAAGACCAATTAATGATCCACAAATGAGAACTTAAATGTTGGATAGAACATGATAGGATTGTGAAATGACCACCAGAGGGTCCCTGTCTTCATGAGAAGTGAATCGGTCAATAATTTGAACAGGCCTAAACCGAGAAATGGGTTGGAAGTCCTTTCAGACTTGTAGTTGGTGGGGAGCTTTAGGTCCTTTGTGTTCTCCTTAGATTGCGGCACCAAGAAGGGCATTTGGGAAATACTGAACCATAGGAACTCGGAGAGCCGCAATACAGGATCCATTGTTATTGTCACGATGACTTTGGGATAGCGGGGAAACCGGGGCTCTTTCCTAAGCTGTCCCTCATGCTAGGTGACCCTATGCTCTCCTTAACCTCAGGGATACTCATTATGGTGGAGAGGCCTGAGTCTCCTTGCTGGCACTACTTCTGACCAGTCCTCATCTGATTCTACCTCCCTCTCCTCCCAGGGAGGGACAAGACAGGAGTGCGTTGAAAACAGATAAAGACAGACATATAAAGAAAGACACACACACAAAGGTAAAGACAATAAGAGATTCAGGAGGAACAACAGGAGTAGGAAGGAAGCTACATAACAGGGGTAAACTCCACAACCGCACCAAGTAATAGGTACAACTAAAGCTCAACTTTCACCAGAGAGTCTGGGACACCACACCTCACAGACCAATATGAACACTACGGGATAGGCTTAGGGGTGGTGTAAGTCCTTTAGGTAGTGGAGACCTTTGGTCATGTGTCCCTTGTGCCCTTCCTCTAGGACCTTTGGCTGTTCTGTCACATGTGAACACGTGCCTATGGGCATTTTCTTTTCTAGAAGTGTTATTTATTTTCCACTTTAAATAAAAATCAGCAATAAAATATTTATATCCCGGAACGTTGTTGCGAGTATAAGAAGCTGAATGCATAAGAATAAATCTAACACAAGGGCAAGGTATTAAGCTTTATGAAGCCGGGAAGTTTGACAAAAACTTCATCTCAAGGTGAACGCCATCCCCTGAGCACTGTGGCTTTGTCACTTTGAACATCTAATGGAAAATCAAAAGGAGAAAACGATTGCGGGTGATAGGGTCACATTGCCAACGGGATTCATTTCAGGTGCAGATGAAGGTGAGGATACATTATAACTAGGTCTGAGATTTATGTAGGATGAGGTCTGAGATATGTGAGGATGAATCTATAAGGGAGGGTTATCTCGCCTCCTTATCTCATATCCTTTATGGTAGATAACCGGCTGCGGTTTCTCCCTTTAACATTTCCTTTGTCATCAGAAAACACTGAATATCCAGCATTATTCGGGGTTCACACACAGAGTACGCTGCTAATAAAAAAGTGCACCCTCCACTAAAACGGCTCGGTCATTAAAGTTCACTACCTACACTGCTTACAAAACCTGTTCCTGACATGGGCAATTTTTATTTTTCCCCTTCTTCCAACAGCCATTCATTTTTTATATTTTTGTGTCTACATAGTTGTTTTTTTGCACTCTGACCTGACATTTCATTGGAGCCATGTATGACATTTTGATCGCTTTTTTCCTATTTTTAGAGGAATCTGAGATAATCAAAAACGCGCATTCAAGAGTTTTTAGTTTTTTCTTCCTTACTGAGCTTTCATTCAAACGGTTAATTAATTTTCAGACATTTTTGATGATGCAAAAAGTGGGGTTTTTTTTATTTGATCTCTTAATTTTTAACATATTTTCTGTAAGAACTTTCCCTTTTTTAGTGCCACTAGTGGACCCGACCCTGCACTTGTAATACATAATGCAAAATTTCAGTATTGCAGCATATAGTAAAGATGAATGATCATCTCGATGCAGAAATAGGAAGATGCAAAAAAATAGCAAAAATAAATAGCAAAAATTAATGATTATCTCGATGCTGAAAAATGAAAATTAAAAAAAATAGCAAAAATGAATGATCATCTCGATGCCGAAAAATGAAAATGCAAAAAAATAGCAAAAATGAATAATCATCTCGATGCCAAAAAATGAAAATGCAAAATAATTGCAAAAATGCAAAAAAATAGCACAAATGAATGATCATCTTGATGCAGAAAAAAGAAGTTGCAAAAAAATAGCAAAAATGCAAAAAAAATAGCAAAAATGAATGATCATCTCGATGCCGAAAAATGAAAATGCAAACAATTGCAAAAATAAATGATAATCTTAATGCAAAAAAAGTGCAAAAAAATAGCAAGAATGAAAGATCAACTTGATGCAGAAAAAAGAAAATGCAAAAACAGCAAAAAATAAAAAATAGCAAAAATGCAAACACTGAATGAATGATCATCTCGATCCAGAAAAAAGAAGTTGCAAAAAAATATCAAAAATGCAAAAAAAAATATCAAAAATGAATGATCATCTCGATGCCGAAAAATGAAAATGCAAAAAATTGCAAAAATAAATGATAATCTTAATGCAAAAAAATAGCAAAAAAATAGCAAGAATGAAAGATCAACTTGATGCAGAAAAAAGAAAATCCAAAAATAGCAAAAAATAAAAAATAGTAAAAATGCAAAAACAAAAAAATCGAAAAAATGAATGATCATATCAATACAGAAAAATGAAAATGCAAAAAAGTAGCAAAATGCAAAAAAATAGCAAAAATGAATGATCATCTCAGTCCAGCCACCATCGTCTCTTGATGGAAACATCACCATGGCCTTCAGTTGACCCCCTGCTACATAGTATTTGCACCATATGATCTTGTGCAGGCCGATCTTCACTGTTTAAATGCAGCTGTCAGCGACTGACAGCAGCATCTAAGTGGTTAAACAGCAGTTATCACAGATAGTTGTATTTAATGGCAGGTGTCTGTTGCATAGTGCAGCTCGCATGTGTATGGAGCATGCTCAGTTCCTTATGCATTATGTACTATTACATTCTATGTTAGGAAGGGGTTAACTAGATCTATGAGACCTGATAAGGCTAGTATACTTAGTGTGACCCCTGTGAGTGAAATACACTCCTATGCCTTTGGAACTCCAAATTAATAAAATTTGTTTTATGAGCGCTTGGGACATCATTGCAACACACATGCTTTGTGGTGTACTTGTAATGATGACATTTATTGGCACAATACAATCCAGTCAGCAGAATCCGGCACTTTCTGTGGAGCTGGGGACAACCTGCCCAAACGCGCCCTCTGGTGGGGATATGCCCTGGGTACTCCGCTTCTCCGGGCTCCCACTCCTAGGTCAAGCACACACCGGACCCACACCAGCGGTTTCAGACCTTGAGGTTACGTTCCCCTCCGTTACTCCGGCGTCCCCTGGTGTTCCGCTCACACACACACTGCCACCGATGTTCACACACTGCTGTCCCGGATCCTTCTCCCCCCACACACACAGACCTTCCCTATACATCCAGCCGACTCCTCCTTCCCCGGTGGCAACAGCCGTCCCACCCGGCCTCTAGGGGGTGCCCTAACACTAGACATCAATATCAACAAACATTTTTATTAACAACATTTCCGGTTCTTTAGTAGGGGTTATGAGCACCCACTACATGCCTCCCCTCTTAAAATCCGAGCCTCCCGGCACGGCTCTTCTTTAAAACACACATAACATGAGAAAACCTTTAGTCCAGTTCACAACAACAGAGACACCAGTCCAGCACCCGGCAGCTCAGCAGCGCTCCCGATCTTTAGGTGGCGCCCGGAGACGCAGCAGCGCTCCCGGTCTTACATGGTGCCCGGAGGCTCAACAGCGCTCCCGGTCTTAGGTGGCGCCCGGAGGCTCAACAGCGCTCCCGATCTTAGGCGGCGCCCGGAGGCTCAACAGCGCTCCCGGTCTTAGGTGGCGCCCGGAGGCTCAACAGCGCTCCCGGTCTTAGGTGGTGGGCAACATGCCCGTAAAACTTTTTAACCCTTTGAAACAAGAACTTCTGCCGGTCTAGGAACGATACTGGTCTTCAAACAGGATATCTGCGGAGATCTATTCCGGAGGCCAGGACCGCTTCCACTCCTCCGCCTGTGCCTGTATGTAGGCACCCAGAGACTGCCCCGGTTGGCGGCGTATTCTCCGGAATGACACGGGGGCAAAAGGTGGCTCTGCTGGCACAGCTTCTTCAGCTCCCGGCGGGGGTGATGGCGTCGCTCCCCGGGGTGGTTGTGGCGCGGGTTGCGGCACGTCCAGGACTATGACCGGTCTGTTGGTCACACTCTGATTCACCGCTACCACCGAGGGAACCCTCTCCGGGTCAGCGGTCGGGCCAGATGGTACTTCCGGTGCAGCTGTCAAGGCGCGCCTGGAATGAGAGGCCGCGGTTGGTACCGGTTTTGGGTGGCTCCGGCGCCGTTCCTGTTGCTCCTCCCACTCCAGCTCTTGCTGCCACTGGGCCGCTTCCCGGGCGGTCGGCATCCGAGTGACCCCCACCGCGAACAGGCCACGACTACCCGCATCGGGCAAGAATTGCACCGTCTCCCCCGGATAGAGCGTGTGGAGACGTTTCGGCAGCCCCTCTACATCCAGGTGGACCCGGTTGTAAAAGTAGTCGTCCCCGGTGTTTGCTTCGCGGATAAACCCGTAGCCCTCCTGCTGATTGAACTTCACCACTATGCCAGTGGTGAATTGCAGGGCCAGCTCCTCACCGCCGGGACCGGACAGCATTTCCCAGACGATGGTTTCGGCAACCAGGCGTTCTCGGACAGGGTTGGGTACCGGTGACGGAGCTCTGGGGTGCGGTACGGGGGACGGGACGATTACCGGATCCCAGACAAAGCCCAGGTGGTCTTCCTCCAGCCGCTCGGCAGGCACTTCGGCCGGCTCCCCAGATGGGACAGATGGTGTGGCGGCGGTGGCGCCAGGCTGTGGTGTCTCCCAAGGGGAATATGTAATCCCCGGAATCCGGTCTCTCACTGGTGGCTGGGTGGCATACGTTGCCCATACCTCCGTAATCGTACCTCCGGTCTTCGCATCCCAAGTGGTCTTCCAGGTCACCTTCTCGGGACGCGAGGAACCTCCCGGCCCGGTCGGGAGGTCCACTAGGGATGCCTCGCTTGCGGCAGCAAACTTGGGACGCCCCCGGCCTAGGCTGACAAGAGCCATGGTGGTGGCAAGTTCTTCTGGTTGTCCGGAAGTCTCCATCCCTGTCTCCGATCGTTGTACTAACAATGGCGGCGGCGTCAGAGCTGAGACTGAGGAGAGAGGAGGCGGGCCTTTGTTTCCCGCTCTTAAACAGATCCCTCCCCCAGCCTCACGCATCATCTTGACTCCTCCGCGGCGGTACTTCTTTTTCTTCCGAACACCGCCCACTTCGTATGTCTTCCTCAATACCCTGGGACTGGCGCCTCCCCTCTTTGGGCGGAGTACTCTGTACCTCTCCCTCGGCACCGGCCAGCCCCAGGCTCTTCTTTTGGCGCCAACTTTTCGCGCCTTTTCTTTATCTTCACAGATAACGGCCCTCTTGCCGCCATCTTGTGCCCGGTCCAACGCTGCGGGCACTGTGTTCTCTTCCCACCAGGGGACTGGAAATCTTCTCCCGTAGTCGGGATCCTGTGCCCCAGGCACCACTTGATCTCCAGCTTCTTGGGTCCCTGGCAGGGGATTCGCATCCTGCCGACTACGCCACATGTAATGATGACATTTATTGGCACAATACAATCCAGTCAGCAGAATCCGGCACTTTCTGTGGAGCTGGGGACAACCTGCCCAAACGCGCCCTCTGGTGGGGATATGCCCTGGGTACTCCGCTTCTCCGGGCTCCCACTCCTAGGTCAAGCACACACCGGACCCACACCAGCGGTTTCAGACCTTGAGGTTACGTTCCCCTCCGTTACTCCGGCGTCCCCTGGTGTTCCGCTCACACACACACTGCCACCGATGTTCACACACTGCTGTCCCGGATCCTTCTCCCCCCACACACACAGACCTTCCCTATACATCCAGCCGACTCCTCCTTCCCCGGTGGCAACAGCCGTCCCACCCGGCCTCTAGGGGGTGCCCTAACACTAGACATCAATATCAACAAACATTTTTATTAACAACATTTCCGGTTCTTTAGTAGGGGTTATGAGCACCCACTACATACTGAAAGTTTCTGCTTTATTACATCACTTGACCAGTTTATATAGTACCTCAAACAAAGAAATAACTCTTCTGAACTACCAATAAGAGCAGTAGGGATGTGAACATAAATGTGAAACTTCCCCTCCCAACAGTGTTATCTGAGCCTTATGATATCATTCAGTAATAAGACAACATAGTTTCCTTAAGAACAAAATGGATTCTATTCTCTCACACCCCTGATGAGTCTGGTGTACTTCCTGTGGACTTTTTTTGCTTTGTCTATTCATATAATTGCTGTGGATTCTTTTTGCTTTCTCTTTTGCAGCAGATAATTATGAGTCCTACTCTCAGTAAACATGTGACCTACAAGTTGTAGGACTAAGGGCGCCATACACATTAGACTAAGGTGACCTGGATTGGCCCACAGTAAATTTTTTTTTTAATATATATATATATATATATATATATATGTATGTATATATATATATATATATATATATATATATATATATATATATATATGTGTGTATATACATATATATACTTAGAGTTTCAAGAAAGAAGGAAAGGCAAAAGGCTGTAGATTTTTTTTTTACTTTGATTTTTGACTTGGGACAAGAAATAATCAAGGAAAATTATCATATTGTAGAAACTAATATTGTTTTTTCTTTTTTTTTTGCTTTGAAAATATGCAAGAATGAAACGTCTCAGTTATACTTTAAAGTGAATTTAAAAAAATGATATAAGAAAATTAGAGACAAAAAACCTAAAGTGCACTGGGGAAGAGTCAATGCACTTGGGCTTCTACCAAGTGCACTGACACGCCCCCAGTGCACTCTCTGCCTGATTTGCATACAACCTCTATGCTTCGTTTCTCGTGACTGGCACATTGGATCTCTACAAAAAAGGTGACTTTTTTTTTGGGGGGGGGGTGGTAAGGGCCTATACAGATATACCACTAATTCCATATTAAAAAAACGTTCTGACTGGTAACCTTTAAACAGGTGCCCGGCTCTTTTACAGTCTTTTCCACCTTTCACTCACATCACCATTTTATTGCATTCATGATAGATGAGGAGACACAATGGCACTGAACTCGCACAACCACGGGACCTTCTGACGACGCGAGACAAGCATCTCTTTGTTTTTCCCTCGCAGTTATGGAAACAAATCTCTCGGGATCTGACTCAAGAGGCACGAACCAAGGAGAAATAAGTTTATACGAGACCAGGGTAAATCGCGGCGCTGGAGAGGTGGATGATCAATATCTAAATGAATAAGGAATAGACGGGTCGGTAACATATTTAGAATAACCGAGGGCCTTAAACATTGGCACTAAATATAGTCAGGTTTATTACATGGGCATGATTGGCATTTCGTAATATATAGTAGAGAAATATACAATATTACTTTTTATTTTAATATTTTTCTATTTTTTGTTTTAAATTTTTGAAGCGAAGAAACCTTTTTTTTTTTTTCTACTATTATTTTCTATGTGAAAATGTTTAGACCCACAGTCTTTATTTCTTTTATATCATTCGGCATTTTTGTATTTTTTCTTTAAACCATGAGACCATACACGCTGGCTATACACGCTGGCTTTTTTTCCCACTGTTTTTTTTAGTATGCAGAAAATCTGCTGCATATAACTGTAAATTTCTGTAAACAAAACGGTTTAAAGAAAACTCATGCCCGCCATGTGTTTAAAAAGGGAACTTGTCACCAAATTTTGGCATTCTAAACCAAAACTAGCACCTTAAAGTGAGCCTGTCAGGTGCAATATGCAGCCAGAACCATGAGCAGTTCTGAGTATGTAGCACCCAGGGGGGCAGGGGGAATCAGGCACGGCGCCTCGTACCTGAGTTACTTATCACCGGGCCGGTGTGGTGGTCTGGGATGTCGCGGTGGCCCTTCCGGCTTCGTGCCCGGAGGTGTACACCAATAAGGAGGGAAGATGATGGGGATTGGAGTAGGAAGATTATCGTAACGCCTCCTGTGGTATTTGGCCAGAGATTAGCCGCCGCTGCTGTCGCTGTCCTCTGGGGCGGATGGTAAGCAGCTGAAGATGGTATCACTCCCCACAGGTGGAGCGGGCTCGGGGGAGGATGATGAGGGGAGTAGTGATGGAGATGGCCTTTAGCACCGAGGCGCGGGGGTGGCGGCGCCGGTAATAAGAGTCCGAGTCAGAGGCTGCTGTTCCAGGTGTCTTTACTCACTCTTTGTGCCGCTCGCCCGGGTAGTACTGGTCACTCACTGTGATGTGCCCCGTCGACTTCGGATAAGTTAGAAGCAGTCACCGGTGTTTGAAAGAATAAAGTCCTTTGTCAGAGTTGCCCTTCCAGCCGTGAGGAACTCGGCTGAGTGCTCCGCTCCAAGCCGCAAGCCCCGTGAAGAGAAGAGAAGAAAGAGGTGGTGTCGTGTCACAGAACTGGTGTCCCGGGTAGACTGACTGAAGATTGTGTGAGTTGCTCCTACTTCTACCCTAAGTGCAAACCGCCCCCCCAGGTGACTGGCTTCAGTGACTGGGGAAGTCCCATGCTTTGTGATGGCCACCCCCCTTCCTACCCTGAGCCATCCCCCTCTGTGAGAAGGCTCCTAATCTATATGTAAAGTGTGAATGTAGAACACCGGTGATTAACCCCCTCCTTACTCAAAGTGAATATCGCACCTTAAATAAGATGCAATAGTCTGTGGCGACTGGAGCCTCAGGGGTGCCACAGGTACAAATTGATATTCCCTGCCTAAGCATCCCTGTAACTAGTAGCATAAATAAAGAGATCTTTAGAAAAAGTATTTCTAAAGATCCTTTATGATCTGCTAATGAGCGCAGGGACTAGTGATTTTCCCCTAGCTAGTCCGCCCTCTTAGCATGTTAATACACCAACAAGGGCGTGCTAACATGCTATTCAGTGCCCATTGCCCATCATCATCAACGGTGATGCGCGTACCTGTCTGTTGTCACCACTGGGCTTAGGGTCAGTGTGCATGGTCAGAAATCCCAGCACTTCCGGTCATGCGCACTATGAAACCGGGTGGCCGCATCCTGTCTTCAGAGAGGTCTAGTGCGCATGACCAGAAGTGCGAGGCATTCTGATCATGCGCGCTAACCTTAAGCCCGGCTTCAGAGACAGTTGTCGCGGGCAGAGGAAGGGACGCTGCGCTCTCCCACTGCTCAGGTCCGGCTGCTGCTGCTGCAGCTGCTGCTCGGTGGTGGCTCGAGCAGTGGGCCGGATCCCGGGGACTCAAGCGGCGTTCCTCGCCCGTGAGTGAGACGGGGGATTTGATTGTGGGGATTTGATATTGTCCGTGACGCCACCCACGGTTATGGTGAGATTGATGACACCACCGCTGCTCTGGACGGGGATCCCGGGAGCGATGACAGGGAGCAGCCTGGATGTTGGTTCTCCCCTCCGTGGGTAGGGGGTTGGTTGTCCCGGGGCCCGGTGAAGGGGTAGGGATGGATTGCAGGCGGACTACGGGGCCTGGTGAGGTGCAGGGTCACGGGGGCAGCGCTGTGCCGCACGGCACGGCGGTACTTACTCAGCCAATGATGAACACAGAGTCTCCGGTAAAACAAACGGCTGGATGGACGGTTCCCACAGACGGCTGCGGTGTTTCTCCTCCCGGAAGGTTGATGGTGACTGCCTTTCCCTGCACCTGTGTAGTGTGTACGGTTCCAATGGGTTCACACCGGTAACCCGCTCTCCATCTTTGATATGTACCGAAGGAGCCCCTTTTTGCCCGCAGGCTCTGGCCCTGGGAACTTTAGCCTTGGCGGTGACTGTGTTTCCCTCTCTCGGTTGGACTGATGCCTTCTGTCGGGACTTGGCTGCTGGGAAACCCAGGAGGTTCCCTTCGCTAACGGATTTGACAAATTAAACGGCGACTCCTAGCCTTGTCGGGGTCCGTAAGCCCCTGCCGGATGGTGCTGGCTTCTCTTTGCGTACCGGTCCGGTACCGCCGGGCCACACCCGTCCACGGTCCTTACGGCTAGCTCCAATAGGCCACTCCTGCAGACGGTCACCACTGTCTGCCAACCTTGCTGATCCGTCCGGGCCACACACCCGGACCAACTTCAGGCTCCTCCACTGCCACTTCACTCCTCTCACTTTCGCTTCAAACTCTAATCTGTCTGCTTTTCCCGCCTCCAGGACTGTGAACTCCTCGGTGGGCGAGACCAACCGCCTGGCCCACCCCCTGGTGTGGACATCAGCCCCTGGAGGAAGGCAACAAGGGTTTTTGTCTGACTTTGGTGTGCCTGACCGGGAGTGTGGGGTGTGTTGGTGTAGTGCTTGTGACGTCCTGGCTTGTCCAGGGCGCCACACAGTGACAACGGAAACAAATACACACGGCACCGCTGATGACTCTGGGCAATGGGCAATGAATAGCATGTTAGTACGCTACTGTGGACGTGCTAATGTGACGCCCTGGGCAAGCCAGGGGTCACAGGTCATAACACCATCACACCCTACACCCCGGATAGGTACACCGAAGCTACACCAAAAATCCTTGTTGCCTTCCTCCAGGGGCTGATGTACACACCAGGGGGTAGGCCAGGCGGTTGGCTCCACCCACCGAGGAGTTCACAGCCCTGGAGGCGGGGAAAACCACGGAGTTCAGAGTAGTCAGAGTGTGAAGTAGGAGTGAAGTGGTAGAGGAGCAAGTGAGAGGAGTTAAAGTGAAGAGAAAGTGACAGTTGAGAAAGCCTGAAGTTGGTCCGGGTGTGTGCCCCGGACTGAGAACAGCAAGGTTAGCAGACGGCGGTGACCGTCTGCAGGAGAGGCTGATCGGAGGATGCCGAAAGGACCGTGGACGGGCGGTGGCCCGGCGGTACCGGAACGGTATACGAAGAGAAGCCAGCACCATTGGCAGGGGCCTTTCGGATCCCGGCAAGGCTAGGAGTCGCCGTGAATTTGCCAAATCCGTCAGTGAAGAGGACCTCCGGGTCTCCCAACAACTAAGTCCCGATTGAAGGCAACAGTCCAACCGTAGGAGAGAGACACCGCCACCGCCAAGGCACCAGTTTCTCAGGGCCAGCGCCTGCGGGCAGAGAGGGGCTCCTCCGGCCCATATCCAAGCCGGGGAGCGGGTTACCGGTGGGAACCCATCGCTACCAACATTTCATTAGGTGCAGGGACAGAGACCGTCAACGTCAACTACCGGGGAAAAGCAACAGCAGCCGTCCGTGGGAACCGTCTTTCCAGCCGTGTGTTTTACCGAGAACTGTGTCAACGTCTCAGGCTGAGTGAGTACCACCGTGCCGTGCGGCACAGCGCTGCCCCCGCGACCCTGCACCTCACCAGGCCCCTCACCCGGCCTGCCATCCATCCCTACCCCATCACCGGGGCCCCGGGACAACGAACCCCCTACCCACGGAGGGGAGAAATAACAACACAGCTGCTCCCTGTCACCGCTCCCGGGATCCCCATACAGAGCAGCGGTGGTGTCCACACAATCACCACAACCGTGGGTGGCGTCACGGGCAATAAATCCCCAAAACCAATCCCCTTTTCACTCACGGGCGAGGAGCGCCACTCGAGTCCCCGGGATCCGGGCCATCGCTCGAGCCACAGAGCAGCAGAGGCCGCAGCAGCAGTGGCAGCCGGACCCGAGCAGAGGGAGAGCGCAGCGTCCCCTCCTCCGCCCGCGACAACTTGGCGTCACAAACAGGATCTTACCGCTCTGCCGTTGGGTAGAGGTGCGCCTTGTTACCGCCGGAGGTGTCCGGCCAGAAAATTTCAGAAGTCGCCATCTTTGTCGCGAAAAGTTCCCGCTCGAGCGTCTCCTCGAGTTGCGGAGGCGCGAAGGCCAAAACCCCGCCCCGATAGAGGAGGGGCCGGAAAGAGGCTAAGGGGGACAAAATGGCGACTGGTCGCATGTAGCCGCGGCTATAAAGGCAGGGACGCCAGGACTCTGCAGCCATCTTGTTCCTGGGAGAAGCCGCCAGCAACATGTGGATGCCGTCCCGAAGCACCGTAGCCCCCGCGCCTGGAACCGCGGCGTGGGTGGAAATCAGGACCGCGCAGCTCTACCAGAGGCTTCAGGTCAAAATGCAGCTCCTCATGGAGGAGTGGGAGACCGACATGGCGGAGGTTATAGCGGCCGTGCGGAGACGCGAGGAGGAAGCTGAGGAAGGGAGGGTGAGTGACCCACGCCCCGATGCCCTTGAAGGGCCGGTCATCGCGGCTGCGGGACCCGGTCTAAACCCTCTCGCCCTGCTACCTCCCTCGCCACCCGTCCCGGAAGCCGTGACCCCGCCACTAGGCCCGCTGCCACCGCAACCGGTAGCGATACCCAGCATATCCGCCCAGGCGGATCGGCCTGTAGCCGGAGCTCGAAGCCGACCGGAGGTGCTGCCATGGAAAGCTCCGAAAACCGAACCGGAGGCGTCTCCCGAGAAAGTCCCCGAGCCGGAGCCGATAGCCCGCTCCGTGCCGAAGGCCCAACAGAGGAAAGCCCCTGTGCCCATCCCCCACACCTCGGCTGAGGTTGCGCTGGGTTGCCGCTGCAAGGCGGCGCCCAAGGCCAAGTCACCGCGGGGCCTGCCGCCCAGATCACCAGCGGTGGGCAGTGTCCAAAAGGCCCCGCGGGGCCCGACCCGTGCGCCGGAGCTCGCAGCAGCGCCATACTGGGACAGGGAGCCGGTACCGTTGGGCCTGGAAATCGAGGAGAGAGAAAGAAGGAAGGTGGAGATGGTGGCCCGTACGATACGGGAGAAGGAGAGCCTGAGACAAGCGACCTTCCGTGTCCGGGGACCGCTGTATGAGGGGTAGGTGAGGCGGTTTGATGTCCGCCGGGGCTATGGATTCATTTATGAACCGGGCCTGGGGGCCGAAGTGTTTATAGCCCGGCGGAATGTGAATGGTCACCTGCCAGAAGAGCACCCAGGCCGCAACTTGATGCCAGGGGACCTTGTACAGTACACCCGGCACTGTGGGGAGAGGGGGTGGTTTGCGCTGGATGCAAAGCTAAGGGGCAGCCAGGAGGCCCGTGTGAGCGCCGCGCCCCCTCCCTCAGGTGATGTCGAAGACTCAGAGTAAGGGCAGCGGAGCATCGTTGCACCGTCCCCGTTGGGACCACCTGTATGTGTGTGTTTTAAAAGTTTTGAAAAGTTTTTGAAGAAAATGAAAATGATTACCGAAGGTTAACCTGATTGTCTACAACCGTGATATGGAACCGGCCGTTGCCGGCATTGTTGTCCCCGAGGGGACCATCCACAGTTTATGCATAGAAACTTCTATGAACAGGCCCGAGAACTTGCAGGGCAACCACAAACGTTAGTGGGTTGTAAATAAAAATGTTGTGTTGCAGCTAACCGTTACCGCCTCTGGAGAGGCAGATTGGAGGGAGGGCCCGCAGTGGAGCAGGCTGGGGCCCAGCCACCACCGGAACCGGTGGCTACACTTTGGAGGGGAAGGACAGATCCCTCTCGGGTGACTTGGTTCAGGACTGGGGTCAAGGGGTGCTGCCTGTTTCTTAGGGGCAGCATCAGGGCCAGGTTACTTGGGTGGGAGAGAGCGGCAGCCGCAACCGTTACCGTAACGTTTAAGAAAAGTGCCTCCCGTTGTAGGATGATGTTCTTCTACTTGTATATGTTACCGTTATTATCTTTTTCAGAAAAATAAAACCGGTGTTGGACGGGCAGCCCGCGGACGGTCTGCATTTTGCTAAGGGGGAATGTGACGCCCTGGGCAAGCCAGGGGTCACAGGTCATAACACCACCACACCCTACACCCCGAAGCTACACCAAAAATCCTTGTTGCCTTCCTCCAGGGGCTGATGTCCACACCAGGGGGTGGGCCAGGCGGTTGGCTCCACCCACCGAAGAGTTCACAGCCCTGGAGGCGGGAAAACCACGGAGTTCAGAGTAGTCAGAGTGTGAAGTAGGAGTGAAGTGGTAGAGGAGCAAGTGAGAGGAGTTAAAGTGAAGAGAAAGTGACAGTTGAGAAAGCCTGAAGTTGGTCCGGGTGTGTGCCCCGGACTGAAAACAGCAAGGTTAGCAGACGGCGGTGACCGTCTGCAGGAGAGGCTGATCGGAGGTTGCCGAAAGGACCGTGGACGGGTGGTGGCCCTGCGGTACCGGAACGGTATACGAAGAGAAGCCAGCACCATTGGCAGGGGCCTTTTGGATCCCGGCAAGGCTAGGAGTCGCCGTGAATTTGCCAAATCCGTCAGTGAAGGGGACCTCCGGGTCTCCCAACAACTAAGTCCCGATTGAAGGCAACAGTCCAACCGTAGGAGAGAGACACCGCCACCGCCAAGGCACCAGTTTCTCAGGGCCAGCACCTGCGGGCAGAGAGGGGCTCCTCCGGCCCATATCCAAGCCGGGGAGCGGGTTACCGGTGGGAACCCATCGCTACCAACATTTCATTAGGTGCAGGGACAGAGACCGTCACCGTCAACTACCGGGGAAAAGCAACAGCAGCCGTCCGTGGGAACCGTCTTTCCAGCCGTGTGTTTTACCGAGAACTGTGTCAACGTCTCAGGCTGAGTGAGTACCACTGTGCCGTGCGGCACAGCGCTGCCCCCGCGACCCTGCACCTCACCAGGCCCTGCACCCGGCCTGCCATCCATCCCTACCCCATCACCGGGGCCCCGGGACAACCAACCCCCTACCCACGGAGGGGAGAAATAACAACACAGCTGCTCCCTGTCACCGCTCCCGGGATCCCCATACAGAGCAGCGGTGGTGTCCACACAATCACCACAACCGTGGGTGGCGTCACAGACAATAAATCCCCAAAACCAATCCCCTTTTCACTCACGGGCGAGGAGCGCCGCTCGAGTCCCCGGGATCCGGGCCATCGCTCGAGCCACAGAGCAGCAGAGGCCGCAGCAGCGGCAGCCGGACCCGAGCAGAGGGAGAGCACAGCGTCCCCTCCTCCGCCCGCAACACTAACATGCTAAGAGGTTGAAATGAGCGCAGACACTAACGCCCTTGTGACTAGTCGCTGGCCTCTTTAGCATATCATATGGGATCTTTAGAAATACTTTCTTTTTCTAAAGATCTCTTTATCTATGCTTCTAGATACATGGACGGTTAGGCAGGGATTAGCAATATGCACCCAGAACTGCTCATGGGTCCGGGTGCATATTGGACCTGACAGGTTCACTTTAAGCAGCTCTTGGGCTGCATTCTATAAAGGTGTATGTTGTGCCCTGCCCCCCCCTTCCCGTGACCCCACAAATACCGTCATAATATCTCCTGCGATGTATGCTAATCGTTGGGTCCAGTCCGACGGGCGTCCGATTTTGCAGGATTTTGCATTATTCCACCTTTCAGCGCTGATCGCCGTCGTCTGTTGATGATTGACATGAATGACGCCTTCGGCGGTATCCACATAACCAGACAAAATCTCACGTCTGTGCAGAGACATTGCCAGCTCACGCAGTCGCACTTCACTCTACTGTATTGTGGGCAGAGCCAAAAACATAGGTGCGCCTACGTGAATCGGTGAGTTCTCTGCGCAGGCAAAGGATTTTTCTGGCTACGTTGATGACGCAGGTAACGTCATCCACATTACCCGGCAAAATCTGACTGCCGTATTTTCAATCCGATATTTTGTTGGGTCACACTGGGACCAATATTATTCAATGAGGCCATGCTACATTCATGACTTACCTCCAAAACTTGGATGAGACCCACCCAAGTTTATGAGCGCGAGAATAAAAAAATCGAATTTTACGGGAACATTGCGATTCTGTAACAAAGGAAACTAAAAATGCTCCAGTAAATGATTAATTGCTGCTACTGTAAAAAAACGGACAGCACACGAATGACAAGTGAGAAAACAATTGTCCTACTTTTCTGGATTAAAATGGGACCAATTGTTTTATACTCAATGCAGAAGTCGAGCGACTAAAATTAGTTTAATTTTTTTTTTCAATTGGAAAATATTTTTTTTCCTCTGGATACACGCTGTATTACATGATGAATATGATATGGGATCTGTTGTCTGACATTAATTCTAATGATACGAAGCGAGATGGATCATTTCTATTCAAATACACAATGGCCACTGATTGAGCAGCAGAATATTTTTGGAAAGTGGATTGTTTATGAGTGCATCCAGCATCAAAAGTGCAAATTTTCTTGCGTATATTGTTCTAATGGCTCTTCACCACTTGCGTTTAAAAAATCACTGCAATATTCGGCTACAAATGTGAGTCGAGTGTCCTGCGTTTCTCACATAGCATCCGTATGACATGTGAGCATCATGCGAGTGCTATGTGAGTGTTTACGCAAGCAGCGTAGGACTGGCTACCGGAGGAATCTCCAGTAATACCAGGCCTGGCCGCGGTTACCTGCACTGAACTCCAGAGCTGTCACCTGAGCTCCGGAGTGCAGCCCGGTCTGTCCGCAGCTGTCATGAACAGAACCTCAATCGCCGGGGAATCAATCACTCAGCGTTCGCTGTTCAGTCCAGGCTGCACTCTGGAGCTCAGGTGAGAGCTCCGGAGTTCAGAGCATGTAACCGCGGCCAGGACTGGTATTACTGGAGATTCCTCCGGTAGCCAGTCCGATGCTGTATGTAAGTGTAAAGGATCCGTGTGACATGCGTATGCCATCTGTATGACATGCGCATGCCACCCGTATTCTGATTTTTTTCTCGCTCCCTTAGGCTTCCATGGGGGTGCGAGAGCTGAAACAGAGAGCACGAGACGTGCCGTTAAAAATTAAGAAAGAGGATACGGCCTCATAGCTTAACATTGGTGCAAGTGCAATCCGATTTTTTATCGAATCGCACTCGCACAGGAAAATCGCAAGTGGACAAGAGCCCTAACTCAGACTTGGAACTTGTGCTCACGGTGCAGTTTTTGATGCATTTTTTTTATGCATTTTTTGGTGCAGTGTTGAGGCCCAAATGTGCATGTCTAAACTTATCCCAGCAAAGTCTATGAGAATTCAGAAAGGCTGTGCACACACTGCTTCTTTTTTCTTTCCAGTTTTTGGTGCAGAAAAAAGAAGCAGCATGTCAATTGTTGGGGAGTTTTTTCTGTGGGTTTTTAGCCCATCCACCTATTGAATTCACTAAAAAAAATGCAGTAAAAAATACACCCAAAAACGCACCTAAAATGCACTTTGAGGTTTTTGGCTGCAAGGTGTTTTTTTTTGGTGCAGAAAATTTCTGCAGCATGCGCACGCACATACCCTAAAGGTCCTCATACACATTGCATGAAAGTTGGCTGTACACAGTGGACCTGGTTGACCATCAGATCTTCATGGAAGTCTCGATACTCTTCTCTGACACATGACATCAAAGGAGAGATAAATTGGGTAGATAGAATTTCCATATCCGATCCTTTTGTTTTCACAGCAGATACACTTCTGGCAGTGGCTTGCTCCTATCTCTGTGAGCACTGTGAACACTCAAGTCAGGAAGGGAAGCTGTCACTTTTCCAGCTTTTTGAGCTTTTTGTGAGCCAACATTAAAGTGGTTGTCCAGAGTTGGGGATAAAGATTACAGTCCTTCTATGTGACTGCACCAGGTCAGCACATGAATTCAAATATGCAGTGACATGCCAACTAGAAGTGCAAGTGAATTGATTAAGACGCATCTAGTTGTAATGTGGCCGGAAGTATGCAGCTTGCTACCAGCACTCACACAAGAGAACCCTGACAGAATGCACAGCGCGTCCTGTGAGGATTGACAAGTCTACAGTCATATGGAATGATTGTAGAGACTGCAGACTTGAGCCCAAAGAGTGGACAAGTCCTATAAGTGTGATTAATCCCAGCATTACTGTGATGCTAGTCACTACTTATGGATAGTATAGACGGAAATGTAGTCAGACAAGCCAGGGTCAGAAAACTGGAGAGTACAAGAGGACACCGCGAGTAAGCAGAAACGCAGTCAAGTCACAGGTCGAGGGTCAGAATTCCAGTTGAGTACTTATTAGATTCAGTGTTGTGAATGTCAGTTATGCTTTTGCTGCTGTGAGGCTCCCTCTTGTGGCCAGGAATGGTTTGGTCAGAGACCAGGTGTGTTGAGCAATGAGCGTTTCCATTGCTAACTCTCTGCTTATTTAAACCCTGGTCTGATAGCAGGCTAGGCTGGATGTCAGTTGTTCTTTGTACACCAGCCTGCTTCATCCTGCTCCAGACCACATCTACCTCAGATAAGTGCTTGGCTCTTTATTTGTTGTTTGGTTATTTTTGCTCTTATCTGAGTTTGTCATTTGCTGTGGTTGTTTTCAGTTTATTTGCTTGCAGGGATCTTCCCTCTCAGTTGCTTAGCTGGGAAGGTCCCTGCAGCTATGTTTGGAGTATTGCTCCTATAAGTCCATGTGTTTCTTGCTTCTTGAATTTGTAATGGTTCCTGCTTTCTGTTCATTGGTATGACAAGAGCGCCTGGTATAGGACGGAGTTCAGATGTAGCGATCTGAGGGCTTTTTGTACTATCAGGTTTTTGGATTTTTGCAGGGTTTTTCTCTGGCCACCATCAGTCCCTTTCCTATCCTGTCCTATTTAGTCAGTAGGGCCTCACCTTTTGCTAATCCTATCATCTATCTGTGTATTGTGTTTTCCTATATCACCGCAGTCTTTGAATGTGGGGGGCTTGCTATTCTTTATCTATTTTCTGAGGCAGAGAGTTATTCATCTTTCCTACCTTTAGGATAGTTAGTTCTCCGGCTGGGTTCGCGGTGCACAGGATGTTAGTTCACCCCTCGGCTACTTCTAGTGTTGATGGTTAGTAAGGGGATGGCAGCCAGATTAGTTGCCAATGCTCTTGTCACCTTTTACCAATGATTTATGGTGGTCTTCCATGGTTCCGGATCATAACAGTACATCCGGTCAACAAATTTAAAGGGTACTCTTAAGAAGGAAAAAAAAAAAGTCTGCTGAAATTTTTTTTTTGTGTTTTTCCTCTTTTTCTTTGGGTTCTGTGGAAGATTTCTTTTTTCCAGCATGGATGAATTGGGTGAGCGTGTTGCTCATCTTGATGCTAAGGTTCGTCGTATAGAGTCTTATCTTGCACAGACTCCCCTTGCAGAGCCTAAAGCCTGCTTTACACGCTGCAATGTATCTTGCAATGTGTCGGTGGGGTCACGTTGTAAGTGACGCACATCCGGCATCGTAAGTTACATTACAGTGTGTGACAGGTACGTGCGATTGCGATTGAACGTTAAAACGTTCATCGCATACACATCGTACCTTTCTCTAGAATTGCACGTCAGATTGTTCATCGTACCCGGGGTAGCACACATTGCAGTGTGTGACACCCCGGGAACGATGAACAGATCTTACCTACGTCCTGCGGCTCCCGGCCCACAATGCAGAAGGAAGGAGGTGGGCGGGATGTTTATGTCCCGCTCAGCTCCGCCCCTCCGCTTCTATTGGCCGGCTGCCGCGTGACGTCGATGTGACGCCGAACGTCCCTCCCACTCCAGGAAGTGGACGTTCGCCGCCCACATCGAGGTCGTATGGACGGGTAAGTACGTGTGACGGGGGTTAATCGTTTGTGCGGCACGTTCAACAAATTGAACGTGCCACACATATGATGGGGGCGTTGCAAATCGTATACGATATCGTATGCGAAATTGCAACGTGTAAAGCAGGCTTTAGATTTCCGTTCCTGAATTTTTTTCGGGAGATAGGTCGAGATTTTTGAGCTTCAAAAATAATTGTAAATTATTTTTTGACCTGCGCCCCAAGTCCTCAGGAAATCCCGTACAGCAGGTCAAGATTGTCATCTCCTTACTGCGTGGTGAATCTCAGGACTGGGCTTCTCTTTGGCGTCTGATGGTCCGATTCTCAGTGATGTGGATTCCTTTTTTCAGGCCTTGGGTTTATTATATGACGAACCCAATATTGCGGACCAAGCAGAAAAGGCCTTGTTAACCTTAACTCAGGGTCTGGATTCTGCAGAAACTTTTTGTCAGAAATTTCGAAAGTGGGCGGTCCTTACCAAATGGAATGATGACGCGCTTGCGGCTCTTTTTCGGAAGGGTATTGCTGATACTGTGAAAGATGTAATGGTGGGATTCCCTGTCCCTTCTGGTCTTGATTAGAGTTGAGCGCGGTTCGTGGTTCGTGGTTCTCCAGTTCGCGGCTCGAGTGATTTTGGGGCATGTTCTAGATCGAACTAGAACTCGAGCTTTTTGCAAAAGCTCGATAGTTCTAGAAACGTTCGAGAACGGTTCTAGCAGCCAAAAAACAGCTAAATCCTAGCTTGGTTTCTGCTGTAATAGTGTAAGTCACTCTGTGAATCAAACTATTATCACATTTCAGTGTATAGTGTGCGGGAACAGCGCCTTCAGATCACTGCTGTTTCTATAATGGCGATCGCCATTTTTTTTTTTTTTTCTTGTCTTCCTTCCCTAAGCGCGCGCGTCTTGTGGGGCGGGCCAGCATGTCAGCCAATCACAGACACACACACACAGCTAAGTGGACTTTGAGCCAGAGAAGCAACGGCATGTGTGATAGGATCTGCATGTCACATGTCCCTGCATTATAAAACCGGACATTTTCTTCACGAACGCCATTATCTGCCTTCTGCGTCTTTGGTGTCAGACATCAGTGTCGCAGCTCCGTCCTCCTGAGTCCTATAGCCGATACAGCTGTATGCGCTGCATACACAGCGTTAGACAGCTTAGGGAGAGCACATTCTAGCAGTCCTTTTAAGGGCTCAAAGCGGCAGGGTCAGAGAGCCATAAGTGACAGGTCCTGCAAACAGCAACAGCGTCTGTGTAGCCCAGGTCAGGGATTTCCTCCCTGCATTTCACCATTAGGAGGGAATAGAAAGGCAGGCTTCCATTCCTCTACCCAGAGCACCACAATCCTGCCACTGTACCCTCTTGTCCTCTGCACACTCCAACTCATTCTAAGTAAGCCATTATACTAGCAAACACTCAGTGTACCTAGTGGCATCCTAAACGTGGCTATTGGACTTTGCTATAGTCCCACTAGTGCAAATACATTTGCAGAGCACATCTACCTGCATTGCACACTCCAACTTTTTTAAACTAAGCAATTTTACTAGCAAACACTCAGTGTACCTAGTGGCATCCTATACGTGGCTATTGGACTTTGCTATAGTCCCACTAGTGCAAAGACATTAGCAGAGCACATCTGCCTGCATTGCACACTCCAACTTTTTTAAACTAAGCAATTTTACTAGCAAACACTCAGTGTACCTAGTGGCATCCTATACGTGGCTATTGGACTTTGCTATAGTCCCACTAGTGCAAATACATTTGCAGAGCACATCTGCCTGCATTGCACACTCCAACTTTTTTAAACTAAGCAATTTTACTAGCAAACACTCAGTGTACCTAGTGGCATCCTATACGTGGCTATTGGACTTTGCTATAGTCCCACTAGTGCAAAGACATTAGCAGAGCACATCTGCCTGCATTGCACACTCCAAGTTTTTTAAACTAAGCAATTTTACTAGCAAACACTCAGTGTACCTAGTGGCATCCTATACGTGGCTATTGGACTTTGCTATAGTCCCACTAGTGCAAAGACATTTGCAGAGCACGTCTGCCTGCATTGCACACTACAACTTTTTTAAACTAAGCAATTTTACTAGCAAACACTCAGTGTACCTAGTGGCATCCTATACGTGGCTATTGGACTTTGCTATAGTCCCACTAGTGCAAAGACATTTGCAGAGCACGTCTGCCTGCATTGCACACTACAACTTTTTTAAACTAATCAATTTTACTATCAAACACTCAGTGTACCTAGTGGCATCCTAAACGTGGCTATTGGACTTTGCTATAGTCCCACTAGTGCAAAGACATTAGCAGAGCACATCTGCCTGCATTGCACACTCCAAGTTTTTTAAACTAAGCAATTTTACTAGCAAACACTCAGTGTACCTAGTGGCATCCTATACGTGGCTATTGGACTTTGCTATAGTCCCACTAGTGCAAAGACATTTGCAGAGCACGTCTGCCTGCATTGCACACTACAACTTTTTTAAACTAAGCAATTTTACTAGCAAACACTCAGTGTACCTAGTGGCATCCTATACGTGGCTATTGGACTTTGCTATAGTCCCACTAGTGCCAAGACATTTGCAGAGCGCATCTGCCTGCGTTGCACACTCCAACTAATTATAACGAAGCCATTATACTAGCAAACACTCAGTGTACCTAGTGGCATCCTATACGTGGCTATTGGACTTTTGTCAATTCACAGTATTGGAACGTTATTTGCATGACATCTGCCTGCATTGCACACTCTAACTTTTTTAAACTCAGCCATTATACTAGCAAACACTCACTGTACCTAGTTGTATCCTAAACGTGGCTATTGGACTTTTGTCAATTCACAGTATTGGAACGTTATTTGCAGGACGTCTGCCTGCATTGCACACTCAAACTTTTTTAAACTCAGCCATTATACTAGCAAACACTCACTGTACCTAGTTGTATCCTAAACGTGGCTATTGTACTTTTGTCAATTCACAGTATTGGAACGTTATTTGCAGGACATCTGCCTGCATTGCACACTCAAACTTTTTTAAACTCAGCCATTATACTAGCAAACACTCACTGTACCTAGTTGTATCCTAAACGTGGCTATTGTACTTTTGTCAATTCACAGTATTGGAACGTTATTTGCAGGACGTCTGCCTGCATTGCACACTCAAACTTTTTTAAACTCAGCCATTATACTAGCAAACACTCACTGTACCTAGTTGTATCCTAAACGTGGCTATTGTACTTTTGTCAATTCACAGTATTGGAACGTTATTTGCAGCACGTCTGCCTGCATTGCACACTCAAACTTTTTTAAACTCAGCCATTATACTAGCAAACACTCACTGTACCTAGTTGTATCCTAAACGTGGCTATTGTACTTTTGTCAATTCACAGTATTGGAACGTTATTTGCAGGACGTCTGCCTGCATTGCACACTCAAACTTTTTTAAACTCAGCCATTATACTAGCAAACACTCACTGTACCTAGTTGTATCCTAAACGTGGCTATTGTACTTTTGTCAATTCACAGTATTGGAACGTTATTTGCAGGACGTCTGCCTGCATTGCACACTCAAACTTTTTTAAACTCAGCCATTATACTAGCAAACACTCACTGTACCTAGTTGTATCCTAAACGTGGCTATTGTACTTTTGTCAATTCACAGTATTGGAACGTTATTTGCAGCACGTCTGCCTGCATTGCACACTCAAACTTTTTTAAACTCAGCCATTATACTAGCAAACACTCACTGTACCTAGTTGTATCCTAAACGTGGCTATTGTACTTTTGTCAATTCACAGTATTGGAACGTTATTTGCAGCACGTCTGCCTGCATTGCACACTCAAACTTTTTTAAACTCAGCCATTATACTAGCAAACACTCACTGTACCTAGTTGTATCCTAAACGTGGCTATTGTACTTTTGTCAATTCACAGTATTGGAACGTTATTTGCAGGACATCTGCCTGCCTTGCACACTCAAACTTTTTTAAACTCAGCCATTATACTAGCAAACACTCACTGTACCTAGTTGTATCCTAAACGTGGCTATTGTACTTTTGTCAATTCACAGTATTGGAACGTTATTTGCAGCACGTCTGCCTGCATTGCACACTCAAACTTTTTTAAACTCAGCCATTATACTAGCAAACACTCACTGTACCTAGTTGTATCCTAAACGTGGCTATTGTACTTTTGTCAATTCACAGTATTGGAACGTTATTTGCAGCACGTCTGCCTGCATTGCACACTCAAACTTTTTTAAACTCAGCCATTATACTAGCAAACACTCACTGTACCTAGTTGTATCCTAAACGTGGCTATTGTACTTTTGTCAATTCACAGTATTGGAACGTTATTTGCAGGACGTCTGCCTGCATTGCACACTCAAACTTTTTTAAACTCAGCCATTATACTAGCAAACACTCACTGTACCTAGTTGTATCCTAAACGTGGCTATTGTACTTTTGTCAATTCACAGTATTGGAACGTTATTTGCAGGACATCTGCCTGCCTTGCACACTCAAACTTTTTTAAACTCAGCCATTATACTAGCAAACACTCACTGTACCTAGTTGTATCCTAAACGTGGCTATTGTACTTTTGTCAATTCACACTACTGCAAATCTATGTGCAGCACCTCTGCATGACAACCTCGTGCTCTGTTTTTAATAAGCTATAATGATAGCACAAAATACTGCCATTTTGTGGCATCATAGAACTGGCTGTTGTATTCCATTAGTGCCCCACTGGTGACAAGCTATTTCTAGCACCTCTACATCACACCCTCATGCACATTTTGCTACGCTAATGTTATAGCAAACTCATGGAATTCATTGCTGCATTTCATAATTCGGAGGGATAGAAAGTCAGGCTTCCTTTAGCTTTTCCTTCTGTTCATAGACAGCATCTCCAAAACAAATTTCCCCTCCACGTCTAAGTGTGGAGAGGCAGCTAGTGCGCATGCGTGTGCCGATGTACCCCAGCTGCAGCATAATTACAGTGTTTCGCCTAGTGAGTATGCTCAGCCTGACTGTGCCATTCCTGACGCTAAGTTTTCATTTCGGGATACAGCGCATGCTCCCACACTAAGTGTGAAAAGCCTCTTTGCACAGGTGCTTGCATTCCGTGCCGGGTATAAGTCCTGTTTTGGGCATAGACACCATGCTAAAGCTGATAGTCTTTTTTCAGAGACTGTATTTCATGCTACTGAGCATGCTCAGGCACTTCCTGCATCAGAGACTAGGTCCGGTAATGAACTCTTTGGCCCTGGCCCTGATGTGGGGGTCCCATATAGACCACAGGGCATCAGGTGTCCTCCCAAATGGCTTGCAGAGGCCCACACCTATGACTTGTCACCGCATTATTGATGCTCAGACGATGACTGGTGAGGTGTTTGGGTCATGGCAGCCATGAGGTCATCATTGAAGTTGCGTTTCCAAATAGGACGCTAGTTATGCCACTCATGACGTGTCACTCTACTTTTGTCTCCAGGAGGTGCATTGTGGTTCACCCTGGTTTGGGGCGGACCCAGGTTATAAAAGGGGCTGGAGCCAACAAGGAGGTGCGCAGTCTTCTATTATGCTCCGAAAGAGCACACCTCCATGTGTTGAACCCATTGCGGCTTTAGGCCAGAGGTAGGCAGGGATCGGGTGGTGGATGCAGGCCACCACCACAGTTGGTAACGCAGAACGGTTAAGACCAGCTCCTGTCCTAACAGTCCTGCTTGTGCAGCCCAGTGGCATTAACAGGCCTGCTGCTGCTGATGCGCCTGCTGTCCACAGGTGTGGCCCCTACGCACACGGTCAGCGTACTCAATGGCCCTTGTGTTGTTAACAGGGAGTTCCTGGGCTGGGTGGGCATGTGGACCCTGTGACGCTAACAGGGCTCACAGTCTCCAGATCCGAATGGCGTCTAACTCGGTTCAGGCTACTATTAGTTTCATAGCCACACAGCTCTGTATCCTCCACCAAACCTTCAAGTTGCCAACCTCTCCTTTTCCAACTGGGAGCACGGTGGACACTGACTGCTGATGGGGATTGTCACAAACCACCGGGGGGGTCACTCAGAAATCCCCCGCGCTGGCTACCAGTACGTCACAATCGGGGGGTAGCAAGTGGGGGGGTCACCCCTCCTTTATACCTCCCGACCGACAGACAGAGCACGTGACGCGCTCTCTAGCGCCCCTCTTATAGTCAGGCCAATTATGGAATTGCCCAACAATAAGCAAGGAGGCCGCTATACTACTTATGCCGATTATTGAAGGGTCCCCGGTGAGAGTAGGGTATATATTCCCCCGACCTCCGCGGGCGGAATATATAATATCTTCCCGAATCTCACTGGCCTCCCCACAATAATCCTTGGCACAACTCGCTGCCACCAACCGATTTACGGTAACTATTAGCCGAACACACGGACGTGGGATTCAAGATCGAGATAACAGAACAGCCCAAGATTAATTATATAATTTAATCGCCTAAAGCACACTAGAAACTACAATATATACAATAGGGAATCTACAGAATATACAGTTATGTCAGAGTACAGTTACAGATAAAGCATGGGTTACAAACAGGTATACAATTACATCAGTTACCTTGTGTGTCTGGCCACAGGGGGGCGCTGTAGACCAGGTTTCCAGGAACCCCCTCACAGGTCTTTCCCAACCAGGCCCCCGAGCAGAAGAACACTGGAAAATAGCCGAAGTAGGGTTATCAACCTGGGCAAATCCAGGTCCCCTCCTACCTTAGTGACCTCACAGGGAGCACTGCTCCACCCCTGGCTGGAGTTATGGACAAATTCACAACATGGAATATGGGCCATAACTTTGCCTGGGAGCGTCGTAGGCGGACGCCAATGCTCTCATTGTGACAGTTATGAATTTAGCTACAGAACGAGGGGACTCATGACCTGTCTACGAGTTCCCATATGGCTGATATCACGCCTGGGGTATTTCCCAAGCTCCCCCTTCCATAAAAAAGGTGTGCCAGCATCGTCCGCCTGCGCAAACACCATTTTTATGGTTGCCATATTTATCGGAGATATGGCTTGCGAGATATGAACCATTTTTTACTGGAGTCGTTCTGTCTGGCTACTTCCAAGCCTTGCTAATGAGATACAACTCTTGTTACAGGGTGACGGCAGGGAGTCATCCTGGGTCCATTGTCCTCACATCATCTCATCTCCATATCAGAGGAGATGGCTGTTGGAGGTGTAAGTGGGATGTGACACCTTCACAGATGCTGGACATTTGAGCACAAGAAGGGAGGGGGGCACTGCCAGGGAGTGATGAGAGCAATTATGACTTCTAGTCATAATTCCTCTTCATATCCCAGGATTTACCTCACACCACCCCCTTTTGAGGGCGCTAGGGGGCAGCACACTCCGGTGTTCCCCCGTGCGCCCGTCCGCGACCTCTCCTTGTCGGGACAGCCCGTCTGCGTTACCGTGGTCACGGCCCCTTTTGTGGCGAATGGTGAAGTCGTATTGCTGGAGCGCAAGGCTCCATCGCAACAATCGCCCATTCGTCCCAGAGACGGTGTGCAACCAGCTGAGGGGATTGTGGTCCGTCTCCACGATGAAGTGGCGCCCGTATAGATAGGGTTGCAGACGCTGCAGGGCCCACACTATGGCCAGGCACTCCTTCTCCATTGTAGAATAGGCCACTTCCCTTGGTAACAGCTTCCTGCTCAGGTACAAGACAGGGTGCTCTTGGCTCGCAGAGTCCACCTGGCTGAGCACCGCACCGAGGCCGAAGTCACTGGCGTCGGTCTGTACTACAAACGGCCGCGTGAAGTCGGCTGCCTGTAGCACGGGCGGGCTGGACAGGGCGTCCTTTAGGGCCCGGAAGGCTGTCTCGCAGTCCATTGTCCAATCGACTGCAGAGGGCAGCTTCTTCTTGGTGAGGTCCGTCAAGGGCTTTGCCAGGCTACTATAGCATGGAACAAACCTCCTATAGTACCCAGCGGTCCCCAAGAAGGACATCACCTGCTTCTTGGTCCTGGGGGTGGGCCAGGATGCGATGGCCTCCACTTTCTCAGGCTCGGGCTTCAGCGTTCCCCCACCTACCCGGTGACCGAGGTACTGGACCTCGCTCATGGCCAGCTGACACTTTCCCGGCTTGATGGTCAAACCTGCCCGGTGGATCCGCCTGAGCACCTGTGCTAGATGCTCTAGGTGGTCCTCCCAGGTGGGACTGAAGACGGCAATGTCATCCAGGTACGCGGCCGCGTACCCTTCAAGTCCCTTGAGCAGGGTGTTGACCATCCGCTGGAAAGTGGCAGGGGCATTCCTCATCCCGAATAGCATCACCGTGGACTCGTACAGTCCAAATGGGGTAATAAAGGCAGAGCGTTCCCTGGCCTTGCGAGTCAGGGGGATCTGCCAATATCCCCGGCTCAGGTCCATGATGGTCAGGTACTGAGCCCCGGCCAACTGATCGAGCAGGTCATCGATGCGTGGCATTGGGTACGCATCGGCGACCGTGACAGCATTGAGCCCCCTGTAGTCCACGCAGAACCGAGTGGTTCGGTCCTTCTTAGGGACGAGGACTACAGGCGAGGCCCAAGCGCTGTTGGATGCCTGGATCACCCCCAGCTCCAGCATCTCGTCAATCTCCTGGCGCATGTGTTGCTGCACCTCCAGGGAGACCCGATATGCTGAACGCCGGATCGGGGGATGATCCCCAGTGTCCACGTGATGGACAGCCAAGTCAGTCCTTCCGGGCTGGTTGGTAAACAACCCCCGGAAGGGGTGTAGGGTGGCCCACAGCTGGGACCGTTGGTCCTCCAAGAGCTGGTGGCCAACCTCCACATCCTCAATGGATCCGCCTGCCCTAACCTGGGCTAGCATATCCAAGAGGGTTTCCGCTTCTCCCTCCTCGGGCAGGTTGCACACGGGGAGCGCACATGCCTCCCGCTCATGATGTGCCTTCATCATGTTCACATGGAAGGGCTTCCGCCTTCCACGGGCAGGGTCCAGGGTGACCAGGTACGTCACAGGGTTGAGCTGCTGGTACACGAGGTATGGGCCTTCCCAGGCTGCCTGAAGCTTGTCCTGTGGTACGGGGACCAGTACCCACACCTCTTGACCCACTTGGTAGGTCCTCTCACAAGCGTTCTGGTCGTACCAACGCTTCTGATCAGCCTGGGCTTGAGCCATATTGTCGTGTACCAGTTGCGTCAAGGCCTGCATTTTGTCCCGGAAGCGCATGACATACTCGATAACCGACACTCCAGGGGTGGCCAAATCCCCTTCCCAAGCCTCTTTCACCAGAGCCAGGGGGCCCCGCACACGTCGCCCGTACAGGAGCTCAAACGGTGAGAATCCTGTTGAGGCCTGTGGAACCTCCCGGTAAGCAAATAACAGGTGTGGGAGATACCGCTCCCAGTCACGCCCATGGGAGTCGACCAACATCTTAAGCATCTGCTTTAAGGTGCCATTGAACCGCTCGCACAGGCCATTAGTCTGTGGATGGTACGGGCTGGCCACCAGATGTCGCACCTGGACTTGCTTACAGAGGGTCTCCATCAGCTGGGACATGAATTGGGTCCCCCGGTCGGTGAGCATTTCCTGGGGAAAACCCACTCGGGAGAAAATCTCCAGCAATGCGGTGGCCACCTTGTCAGCCCGAATGGACGACAAGGCCACTGCTTCTGGGTACCGGGTGGCATAGTCCACTACCGTCAGTATGAAGCGTTTCCCGGAGCTGCTGGGGATGGCCAGCGGGCCGACCAGATCCACAGCCACCCTCCTGAAAGGCTCATCGATGATGGGCAGAGATACCAGTGGGGCTTTGGGGCGTGGCCCCGCCTTCCCCACTCTCTGACAGGTTTCACACGAACGGCAGTAGGCAGCCACATCGGCCCCCATTTTTGGCCAGTAGAAATGCTGGTTTAACCTGGCCTTGGTCTTAGCGATCCCTAGGTGTCCGGCCATCGGAATCTCATGTGCGATCCGCAACAACTCCGTCCGGAACGGATAGGGTACCACCAACTGTCGGTCCCTGGGCCACGCCTCCGGTGAACCCTGCTGGACCGTGGCCCGGTACAGCCGTCCTTGGTCCCAGACCACTCGCTCCGGGTCCGAGTCCGAGGGAGGCTGTGCCGCCTGCTCCTTTAGAGCTTTCAGGCTGTCGTCAGCTTCTAACGCTGCCTGAAACCCCTGACTAGATGTGGCCAGAATCGACGAGACTGTCACATCTTCGGTCAGTACCCCGGGACCTGTGTCCTGGCCTCCACCTGACTCGGCTGCCACTTGGTCAGAAGGGGAAGAGCTATCGGACCTCCGGGAGGCCCCTTGGCTTCCAGCACTCCCACTGCGGGTGACAGCGGCCACAGCCGCTGCGACCGTGGGTCGTGCCTGCTCCTCCTCCGTTCCTGACCAAGTCGCCGGTTCAGGCAGACCTACCTGGCTTCCTGACACCCCGGTTGTGGGGGAACCCTGCACCGAGATCTTACCTGGGAGCACTTCCGCTCCTGGACCGGCCCCAATCTCACCTGCCTGTTCCCCCCCTGCAGCAACAGAACCCCGCTGTGAAATCTCTGGGGACCCCACATTTGCTGTGGTAGCCCCCACCCCACACACTGGTCCTCCCCCTGCAGCACCCTGCTCTCTGCTTATCCCTGCAGAGGGCAGCAGATCCCAGCTCACAGGCTGGTTACTTGTAGAGGCATTGTCACACCTTTCTCTGACCCCCTCCCCTGTCACAGCTGCAGCTGCGTGTGTGTCTATGGTGTCTGTGCAAGCAGAAATATCAGAGTTCACTCCCTCCTCCCTTACATCATTCATAGATAACACATTAACATTGTCCGGAGGCACGTCAGCACTGGCTGAAGGTTCAGCCTTTGGGGCGGGGCCAAACTGGGAGGTTATTTGCCCCAAATCTGTCCCAAGTAGCACGTTTGCAGGGATCCGATCAGTTACCCCCACCTCCCTCACCCCTCGCCCTGCGCCCCAGTCCACATAAATGTCAGCAACAGGCAGCGCCGGGTCAATGCCTCCAATCCCGGAGACAGCGAGGGTTTTTCCAGGGATCAAGTCTTGGGGGGACACCATCTCAGGCCGCACCAGAGTCACCTCCGAGGCGCTGTCTCGCAGTCCTATGGTCACAGACTGGCCGACGGTGACAGGTTGGAAGCTGTCCAGGGACCTACCACCACCCCCACCCACACAATACACCTTGGGCGGCCCTTGGGACGGGGACGGAGCCGGGGCCTTGGGACGCTGAGGGCACATGGCCTTGAAGTGTCCAGGTAGGTTGCACTGGTGGCACCGTCTTGGTTCTGCCACGGGCCTGGAGAGGGGAGTTGAGGGGGACACCCCCTGCAGTCTAGGGGCAGGTGGGGCAGTCGCAGAGTTCATCTTACCCCCTCTCCAGGTGCTGCTGGTGGCTGCTCTCCTGGCTTCAGGAGCCCGATTGTTGGTGTAGTCATCTGCCAGGGCAGCTGTAGCCGTGGATCCCTTTGGCTTCTGGTCTCGGATGAACTGGCGGAGATCCTCAGGGCAGTTCCACAAGAGTTGCTCCGTGATGAACAAGTCCAGGATCTCCGGTCCGGTGGAAAGCTGCAGGCCTTGGGTCCAGTGGTCGGCAGCTCGGGCAAGTGCCCGCCGGTGGTCAGCCCAGGAGTCCTTTGGTCCCTTCTGCAGCGTCCGGAACTTCTTGCGGTAGGACTCCGGGGTGAGGTTGTACTGTTGGATCAGGGCCCGCTTGATGGTGTCGTAGCCCTGATCCGCCTCAGCAGGCAAGTCCCCAAGGATATCCAGGGCCTTACCCCTTAAACGGGGGGTCAGGTATTTGGCCCACTGGTCCTTGTTCAGATGATGCTGCAAGCAAGTCCGTTCAAAAGCAGTCAAGAAAGAGTCCAAGTCTCCATCCTTCTCCAGCACTGGGAAGTCCTCAACACGGACCTTTGGAAGTTTGGTGTCTGGAAGGTCACGGGTGGCTGATGAGGGCCGGAGCTGAGCTAGCTGCAGCTGGTAGTTACGCTCTGCCTGGCGCTCTTCACGCGCTGCTTGCCGCTCACGCTCGGCCATGAGTTCCTTGTAGCCCTCCCGGTCTCCAGCCTGGCGTAGGGCCATAGCCATTTGAAGAAGGCTATCCGAGCCTCCCAGGCTCGGTGGAATGGCACGTGGTGATCTGCGGCCCGCTGCGGAGCCTGGTGCTTCACTGTCCATTGCAGAGCGGAGGGCTGGCGTCTGGCTCGTTGAGGACCCTTGGGCGAGCTGCTCCTCATCTTGTCCAGCAGTGCCCGGTTGTGCAATGTCCTCTGCAGAGCTGTTTTCTGGCGTCGAGCTCCTGGAGGACTCGTGGACAACCTCCTCATCGTCTCTGGCCTGAGCATCGGCCATTCCTTTGGCTTTGCTCCTGGTGCTCTCAGCCATTCTTGCAGACTTTTGGTCACTGACACAGAACTGACACCTGATGCCTCCACACACCTTACAGTATCTGCACTCTGACACTCTAGTGTTGAGCTAGTCTGAAGACCCCAGCAGCCACAGCTGCTGCAGGCAGTCTTTAGTGTCTGGGAGTATGGGTCTCACACTCACACACACTATTATCTCGATCCCACCGCTTGCCACCAATATGTCACAAACCACCGGGGGGGTCACTCAGAAATCCCCCGCGCTGGCTACCAGTACGTCACAATCGGGGGGTAACAAGTGGGGGGGTCACCCCTCCTTTATACCTCCCGACCGACAGACAGAGCACGTGACGCGCTCTCTAGCGCCCCTCTTATAGTCAGGCCAATTATGGAATTGCCCAACAATAAGCAAGGAGGCCGCTATACTACTTATGCCGATTATTGAAGGGTCCCCGGTGAGAGTAGGGTATATATTCCCCCGACCTCCGCGGGCGGAATATATAATATCTTCCCGAATCTCACTGGCCTCCCCACAATAATCCTTGGCACAACTCGCTGCCACCAACCGATTTACGGTAACTATTAGCCGAACACACGGACGTGGGATTCAAGATCGAGATAACAGAACAGCCCAAGATTAATTATATAATTTAATCGCCTAAAGCACACTAGAAACTACAATATATACAATAGGGAATCTACAGAATATACAGTTATGTCAGAGTACAGTTACAGATAAAGCATGGGTTACAAACAGGTATACAATTACATCAGTTACCTTGTGTGTCTGGCCACAGGGGGGCGCTGTAGACCAGGTTTCCAGGAACCCCCTCACAGGTCTTTCCCAACCAGGCCCCCGAGCAGAAGAACACTGGAAAATGGCCGAAGTAGGGTTATCAACCTGGGCAAATCCAGGTCCCCTCCTACCTTAGTGACCTCACAGGGAGCACTGCTCCACCCCTGGCTGGAGTTATGGACAAATTCACAACATGGAATATGGGCCATAACTTTGCCTGGGAGCGTCGTAGGCGGACGCCAATGCTCTCATTGTGACAGTTATGAATTTAGCTACAGAACGAGGGGACTCATGACCTGTCTACGAGTTCCCATATGGCTGATATCACGCCTGGGGTATTTCCCAAGCTCCCCCTTCCATAAAAAAGGTGTGCCAGCATCGTCCGCCTGCGCAAACACCATTTTTATGGTTGCCATATTTATCGGAGATATGGCTTGCGAGATATGAACCATTTTTTACTGGAGTCGTTCTGTCTGGCTATTTCCAAGCCTTGCTAATGAGATACAACTCTTGTTACAGGGTGACGGCAGGGAGTCATCCTGGGTCCATTGTCCTCACATCATCTCATCTCCATATCAGAGGAGATGGCTGTTGGAGGTGTAAGTGGGATGTGACACCTTCACAGATGCTGGACATTTGAGCACAAGAAGGGAGGGGGGCACTGCCAGGGAGTGATGAGAGCAATTATGACTTCTAGTCATAATTCCTCTTCATATCCCAGGATTTACCTCACAGGGATATATACCTTTCTCTTTCTTTTCTTATTAATTTTCGTTATATAGCGGTCACAGATTATATACCACTTTATCCAAATCTGCCAGTCCCACTGTAACAGATGTTGTTTCTTCAGCAAATGTTACAGTTGCTTAACCACCAAATCCACGGACCAAAACTTTTTTCCCCTTTCCAACACACCTGTTCCCCTTTCCAACAGCATCTGTCCTTTTTCAACTCATTTTGGGATATGACCAAAAGTGCAACTGTGCAGGGACACCGTACTCAACGCCATCTCAGCACAGCAGCCATCCCTCGGTCCCTCCGATGTGGACAAGTAAAAGACCATTTCCTCCTATCCATGACAAAGCGTTGAGATTCACTCTGTGCAGCACTGGTGTTTAGTGGACAAGTAGATCTAAGATTGCGTACCACATTCTGCAGATACTCCTGTATACGTGCGTCTATTTCTATGGCAGGAATTAGTTCGCCAAATTTTGTCTTGTACCGGGGATCTAACAGTGTGGCAACCCAGTATTCAGGATTAGTTCAAATTCATACAATCCGAGGGTCATGTAGGTAGTGCAGCAAGAAGGCGCTCATGTGTCTTGTGCATCCAGGAGGACCAAGTCCTTGGTGTGTTGGTGGCAGAGAGGTGAGAATCGTGCATCCTTCCTCTGCCCTCTCCCCCCAACCTCGCACAACCGAAATGTGAGCAAGCTCTCACTCATCTGCTGAGTCTTCCATGCCCATCGCCAGTTCGTCCTCCATTTCTTCATGGGCTCCTGCACTTTCATCAACACTTTTTGCTGATACTATGCGCCCTTGTTAATCCCTCTCCCTCACCATGACTGCCGCATAGGTGCCGCTGACCATCTGGACCTCGTAGATCTTGTTATCCCTTCCGCATATGACTCCTCCTGTACTTCCTCCCCTTCCTCTTGTCCCAACACCTGACTCCGAATAATAATTACAGTGTGCTCCATCATGTAGATGACCAGAATTGTCACGCTGAGAATGACATTGCCAGTGCTAAACATCTTCGTCGACATTTCAAAACTGTGTAGCAGGGTGCATAGGTCCTTGATCTGACACCACTCCAGCAGCGTGATCTGCACCACCTCTGGATCAAGTTATCCCAGGCTATATGTCTTACCGTATTTCAGCAGGGCTCTGCGGTGCTGCCACACACGCTGCAACATGTGCAGATTCCAATTCCTGCGTGTCGAAACATCGCATTTACGGCGTTTAACTGCCAGACCCTAAGACTTCCGGAGTGATGAAAGTTGTTGAGCTGCTGTGTGCGCACGATGGAAGTGAGCACATAGCGAGCGTGCCCACTGCACAAGGCCATGTAGGCCGTGATGGTGTTTTAAAAATTGCTGGCGAATTCGGTTCAACACGTGAGCCCTAAAAGGCACGTGTGTCACATTGCCCTGAGGATGGCCCGCAGCCAGGTTTGCATCATTGCCGCACACGGCTGTTAAGTCACCAACGGAGTCCGCTCCGTCAATTTGTACTCCGGTCGCCAGGTGACAACGTGTTCCTTTCATGAATAGTGCTGATGATGGGAGAGTAGTCGATGCCAGCGGCGCAGGTGGACGCAGGTTATGCTCACCCACTGGGCTGCATTACCTTGACAGATGCAGAATCTCTGGCTGAATGTAGCTGGTGGGTATCTCACAGATGAAATACCATCATTCAGCTACAACCAATGGGAAGACACCACACCCTTTTTTATGCCCATCCTGTCTGCAGACCACTGCCAGACATAGCTATGAACCTCTGGTTAATTTTACCCCCAGTTCAGTTTTATGATTTTGTGTGCTTGTTACCTGACTACTTTTCCTGCTTGCTGTTTATGTACCTTGTTGGCCGATACGCATTTCACCTCTGCTTGTTTTCTGATTCTTTCCTGGCCGTCCCATTCTGTTCCTGTTCCTCAATTAATGTTTTGACCCTGCCTGACTACTATTCTCTGTAATAGCGGTGTGACTCACATTTCCCATACATTTCAAAGTAAAACTTTGACCGCCTGATGGCATTGAGCTCTGCTGCCAGCATAGTAAGGAGGTGTGTGGTAGTCCTTGTGCGCAGTTGCAAGGAAGGGTGGCCTGACCACACAGGGTTTGCGCCAAGGTAGAGGACCCACACGAGGTTGAAGAGGCAGAAGCAGTGTATTAACTTCTACATACAGAACAAGGATTGAAACAACTCGTGGGGACGGCAAGACTTGTACAGCAGACCCTTCTCCATCTCTCACCATAGTTTGCCAGTGCCCAGTCAGTGACATGTAATGACCCTGTCTATGCTTACTGGTCCAAGTATCTGTGTTGAAATGCACCCTGTCGCACACAGATTTTCTCAAGGAAGTGGTGATATTGTGTGCGACATGCTGGTGTAGCGCGGGCATGCTTTTCTTGGAGAAGCAGTGGTGATTGGGCATCTGGTACTGCGGCACAGCGACAGACATAAGGTCTGTAAAATCCTGTGTGTCCACTACGCGTAAAGGCAGCATTTCGGTAGCCAACAGCTTACAGAGGGATAGAGTCAACCACTTAGCTTTGTCATGGGTCGCAGTAAGTGGCCTTTTATTTGACCACATCTGAGGGACAGAGATCTGGCTGCTGTCTGTAGACGGTGTTGAGTAGGGTGTCCCTGGAAAAATGCAGGTTTGTGAGAAAAGTGCAGGCGGAGACATGATGTTGCCTTCATCTTGCCTTCAGATCTGTTCATCTTGTATCATTTTTAAAAAACACAGCAAGCAAGGGTTACTCCAAGCGGAGTCTACCTTTTTTCCCCAAATTGGGCACACAGACACCCCATCAGTGGCAGGACTTGTGCCCTAGTTGCAAACAGGATGTTTTGATTTGCATCAAGCACATTCCAAATCCACAAGCATTTACTCTCCCCAGGATGACACAGGGGTAGTAAATTCCTTCTGGATCCATGACTTGTTCATTTTGATGAACGTCAGTCTGTCCACATTGTCACTGGACAGACGCGTGCGCTTATCTGTCAGCACACACCCAGCAGCACTGAAGACACGTTCAGAGACAACGCTGGCAGCTGGACACGACAAAATCTTCAAGGCGTAACTGGAGAGCTCTTGACATTTTTCTAGATTTGAAGCACAAAAGGAGCAAGGCTCCATTTGCAAAGTCATTGCATCGATGTTCATTTGGAGATACTCCTGTATCATCCTCTCCATCCGTTGACTATGTGACACACTTGATGTCTCTGGTGGCCTTGCAAAGGAGGGTCTAAAAAAAATATGAAAAGATTCCATAAAATTGCTGTTACCAGCACCAGATACGGTCCTACTGGTACGGGTAGACTGTTGAAGATGACGAGGCCGTCCCATGTTTGTCAAGTTACAACTGGGAGAATCACTCCCTTCACCTGCACGGTTGTTTGGTGGAAAAGCCGAGCTAAGATCGAGTAACAGCTTCTGCTGATACTCCTGCATACGTGCGTCCCTTTCTATGGGTGGAATTATGTCACAAAATTTGGACTTGTCCCGGGGATCTAATAGTGTGGCAAGCCAGTAGTCATCATCACTTCTAATTTTGACAATACGAGGGTCATGTTGGAGGTAGTGCAACAAGAAGGCACTCATGTGTCTTGCGCAGCCATGCGGACCAAGTCCACGCTGTGTTTGTGGCATAGAGGTGCTAACCGTTCTTTCTTCCTCTGTCATCTCCCCCCAACCTCTTTCAACTTAAATTTGACCAAGGTCCCCCTCATCAGCTGAGTCTTCCATGTCCATGGACAGTTCGTCCTCCATATCTTCATGTCCTCCTGCACCTTCCTCAACATCTCGCCTGCTACCATGCGCCCTTGTTGATCCCTGTCCCCCATGGTCCCATGCCTGCCGCGTTGGTGATGATGAACGTCTGGACCTTGGTGATGTTGTTGTGTCTTGCGCATATGAATCCTCCTGTAGTTCCTCCCCTTCCTGTTGTCCCACCCCCTGACTCCGAATAGTGTTTAGCGTGTGCTCCAGCATGTAAATGACTGTAATCGTCATGCTGATAATGGCATTGTCAGCGCTAAACATATTCGTCGCCATGTCGAAACTGTGCAGAAGGGTGCATAGGTCCGTGATCTGAGATCACTCCATCAGGGTGATCTGCCCCACCTCTGCATCTCGTTGGCCCAGGCTATACGTCATGACGTATTGCACCAGGGCTCTGCGGTGCTGCCACAGTCGCTGTAACATGTGGAGAGTTGAATTCCAGCGTGTCGCCACATCGCATTTCAGGCGATGAACCGGCAGGCCGAAAGACTTCTGGAGCGATGCAAGTCGCTCAGCTGCGGCGCTTGAACGGCGGAAGTGAGCACTGCAGACAGTTTCCGTGCCCTGGTCAGAAGGCCATCTAGGCCGGGATAGTGTGTTAAAAATTGCTGGACAACAAGGTTCAACACGTGAGCCATACAAGGCACGTGTGTCACCTTGCCCAGTTGAAGGGCCGCACCCAGGTTTGCAGCATTGTCGCACACGGCCTTACCAGGCTGCAGGTTGAGTGGAGACAACCATTTATTAAACTCGGACCGCAGAGCTGACCACAACTCCTCAGCTGTGTGACTCTTATTCCCAAGACATGTCAAGCTAAAGACCGCCTGATGCCGTTGCGCTCTGCTGCCAGCATAGTAATGAGGGGTGCGTGATTCCTTCTGCGCAGTGAGAACGCTGGTGGCCTGACCAGGCAGGCTTGGGGCGGAGGTGGAGGACCCAGATGAGGTGGAGGATGCAGAAGCAGTGGCGGAACTTGGACAGACAGAGGATTGACACACAAGTCGTGGGGACGGCAAGACTTGTGCAGCAGACCCTTCACCATCTATCACCATAGTTACCCAGTGCCCAGTCAGCGACATGTAACGTCCCTGTCCATGCTTACTGGTCCAAGTATCGGTGCTGAAATTCACCCGTTCACACACAGAGTTTCTCAAGGAAGCGGTGATATTGTGTGCGACATGCTGGTGTAGCGCGGGCACACCTTTCTTAGAGAAGTAGTGGCGACTAGGCATCTGGTACTGGGGCACAGCGACAGATATAAGGTCTCTAAAATCCTGTGTGTCCACTAGGCGGAAAGGCAGCATTTCTGTAGCCAACAGCTTACAGAGGGATAGAGTCAACCTCTTCGCTTTGTCATGGGTCGAAGGAAGTGGCCTTTTATTTGACCACATCTGAGGGACAGAGATCTGGCTGCTGTGTGTAGACGGTGTTGAGTAGGGTGTCCCTGGAAAAATGCAGGTTTGTGAGGAAAGTGCAGGCGGAGACATGATGTTGCCTTCATCCAACGTTGGTGCTATCGATGTCTGAGAGAGCTGTACACACTCACTTGTTTCCCCTTCCAAACCAACTGACGACCTTACAAGCAAACTGCCTGTTGCGGTTACAGTGGTGGAAGTTTTGCGTGGAAAAACAGGTGTGACAGCTGTCCCCACAGTCCTAGAAGATGAAGAGCGCGCGGATGCACTGGAAGGGGCGGGCGGTGGATGGTTCGCTCCGCTAGCCGGCATTGCAGCACGGTGAGCTTCCCACCGGGACTTATGATATTTATTCATGTGACGATTCATGGAAGAAGTTGTCAAACTGCTGAGGTTTTGACCTCTACTAACAGAATCATGACAAATGTTACATATCACATGAGTTGGGCGATCTTTTTCGATGTGAAAAAAGGCCCAGGCTAGGCAAGGCTTAGAGGCCATGCGACCTGTTGATCCACCCCGAATAATGCTCATAGGCAGAGTGGTGGCTGAGGATGCAGTTGTAGACGTGCTACCAGTGCTCCGACTCTGTCCAGGAAGGCGCAAGGTAACTTCGTCGTCGGTTGCATCCTCCTCCACCGCCTCTGTTGACCTCCTCGAGTGCCTGACTGGGGGTTGACAGTAGGTGGGATCTAGAACGTCATCATCAATTGTTGTGTTCGCACTCCCCTCCCCCTCATGGGTCGAAGGAAGTGGCCTTTTATTTGACCACATCTGAGGGACAGAGATCTGGCTGCTGTGTGTAGACGGTGTTGAGTAGGGTGTCCCTGGAAAAATGCAGCTTTGGGAGGAAAGTGCAGGCGGAGACATGATGTTGCCTTCATCCAAAGTTGGTGCTATCGATGTCTGAGAGAGCTGTACACACTCACTTGTTTCCCCTTCCAAACCAACTGACGACCTACCAAGCAAACTGCCTGTTGCGGTTACAGTGGTGGAAGTTGTGGGTGGAAAAACAGGTGTGACAGCTGTCCCCACAGTCCTAGAAGATGACGAGCGCGCGGATGCCCTGGAAGGGGCAGGCGGTGGATGGTTGGCTCCACTAGGCCGCATTGCAGCACGGTGAGCTTCCCACCAGGCCATATGATATTTATTCATGTGACGATTCATGGAAGAAGTTGTCAAACTGCTGAGGTTTTGACCTCTACTAAGATAACCATGGCAAATGTTACAGATCACATAATTTGGCCGATCTTTTTTTATGTCAAAAAAGGACCAGGCTAGGCAAGGCTTAGAGGCCATGCGACCTGTTGATCCACCCCGAATAATGCTCAGAGGCAGAGTGGTGGCTGAGGATGCAGTTGTAGACGTGCTACCAGTGCTCCGACTGTGTCCAGGAAGGCGCCAGGTTACTTCGACGTCGGTTGCATCCTCCTCCACCGCCTCTATTGACCTCCTCGAGTGTCTGACTGTGGGTTGACAGTAGGTGGGATCTAGAACTTCATCATCAATTGTTGTGTTTGCACTCCCCTCCCCCTCAGACCGAGTTTCTTCTTGCCCTGACCGAATATTTAAGTTGTCATCCCAATCGGGTATCTGCGTCTCATCTTCATCAGTATGTTCCTCATTGCCTATAACCACAGTTGTTGGAAAGGCAGCATTTTGGTAGCCAACAGTTTGCATTTTATGAAAGTCAACCTCCAAGCCATGTCATGCCCTTCTAAAAGCATGTATAACACAGCGAGGGGACTCCAACCACAGTCTCCCTCGTTGCCACTCACTGGGCCACACACACCCCACTTGACTGGCATCGGTTGAGCCCCCTTTTGAAAAAGAAAAAGATGCTTTGCATGAAGCACTCTCAAAAATACGCGTGCCTTTCCCGTCCCCTGGCTGACCCCGGGGAAGAAAAGTCCTCTGAGAGCCATGACTTGTTCATCTTGGTTCTTTTAGAAACACAGCGAGGGGACTCCAACCACAGTCTCCCTCGTTGCCACTCACTGGGCCACACACACCCCACTTGACTGGCATCGGTTGAGCCCCCTTTTGAAAAAGAAAAAGATGCTTTGCATGAAGCACTCTCAAAAATACGCGTGCCTTTCCCGTCCCCTGGCTGACCCCGGGGAAGAAAAGTCCTCTGAGAGCCATGACTTGTTCATCTTGGTTCTTTTAGAAACACAGCGAGGGGACTCCAACCACAGTCTCCCTCGTTGCCACTCACTGGGCCACACACACCCCACTTGACTGGCATCGGTTGAGCCCCCTTTTGAAAAAGAAAAAGATGCTTTGCATGAAGCACTCTCAAAAATACGCGTGCCTTTCCCGTCCCCTGGCTGACCCCGGGGAAGAAAAGTCCTCTGAGAGCCATGACTTGTTCATCTTGGTTCTTTTAGAAACACAGCGAGGGGACTCCAACCACAGTCTCCCTCGTTGCCACTCACTGGGCCACACACACCCCACTTGACTGGCATCGGTTGAGCCCCCTTTTGAAAAAGAAAAAGATGCTTTGCATGAAGCACTCTCAAAAATACGCGTGCCTTTCCCGTCCCCTGGCTGACCCCGGGGAAGAAAAGTCCTCTGAGAGCCATGACTTGTTCATCTTGGTTCTTTTAGAAACACAGCGAGGGGACTCCAATCACAGTCTCCCTCGTTGCCACTCACTGGGCCACACACACCCCACTTGACTGGCATCGGTTGAGCCCCCTTTTGAAAAAGAAAAAGATGCTTTGCATGAAGCACTCTCAAAAATACGCGTGCCTTTCCCGTCCCCTGGCTGACCCCGGGGAAGAAAAGTCCTCTGAGAGCCATGACTTGTTCATCTTGGTTCTTTTAGAAACACAGCGAGGGGACTCCAACCACAGTCTCCCTCGTTGCCACTCACTGGGCCACACACACCCCACTTGACTGGCATCGGTTGAGCCCCCTTTTGAAAAAGAAAAAGATGCTTTGCATGAAGCACTCTCAAAAATACGCGTGCCTTTCCCGTCCCCTGGCTGACCCCGGGGAAGAAAAGTCCTCTGAGAGCCATGACTTGTTCATCTTGGTTCTTTTAGAAACACAGCGAGGGGACTCCAACCACAGTCTCCCTCGTTGCCACTCACTGGGCCACACACACCCCACTTGACTGGCATCGGTTGAGCCCCCTTTTGAAAAAAAAAAAGATGCTTTGCATGAAGCACTCTCAAAAATACGCGTGCCTTTCCCGTCCCCTGGCTGACCCCGGGGAAGAAAAGTCCTCTGAGAGCCATGACTTGTTCATCTTGGTTCTTTTAGAAACACAGCGAGGGGACTCCAACCACAGTCTCCCTCGTTGCCACTCACTGGGCCACACACACCCCACTTGACTGGCATCGGTTGAGCCCCCTTTTGAAAAAGAAAAAGATGCTTTGCATGAAGCACTCTCAAAAATACGCGTGCCTTTCCCGTCCCCTGGCTGACCCCGGGGAAGAAAAGTCCTCTGAGAGCCATGACTTGTTCATCTTGGTTCTTTTAGAAACACAGCGAGGGGACTCCAACCACAGTCTCCCTCGTTGCCACTCACTGGGCCACACACACCCCACTTGACTGGCATCGGTTGAGCCCCCTTTTGAAAAAGAAAAAGATGCTTTGCATGAAGCACTCTCAAAAATACGCGTGCCTTTCCCGTCCCCTGGCTGACCCCGGGGAAGAAAAGTCCTCTGAGAGCCATGACTTGTTCATCTTGGTTCTTTTAGAAACACAGCGAGGGGACTCCAACCACAGTCTCCCTCGTTGCCACTCACTGGGCCACACACACCCCACTTGACTGGCATCGGTTGAGCCCCCTTTTGAAAAAGAAAAAGATGCTTTGCATGAAGCACTCTCAAAAATACGCGTGCCTTTCCCGTCCCCTGGCTGACCCCGGGGAAGAAAAGTCCTCTGAGAGCCATGACTTGTTCATCTTGGTTCTTTTAGAAACACAGCGAGGGGACTCCAACCACAGTCTCCCTCGTTGCCACTCACTGGGCCACACACACCCCACTTGACTGGCATCGGTTGAGCCCCCTTTTGAAAAAGAAAAAGATGCTTTGCATGAAGCACTCTCAAAAATACGCGTGCCTTTCCCGTCCCCTGGCTGACCCCGGGGAAGAAAAGTCCTCTGAGAGCCATGACTTGTTCATCTTGGTTCTTTTAGAAACACAGCGAGGGGACTCCAACCACAGTCTCCCTCGTTGCCACTCACTGGGCCACACACACCCCACTTGACTGGCATCGGTTGAGCCCCCTTTTGAAAAAGAAAAAGATGCTTTGCATGAAGCACTCTCAAAAATACGCGTGCCTTTCCCGTCCCCTGGCTGACCCCGGGGAAGAAAAGTCCTCTGAGAGCCATGACTTGTTCATCTTGGTTCTTTTAGAAACACAGCGAGGGGACTCCAACCACAGTCTCCCTCGTTGCCACTCACTGGGCCACACACACCCCACTTGACTGGCATCGGTTGAGCCCCCTTTTGAAAAAGAAAAAGATGCTTTGCATGAAGCACTCTCAAAAATACGCGTGCCTTTCCCGTCCCCTGGCTGACCCCGGGGAAGAAAAGTCCTCTGAGAGCCATGACTTGTTCATCTTGGTTCTTTTAGAAACACAGCGAGGGGACTCCAACCACAGTCTCCCTCTTTCCACTCACTGGGCCACACACACCCCACTTGACTGGCATCGGTTGAGCCCCCTTTTGAAAAAGAAAAAGATGCTTTGCATGAAGCACTCTCAAAAATACGCGTGCCTTTCCCGTCCCCTGGCTGACCCCGGGGAAGAAAAGTCCTCTGAGAGCCATGACTTGTTCATCTTGGTTCTTTTAGAAACACAGCGAGGGGACTCCAACCACAGTCTCCCTCGTTGCCACTCACTGGGCCACACACACCCCACTTGACTGGCATCGGTTGAGCCCCCTTTTGAAAAAGAAAAAGATGCTTTGCATGAAGCACTCTCAAAAATACGCGTGCCTTTCCCGTCCCCTGGCTGACCCCGGGGAAGAAAAGTCCTCTGAGAGCCATGACTTGTTCATCTTGGTTCTTTTAGAAACACAGCGAGGGGACTCCAACCACAGTCTCCCTCGTTGCCACTCACTGGGCCACACACACCCCACTTGACTGGCATCGGTTGAGCCCCCTTTTGAAAAAGAAAAAGATGCTTTGCATGAAGCACTCTCAAAAATACGCGTGCCTTTCCCGTCCCCTGGCTGACCCCGGGGAAGAAAAGTCCTCTGAGAGCCATGACTTGTTCATCTTGGTTCTTTTAGAAACACAGCGAGGGGACTCCAACCACAGTCTCCCTCGTTGCCACTCACTGGGCCACACACACCCCACTTGACTGGCATCGGTTGAGCCCCCTTTTGAAAAAGAAAAAGATGCTTTGCATGAAGCACTCTCAAAAATACGCGTGCCTTTCCCGTCCCCTGGCTGACCCCGGGGAAGAAAAGTCCTCTGAGAGCCATGACTTGTTCATCTTGGTTCTTTTAGAAACACAGCGAGGGGACTCCAACCACAGTCTCCCTCGTTGCCACTCACTGGGCCACACACACCCCACTTGACTGGCATCGGTTGAGCCCCCTTTTGAAAAAGAAAAAGATGCTTTGCATGAAGCACTCTCAAAAATACGCGTGCCTTTCCCGTCCCCTGGCTGACCCCGGGGAAGAAAAGTCCTCTGAGAGCCATGACTTGTTCATCTTGGTTCTTTTAGAAACACAGCGAGGGGACTCCAACCACAGTCTCCCTCGTTGCCACTCACTGGGCCACACACACCCCACTTGACTGGCATCGGTTGAGCCCCCTTTTGAAAAAGAAAAAGATGCTTTGCATGAAGCACTCTCAAAAATACGCGTGCCTTTCCCGTCCCCTGGCTGACCCCGGGGAAGAAAAGTCCTCTGAGAGCCATGACTTGTTCATCTTGGTTCTTTTAGAAACACAGCGAGGGGACTCCAACCACAGTCTCCCTCGTTGCCACTCACTGGGCCACACACACCCCACTTGACTGGCATCGGTTGAGCCCCCTTTTGAAAAAGAAAAAGATGCTTTGCATGAAGCACTCTCAAAAATACGCGTGCCTTTCCCGTCCCCTGGCTGACCCCGGGGAAGAAAAGTCCTCTGAGAGCCATGACTTGTTCATCTTGGTTCTTTTAGAAACACAGCGAGGGGACTCCAACCACAGTCTCCCTCGTTGCCACTCACTGGGCCACACACACCCCACTTGACTGGCATCGGTTGAGCCCCCTTTTGAAAAAGAAAAAGATGCTTTGCATGAAGCACTCTCAAAAATACGCGTGCCTTTCCCGTCCCCTGGCTGACCCCGGGGAAGAAAAGTCCTCTGAGAGCCATGACTTGTTCATCTTGGTTCTTTTAGAAACACAGCGAGGGGACTCCAACCACAGTCTCCCTCGTTGCCACTCACTGGGCCACACACACCCCACTTGACTGGCATCGGTTGAGCCCCCTTTTGAAAAAGAAAAAGATGCTTTGCATGAAGCACTCTCAAAAATACGCGTGCCTTTCCCGTCCCCTGGCTGACCCCGGGGAAGAAAAGTCCTCTGAGAGCCATGACTTGTTCATCTTGGTTCTTTTAGAAACACAGCGAGGGGACTCCAACCACAGTCTCCCTCGTTGCCACTCACTGGGCCACACACACCCCACTTGACTGGCATCGGTTGAGCCCCCTTTTGAAAAAGAAAAAGATGCTTTGCATGAAGCACTCTCAAAAATACGCGTGCCTTTCCCGTCCCCTGGCTGACCCCGGGGAAGAAAAGTCCTCTGAGAGCCATAACTTGTTCATCTTGGTTCTTTTAGAAACACAGCGAGGGGACTCCAACCACAGTCTCCCTCTTTCCACTCACTGGGCCACACACACCCCACTTGACTGGCATCGGTTGAGCCCCCTTTTGAAAAAGAAAAAGATGCTTTGCATGAAGCACTCTCAAAAATACGCGTGCCTTTCCCGTCCCCTGGCTGACCCCGGGGAAGAAAAGTCCTCTGAGAGCCATGACTTGTTCATCTTGGTTCTTTTAGAAACACAGCGAGGGGACTCCAACCACAGTCTCCCTCGTTGCCACTCACTGGGCCACACACACCCCACTTGACTGGCATCGGTTGAGCCCCCTTTTGAAAAAGAAAAAGATGCTTTGCATGAAGCACTCTCAAAAATACGCGTGCCTTTCCCGTCCCCTGGCTGACCCCGGGGAAGAAAAGTCCTCTGAGAGCCATGACTTGTTCATCTTGGTTCTTTTAGAAACACAGCGAGGGGACTCCAACCACAGTCTCCCTCGTTGCCACTCACTGGGCCACACACACCCCACTTGACTGGCATCGGTTGAGCCCCCTTTTGAAAAAGAAAAAGATGCTTTGCATGAAGCACTCTCAAAAATACGCGTGCCTTTCCCGTCCCCTGGTTGACCCCGGGGAAGAAAAGTCCTCTGAGAGCCATGACTTGTTCATCTTGGTTCTTTTAGAAACACAGCGAGGGGACTCCAACCACAGTCTCCCTCGTTGCCACTCACTGGGCCACACACACCCCACTTGACTGGCATCGGTTGAGCCCCCTTTTGAAAAAGAAAAAGATGCTTTGCATGAAGCACTCTCAAAAATACGCGTGCCTTTCCCGTCCCCTGGCTGACCCCGGGGAAGAAAAGTCCTCTGAGAGCCATGACTTGTTCATCTTGGTTCTTTTAGAAACACAGCGAGGGGACTCCAACCACAGTCTCCCTCGTTGCCACTCACTGGGCCACACACACCCCACTTGACTGGCATCGGTTGAGCCCCCTTTTGAAAAAGAAAAAGATGCTTTGCATGAAGCACTCTCAAAAATACGCGTGCCTTTCCCGTCCCCTGGCTGACCCCGGGGAAGAAAAGTCCTCTGAGAGCCATGACTTGTTCATCTTGGTTCTTTTAGAAACACAGCGAGGGGACTCCAACCACAGTCTCCCTCGTTGCCACTCACTGGGCCACACACACCCCACTTGACTGGCATCGGTTGAGCCCCCTTTTGAAAAAGAAAAAGATGCTTTGCATGAAGCACTCTCAAAAATACGCGTGCCTTTCCCGTCCCCTGGCTGACCCCGGGGAAGAAAAGTCCTCTGAGAGCCATGACTTGTTCATCTTGGTTCTTTTAGAAACACAGCGAGGGGACTCCAACCACAGTCTCCCTCGTTGCCACTCACTGGGCCACACACACCCCACTTGACTGGCATCGGTTGAGCCCCCTTTTGAAAAAGAAAAAGATGCTTTGCATGAAGCACTCTCAAAAATACGCGTGCCTTTCCCGTCCCCTGGCTGACCCCGGGGAAGAAAAGTCCTCTGAGAGCCATGACTTGTTCATCTTGGTTCTTTTAGAAACACAGCGAGGGGACTCCAACCACAGTCTCCCTCGTTGCCACTCACTGGGCCACACACACCCCACTTGACTGGCATCGGTTGAGCCCCCTTTTGAAAAAGAAAAAGATGCTTTGCATGAAGCACTCTCAAAAATACGCGTGCCTTTCCCGTCCCCTGGCTGACCCCGGGGAAGAAAAGTCCTCTGAGAGCCATGACTTGTTCATCTTGGTTCTTTTAGAAACACAGCGAGGGGACTCCAACCACAGTCTCCCTCGTTGCCACTCACTGGGCCACACACACCCCACTTGACTGGCATCGGTTGAGCCCCCTTTTGAAAAAGAAAAAGATGCTTTGCATGAAGCACTCTCAAAAATACGCGTGCCTTTCCCGTCCCCTGGCTGACCCCGGGGAAGAAAAGTCCTCTGAGAGCCATGACTTGTTCATCTTGGTTCTTTTAGAAACACAGCGAGGGTACTCCAACCACAGTCTCCCTCGTTGCCACTCACTGGGCCACACACACCCCACTTGACTGGCATCGGTTGAGCCCCCTTTTGAAAAAGAAAAAGATGCTTTGCATGAAGCACTCTCAAAAATACGCGTGCCTTTCCCGTCCCCTGGCTGACCCCGGGGAAGAAAAGTCCTCTGAGAGCCATGACTTGTTCATCTTGGTTCTTTTAGAAACACAGCGAGGGGACTCCAACCACAGTCTCCCTCGTTGCCACTCACTGGGCCACACACACCCCACTTGACTGGCATCGGTTGAGCCCCCTTTTGAAAAAGAAAAAGATGCTTTGCATGAAGCACTCTCAAAAATACGCGTGCCTTTCCCGTCCCCTGGCTGACCCCGGGGAAGAAAAGTCCTCTGAGAGCCATGACTTGTTCATCTTGGTTCTTTTAGAAACACAGCGAGGGGACTCCAACCACAGTCTCCCTCGTTGCCACTCACTGGGCCACACACACCCCACTTGACTGGCATCGGTTGAGCCCCCTTTTGAAAAAGAAAAAGATGCTTTGCATGAAGCACTCTCAAAAATACGCGTGCCTTTCCCGTCCCCTGGCTGACCCCGGGGAAGAAAAGTCCTCTGAGAGCCATGACTTGTTCATCTTGGTTCTTTTAGAAACACAGCGAGGGGACTCCAACCACAGTCTCCCTCGTTGCCACTCACTGGGCCACACACACCCCACTTGACTGGCATCGGTTGAGCCCCCTTTTGAAAAAGAAAAAGATGCTTTGCATGAAGCACTCTCAAAAATACGCGTGCCTTTCCCGTCCCCTGGCTGACCCCGGGGAAGAAAAGTCCTCTGAGAGCCATGACTTGTTCATCTTGGTTCTTTTAGAAACACAGCGAGGGGACTCCAACCACAGTCTCCCTCGTTGCCACTCACTGGGCCACACACACCCCACTTGACTGGCATCGGTTGAGCCCCCTTTTGAAAAAGAAAAAGATGCTTTGCATGAAGCACTCTCAAAAATACGCGTGCCTTTCCCGTCCCCTGGCTGACCCCGGGGAAGAAAAGTCCTCTGAGAGCCATGACTTGTTCATCTTGGTTCTTTTAGAAACACAGCGAGGGGACTCCAACCACAGTCTCCCTCGTTGCCACTCACTGGGCCACACACACCCCACTTGACTGGCATCGGTTGAGCCCCCTTTTGAAAAAGAAAAAGATGCTTTGCATGAAGCACTCTCAAAAATACGCGTGCCTTTCCCGTCCCCTGGCTGACCCCGGGGAAGAAAAGTCCTCTGAGAGCCATGTCCACATTGTCAGTGGACAGACACGTGTGCTTATCTGCCAGCAGACCCACAGCAGCACTGAAGACAGGTTCAGAGAGAACGCTGGCTGCAGGACACGACAAGATCCCCAAGACGTACGTGGCGAGCTCAGGCAATTTATCAAGATTGGAAGCCAAGAATGAGCAGGGCTCAAGTTGCACAATAATGGCATGTTTCCTTGCATATACTCATATATCTGTGTGTCCTCCTCTTTTTCCTTGTCCAGCTCTTTTGTTTTCGCATGAGTATATGTCCTTGTCACTTTCCCATGTGTTGTGAGTTGTTTGTGACCTTTTGGACACCTTTGAGGGTGTTTTCTAGGTGTTTTTCTGTGTTTGTGATTGCCTGCCATTGTTTCCTATGCAGTTCGAGTTCGGTTCGTCGAACGTTCGACGAACCGAACTCGAACAGGAGGTCCGTTCGGCGAACCAACCTCGAGCCGAACCGCGACCGGTTCGCTCATCTCTAGTCTTGATGCCTCTATGATGACTAGAGTTGAGCGCGGTTCGTGGTTCGTGGTTCTCCAGGTCGCGGCTCGAGTGATTTTGGGGCATGTTCTAGATCGAACTAGAACTCGAGCTTTTTGCAAAAGCTCGATAGTTCTAGAAACGTTCGAGAACGGTTCTAGCAGCCAAAAAACAGCTAAATCCTAGCTTGGTTTCTGCTGTAATAGTGTAAGTCACTCTGTGAATCAAACTATTATCACATTTCAGTGTATAGTGTGCGTGAACAGCGCCTTCAGATCACTGCTGTTTCTATAATGGCGATCGCCATTTTTTTTTTTTTTTCTTGTCTTCCTTCCCTAAGCGCGCGCGTCTTGTGGGGCGGGCCAGCATGTCAGCCAATCACAGACACACACACAGCTAAGTGGACTTTGAGCCAGAGAAGCAACGGCATGTGTGATAGGATCTGCATGTCACATGTCCCTGCATTATAAAACCGGACATTTTCTTCACGGACGCCATTATCTGCCTTCTGCGTCTTTGGTGTCAGACATCAGTGTCGCAGCTCCGTCCTCCTGAGTCCTATAGCCGATACAGCTGTATGCGCTGCATACACAGCGTTAGACAGCTTAGGGAGAGCACATTCTAGCAGTCCTTTTAAGGGCTCAAAGCGGCAGGGTCAGAGAGCCATAAGTGACAGGTCCTGCAAACAGCAACAGCGTCTGTGTAGCCCAGGTCAGGGATTTCCTCCCTGCATTTCACCATTAGGAGGGAATAGAAAGGCAGGCTTCCATTCCTCTACCCAGAGCACCACAATCCTGCCACTGTACCCTCTTGTCCTCTGCACACTCCAACTCATTCTAAGTAAGCCATTATACTAGCAAACACTCAGTGTACCTAGTGGCATCCTAAACGTGGCTATTGGACTTTGCTATAGTCCCACTAGTGCCAAGACATTTGCAGAGCACGTCTGCCTGCGTTGCACACTCCAAGTTTTTTAAACTAAGCAATTTTACTAGCAAACACTCAGTGTACCTAGTGGCATCCTATACGTGGCTATTGGACTTTGCTATAGTCCCACTAGTGCAAAGACATTTGCAGAGCACGTCTGCCTGCATTGCACACTACAACTTTTTTAAACTAAGCAATTTTACTAGCAAACACTCAGTGTACCTAGTGGCATCCTATACGTGGCTATTGGACTTTGCTATAGTCCCACTAGTGCCAAGACATTTGCAGCACGTCTGCCTGCGTTGCACACTCCAACTAATTATAACTAAGCCATTATACTAGCACACACTCAGTGTACCTAGTGGCATCCTATACGTGGCTATTGGACTTTGCTATAGTCCCACTAGTGCCAAGACATTTGCAGCACGTCTGCCTGCGTTGCACACTCCAACTAATTATAACTAAGCCATTATACTAGCACACACTCAGTGTACCTAGTGGCATCCTTTACGTGGCTATTGGACTTTGCTATAGTCCCACTAGTGCCAAGACATTTGCAGCACGTCTGCCTGCGTTGCACACTCCAACTAATTATAACTAAGCCATTATACTAGCACACACTCAGTGTACCTAGTGGCATCCTATACGTGGCTATTGGACTTTGCTATAGTCCCACTAGTGCCAAGACATTTGCAGCACGTCTGCCTGCGTTGCACACTCCAACTAATTATAACTAAGCCATTATACTAGCACACACTCAGTGTACCTAGTGGCATCCTATACGTGGCTATTGGACTTTGCTATAGTCCCACTAGTGCCAAGACATTTGCAGCACGTCTGCCTGCGTTGCACACTCCAACTAATCATAACTAAGCCATTATACTAGCACACACTCAGTGTACCTAGTGGCATCCTATACGTGGCTATTGGACTTTGCTATAGTCCCACTAGTGCCAAGACATTTGCAGCACGTCTGCCTGCGTTGCACACTCCAACTAATTATAACTAAGCCATTATACTAGCACACACTCAGTGTACCTAGTGGCATCCTATACGTGGCTATTGGACTTTGCTATAGTCCCACTAGTGCCAAGACATTTGCAGCACGTCTGCCTGCGTTGCACACTCCAACTAATTATAACTAAGCCATTATACTAGCACACACTCAGTGTACCTAGTGGCATCCTATACGTGGCTATTGGACTTTGCTATAGTCCCACTAGTGCCAAGACATTTGCAGCACGTCTGCCTGCGTTGCACACTCCAACTAATTATAACTAAGCCATTATACTAGCACACACTCAGTGTACCTAGTGGCATCCTTTACGTGGCTATTGGACTTTGCTATAGTCCCACTAGTGCCAAGACATTTGCAGCACGTCTGCCTGCGTTGCACACTCCAACTAATTATAACTAAGCCATTATACTAGCACACACTCAGTGTACCTAGTGGCATCCTATACGTGGCTATTGGACTTTGCTATAGTCCCACTAGTGCCAAGACATTTGCAGCACGTCTGCCTGCGTTGCACACTCCAACTAATTATAACTAAGCCATTATACTAGCACACACTCAGTGTACCTAGTGGCATCCTATACGTGGCTATTGGACTTTGCTATAGTCCCACTAGTGCCAAGACATTTGCAGCACGTCTGCCTGCGTTGCACACTCCAACTAATTATAACTAAGCCATTATACTAGCACACACTCAGTGTACCTAGTGGCATCCTATACGTGGCTATTGGACTTTGCTATAGTCCTACTAGTGCCAAGACATTTGCAGAGCGCATCTGCCTGCGTTGCACACTCCAACTAATTATAACTAAGCCATTATACTAGCACACACTCAGTGAACCTAGTGGCATCCTATACGTGGATATTGGACTTTGTTATAGTCCCACTAGTGCCAAGACATTTGCAGCACGTCTGCCTGCGTTGCACACTCCAACTAATTATAACTAAGCCATTATACTAGCACACACTCAGTGTACCTAGTGGCATCCTATACGTGGCTATTGGACTTTGCTATAGTCCCACTAGTGCCAAGACATTTGCAGCACGTCTGCCTGCGTTGCACACTCCAACTAATTATAACTAAGCCATTATACTAGCACACACTCAGTGTACCTAGTGGCATCCTATACGTGGCTATTGGACTTTGCTATAGTCCCACTAGTGCCAAGACATTTGCAGCACGTCTGCCTGCGTTGCACACTCCAACTAATTATAACTAAGCCATTATACTAGCACACACTCAGTGTACCTAGTGGCATCCTATACGTGGCTATTGGACTTTGCTATAGTCCTACTAGTGCCAAGACATTTGCAGAGCGCATCTTCCTGCGTTGCACACTCCAACTAATTATAACTAAGCCATTATACTAGCACACACTCAGTGAACCTAGTGGCATCCTATACGTGGATATTGGACTTTGCTATAGTCCCACTAGTGCCAAGACATTTGCAGCACGTCTGCCTGCGTTGCACACTCCAACTAATTATAACTAAGCCATTATACTAGCACACACTCAGTGTACCTAGTGGCATCCTATACGTGGCTATTGGACTTTGCTATAGTCCCACTAGTGCCAAGACATTTGCAGCACGTCTGCCTGCGTTGCACACTCCAACTAATTATAACTAAGCCATTATACTAGCACACACGCAGTGTACCTAGTGGCATCCTATACGTGGCTATTGGACTTTGCTATAGTCCCACTAGTGCCAAGACATTTGCAGCACGTCTGCCTGCGTTGCACACTCCAACTAATTATAACTAAGCCATTATACTAGCACACACTCAGTGTACCTAGTGGCATCCTATACGTGGCTATTGGACTTTGCTATAGTCCTACTAGTGCCAAGACATTTGCAGAGCGCATCTGCCTGCGTTGCACACTCCAACTAATTATAACTAAGCCATTATACTAGCACACACTCAGTGAACCTAGTGGCATCCTATACGTGGATATTGGACTTTGCTATAGTCCCACTAGTGCCAAGACATTTGCAGCACGTCTGCCTGCGTTGCACACTCCAACTAATTATAACTAAGCCATTATACTAGCACACACTCAGTGTACCTAGTGGCATCCTATACGTGGCTATTGGACTTTGCTATAGTCCCACTAGTGCCAAGACATTTGCAGCACGTCTGCCTGCGTTGCACACTCCAACTAATTATAACTAAGCCATTATACTAGCACACACTCAGTGTACCTAGTGGCATCCTATACGTGGCTATTGGACTTTGCTATAGTCCCACTAGTGCCAAGACATTTGCAGCACGTCTGCCTGCGTTGCACACTCCAACTAATTATAACTAAGCCATTATACTAGCACACACTCAGTGTACCTAGTGGCATCCTATACGTGGCTATTGGACTTTGCTATAGTCCCACTAGTGCCAAGACATTTGCAGCACGTCTGCCTGCGTTGCACACTCCAACTAATTATAACTAAGCCATTATACTAGCACACACTCAGTGTACCTAGTGGCATCCTATACGTGGCTATTGGACTTTGCTATAGTCCCACTAGTGCCAAGACATTTGCAGCACGTCTGCCTGCGTTGCACACTCCAACTAATTATAACTAAGCCATTATACTAGCACACACTCAGTGTACCTAGTGGCATCCTATACGTGGCTATTGGACTTTGCTATAGTCCTACTAGTGCCAAGACATTTGCAGAGCGCATCTGCCTGCGTTGCACACTCCAACTAATTATAACTAAGCCATTATACTAGCACACACTCAGTGAACCTAGTGGCATCCTATACGTGGATATTGGACTTTGCTATAGTCCCACTAGTGCCAAGACATTTGCAGCACGTCTGCCTGCGTTGCACACTCCAACTAATTATAACTAAGCCATTATACTAGCACACACTCAGTGTACCTAGTGGCATCCTATACGTGGCTATTGGACTTTGCTATAGTCCCACTAGTGCCAAGACATTTGCAGCACGTCTGCCTGCGTTGCACACTCCAACTAATTATAACTAAGCCATTATACTAGCACACACTCAGTGTACCTAGTGGCATCCTATACGTGGCTATTGGACTTTGCTATAGTCCCACTAGTGCCAAGACATTTGCAGCACGTCTGCCTGCGTTGCACACTCCAACTAATTATAACTAAGCCATTATACTAGCACACACTCAGTGTACCTAGTGGCATCCTATACGTGGCTATTGGACTTTGCTATAGTCCTACTAGTGCCAAGACATTTGCAGAGCGCATCTGCCTGCGTTGCACACTCCAACTAATTATAACTAAGCCATTATACTAGCACACACTCAGTGTACCTAGTGGCATCCTATACGTGGCTATTGGACTTTGCTATAGTCCCACTAGTGCCAAGACATTTGCAGCACGTCTGCCTGCGTTGCACACTCCAACGAATTATAACTAAGTTACATTGTCAGGGATATTTATTCTTTATTATTCTGCTGTTAATAAAGCTAGACCACCACTGCAATCTTCACCACCTCTCAATTTTTACTACCACATTTTCAGTCCACAATCTTGTCGCAATCAACATGAGTGGCAAAATGACAGATGCTGGTGGAAAGGGGAAGAGGCGTGGTGGAAAAGGCAAAAAAGGTTTTGTCAGTGGGGAAGGTGCCAAAGCTCCATTATCATCTGCTGAAGATAGACCATCTACTAGCAAAAGTAAGATGTCTACTACTTATTGTGGACAATCCGATGTGCTCCCTTTTTTACGGACACGAACAAGAGGAACAAAGGTAGATGATGGGCAAAAAAGGAAAATGCTTGAATGGATCTCAAGTGGTCCAACAAGTGCCCTCTCAGCCACTTCAAGTACCGCATCCAAAAAACACCATTCCTCTGAGTTGTCATCCCAATCACACTTGATTTCTCCCAGCTCTGAAGTCTCCATCAGCCCTGCACAGTATGGTGGAACTGAGATGGCTGAGTCTGCAGAGCTGTTCAGTCACACTATAGCCTGGGAATCAGAGGTCTGCTCCCAAGCTACAGTGAGTACAGAACAGGAAATGGTCTGCAGTGATGCCCAGAACCTTTGTGACTCAGATTCAGGCCGTGAGGACCAAGTTTCTGAGCATAATGTTGACCCTTTGTCACAAACTGTAACACCTGTGGTTATAGACAATGAGGAACATACTGATGAAGATGAGACGCAGATACCCGATTGGGATGACAACTTAAATATTCGGTCAGGGCAAGAAGAGGCTCGGTCTGAGGGGGAGGGGAGTGCGAACACAACAATTGATGATGACGTTCTAGATCCCACCTACTGTCAACCCCCAGTCAGGCACTCGAGGAGGTCAACAGAGGCGGTGGAGGAGGATGCAACCGACGACGAAGTTACCTTGCGCCTTCCTGGACAGAGTCGGAGCACTGGTAGCACGTCTACAACTGCATCCTCAGCCACCACTCTGCCTATGAGCATTATTCGGGGTGGATCAACAGGTTGCATGGCCTCTAAGCCTTGCCTTGCCTGGGCCTTTTTTCACATCGAAAAAGATCGCCCAACTCATGTGATATGTAACATTTGTCATGATTCTGTTAGTAGAGGTCAAAACCTCAGCAGTTTGACAACTTCTTCCATGAATCGTCACATGAATAAATATCATAAGTCCCGGTGGGAAGCTCACCGTGCTGCAATGCCGGCTAGCGGAGCGAACCATCCACCGCCCGCCCCTTCCAGTGCATCCGCGCGCTCTTCATCTTCTAGGACTGTGGGGACAGCTGTCACACCTGTTTTTCCACGCAAAACTTCCACCACTGTAACCGCAACAGGCAGTTTGCTTGTAAGGTCGTCAGTTGGTTTGGAAGGGGAAACAAGTGAGTGTGTACAGCTCTCTCAGACATCGATAGCACCAACGTTGGATGAAGGCAACATCATGTCTCCGCCTGCACTTTCCTCACAAACCTGCATTTTTCCAGGGACACCCTACTCAACACCGTCTACACACAGCAGCCAGATCTCTGTCCCTCAGATGTGGTCAAATAAAAGGCCACTTCCTCCGACCCATGACAAAGCTAAGAGGTTGACTCTATCCCTCTGTAAGCTGTTGGCTACCGAAATGCTGCCTTTCCGCCTAGTGGACACACAGGATTTTAGAGACCTTATGTCTGTCGCTGTGCCCCAGTACCAGATGCCTAGTCGCCACTACTTCTCTAAGAAAGGTGTGCCCGCGCTACACCAGCATGTCGCACACAACATCACCGCTTCCTTGAGAAACTCTGTGTGTGAACGGGTGCATTTCACCACCGATACTTGGACCAGTAAGCATGGACAGGGACGTTACATGTCGCTGACTGGGCACTGGGTAACTATGGTGATAGATGGTGAAGGGTCTGCTGCACAAGTCTTGCCGTCCCCACGACTTGTGTGTCAATCCTCTGTCTGTCCAAGTTCCGCCACAGCTTCTGCATCCTCCACCTCATCTGGGTCCTCCACCTCCGCCCCAAGCCTGCCTGGTCAGGCCACCAGCGTTCTCACTGCGCAGAAGGAATCACGCACGCCTCATTACTATGCTGGCAGCCGAGCGCAACGGCATCAGGCGGTCTTTAGCTTGACATGTCTTGGTAATAAGAGTCACACAGCTGAGGAGTTGTGGTCAGCTCTGCGGTCCGAGTTTAATAAATGGTTGTCTCCACTCAACCTGCAGCCTGGTAAGGCCGTGTGCGACAATGCTGCAAACCTGGGTGCGGCCCTTCGCCTGGGCAAGGTGACACACGTACCTTGTATGGCTCACGTGTTGAACCTTGTCGTGCAGCAATTTTTAACACACTATCCCGGCCTAGATGGCCTTCTGAACAGGGCACGAAAACTGTCTGCTCACTTCCGGCGTTCAAGCGCCGCAGCTGAGCGACTTGCATCGCTACAGAAGTCTTTCGGCCTGCCGGTTCATCGCCTGAAATGCGATGTGGCGACACGCTGGAATTCAACTCTCCACATGTTACAGCGACTGTGGCAGCACCGCAGAGCCCTGGTGCAATACGTCATGACGTATAGCCTGGGCCAACGAGATGCAGAGGTGGGGCAGATCACCCTGATGGAGTGGTCTCAGATCAAGGACCTATGCACCCTTCTGCACAGTTTCGACATGGCGACGAATATGTTTAGCTCTGACAATGCCATTATCAGCATGACGATTCCAGTCATTTACATGCTGGAGCACACGCTAAACACTATTCGGAGTCAGGGGGTGGGACAACATGAAGGGGAGGAACTACAGGAGGATTCATATGTGCAAGGGACAACAACATCACCAAGGTCCAGACGTTCATCATCACCAACGCAGCAGGCATGGGACCATGGGGAACAGGGATCGACAAGGGCGCATAGTAGCAGGCGAAATGTTGAGCAAGGTGCAGGAGAACATGAAGAAATGGAGGACGAACTGTCCATGGACATGGAAGACTCAGCGGATGAGGGAGACCTTGGTCAAATTTCAGTTGAAAGAGGTTGGGGGGAGATGTCAGAGGAAGAAAGAACGGGTAGCACCTCTATGCCACAAACACAGCGTGGACTTGGTCCGCATGGCTGCGCAAGACACATGAGTGCCTTTTTGTTGCACTACCTCCAACATGACAGTCGTATTGTCAAAATTAGAAGTGATGATGACTACTGGATTGCCACACTATTAGATCCCCGGTACAAGTCCAAATTTTGTGACATAATTCCAGCCATAGAAAGGGACGCACGTATGCAGGAGTATCAGCAGAAGCTGTTACTCGATCTTAGCTCGGCTTTTCCACCAAACAACCGTGCAGGTGCAGGGAGGGAATCTCCCAGTTGTAACTTGACAAACATGGGACGGTCTCGTCATCTTCACCAGTCTACCCGTACCAGTAGGACCGTATCTGGTGCCGGTAACAGCAATTTTATGGAATCTTTTCATAATTTTTTTAGACCCTCTTTTGCAAGGCCACCAGAGACAACAAGTCTGACACATACTCAACGGCTGGAGAGGATGATACAGGAGTATCTCCAAATGAACATCGATGCCATGACTGTGCAACTGGAGCCTTGCTCCTTTTGGGCTTCAAACATAGAAAAATGGCCAGAGCTCTCCAGTTACGCCTTGGAGATTTTGTCGTGTCCAGCTGCCAGCGTTGTCTCTGAACGTGTCTTCAGTGCTGCTGGGTGTGTGCTGACAGATAAGCGCACGCGTCTGTCCAGTGACAATGTGGACAGACTGACGTTCATCAAAATGAACAAGTCATGGATCCAGAAGGAATTTACTACCCCTGTGTCATCCTGGGGAGAGTAAATGCTTGTGGATTTGGAATGTGCTTGATGCAAATCAAAACATCCTGTTTGCAACTAGGGCCCAAGTGCTGCCACTGATGGGGTAGGTGTCTGTGTGGCCCAATTTTTGGAAAAAAGGGAGACTCCGCTTGGAGTAACCCTTGCTTACATTGTTTTTAAAAGAAGCCAAGATGAACAAGTCATGGGTCAGCAAAGACTTTGCTACCTACCCCGGTGTCATCCTGGGGACGGTTAATTATGGGGTATTTTTGAATGTGATTGATGCAAATCAAAACATCCTGTTTGCAACTAGGGCCCAAGTGCTGCCACTGATGGGGTGGGTGTCTGTGTGGCCCAATTTTTGGAAAAAAAGGGAGACTCCGCTTGGAGTAACCCTTGCTTGATGTGTTTTTAAAAGAAGCCAAGATGAACAGAGCTGGGATCAGGAAAGACTTTGCTACCTACCCCGGTGTCATCCTGGGGACGGATAACAATGGCGTATTTTTGAATGTGCTTGATGCAAATCAAAACATCCTGTTTGCAACTAGGGCCCAAGTGCTGCCACTGATGGGGTGGGTGTCTGTGTGGCCCAATTTTTGGAAAAAAAGGGAGACTCCGCTTGGAGTAACCCTTGCTTGATGTGTTTTTAAAAGAAGCCAAGATGAACAGAGCTGGGATCAGCAAAGACTTTGCTACCTACCCCGGTGTCATCCTGGGGACGGATAAGAATGGCGTATTTTTGAATGTGCTTGATGCAAATCAAAACATCCTGTTTGCAACTAGGGCCCAAGTGCTGCCACTGATGGGGTGGGTGTCTGTGTGGCCCAATTTTTGGAAAAAAAGGGAGACTCCGCTTGGAGTAACCCTTGCTTGATGTGTTTTTAAAAGAAGCCAAGATGAACAGAGCTGGGATCAGGAAAGACTTTGCTACCTACCCCGGTGTCATCCTGGGGACGGATAAGAATGGCGTATTTTTGAATGTGCTTGATGCAAATCAAAACATCCTGTTTGCAACTAGGGCCCAAGTGCTGCCACTGATGGGGTGGGTGTCTGTGTGGCCCAATTTTTGGAAAAAAGGGAGACTCCGCTTGGAGTAACCCTTGCTTACATTGTTTTTAAAAGAAGCCAAGATGAACAAGTCATGGGTCAGCAAAGACTTTGCTACCTACCCCGGTGTCATCCTGGGGATGGATAAGAATGGCGTATTTTTGAATGTGCTTGATGCAAATGTAGCTGTGAAGTGTACAACTGGGGCACAACTGCTGCCACTGAAGGGGTGGGTGTGTGTGTGGCCCAATTTTTGGAAAAAATTGAGACTCCGCTTGGAGTCACCTTGCGGTGTTTTACATGATTTTAGAAGGGCGTGCCATGCCTATATCTGTGTGTCCTCCTCTTTTTCCTTGTCCAGCTGTTTTGTTTTCGCATGAGTATATGTCCTTGTCACTTTCCAATGTGTTTGAGTTGTTTGTCACCTTTAGGACACCTTTGAGGGTGTTTTCTAGGTGTTTTTCTGTGTTTGTGATTGCCTGCCATTGTTTCCTATGCAGTTCGAGTTCGGTTCGTCGAACGTTCGACGAACCGAACTCGAACGGGAGGTCCGTTCGGCGAACCAACCTCGAGCCGAACCGCGACCGGTTCGCTCATCTCTAATGATGACCTTAGCCATTCAGATTGATAGGCGGTTACGTGAGCGCAGGAAGATACCTGCTGGTTTTGTGCCTGTGGAACAGCCTTTGGAGCCTATGGAGTGTGATAGGGTCCTTTCTAATGCTAGTCGGCAAGGGTTCAGACGGAAGAATAGACTGTGCTTCTATTGTAGAGACGCTTCTCATAATATCTCTGTCTGCCCTAAACGTGAAAGGAGATTGGCTACTTCTGTTACTGTGGGTTCTTTGCAACCAAAGTTTCTTTTGTCTGTCACATTAATTTGCTCATTGCCTTCATTTTCTGCATTGGCCTTTGTGGACTCAGGGGCAGCGGTCAATATGATGGATTTTGGGTTTGCTAGGGATTGTGGTTTCCCCATGATTCCTTTGCAAACTCCTATTCCATTAAGGGGCATTGATGCTACCCCTTTGACAGAAAATAAACCCCAATTTTGGACACAGGTGCCTATGAGAGTTGCACCAGCGCATCAGGAAACTTGTCAATTTTTAATATTGCATAATCTACAGGATACCTTGGTTCTGGGATTTCCGTGGTTGCAGACCCATAATCCAGTTCCTGACTGGAGATCCTTGTCGGTAGCTAGTTGGGGTTGCCAAGGTGTGCATCAGGACCTTTCCGTGTCGTCCACGTCTTTTCAGACAGTTGATGTTCCGGCCTTCTTGTCTGATTTCCGTGATGTATTTAATGATCAGGAATCTGATTCTCTGCCCCCACACCGGGACTGTGACTGTGCCATTGAGTTGGTGCCCGGTTGTAAATTTTCCAAGGAGCGGATTTTCAACTTGTCTGTGCCCGAACATGATGCCATGCGGTCATATGTGGCGCCCCTGACCTGGTCAGGCACCACTGAGTACTGCACCCATGCTGGGGACAGTACAATACAGGTAATCCAGAAGGCTGACCGAGGTGTGACTACACAGGCGCATAGTGATCAGGTCTCACACATGTACCTTTGAGAGGACCCCTGGGGATCCCAGGAGGGGGCAAAGCCTTCACCTCCACTGGAATAGTGAAGGGGGTAAAACGCCTCCATCTCCACTCAAGGGGTGTGGTGGAGAGCCTGGTTGCTAGGTGGCGTAGGCAAGAACAGGAGAGGAGGAGCAGTGAGCCGGTTTAGTGCAGAGTCCAGGGAGCTCAGAGAAGAGCAGACCCCTGGGGCTGTTGCAGTCTAACAGCGCCCGCGCAGTGGCTACCGACGGGGGAGAACGGTCACCTAGGAGTGCTACCCGAAATCCATCTTCAGCTAAAGAGAGAGCACGGAGTGGGAAGTAAGGAGACTGCTAGGGAGTACCAGGCCCAAACGGGCGGCAGATCCCGGAGCGGGGATAGATCCACCTTTCCTTGCTAAACCTGCCGGTGTGGGGCCCTTAAAGCCCACACCACAACACCCAAAAGCCGCAGCCACGTAGCCACAGTTAGGGCCCATAGTTCACAGGAGGCAAGCAGCTGGAGTGATCTGGTCCAGGCGACAAGCAAACGGCAAACAAACGAGGGGAGCAGTTACTTCCCTGGGTGACCCCCATAGGGACTAAAAGTCGGGGTTACCCCAAACCACCAAGGGCTAAGGAAGGCGAGTCGGTAGTCACCCTCATCAGTCAGCCTGAAGGACACCTGGTTCCAGCCTGGTTCATCCCAGCTACGCCCGGGTTACTCACCCTGCCATCAACAGTGAGTAAAACCCCTGAAAGACATTCTGCTTGTGTTGAGTTATTCTGCGCCTTGTGGTTCCACACACTTACACAGGGCCCTGGGGCTTGCCTCACTCTCAGGAGGCTATTACAACTGACTGCACCCACCATCAGCCCCAGGCATCCCTTAACCTGCAGTGGCGGTCCCCACTGACCGCAATTCTGAGAGTGGCGTCACGACAATCCTAGAAGAAGGTTCCCTACCTGTGACCAGACTGTTCCATCCAAGTGGAGTCCCTGAAGGTAATGCACCGACACTGCACATGCGGGGCTTCACATCTGGCGTCACGAACAGGATAAGGACTAGACCTGTTCAGACAGGTGACCATGTGCCTGGGCGGTCCGCTTGAAAAATTGGAAGCGCCGCCATATTGCCACCATGAAAAGCGCGCTGAAAAACAACAGCAGCCCGCGCTGGGAGAAGTTACCGCCCACGAAGAGGTGTGGCTACCCAGAGATCCCCTGCAGAGTCCTGACCTCGCAAGTGAAGAGAGCGGAGGCGTTCAGAGACGTCGGGACAGAAAGGGAGCCAGAAGTCTGCTGTTAGAGGAGATGGCGTCTGAACACAGAGACCCAGAGCCAGGCTCCACTGCCTGGTGGTGTCGGGAGCTTGCCGAGTTCTGCGATCAACTGGAGGCCAGGGTCGGAAGGCAGATCAGAGAGGGACGTGCGGAGTTTCTGGAAATGACCGCGGCGGTTCAGGCCTATGAGGGGAGAGCCGCGCGCCGAGTGCCAGACCGGGCGGTGACGACTCCGACCCCGATGCTGCCAACGATGGGTGAGTCCAGTGTTGCCCCTGCCAGCGCGAGTGCCCCGATCCCTGCTGCCATGCCCGCGGTCCCTGAAGAGGCGTCCGGCGCGGCGACGCTGAAGCAGGCCGCAGCCACGCCAGGTGCAGCCCGCCAAGCCCAGGCCGCCGCAGCGATGCCCTGCTCGGCCCACCGAGACCCGGTCCCTGCAGCAACGCCCAGTCCGGCCCGCAAAGATCCGGCTGCCACCGCGACCCTCATCCATGCCGCAGGTGTGACGCTGACCCAGGCCGCAGCCACGCCAGGTGCGGCCCGCCAAGCCCAGATCGCTGCAGCGACGCCCAGCCCAGCCTGCACAGATCCCATCGCGGCTGCGACGCCAATTCAGGCCGCCGCAGCGATGCCCTGCCCGGCCCGCCAAGAACCGGCCACAGTAGCGACGCCCGCTAAGACTCCAGCTGCGACCCTGATTGCAACTGCAACGCTGATCCAGGCCGCCGCCATGCAGGGCGCGGCCCGCCAAGACCAGGCCGCCACCATGTCAGGCACGGCCCGCCAAGACAAGAATGTACCTCTGTTTACCCCGGCCTGCAAGGCCAGAGCAGACACCGCTCCCCAGTCTAAGGAAGTCCCTGCTAGGAAGTCCCTGATAGGAGAGGACCCCGAATACTGGAAGCTGAAGGCTGACCTAGAGGCCCAGTTCCCACAGGAGATGGTGGATCGGTATCTGCTCCCTCCGCACACCCCAAAGGCGACTTCTGCAGCAACCACGCCAAAGAGTCCCCTGCCCGGGCCTGCTGATGACCACCCATCCCCGGCGCTGCCACAACAGGAGTGCTCGGAAGAACTAAGGGGGAGAGGAGGCCAGGAAGCTGAGGAGCTGACCCCGGAGCCATCAGCAGTGGATCCATGCCCCGCGCCAGAGATGCTGCCGTATTCCCGCTGGGATGAAGAGAGCCCGACACCCTCTGCTGAAGAAGATCTGTCCAGGTACCTCACCTGGGAGCCTGCAGGCAGTGAAGTAACAGCCCAGCAGAATCCAGCCCGTAGGACACGGCGCCGTAGCAGAACCAAGCTTTCCCCTGCACCGCAGTCTCCAGAGCAGAAAGACGAAGTCATGGCCAGAGACTTGGAAGAGAAACAGTTCCTGAGAAGGGCCAAATCCCATGTTAGAGGTCCACTTTGTCGTGGAGTTGTGGAAGACTTCAGCTTGAAGAGTGGATATGGTTTCATAGTTGCACCTGGCATGAAAGAAGGCATCTTTGTGAATAGAAGGGATGTTAGAGCCCATTTGCCTAGAGGACATCCAGGAAGAAACTTACAGATGGGAGACTCAGTGGAATTCACCATGCACCAAGGAGAACGCGGATGGTATGCATTGGATGTTACACCATGTTCCAGAAATCCCTACAGTGAACCTGCTGTCTCAACAGAAAAAGAAACAGATACAGAAAAAGAAACGGATACAGAAGAAGAAGGAAAAGACAAGGATGGAGAAAGCAACAGGTGTCGCAGCCCTACAGGCCCAAGCCCTGGTGAGGAGGAATCTATGTAAAGTAAAGAAAGAAGTACAGCAAGTTACAGTTTTGACCAGTTTGACAAGTTTTGAAAAGTTTGCAACGTTTATGTTTAAGCATGTGCCCACATGAACTAATGTGAGAAACCCATGAACCTTAAGGCTATGAACTGGCTATAGCCACAAACTCTCGCAGTGTAAATAGTTACACCAGAGGGTACCACCACCAGAGTCAGCCTGTTTAGGGGCTTGGCTCGTCTGCAACCAGGGAGCACGTCCATTATGGGGCCTTGGCTTACCTGCAACCAGAGAGCATGCCTGTTTATGGGGCCTGGCTCTCCACCACAAAGAGGGTACCTGGTCAGCACCAACTGTGGAGGCCGCCTCTACATCCTGCCAGAAGAGGCTGAAGGCGCGGATCCACCAGGCCAGGTATACCCTGAAAAACCACCAGACCCTGGAAGCCGCCTCTACATCCTGCCAGAAGTGGCTGAAGGCGCGGCCAACGGGAGAGGCAGATTGGAGGAAAGGTCTGGGGAAGTAGATGGCCCAGATCTGGTTACCAAAAAGACCGGTGACCTGCCTCCTGAAAGGGTTTGGGTGGGTTAACGGACTTGTGGGTGGAGGGTGGTGATGTATGGTACCTGGTGGTTTTAAATGTTTTACCATGTTTTACTGTTTTATGCATTTTAAAATGTTGTCTTGCAGCCCGAGGACGTGCTGGTGATAACTAAGGGGGAATGTGGCGCCCCTGACCTGGTCAGGCACCACTGAGTACTGCACCCATGCTGGGGACAGTACAATACAGGTAATCCAGAAGGCTGACCGAGGTGTGACTACACAGGCGCATAGTGATCAGGTCTCACACATGTACCTTTGAGAGGACCCCTGGGGATCCCAGGAGGGGGCAAAGCCTTCACCTCCACTGGAATAGTGAAGGGGGTAAAACGCCTCCATCTCCACTCAAGGGGTGTGGTGGAGAGCCTGGTTGCTAGGTGGCGTAGGCAAGAACAGGAGAGGAGGAGCAGTGAGCCGGTTTAGTGCAGAGTCCAGGGAGCTCAGAGAAGAGCAGACCCCTGGGGCTGTTGCAGTCTAACAGCGCCCGCGCAGTGGCTACCGACGGGGGAGAACGGTCACCTAGGAGTGCTACCCGAAATCCATCTTCAGCTAAAGAGAGAGCACGGAGTGGGAAGTAAGGAGACTGCTAGGGAGTACCAGGCCCAAACGGGCGGCAGATCCCGGAGCGGGGATAGATCCACCTTTCCTTGCTAAACCTGCCGGTGTGGGGCCTTTAAAGCCCACACCACAACACCCAAAAGCCGCAGCCACGTAGCCACAGTTAGGGCCCATAGTTCACAGGAGACAAGCAGCTGGAGTGATCTGGTCCAGGCGACAAGCAAACGGCAAACAAACGAGGGGAGCAGTTACTTCCCTGGGTGACCCCCATAGGGACTAAAAGTCGGGGTTACCCCAAACCACCAAGGGCTAAGGAAGGCGAGTCGGTAGTCACCCTCATCAGTCAGCCTGAAGGACACCTGGTTCCAGCCTGGTTCATCCCAGCTACGCCCGGGTTACTCACCCTGCCATCAACAGTGAGTAAAACCCCTGAAAGACATTCTGCTTGTGTTGAGTTATTCTGCGCCTTGTGGTTCCACACACTTACACAGGGCCCTGGGGCTTGCCTCACTCTCAGGAGGCTATTACAACTGACTGCACCCACCATCAGCCCCAGGCATCCCTTAACCTGCAGTGGCGGTCCCCACTGACCGCAATTCTGAGAGTGGCGTCACGACAATCCTAGAAGAAGGTTCCCTACCTGTGACCAGACTGTTCCATCCAAGTGGAGTCCCTGAAGGTAATGCACCGACACTGCACATGCGGGGCTTCACAATACATCAGGGAATCATTGGAGAAGGGGCACATTCGGCCCTCTTCTTCTTCTTTGGGGACTGGCTTTTTCTTTGTTGCTAAGAAAGATGGGTCGTTGAGGCCTTGTATTGATTACCGTCTTCTTAATAAAATTACGATCAAATATCAGTACCCTTTGCCTCTGATGTCTGATCTGTTTTCTAGAGTGCAGAGTGCCAAATGGTTTACGAAACTGGATCTTAAGGGTGCGTATAATCTCATCCGTATTAAGGAGGGTGATGAATGGAAGTCGGCTTTTAATACTCCTGAGGGGCATTTTGAGTACCTAGTGATGCCTTTTTGGCTCACTAATTCCCCCTCCGTCTTCCAGGCCTTCATGAATGATATTTTTCGGGACCTTATTGGTAAATTTTTGATTGTCTATTTGGATGACATCTTGATTTTTTCTGATGATTGGGACTCTCATGTTGGGCAAGTACGGGATGTTTTTCAGATACTTAAGGATAATGCATTGTACGTTAAGGGGTCAAAGTGCCTCTTTGGGGTGCAAAGGATTTCTTTTTTGGGCTTCATCTTGTCTCCCTCCGCTATCGAAATAGACCCGGTTAAGGTTCAGGCTATTTACGACTGGGTGCAACCGACTTCTCTAAAATCCCTGCAGCAGTTTTTGGGGTTTGCTAATTTTTACCGTAAATTTTTAGCCAATTTTTCTGCTATTTGCAAGCCTCTGACAGATTTGACCAAGAATGGGGCTGATGCTGAGCATTGGACCCCAGAGGCGATTGTGGCCTTCCAGGAGCTTAAGAGGCGATTCACTTCTGCCCCAGTCCTGCAGCAACCTGATGTGTCTTGCCCATTTCAGGTTGAGATCGATGCCTCAGAAATCGGAGCAGCAGCTGTTCTGTTTCAATGAGACGCTACTTCGGGTAAACTTAAGCCCTGTGCCTTTTTCTCTCGGAAGTTTGCTCCTTCTGAACGGAATTATGATGTGGTAAACTGGGAATTATTGGCTATGAAGTGGGCATTTGAAGAGTGGAGGCATTGGTTGGAGGGGGCTAGGCATCAAGTTGTGGTGTTTACGGACCACAAGAATCTTACCTATCTGGAATCTGCCAAGAGGTTGAATCCTCGGCAGGCCAGGTGGGCTTTGTTTTTTACCCAGTTTAATTTTCTGGTCTATTTTTTGTCAGGCACCAAGAATGTTAAGGCCGATGCCCTTTCCAGGAGTTTCTGTGCTGACTCTTTGGAGGTTGTCGAGCCGTCTACTATCCTGAATGATGATGTAGTTCTCTCGGCCATTTCGCCTGATCTGCGTTTGGCACTGGCGGAATTTCAGGGGGATAAACCTGAGAGATGTCCTATGGGGAAACGGTTTGTCCCGGACCAATGGAGAGACCGAGTTGTCTCTGAGGATCATTGTTCTGTTTTCGGGTCATCCTGGCATTTTTGGTACTCGGGATCTTGTGAGCCGCTCTTTTTGGTGGCCTTCCCTGTTCCGGGATGTCCGTAGTTTTGTGCAGTCGTGTGGAGTTTGTTCTAGGTCCAAGCCCTGTTGTTCACGTTCTAGTGAGCTATTATTGCCTTTGCCGGTACCTAAGAGACCTTGGACGCACATCTCTATGGATTGTATTTCAGAGCTTCCCGTCTCTCAGAATATGACTGTGATTTTCGTGATCTGTGATAGATTTTCCAAGATGGTCCACTTGGTTCCCCTATCTAAGTTGCTGTCTTCATCAGAGTTAGTGTCTTTGTTTTTCCAACATGTTGTTCGTTTGCATGGTATTCCCGAAAACATTGTTTCTGACAGAAGGGTGCAGTTTGTATCCAGATTTTGGAGTATTTTTTGTTCCAAATTGGCTGTTCAGCTGTCTTTCTCCTTGGCGTTTCATCCTCAGACCAACGGTCAGACTGAAAGGGCTAAACAGACCCTGGTGTTTTGTTTCTGTGGCTCAGGATGACTGGGTTTCGTTTTTGCCTTTGGCTGAATTTGCCCTGAACAATAGAGCTAGCTCTACCACATTGGTGTCCCCATTTTTCTGCAATTTTGGGTATCAACCCAGGTTCCTCTCGGGGCAGCTTGAGGCGTCTGATTTTTCAAGGGTGGATTCGGTGGTAAACAGAATGCAGCAGATTTGGGGGCAGGTAGTGGATAAATTGTTTCAATCCCAAGAATCTGCCCAGAAATTTGCCAACCGGATTCGGACTGTTGGTTCCCGGTTTAAAGTGGGGGACATGGTGTGGTTGTCCTCTAAAAATATTCCTATGAGAGTTCCATCTCCTAAATTTAAGCCCAGATTTATTGGACCTTATAAGATTTTGGAGATTATCAACCCTGTATCTTTCCGTTTGACTCTGCCTGTATCATTTAAGATTCACAATGTCTTCCATAAGTCCTTGTTGACGAGACATGTGGAGCCAACAGTTCCTGCAGCAGCGCCTCCTGATCCTGTTTTGGTACAAGGGGATCTGGAGTATGAGGTTGAAAAAATTCTGGATTGCCGTCGCAGTAGGCGACAGCTTCAGTACCTTGTGAAATGGAAGGGTTATGGGCAGGAGGATAACTCTTGGGTTGTGGCTTCTGACATTCATGAAGACAGGTTGGTTCGCGCCTTCCATCATGCTCATCCTGAACGACCCGTTGGCGTTGGTGATGGTTCGGTGACCCTTCTCAAGGGGGAAGTACTGTTATGAATGTCAGTTATGCTTTTGCTGCTGTGAGGCTCCCTCTTGTGGCCAGGAATGGTTTGGTCAGAGACCAGGTGTGTTGAGCAATGGGCGTTTCCATTGCTAACTCTCTGCTTATTTAAACCCTGGTCTGATAGCAGGCTAGGTCGAGTTATTCTTTGTACACCAGCCTGCTTCATCCTGCTCCAGACCACATCTACCCCAGATAAGTGCTTGGCTCTTTATTTGTTGTTTGGTTCTTTTTGCGCTTATCTGAGTTTGTCTTTTGCTGTGGTTGTTTTCAGTTTATTTGCATGCAGGGATCTTCCCTCTCAGTTGCTTAGCTGGGAAGCTCCCTGCAGCTATGTTTGGAGTATTGCTCCTATTAGTCCATGTGTTTGTTGCTTCTTCAATTTGTAATGATTCCTGCTTTCTGTTCATTGGTATGACAAGAGCTGAGGGCTTTTTGTACTATCAGGTTTTTGGATTTTTGCAGGGTTTTTCTCTGGCCACTATCAGTCCCTTTCCTATCCTGTCCTATTTAGTCAGTAGGGCCTCACCTTTTGCTAATAATATCATCTATCTGTGTATTGTGTTTTCCTATATCACCGCAGTCTTTGAATGTGGGGGGGCTTGCTATTCTTTATCTATTTTCTGAGGCAGAGAGTTATTCATCTTTCCTTCCTTTAGGATAGCTAGTTCTCCGGCTGGGTTCGCGGTGCACAGGATGTAAGTTCACCCGTCGGCTACTTCTAGTGTTGATGGTTAGTAAGGGGATGGCAGCCAGATTAGTTGCCAATGCTCTTGTCACCTTTTACCAATGATTTATGGTGGTCTTCCATGGTTCCGGATCATAACAATTCAGGGAGCAGACAGAGACGTAGTCAGTTAACAGTCCGAGGTCAGAAGTCAGGAGGTTACGACGAGAACATGGAGCAGGCCGAGAGGAGTCAATCAACGGTCCTTGGTCAGAAAACTTAGATCAGAACACAAGCACAAACACAAGCCAAGAGCACAACTACAGAACCAGAGAGTACAACTGGCAAGATTCTGGGAGAGCATGCTCAGTAAAGAAACAGAGCAATTACCAGGAAGGTGGAACACCTGAGTAAAAGCAACTCCCAGAACCTGCATGGAATCCTGTGCTGTCAAACAATCTGCCAGCTAGTGCTCAAAGAAACACAGCAGATCATCTCCAAATGCAAGATGCTCTGCACAAAGGAAACATGCCACTGCCGGCTCTGTAGTTCAAAAAGGCGCGGCAGAGCATCTCCTAGTGTGCAAGATACTCTGCACAGAGGAATAATGTCACTGCCGACTCCATAATTCAGGAAGGTGCAGCAGAACATCACCTGTGTGCAAGATACTCTGCACAGAGGAATCGTGACAATTACACTTTATCTTTATCTCATATAGACAATGAATGGCGTATAAGCATTCATTGAACTGATGTACCGCCCCGTGCTCGGCAGCTGAGCCGCTCGGATCCAGACCTTCAGTGGTTGGCTCCAGGATCTCCGGACCCGGGGATCCTGTGGTCACTTCAATCAAAAGGGGGTTTGTGGTTTGGGGACGTAGATGTATGGCCGGAGCCGTGTTAAGTTCATGATGCCACCCACGGGATGTGGTGAAGGTAGACACCACTGCTGCAGTTACGGGGCACCCGGGGGAGATATTGCGCAGCAAGTTGTTAACCCCTCCATGGGCAGAGATGGTGGCCCCAGGACACGCTGGGGGTGTTTGGCGGTGCAGGGAGATGGGCGGCCGGAGGGCACTGATGTACTCACTATTAGTAAACACACGAGTCTCTGCTAAACCAAGGTGATGGTGGTCGTTGCCCGCAGCCGGCTGCAGTCTGGTCCCCCATCCGGCTGGTGGTCTCTGTCTTTCTCCCGCACCTGTTTGTGATGATGGACTACATGCGCTTGCAACTTCAGGAGTCCGCTCCCAGCTTGTGGTTGCCTGAGGAGCCCTTTTGCCCTCAGACGCTGGCCCGTGGGATCTCTGAGTCGTGGCAGTGGCTTCTATCCCCCTCGTTGGGCTGTTGCCTTCAGTCTGGACTTTGGGTGGGACAGGACCTCTAGTCCTGGCCGCAATCAGTTAATTAGCTAGCCCCCAGTAGCTTCTGGACCTAGCTTCAGGGTCTGAGTACCCCCCTTTGTGCTCCAGTTTCCGAGTCTGTTCCCCAGGTCAGTACCGGCGGGCCACTACCCTGTTCCGGTCCACCTCGGTTCCACTGAGCCGTCTTCCCGGCTCTTGCAGACGGAGAACGCCGTCTGCCTCTTAGCCAGCAGTACCAGGGCTCCTACCCTGGCACCGGTTCAATTTGGGTTTTTTGCCTATGCTGGAGCTGCACACAGCTCCAGCCTACCACCTCTCCACTTGAACTCTAGACAGAAAACTACTGAACTTTCCTGCCCCAGGCTGTCTGAGACTCCTTGGTGGGCATCTTCCTGGTTCCGCCCCCTGGTGTGTCCATCAAACCCTGGGGGGGTGACTAAGGTTTTAGTGTTTGGCTATGTGTTACCTATGAGCAGCGGCGGACTGGAGTACCTGGGGCCCACCAGGAAAAATCAATCTTGGGGCCCACCAGCACCATGCAGTTACCGTACTATATATAGCAGGGGTGGGATTCAAATTTTTAACAGGTTATCTGTAAACCCCGCCCATTTGAAAACCACACCCATTCTGTAACCACACCCATTCTGTTAGCCACACCCATTTTCACGCAATTTCCTCAACCAAAAAATACAAGTAATTTAAAGTAAAATCTCCTTCCCCTTCCTCTCCTGTCCAGCATCAGTTGTTCCAGTCACTGTCAGTCTTATTGTATTAAATGATTTTTCTACAGTTTTTAAAAATTATTACTAAAGGAGCCCTGCTAAAATTGGAATGGACGACCTTCCCCATACAGATCCCATCCCATTATGGCCTCTTTCCCCTGCAGATCCCATCCCATTATGGCCGCTTTCCCCCTACAGATCCCATCCCATTATGGCCTCTTTTCCCCTGCAGATCTCATCCCATTATGACCTCTTTTCCCCTACAGATCCCATCCCATTATGGCCTATTTTCCCCTGCAGATCTCATCCCATTATGGCCTCTTTCCCTTGCAGATCCCTTCCCATTATGGCCTCTTTATCCTGCAGATCCCATCCCATTATGGCCTCTTTCCTCTGCAGATCCCATCCCATTATGGCCTCTTTCCCCAGCAGGTCCCATCCCATTATGGCCTCTTTCCCCAGCAGATCACATCCCATGTGCTCCTTTTCCCATATAGCTCCCATCTTATGTGGCCCCTCTCCCCATATAGCTGCCATCTTAATGCGGCTCCTCTCCCCATATAGCCACATATAGCTGCCATCTTAATGCGGCTCCTCTCCCCATATAGCCACATATAGCTGCCATCTTATGTGGCCCCTCTCCCCATATAGCCACATATAGCTGCCATCTTAATGCGGCTCCTCTCCCCATATAGCCACATATAGCTGCCATCTTAATGCGGCTCCTCTCCCCATATAGCCACATATAGCTGCCATCTTATGTGGCCCCTCTCCCCATATAGCCACATATAGCTGCCATCTTAATGTGGCCCCTCTCCCCATATAGCCACATATAGCTGTCATCTTAATGTGGCCCCTCTCCCCATATAGCCACATATAGCTCCCATCTTATGTGGCCTCTCCCCATATAGCCACATATAGCTGCAATCTTAATGTGGCCCCTCTCCCCATATAGCCACATATAGCTGCCATCTTATTGTGGCCCCTCTCCCCATATAGCCACATATAGCTCCCATCTTATATGGCCTCTCCCCATAGTCACATATAGCTGCCATCTTAATGTGGCCCCTCTCCCCATATAGCCACATATAGCTGCCATCTTAATGTGGCCCCTCTCCACATATAGCCACATATAGCTCCCCTCTTATGTGGCCTCTCCCCATATAGCCACATATAGCTTCCATCTTAATGTGGCCCCTCTCCCCATATAGCCACATATAGCTTCCATCTTATGTGGCTCCTCTCCCTGCATCTTCGGGTCACTGAGCGCTTATCTGCTCCAAGCACCGGTGGCCTCTCCTCTGTCTTCCGTCCTCCTCCGCAGCTCTCTGCACACTAAGGGTATGTGCGCACTAGGTGTTTTTTGTGCGTTTTTGGCCGCAGAAAAATGCACAAAAATGCACCCGCGGTAAAAACGCGATGCGTTTTTACGTTTTTGGCTGCGTTTTTGCTCACTGCTTTTTTATGCGTTTTTTATCAGTGAACAATGCCATTAAAGATTGTTGAAAAAAAAGATCTGATGTCATTTCCTTCTTCAATATGTTCTTCATTCTCCACTAGTGTATGCAGGAGAGCAGACAGCTGCAGAACTACAAGGCTCAGCATGCTCCATCCAGGACTGTATGCAGGAGTTTTTTGCCCTCCAAAAAAATGACGTGGGCTTCGCCATATTTTTGTATGCTAGCCAGGTACAGCAGGCAGCTATGGGCTGCCCCCAACCCCCAGCTGCCTATTTGTACCCGACTGTGAACCAAAAATATAGGGAAGCCCTTTTTTTTTATTTCATGAATTTCATTAAATAATTAAAAAAAAAATGACGTGGGCTTCGCCATATTTTTGAGTCCAGCCAGGTACAACTAGGCAGCTGGGGATTGGAATCCGCAGTGCAGGGTGCCCAAGCTTTCTGGGCACCCCCTCTGCGAATTGCAGTCCGCAGCCACCCCAGAAAATGGCGCTTTCATAGAAGCGCCATCTTCTGGCGCTGTATCCAACTCTTCCAGCTGCCCTGATGTCGGGTGGCTTGCTGGGTAATAATGGGGTTAGAGCTAGCTGTATATTATCAGCTGGCCCTAAGCCCGAAATTCATGGTGTCATGCCAATATTAGACATGGCCACCATGAATTTCTAGTAAAGATAAAAAAAAAACACAACACACATAAAAATATTTTTATTAGAAATAAAACACAACACAATTAGTGACTCCATCTTTATTGAAATAAAGAACCCCCCTCCGCAGTAATCCTGGGTCAGGGTCCCGCGCCGTCCAATCCAGATCCAATATCATCTGATCGTTTGCTGGAAGGCAGAGCGATCAGATGATGTGTCAGGATCAAGGATGTGAATTCCATGACACAGCAGCTGATTGTATAAAAGCCGTTTATACAATCAGCTGATGCATCAGTGCAAAAAAAAAGAAAAACACCCCACACACTTCTGTGCAGACTCCTGTCAGACCGATCAATGCAGGACCCGGCGGTAATCAGCTGATAAAGTCTCCTGACGGCATCAGCTGATAGTTTAGCCGGCCGGGTAGTAAAAAGCCGGCGTCACCGCTGTCACTATCACTGTCAGCTGATTCCATCAGGTGACCGCATCAGGTGATCAGCGCCAGGTCCTGCAGATATTGGAGGTGTCCCGGCCGCCTGCACACAGCTGGAGCCGCGGTACCGGGAGCGGACATGGCACCGGGAGGCTGCAGACAGGTGAGTATGAGGGGCCCCTGCTCACTACCCGGGACCCCGCACCCCCCCTCCGGGGCCCCCGTACACCCTTCCTGGGCCCCTGCACTCCCACCCCGGGGCCCCTGCTCGCTCTCCGGGCCCCCGCACCCTCCCCCGGGGCCCCCGCCTTCTATACTCACGTGCTGCTGCAGCCAGTGGGGTGACGCCGGTCCGTCCTCCGCAGCGTGCAGCGCGATGCTGCAAGCACCTGCACAGGAAGGAAGCAGTCATCACTCTGAGACTGCCTCCTCCTGCAGTGTCGCTGCGCAGATGACTCAGAGCCTCGCTGCACTGACAGTGACAGCAGGGAGAGCGGGGAGATCGCTCTCCCTGCTTGCCGCTCCAGAGGGAATGGGATTGTCACTAATCATATCGGCAATGTGCCGATATGATTAGTGAAATTACCGTCCGGGGGGGGGGGCCTCTCACACACATCCATAGGGGCTCAGGGGGGTAGGGGGGCGGGGCCTAGGGGGCGTGGCCATCAATAGCAAGGGCCCACCGGGGGTTCTCCTGACCTCCTGGTGGGCCAGTCTGCCCCTGCATATGAGGGACTGGTGTAATGTGGGGCCCTATCTGTGACTACCTGGCCCGGCCAGAGCGTTACACTGACATTTCAGAGCTCTTTTCTTGGGGTCATAGTGTTTGGACAGCCAAAAATCACCAAGATACCACCTTTCCTGTTGGGGCTCCTTGCATAATACCAATGCTATCTTGTAACGCCTCAAGACATCGGGAGTGAGCATTCACTTTAGTTAGTTCTAATGATCTTTATTATGATGCACAGCTAAAATCTCGAGACATCCAGTCTCCTGCTTGTGATGTACTTAAAGTTTAATGCTCGCTATCAGCAAGATGAAGCCTCGGTGTACGGTAGCAATAACGCTCTCAGAACATTTGCCAGCTCCGTTTTAAATGGACAGCAATATCTTAGCACTTTGTTGTAGTTTCAATCATATAAAATCTTTTAAATGGGATTTGTTTTCTATCGATCACCCGGGCCGAGCTTGTGAAGATTCCGCGGCCCTCATGAAAACAATGCCTCTATTGTTGACTTCTTCTTCCTTTCAATTCAGCTTTCTATGGAAAATCAATATTTTCAAAAGAAGCTTAAAGATAATATGCTGAAATCAGATTACCATGGATGCATATCATCCCCTGCACCCTCCCATCTGACTGATTTTCTTTTATTTTTTTCAGTCTTTGTGATGTCATTTCTAGTTGAGACGATGACCGAAGAATGCTCACGTCCCGGCTTTAATTTAGAATTACAGGGAGCAAAGTGTTAACTGGTAATGGCATGGAACAAAATCCTTGTGTGTCCTCCATTATTACATTTATGTTGTGTAAAAATGTATTGCTGTGATTGACAGCCGAGATCAGAGAAAACTCAGATCCCAGACACTTCATGTCTGAGATATTGCAATCAGTGTGAGTTTTATGATAATAAGGCCCCAATTCATCAAGATCGGCATTGTTCATGCCTCTTAAAGGGAATCTGTCAGCGGGGTTTTGCTATGTAATCTGAAAACAGCATGCTGCAAGGGTTTAAACATAGAATTCAGGGATGACTGTCTTGTTAAGGTCTGATCTGTTGTTTATTTACTATGATTGTTTAAGCAGCAGGACTTTTCATTGCTCAAACCACGATGTCAGGCACCCTGCAGTCCGGCACTCCCCCTGCTGTGATTGACACCTCACTGTCAATGTACAATCTCTATAGAGAGCCTGGTGTGGGCTGGGTTTGCTAAATGTAAAAATTCTGATTGTGCCAGAACCACTGCACTCAGTAATCTAAGTGATACATTGTTAGTTTCAGAATCTGCTTGCCTACATTATGCTTCTGTCTGATGAGGTACCAAAAACCTGCTGACAGATTCCCTTTTATGAATCAATAGCATGTGATGAATAGCGGGCGTCTCTTCACAAATTTTACTCCAGTTGAGGAGTCAAGGATTTGGGGTGTAAGGAACTCCAACACTCGTCATGAGTTTGACAAGTAGGAGCTGCTGCACCCCTGTGCCGCCACAGCTCTGCCCACTGGGCAAAAATTGTTTGGGAACACCATAAATTGAAAAAATGATAGCACAGCCTTGTGTTGTGAAAAGATTTAGTGACTATTCGAAGGTTGTTGCTCCAGAATTCTAGCATAAAAGTCTTGACGAATCAGGCCCTAAGCTTTGCCCTTGCAAGCAGTACGAGATGGCTTCATCATGCTTCATGCATGGCTCTGCCATTCCGGCCTCCAGGGCTTAGGTCCCTTGGGAGGGGCCTGTTCTTTCGTTTTGCCTCGTTCCGGGGGTCGCACCACCATAGCTTGGTGCTGTTACCTTCTGGATGCCGCCAGTAATATTTCCAGGTCTGCTGTGTTCACTGCTCCTGAGAGAAGTTCTCTGTTTCTTGTCCTGCTACCCACCCGCTACTGTTCATTCTGACCTCCGTCCCTCCTGCCCGACCTGACCTGACCTCCGTTTCCCCGACCTGATCTGACATCTGTTTATTCGGCTTGTCCTGACCTCCATCCTTCCTGCCCGTCCTGACCTCGGTCCCTCCTTCCCGACCTTACCTCCATTCCTCCCTGTGCTTTGGTCTCTTGTCCTGTCCCGTGTTCTCCACGTCCTCCACTGTGCTTACTTGCTCTCCCAGTATCCAACCTCAGCTCTGTTCGTTGACTTTGGCTTGTTTTCTCCTTGGTTCAGACGTGACATCCCGGCCCTGACTGATCGGCTATTGCGGCTCTTGTGTTAGCGGCGTCTAGTGGGCTTTTGTTTTACTGCATTCAGGAGTTCTCTTTCTACCTGAGTTTCAGCGCCCCCTAGCGGTAGCTTGACAGGCTTAGTTTGTAACCTAGCATGTTTCTTTTCCTACTGTGGTTATATAATATATGATTTTATACCATACTGCATGATATTATTATATTATACTATTCTTTACCGTACTGTGTATACCATATTATACTATTCTATACTACTATATTTTGTATACTATTCTACAATACTACTATGTTATGCTATATTATACTACGCTGTTCCATAATATACTCCTATACTATACTATTCTACTCTACACTGTGGTACAGTCATATGAAAAAGTTTGGGCACCCCTATTAATGTTAACCTTTTTTCTTTAAAACAATTTGGGTTTTTGCAACAGCTATTTCAGTTTCATATATCTAATAACTGACGGACTGAGTAATATTTCTGGATTGAAATGAGGTTTATTGTACTAACAGAAAATGTGCAATCCGCATTTAAACAAAATTTCACCGGTGCAAAAGTATGGGCACCCTTATCAATTTCTTGATTTGAGCACTCCTAACTACTTTTTACTGACTTACTAAACTACTAAATTGGCTTTGTAACCTCATTGAGTTTTGAACTTCATAGGCAGGTGTATCCAATCATGAGAAAAGGTATTTAAGGTGGCCACTTGCAAGTTGTTCTCCTATTTGAATCTCCTATGAAGAGTGGCATCATGGGCTCCTCAAAATAACTCTCAAATGATCTGGAAACAAAGATTATTCAACATAGTTGTTCAGGGGAAGGATACAAAAAGTTATCTCAGAGATTTAAACTGTCAGTTTCCACTGTAAGGAACATAGTAAGGAAATGGAAGAACACAGGTACAGTTCTTGTTAAGCCCAGAAGTGGCAGGCCAAGAAAAATATCAGAAAGGCAGGGAAGAAGATTGGTAAGAACAGTCAAGGACAATCCACAGACCACCTCCAAAGACCTGCAGCATCATCTTGCTGCAGATGGTGTCAATGTGCATCGGCCAACAATACAGCGCACGTTGCACAAGGAGAAGCTGTATGGGAGTATGTCACAAACCACCGGGGGGGTCACTCAGAAATCCCCCGCGCTGGCTACCAGTACGTCACAATCGGGGGGTAACAAGTGGGGGTCACCCCTCCTTTATACCTCCCGACCGACAGACAGAGCACGTGACGCGCTCTCTAGCGCCCCTCTTATAGTCAGGCCAATTATGGAATTGCCCGACAATAAGCAAGGAGGCCGCTATACTACTTATGCCGATTATTGAAGGGTCCCCGGTGAGAGTAGGGTATATATTCCCCCGACCTCCGCGGGCGGAATATATAAAATCTCCCCGAATCTCACTGGCCTCCCCACAATAATCCTTGGCACAAACTCGCTGCCACCAACCGCTTCACGGTAACTATTAGCCGAACACACAGACGTGGGATTCAAGATCGAGATAACAGAACAGCCCAAGATTAATTATATAATTTAATCAGCCTAAAGCACACTAGAAACTACAATATATACAATAGGGAATCTACAGGATATACATATGTCAGAGTACAGTTACAGATAAAGCATGGTTTTCAAACAGGTATGCAATTCAATCAGTTACCTTGTGCGTCTGGCCACAGGGGGGCGCTGTAGACCAGGTTTCCAGGAACTCCCACAGATGTTTCCTACACGTGACCCCCAGCGAAAGAACACTGGAAAATGGCCGAAGTAGGGTTATCAACCTGGGCAAGTCCAGGTCCCCTCCTACCTTCGTGACCTCACAGGGAGCACTGCTCCACCCCTGGCTTGAGTTATGGACAATATCCCAACATGGAATATGGGCCATAACTTTGCCTGGGAGCGTCGTAGGCGGACGCCAATGCTCTCATTGTGACAGTTATGAATTTAGCTACAGAACGAGGGGACTCATGACCTGTCTGCCAGTTCCCCATTGGCTGATATCACGCCTGGGGCATTTCCCAATGTCCTGCTCCCATAAAAAGGGTGTGCCGGCATCGTCCGCATGCAGAGACACCATTTTTATGGTTGCCATATTTATCGGAAATATGGCTTGCGAGATATGAACCATTTTTTACTGGAGTCGTTCTGTCTGGCTATTTCCATAGCCTTGCTAACTAGCTAGCAGCCCCCACTACAGGGTGACGGCAGGGAGTCATCCTGTGTCCATTGTTCCCACACCACCTCATCTCCATATCACAGGACATGGCCATGGAGGTGTAAGTGGAACACTGAGAACAAGAAGGGAGGGGGCACTGCCAGGGAGTGATGAGGGACTATGACTGGAGTCATAATTCATCTTCATATCCCGGGATTTGCCTCACACCTCCCCCCTTTTGAGGGCGCTAGGGGGCAGCACACTCCGGTGTTCCCCCGTGCGCCCGTCCGCGACCTCTCCTTGTCGGGACAGCCCGTCTGCGTTACCGTGGTCACGGCCCCTTTTGTGGCGAATGGTGAAGTTGTATTGCTGGAGCGCAAGGCTCCATCGCAACAATCGCGCATTCGTCCCAGAGACGGTGTGCAACCAGCTGAGGGGATTGTGGTCCGTCTCCACGATGAAGTGGCGCCCGTATAGATAGGGTTGCAGACGCTGCAGGGCCCACACTATGGCCAGGCACTCCTTCTCCATCGTGGAATAGGCAACTTCCCTTGGTAACAGCTTCCTGCTCAGGTACAAGACTGGGTGCTCTTGGCTCGCAGAGTCCACCTGGCTGAGCACCGCACCGAGGCCGAAGTCACTGGCGTCGGTCTGTACTACAAACGGCCGCGTGAAGTCGGCTGCCTGTAGCACGGGCGGGCTGGACAGGGCGTCCTTTAGGGCCCGGAAGGCTGTCTCGCAGTCCATTGTCCAATCGACTGCAGAGGGCAGCTTCTTCTTGGTGAGGTCCGTCAAGGGCTTTGCCAGGCTACTATAGCATGGAACAAACCTCCTATAGTACCCAGCGGTCCCCAAGAAGGACATCACCTGCTTCTTGGTCCTGGGGGTGGGCCAGGATGCGATGGCTTCCACTTTCTCAGGCTTGGGCTTCAGTGTTCTCCCACCTACCCGGTGACCGAGGTACTGGACCTCGCTCATGGCCAGCTGACACTTTCCCGGCTTGATGGTCAAACCTGCCCGGTGGATCCGCCTGAGCACCTGTGCTAGATGCTCTAGGTGGTCCTCCCAGGTGGGACTGAAGACGGCAATGTCATCCAGGTACGCGGCCGCGTACCCTTCAAGTCCCTTGAGCAGGGTGTTGACCATCCGCTGGAAAGTGGCAGGGGCATTCCTCATCCCGAATGGCATCACCGTGGACTCGTACAGTCCAAATGGGGTAATAAAGGCAGAGCGTTCCCTGGCCTTGCGAGTCAGGGGGATCTGCCAATATCCCCGGCTCAGATCCATGATGGTCAGGTACTGAGCCCCGGCCAACTGATCGAGCAGGTCATCGATGCGTGGCATTGGGTACGCATCGGCGACCGTGACCGCATTGAGCCCCCTGTAGTCCACGCAGAACCGAGTGGTTCGGTCCTTCTTAGGGACGAGGACTATAGGCGAGGCCCAAGCGCTGTTGGATGCCTGGATCACCCCCAGCTTCAGCATCTCGTCAATCTCCTGGCGCATGTGTTGCTGCACCTCCAGGGAGACCCGATATGCTGAACGCCGGATCGGGGGATGATCCCCAGTGTCCACGTGATGGACAGCCAAGTCAGTCCTTCCGGGCTGGTTGGTAAACAACCCCCGGAAGGGGTGTAGGGTGGCCCACAGCTGGGACCGTTGGTCCTCCAAGAGCTGGTGGCCAACCTCCACATCCTCAATGGATCCGCCTGCCCTAACCGGGGCTAGCATATCCAAGAGGGTTTCCGCTTCTCCCTCCTCGGGCAGGTTGCACACGGGGAGCGCACATGCCTCCCGCTCATGATGTGCCTTCATCATGTTCACATGGAAGGGCTTCCGCCTTCCACGGGCAGGGTCCAGGGTGACCAGGTACGTCACAGGGTTGAGCTGCTGGTACACGAGGTATGGGCCTTCCCAGGCTGCCTGAAGCTTGTCCTGTGGTACGGGGACCAGTACCCACACCTCTTGACCCACTTGGTAGGTCCTCTCACAAGCGTTCTGGTCGTACCAACGCTTCTGATCGGCCTGGGCTTGAGCCATATTGTCGTGTACCAGTTGCGTCAAGGCCTGCATTTTGTCCCGGAAGCGCATGACATACTCGATAACCGACACTCCAGGGGTGGCCAAATCCCCTTCCCAAGCCTCTTTCACCAGAGCCAGGGGGCCCCGCACACGTCGCCCGTACAGGAGCTCAAACGGTGAGAATCCTGTTGAGGCCTGTGGAACCTCCCGGTAAGCAAATAACAGGTGTGGGAGATACCGCTCCCAGTCACGCCCATGGGAGTCGACCAACATCTTAAGCATCTGCTTTAAGGTGCCATTAAACCGCTCGCACAGGCCATTAGTCTGTGGATGGTACGGGCTGGCCACCAGATGTCGCACCTGGACTTGCTTACAGAGGGCCTCCATCAGCTGGGACATGAATTGGGTCCCCCGGTCAGTGAGCATTTCCTGGGGAAAACCCACTCGGGAGAAAATCTCCAGCAATGCGGTGGCCACCTTGTCAGCCCGAATGGACGACAAGGCCACTGCTTCTGGGTACCGGGTGGCATAGTCCACTACCGTCAGTATGAAGCGTTTCCCGGAGCTGCTGGGGATGGCCAGCGGGCCGACCAGATCCACAGCCACCCTCCTGAAAGGCTCATCGATGATGGGCAGAGATACCAGTGGGGCTTTGGGGCGTGGCCCCGCCTTCCCCACTCTCTGAGAGGTTTCACACGAACGGCAGTAGGCAGCCACATCGGCCCCCATTTTTGGCCAGTAGAAATGCTGGTTTAACCTGGCCTTGGTCTTAGCGATCCCTAGGTGTCCGGCCATCGGAATCTCATGTGCGATCCGCAACAACTCCGTCCGGAACGGATAGGGTACCACCAACTGTCGGTCCCTGGGCCACGCCTCCGGTGAACCCTGCTGGACCGTGGCCCGGTACAGCCGTCCTTGGTCCCAGACCACTCGCTCCGGGTCCGAGTCCGAGGGAGGCTGTGCCGCCTGCTCCTTAAGAGCTTTCAGGCTGTCGTCAGCTTCTAACGCTGCCTGAAACCCCTGACTAGATGTGGCCAGAATCGACGAGACTGTCACATCTTCGGTCAGTACCCCGGGACCTGTGTCCTGGCCTCCACCTGACTCGGCTGCCACTTGGTCAGAAGGGGAAGAGCTATCGGACCTCTGGGAGGCCCCTTGGCTTCCAGCACTCCCACTGCGGGTGACAGCGGCCACAGCCGCTGCGACCGTGGGTCGTGCCTGCTCCTCCTCCGTTCCTGACCAAGTCGCCGGTTCAGGCAGACCTACCTGGCTTCCTGACACCCCGGTTGTGGGGGAACCATGCACCGAGATCTTACCTGGGAGCACTTCCGCTCCTGGACCGGCCCCAATCTCACCTGCCTGTTCCCCTCCTGCAGCAACAGAACCCCGCTGTGAAATCTCTGGGGACCCCACATTTGCTGTGGTAGCCCCCACCCCACACACTGGTCCTCCCCCTGCAGCACCCTGCTCTCTGCTTATCCCTGCAGAGGGCAACAGATCCCAGCTCACAGGCTGGTTACTTGTAGAGGCATTGTCACACCTTTCTCTGACCCCCTCCCCTGTCACAGCTGCAGCTGTGTGTGTGTCTATGGTGTCTATGCAAGCAGAAATATCAGAGTTCACTCCCTCCTCCCTTACATCATTCATAGATAACACATTAACATTGTCCGGAGGCATGTCAGTACTGGCTGAAGGTTCAGCCCTTGGTTGGGGCCCAAACTGGGAGGTTATCTGCCCCAAATCTGTCCCAAGTAGCACGTTTGCGGGGATCCGGTCAGTTACCCCCACCTCCCTCACCCCTCGCCCTGCGCCCCAGTCCACATAAATGTCAGCAACAGGCAGCGCCGGGTCAATGCCTCCAATCCCGGAGACAGCGAGGGTTTTTCCAGGGATCAAGTCTTGGGGGGACACCATCTCAGGCCGCACCAGAGTCACCTCCGAGGCGCTGTCTCGCAGTCCCATGGTCACAGACCGGCCGACGGTGACAGGTTGGAAGCTGTCCAGGGACCTACCACCACCCCCACCCACACAATACACCTTGGGCGGCCCTTGGGACGGGGACGGAGCCGGGGCCTTGGGACGCTGAGGGCACATGGCCTTGAAGTGTCCAGGTAGGTTGCACTGGTGGCACCGTCTTGGTTCTGCCACGGGCCTGGAGAGGGGAGTTGAGGGGGACACCCCCTGCAGTCTAGGGGCAGGTGGGGCAGTCGCAGAGTTCATCTTACCCCCTCTCCAGGTGCTGCTGGTGGCTGCTCTCCTGGCTTCAGGAGCCCGGTTGTTGGTGTAGTCATCGGCAAGGGCAGCTGTAGCCGTGGACCCCTTTGGCTTCTGGTCTCGGATGAACTGGCGGAGATCCTCAGGGCAGTTCCACAAGAGTTGCTCCGTGATGAACAAGTCCAGGATCTCCGGTCCGGTGGAAAGCTGCAGGCCTTGGGTCCAGTGGTCGGCAGCTCGGGCAAGTGCCCGCCGGTGGTCAGCCCAGGAGTCCTTTGGTCCCTTCTGTAGGCTCCGGAACTTCTTGCGGTATGACTCTGGAGTGAGGTTGTACTGTTGGATCAGGGCCCGCTTGATGGTGTCGTAGCCCTGATCTGCCTCAGCAGGCAAGTCCCCAAGGATATCCAGGGCCTTACCCCTTAAACGGGGGGTCAGGTATTTGGCCCACTGGTCCTTGTTCAGATGGTGCTGCAAGCAAGTCCGTTCAAAAGCAGTCAAGAAAGAGTCCAAGTCTCCATCCGTCTCCAGCACTGGGAAGTCCTCAACACGGACCTTTGGAAGTTTGGTGTCTCGAAGGTCACGTGTGGCTGATGAGGGCCGGAGCTGAGCTAGCTGCAGCTGGTAGTCACGGTCTGCCTGTCGCTCTCGCTCTCGCTCTTCACGCGCTGCCTGCCGCTCTCGCTCCGCAGCCTCACGCTCTGCGTGCCGCTCCGCAGCCTCAGCGTCACGCGCTGCCGGCCGCTCTGCCCTGCGCTCTGCCAGGAGTTCCTTGTAGCCCTTCTGGTCTCCAGCCTGGAGAAGGGCCATAGCCATTTGAAGAAGGCTATCCGAGCCTCCCAGGCTCGGTGGAATGGCACGTGGTGATCTGCGGCACGCTGCAGAGCTAGGCGATTCACTGTCCCTTTCAGAGCGGAGGGCTGGCATCTGGCTCGTTGAGGAACCTTGGGTGAGCTCCTCCTCATCTTGTCCAGCAGTGCCAGGTTGTGCAATGTCCTCGGCAGAACGGTTTTCTGGCGTCGAGCTCCTGGAGGACTCGTGGGCAACCTCCTCATTGCTGTCCACAGCACCGTCCTCCCTCTCTTCGGCTCCTGCCTTAGCATTGGCCAGTTGCATAGCTCTGCTCCTGGTGCCATCAGCCATTCTTGCAGACTTTTGGTCACTGACACAGAACTGACACCTGATGCCTCCACACACCTTACAGTATCTGCACTCTGACACTCTAGTGTTGAGCTAGTCTGAAGACCCCAGCAGCCACAGCTGCTGCAGGCAGTCTTTAGTGTCTGGGAGTATGGGTCTCACACTCACACACACTATTATCTCGATCCCACCGCTATGCCACCAATATGTCACAAACCACCGGGGGGGTCACTCAGAAATCCCCCGCGCTGGCTACCAGTACGTCACAATCGGGGGGTAACAAGTGGGGGTCACCCTCCTTTATACCTCCCGACCGACAGACAGAGCACGTGACGCGCTCTCTAGCGCCCCTCTTATAGTCAGGCCAATTATGGAATTGCCCGACAATAAGCAAGGAGGCCGCTATACTACTTATGCCGATTATTGAAGGGTCCCCGGTGAGAGTAGGGTATATATTCCCCCGACCTCCGCGGGCGGAATATATAAAATCTCCCCGAATCTCACTGGCCTCCCCACAATAATCCTTGGCACAAACTCGCTGCCACCAACCGCTTCACGGTAACTATTAGCCGAACACACAGACGTGGGATTCAAGATCGAGATAACAGAACAGCCCAAGATTAATTATATAATTTAATCAGCCTAAAGCACACTAGAAACTACAATATATACAATAGGGAATCTACAGGATATACATATGTCAGAGTACAGTTACAGATAAAGCATGGTTTTCAAACAGGTATGCAATTCAATCAGTTACCTTGTGCGTCTGGCCACAGGGGGGCGCTGTAGACCAGGTTTCCAGGAACTCCCACAGATGTTTCCTACACGTGACCCCCAGCGAAAGAACACTGGAAAATGGCCGAAGTAGGGTTATCAACCTGGGCAAGTCCAGGTCCCCTCCTACCTTCGTGACCTCACAGGGAGCACTGCTCCACCCCTGGCTTGAGTTATGGACAATATCCCAACATGGAATATGGGCCATAACTTTGCCTGGGAGCGTCGTAGGCGGACGCCAATGCTCTCATTGTGACAGTTATGAATTTAGCTACAGAACGAGGGGACTCATGACCTGTCTGCCAGTTCCCCATTGGCTGATATCACGCCTGGGGCATTTCCCAATGTCCTGCTCCCATAAAAAGGGTGTGCCGGCATCGTCCGCATGCAGAGACACCATTTTTATGGTTGCCATATTTATCGGAAATATGGCTTGCGAGATATGAACCATTTTTTACTGGAGTCGTTCTGTCTGGCTATTTCCATAGCCTTGCTAACTAGCTAGCAGCCCCCACTACAGGGTGACGGCAGGGAGTCATCCTGTGTCCATTGTTCCCACACCACCTCATCTCCATATCACAGGACATGGCCATGGAGGTGTAAGTGGAACACTGAGAACAAGAAGGGAGGGGGCACTGCCAGGGAGTGATGAGGGACTATGACTGGAGTCATAATTCATCTTCATATCCCGGGATTTGCCTCACAGGAGAGTGATGCAAAAGAAGCCGTTTCTGCAAGCACGCCACAAACAGAGTCGCCTGAGGTATGCAAAAGCACATTTGGACAAGCCAGTTACATTTTGGAAGAAGGTCCTGTGGACTGATGAAACAAAGATTGAGTTGTTTGGTCATACAAAAAGGCGTTATGCATGGAGGCAAATAAACATGGCATTCCAAGAAAAGCACTTGCTACCCACAGTAAAATTTGGTGGAGGTTGCATCATGCTTTGGGGTTGTGTGGCCAATGCCGGCACTGGGAATCTTGTTAAAGTTGAGGGTCGCATGGATTCAACTCAATATCAGCAGATTCTTGACAATAATGTGCAAGAATCAGTGACGAAGTTGAAGTTACGCAGGGGATGGATATTTCAGCAAGACAATGATCCAAAACACCGCTCCAAATCTACTCAGGCATTCATGCAGAGGAACAATTACAATGTTCTGGAATGGCCATCCCAGTCCCCAGACCTGAATATCATTGAACATCTGTGGGATGATTTGAAGAGGCTGTCCATGCTTGGCGACCATCAAACATAACTGACCTGGAATTGTTTTGTAAGCAGGAATGGTCAAATATACCTTTATCCAGGATCCAGGAACTCATTAAAAGCTACAGGAAGCGACTAGAGGCTGTGATTTTTGCAAAAGGAGGATCTACAAAATATTAATGTCACTTTTATGTTGAGGTGCCCATACTTTTGCAACAGTCAAATTTTGTTTAAATGCGGATTGCACATTTTCTGTTATCATCTTATGTTATAGTATACTATGCTATTCTACAATGTACTGCTACACTATACTACACTATTCTAATCTATACTGTGGTATATTATCTTATTATAACTCATACTGTGTAATGTTATTTTATATTATACTACACTGTTCTTACCATACTGTGCTATACTATACTATAATATACTGCTATACTATGTGTTATGGTTTCACCACTCATGGTGTCCTAGGGAATCAGGGGCATGCTGGGCTGTCAGTATTGCGAGTACCATCGGAGCCACCAAATCTGTCCAGTCCTGCAGGGATTCCTAAAGCTGTCATCCGGTCAGGGTGATTACCTGGCTATTTAGCTGGCAGGCAATGGACAGACCATTGCCAGTCATAGCTTTGCATGGTGGTGTGGGTGCCTAGTGCTTAAGGCTGCTTTACACGCAGCAACATCACTAGCGATCGCACCCGCCCCCGTCGTTTGTGCGTCACAGGCAAATTGCTGCCCGTGGCGAACAATATCGCCGGTACACGTCACACCAACTTACCTTCCTAATGACGTCACTGTGGCCGCCAAACAAACTCTTTTTTAAGGGGTTGGTTTGTTCAGCGTCACAGCGACGTCACACAGGGGGCCACCAATAGAAGCGGAGGGGCGGAAAGCAGCCGCATGAACGTCACTCCCACCTCATTGCCGGAGGACACAGGTACGCTGTTGTTCGTCGTTCCCGGGGTGTCACATGTTGCGATGTGTACTGTCTCAGGAACGACGGAACAACATGTCAACAACCAACAATTTTGGGCCCTTTTCGGATCATTTTGACTTTTCGTATGTATTGCTCCTTTGCCTTTGACGTAGTCTGACCTTTGCTGCCTTACCCCGGACCTTGCTTTCTGTCTACAAATGACCGGGCCAAAAGTTCCGTGTTCGTACTAAACATAGACTTTACACAAAAAACATAGTTCGGATTCGAAGTTCAGGTGCTTTATGTATGAACACCACTCAAGTGAGTATCGCTGTGCTCGGATGTGCATGGTCCTCAGCCCAGTGCGAACCGCTTCTAGTGTTTGAACGGCTCACACTGGGGGTAACAACAGAATGATCAGATGTACTGTGCATCTCCCCAAAAAAAATTAAAACACCGCCCACCTAATCTGTTTATGACTGGTTGCATGTGGGTGGAGATCCAAACTTTCAAATTAGTGACTTCCATTGGGGCTAAGGTCAAGTTCGGATCCCAAAGTGATCATAAGTTAAAGTTTGACTGACCCCACCGAACTGAACTTCCACGGGTCCACTCATCTCTACTTCTGACCATTTTTTGCCTTACCCTTTTGCCTTTGATGTTCTCTTTTGATATTTGACCCTGTACTCCTTGACTCTCTTGTCCCACAACTTGTCTGTGAGAACTAACTCAGCATCACAATATGCTATAGTAATCTAAGTGTACCACTGCATCCCTGCACTCCTTGCTCTTCTGCAGGCACGCGCTCTGACTCACTGCCCTGGCCGGGTCCTTCAACGCTGCCCAGCATCCCTGCCTCGCCTCCTCATGGGCTTCTTCTCGTCATGCCTCCCAGAGTCTGTGCGTGCATCACAGGACCTCCGGGAGCGATCATAGGGAGTACGCACGCACCGCTGCCCTTCTCTTAAAGGGTCAACACGCCACTCCAAGGAAGTGCCTCTCAGCCTATAGTTGAGAGACACTATATAGTTAAGGCAAGGTCCCACTAGGGCAGTTGCCTGTTCAACACCATCAGTTTAGTCAGTTGAGTTCTGTCTAGTTAGTTGTCATGTCACCCTGTCCGTCCTATCCCGTCTAGTCCCATCTTATTCCTGTCTGTATGTGATACCTGTCCAACCAGCCTTGTTGGTACTAGTGACTCTGCATGCCCATCCTGCCTGTGTTGTCTGCCTTGAGCTTCCCTGGTGGTCCCTATCTGCACTTGGGACTCAGTCCTGTCTGCTCCTGTCTCTGCCGCTGTCCCAGGGGTCAGCTGCCACAGTCCTGGTCCTCTAGCCTACGTTAGGGTAGGCCCTGTGGTCTACAGGGTCCTCTTCTAGCTCGTCGCAGCACCATCCTCAGCGGCGAGCGTTACAATAAGCCATACTATGTCACATTATACCATAGTATTCTATATAGTGCTATATTGTACCATACTAATCTGTAGTAGGTTATAAAGTTAGGTCCAGAAATATTTGGACAGTGACACAATTTTCGCGAGTTGGGCTCTGCATGCCACCACATTGGATTTGAAATGAAACCTCTACAACAGAATTCAAGTGCAGATTGTAACGTTTAATTTGAAGGTTTGAACAAAAATATCTGATAGAAATTGTAGGAATTGTACACATTTCTTTACAAACACTCCACATTTTAGGAGGTCAAAAGTAATTGGACAAATAAACCAAACCCAAACAAAATATTTTTATTTTCAATATTTTGTTGCGAATTCTTTGGAGGCAATCACTGCCTTAAGTCTGGAACCCATGGACATCACCAAACGCTGGGTTTCCTCCTTCTTAATGCTTTGCCAGGCCTTTACAGCCGCAGCCTTCAGGTCTTGCTTGTTTGTGGGTCTTTCCGTCTTAAGTCTGGATTTGAGCAAGTGAAATGCATGCTCAATTGGGTTAAGATCTGGTGATTGACTTGGCCATTGCAGAATGTTCCACTTTTTTGCACTCATGAACTCCTGGGTAGCTTTGGCTGTATGCTTGGGGTCATTGTCCATCTGTACTATGAAGCGCCGTCCGATCAACTTTGCGGCATTTGGCTGAATCTGGGCTGAAAGTATATCCCGGTACACTTCAGAATTCATCCGGCTACTCTTGTCTGCTGTTATGTCATCAATAAACACAAGTGACCCAGTGCCATTGAAAGCCATGCATGCCCATGCCATCACGTTGCCTCCATCATGTTTTACAGAGGATGTGGTGTGCCTTGGATCATGTGCCGTTCCCTTTCTTCTCCAAACTTTTTTCTTCCCATCATTCTGGTACAGGTTGATCTTGGTCTCATCTGTCCATAGAATACTTTTCCAGAACTGAGCTGGCTTCATGAGGTGTTTTTCAGCAAATTTAACTCTGGCCTGTCTATTTTTGGAATTGATGAATGGTTTGCATCTAGATGTGAACCCTTTATATTTACTTTCATGGAGTCTTCTCTTTACTGTTGACTTAGAGACAGATACACCTACTTCACTGAGAGTGTTCTGGACTTCAGTTGATGTTGTGAACGGGTTCTTCTTCACCAAAGAAAGTATGCGGCGATCATCCACCACTGTTGTCATCCGTGGACGCCCAGGCCTTTTTGAGTTCCCAAGCTCACCAGTCAATTCCTTTTTTCTTAGAATGTACCCGACTGTTGATTTTGCTACTCCAAGCATGTCTGCTATCTCTCTGATGGATTTTTTCTTTTTTTTCAGCCTCAGGATGTTCTGCTTCACCTCAATTGAGAGTTCCTTAGACCGCATGTTGTCTGGTCACAGCAACAGCTTCCAAATGCAAAACCACACACCTGTAATCAACCCCAGACCTTTTAACTACTTCATTGATTACAGGTTAACGAGGGAGACGCCTTCAGAGTTAATTGCAGCCCTTAGAGTCCCTTGTCCAATTACTTTTGGTCCCTTGAAAAAGAGGAGGCTATGCATTACAGAGCTATGATTCCTAAACCCTTTCTCCGATTTGGATGTGAAAACTCTCATATTGCAGCTGGGAGTGTGCACTTTCAGCCCATATTATATATATAATTGTATTTCTGAACATGTTTTTGTAAACAGCTAAAATAACAAAACTTGTGTCACTGTCCAAATATTTCTGGACCTAACTGTATTATACTATTCCATACTGTTTTACACTATTCTAGTCCATTCTGTGTTATATTATTGTATACTATATGGTATATAGAATATTATTATACTATATTCTAGTCCATTCTGTGGTATATTATTGTATACTATATGGTATATAGAATATTATTATACTATATTCTTGTCCATTCTGTGTTATATTTTTGTATACTATATGGTATATAGAATATTATTATACTTTTTTATTCTGTGTTAGGCTAGCCTATTTTATATTATATTGTTATTTTTAACTATACAATTTAAGCATACACTTATTACGGCTGCATATTTTCTGCTATTGTTTTTTATTTTGTTTATTCCGCATTCTACTTATACTGGTGCTCTCCTTTACACTATTCTGTGCTATCCTGTACTGTATTATATTATTCTGTATTATTCCGTGTTATATGATCCTGCACCATATTTACCTATAAACCTTAGTGCAATACAATTCCATATGATTGGATGAGTGCCTTTCTCCAACATTAGTTGTAACTACAGCACATATTGTAGAGAATAAGTAAATCCAATTAATGCAGATTATGTAGGTGATTCGGAGGTAAAGCCGCCTCTCATAATATTTTCTATTAGCAGCGCACACATTCGCTTGCATTGGCTTGCTCCCCTGCAGTTCTCTTGGGCTCGGCGCTCACTCAACCATGTTACATATAAAAGCAGCTGCCTTTTCCATCGGATCTATCTACTGTGATGTTTTGCTTTCTAGCACAAATGAAATCAGGCAAAAACAAATCCTAAGAAGCAAACAATCCACTCTTATCGGTAACGCTCGCCTGAAATCAGGGATGTTGTGAATGGCGGCTTAGTGGCGCAGATGTAACGAGACGGAACTTTTATTGGTGTCTAAGTAATGGATGAGGTGTAAAAGTCACTTCTCGGGATGGACTATTATTTTCAGTCTTTTTCCTTTTCTCTGGGTTTTTTTTCGTCTTCATTCATCTACTTTAAATTATTTTTCCCCCAAATTATTTTTTAGGGTGTATCAACTTAATTTTTCATTTTTGCACTTTTGCTTAACCGCATAGGGGATTGGTTTTTTTGCAGAATGAGTGGTAGTTCTGAATGACTTCATTCATTTTATAAATATTGTAAAATTAGGAAAAAATCCAACTGAGGTGGCATTGTGAAAAATTGCAATTCTGCCATTGTTTTATGGATTTTTTTTTAACGCCTTTCAATATCTGGTAGATATGATCAGGAATTGGATTCCCCAGATCAGTACAATTATGGAAATGTAGGGTGTCGCAGGGCAGTAGTTGTAGGGGAGGGATTGACCTTAGACGCCCCGATACGCTACATGGAAAAACTGGTCCTGGTTGGGTGTGTGTACTTATGCTGTGTGGGCTGTGAACCCGTGTTGGCCGCATATTGCCGCTGACGTCCATTGGCCTGGATCAGATGACGACTCGTACTCAGAAGGAGACCACCAACTTGTTTCAAACAACAACACTTTACTCAATGGTTTATTCTCTGCAACAACTTCACACTCCGGAGAGTGAGCACATATGTTCCAGCACGTTAGTCTTACAAGGCATATTCAGACAATCCTCGTTCCTGCTGGGTTGCCTGAGAACTTACTGGTCCTGTGAAATCCAGCATAGCCCAGCCCAACGTTACAACACAACTCATAAGGGTCACTTTCCTTTGTAGCATTTCCACGTCTAGCCTCCTTACAGGGGTGAGGATCATGGGTCCCATTACCATGGCCAGAGTAGAGCCTTGTGCTCTCAGACGCATGGGAAGAATCCACTTGGATAAGCCGACTTCAGTCACATGGCAGTTAAGATAAACCTGTTACCTTCACAGCTAATGTACCTGGCCACTAGAGTTCTGTCGTATGGCTCCTATTGTCTCGGTGTGTAGTTCAGACTTTTTTGCCATGTTTTCTGAAAGTTTTGCTTTAATCTGTTTTTTTTTCCGTGGGGCCATCTTGTTTCCTGTTCTGATGCCCACATCTGGCCCTCAGTCAATGTGGATTCCTCAGATTCTACGTTCCCACTCTGTTTCCTGTCAATTACCTGCTGTGGATGACATAGGACGCATCATGCACCCCGGCTTCAATAGAAGTAGGACAAAGAGGGCTGAAAGAGGAGGCGTCAGCATTGGAAAACGGAGATGCCACCGTTGCGACCGTTTAGGTAAGTATTATAAAGTGATTTTTACGTTCTACACAGTGGCCTGGGCTCTTATATACAACATGTTAGAATGCTGTATATAAGAGCCCACTGGTGGTGGTGGCCACAGCTTATAGTCACCAAATCTGGTGACAGGTTCCCTTTAAGCCACTGATGGTTCATCTGAGGTCACAGTGAGTGGTTATGCCCTTTGTTTATGACATGTGCTATCTCGTCATAGTCATCATATATACCCCTAGGTCTAATTACCTCTGGTAACCCTGTTATTGTGGGGGATTGTGTAGATCAGTTCTCTCTTCTTTTGGTTAGCTTATTTTTTGCATTGTTACTGTGGACATTATATCTATACACTAACTAGCGCAGCAGCACTTATATTATATTATATAGTTCTCATTTCAACGCTGTTCACACTCGATGTCTTAGTCAACACTCACGGTTTTCACTATCTCGCCTCCAATCTCCTTTATTCCTGTTACTGCCACAAGCCACCCACTGTATGCGACCTACCGACCTACAGATAATCTGCCGTAACTGTCGCTCACTAGACCCTCAGTCCTAAACTGAACTGACTCTTCTAAAATTAACCATCTCTCAAGGCCCCGTCACACGCAGCGATATCGCTAGCGAGCGTACCCTCCCCGTTGTTTGTGCGTCACGGGCAAATCGCTGCCCGTGGCGTACAATATCGCTAGGAGCCGTCACATGGACTTACCTGACTAGCAAAGTCGCTGTGGCCGGCGAACCACCTCCTTTCTAAGGGGGGCGTTTCGTGCGGTGTCACTAAGTGGCTGCCCAATAGAAGCGGAGGGGCGGAGATGAGCGGGACGTAACATCTCGCCCACCACCTTTCTTCCTCATTGCCGGTGGCCGCAGGTAAGCTGTAGTTCGTCGTTCCCGGGGTGTCACACTTAGTGATGTGTGCTGCCTCGGGAACGACGAACAACCTGCGTCCTCAACAATCAACGATTTTTTGAAAATGAACGACGTGTCAACGATGGACGATTTGGTGAGTATTTTCCATCGTTAACGGTCGCTCGTTGGTGTCACACGCAACGACGTCGCTAACGATGCCGGATGTGTGTCACGGAATCCGTGACCCTGGCAATATATTGTTGCGTGTAACGGGGCCTTTATCCTCTTAACTAACTCCTCCCATTGTGTGCTAGTCCCAACACTTAACTCTAACTGTCCTACTGTCTGTTGCAGGGCAAAACGCAACCCCCTTAAAGGACAATACACATCATATATTGTAGATTAATACTGCTAGACATTATACCTTACATAACATTACCAACACTGCATATCCAGTATAGCACTGCATTTACTTTATATGGGAAAATCCTGGTGGCTGGTTCCCTTTAATATCATTATTCTATTTACTGATTTTTTTAAATTTGTTTTATATGTCCCATATAACAATGCTAGATGTTTTAGCTTCATTCTTTATTCTTCATTCAAAAATATAGCAAAAAAAATTTCAACAAAATTTGACCCTCTAATGCAGAAAATAGTTTATTATTTGCATTGATTTCATTCCCGAAGATCAAACAATCAGTCATGGTACATCCAAGCAATATCCCATCATTTTAAAAGATGGGCAAACCCCTGTAAATATTCCCATAAGTTTATATAACCACAGGTAAAGCCGACAACGACTTACAGATGTGAGCACGTTACCTCCCTCATACAGGCGCTTCCTCCATATGGAGATCATTTATTTTCTGTGATCCTCAGCAGTTATAGCTCCATATGTTTGTGTATGTTGTAGGCAGGTATACAGATATATGCACATGAGACTATTTCTATTAATGTGTAAGCAAATAATTCTTGTATAATTGCACTTTTGCTCCCTCCCCCCTCTCGCAGCATGCAGTGTCAAGTAAAAAAAAAGCACAAGAGAGGGAAGCAACTGCTGATTTCAACTATGGGGTCTTTTACTGTTGGCCACAAGCTGATTTGATGGCTACTTTTGTAAAAACTGAGAAGACAAAGTAATTTTGTATGCCAGTCTTAAAGGGTTTGTTCACTACATATTATATTAAATTGGGGCTATGCAGATTTTAAAACAAAAAAGAACACATACTCATTTACTGTACCTCCTCTGCTCCTCCAGACCGATGACGGGAATTCACTGACAGTCTCCTCACTTCTCCTTCCAGTGTGTTGCATCCTGATGTGCACACCCACATCTTTTGTGATTCACTGAATTTGACTCTGCTCTCTCCCTGTGTATCTTACGTAACCTCCTGGCTTCTGACCTCTGACTTGTACCCCGACGTCTACTAGGCATTGCTCCCACCCATCCAGAGTCCTACTCCACACTGATGAGGGGCAATACCCCGAAACAGCTGTCTGTGGATGGATACCTGGCCTTGGTATTTCCCTTGTCATATCTTTAAACTTGTCAAAAAGTTGGATGTTGACTAAAAGGGCCACTTAATATGGTGGTTATGGTGGTCTCCTAAAAAGAGTCACCCCTTGGCTGGGCCCTTCCCGGAGGGATATCTGGCTGGTTTCTGTGTTGAGACTCCTAACAGAGGCTCCACAGATCTTTTTGATTTGTACCCCAACTTTGGCTTTGCTTCTCCCCTGTGCTCCATACGTGACCTCCTGGCTCCAGACCTTGGCTTGTTTGACTTCCCCTCCACTAGCTGCACCTAGTGACACCTAGTGGTAGATCGTCACACTTCTCTTGCCCGGCACCACCGGACTGTCTGTCACCTGTGAGACACCAGTGACACATAATCATTATAGCCCACGGGGTTGTTCACATGTCTGTTCTTTTTATCCACGCCATTTGTTTTTAAAAATAAAAGTGAAGCTCGCGAAGCGCCCAAAATTCTACTTGGTGGAAGTGTTTTATGGCTGAACTATAGATCTGAGTGGCTCTGGGAAGCGCAGCCATACCTTTATAAAACTTAATTCTCCATGTTGTATGGAGAAGGTGGCTTTGAATTAGGCAACGGAACAAAGACTCTTAAGGCCCCGTTACACACAACGACATATCTAACGATGCATCGCCGGGGTCACGGATTCCGTGACGCACATCCGGCATCGTTAGCGACGTCGTTGCATGTGACACCACTGAGCGGCCGTTAACGATGGAAAATACTCACCAAATCGTCCATCGTTGACACGTCGTTCATTTTCAAATAATCGTTGATTGTTGAGGACGCAGGTTGTTCGTCGTTCCCGAGGCAGCACACATCGCTACGTGTGAACGATGAACTACAGCTTACCTGCGGCCGCTGGCAATGAGGAAGGAAGGAGGTGGGTGGGATGTTACGTCCCGTTCATCTCCGCCCATCCGCTTCGTTTGGGCGGCCGCTTAGTGACGCCGCATGAACCGCCCCCTTAGAAAGGAGGTGGTTCGCCGGTCACAGCGACTTCGCTATGCAGGTAAGTCCGTGTGACGGCTCCTAGCGATATTATACGCCACGGGCAGCGATTTTCCTGTGATGCACAAACGACGGGGGCGGGTACGCTTACTCCGTGTAAAGCCCCCTTTAGACTTTATAATTTAAATGCTTGGCTGAAGAGCAGATAGAACATATCAATATACTTTAGTTCTAAATATACTTTAATCCACCTTAATTATAAATACAATTTTCAATGGCAAAAACGATAAATTATTTCCATTCCTGGCAGCGCAGCTCTAAGGACAGATGTGACGGAATCTGCGCCCTCAATCACTGCTCACAACTGTCGGAGGGTTATTTTTAGTCACAGCAGTTAAATATTTTGCTTAATTTAAAACAAAAAATAATGGGTCCACATTGCAGGGCTTACGGGTAACCTTACATGATCACGTTACAGGCGGAGGAAATGGTTCCAATCTGCGTCTTAATAAATATAATAAAACCTTTCTTGCTTTTTGGCACAACCGCATCATTTCCAGGAATACAGTAATCATCGAAACCAACGGTCGCAGATGACGGAACAGCAGGATGCGCCACACTCCCCGCTCAACCACTTACCTATAATGCAAAGCATTACTCTGTGACCTCTATCCAAAATCACTATGGATTTTATGAATGACTGAGCAGCGTTCAGTGATCAGATGGAGCGGCATCACATATATAAAAAGGAAAACAGCACTGTACTGTATTTCATCAAAATTCGAGTGATTTAGGATACATAAGGGCCGTGATTCATTATTTGTTTTTTTTTTTATTAGTTATTTTTTCCTTGTGTTTCTTCTTTCCACAGTGTTTTTTGTGCCAAATTCATCATAACAATGCATGATGTTTGATGATTTATTTTTTGGCCAGATGTTTTTTTTTTTTTTTTACTTTGGCTCTTTTGCTTGTTTTATACATTTTTACAAATAAAAGATACACAATCCTTTTTCAATATCACACTTTTCTCTTCAACTGCAATAAAAAATTGCAGAAAATGCACCAAGGCGATAGTAAAGAAAACAATTGTGACTTAATCAGGGAACCAATCACCAGGATTTTCGCATATAACCTAAAGCCAGTGCTATGCTGGCGCTATCAGGGTGATTCTGTACAGACCTGTAGTGGTCAGCTCGGATGATTAGGTTTTGAAATCCAAGAAAGTAAAGTTTATAAAATCCGCAGCTTCTTGAGTGACAGCTGCTGCGGATCAGATAATATCTGGGGGGTATTCTTAGGTATTCCGCCGCCTTGTTAGAATTAGCATAAGCATTATACAATCGACCTAGCCCTGTGATGAGGTCATACCCATGTGACCAGAAGGTGCGGAGCCTCAGCCAATAGGAAAATGTTGCTTTTTGGTATCAGCTTTGTTGGTTGAGGCCCCCGCCCCTTCCGGTCACATCGGTATGACTTCCGCAAAAGTCCTGCTAGGTCGATTGTAGAATACTTATGCTAATTCTAACATGAGGAGGGGATAACTCTGAATTCCCCCCCAGATATTATCTGATCCTCAGCTGCTGTCACTCAAGAAGCTGCTGATTTTATAAACTTTACTTTCCTGGATTTCAAAACCCAAACATCCGAGCTGACCACTACAGGTATGTATAGAATCAGCCTGATAGTGCCAGTATAGCACTGGCTTTAGGTTATATAGGAAAATCCTGGTGACTGGTTCCCTTTAACAATTAGGTGAAAACATCTGAATTTGACTATGTTCAAACTGCCAAACAAAAAAAGAAAAGTGGCAAAGAGCTTAAATTAGGAGAAAAATAGGTATAAAACATATAATGTATTTGGCTAACAAACATAAATAAATAAAAATTGAAATTACTCAAAAAAAGCACAAATTTCATGATGAATCGATGCTTCGTTGTTCAATTAATAAAGAGTACATGTCTGTAAAGACGTCACTATCTCTGTAGATTAGATTTATCTTGGTTAGAAACTGGGTTTTAGCTGCATAATTGTGTCATGTACCAATATTTTGTTAATCTTAGTTGAAAGTATTACTTTCCCTCCTGAGCTTTTTTAAAAGGAAAGATCTGGTGTGGTTGTCACTTTAAGATGATGGTGTACCCACATTTTTTTTTAAGCAAAAGACCCTTGTTTTAAGGAGAAAACTGTCATGGTCGTCTATCTGTTGTAGAGACTGGTGATAGGTTCTGGGCCAGAGTCTCTTTGTTTTGAGACTGCATTTTACATGTATTCCCTTTCCTTTGGGGAGAAGAGGGTTAATGTCTGTATTTGTTTCTAGCAAGCATTCTCGGCACCTTGTCATGTGTTTCCAGCTTGGACCACTCCCAGTCCCTATTTATACCCTCTGCTCCTTTTAGGGGGTGCTGGTTATTCTCTGATCTCATTTGGATGCTAGGCCTGGAGGTGGAAGGAGCTGGAGGAGCTCTCTGTGCAAGTTGCTGTGTTGGCTGCAGTCTTGGTGCTGTGGTGTGCTTATTGTACGATGTGGAAGTTTCCCGATTGTCTGTTTACTTTTACTTTTTTATGTTGTTGTCTCCTGTACATGTATAGTTGCTCCTTTGTGTGTGATTGCCGTGTGTACGAGTTTTTTTCCCCCTGTCCGTTTTCAGTTTTTGGGTTTGTGACTACAGTCTCGGCTCACCCCTTGGGTGGAGGTGGGGGAGGGGAGTTACATCAGGGCTTGGAAAGGAGTTATGGTTACGATGGCGACTCAGACCTTGCTACCATCAAGCCTACCTCTGAGCTAAGGGATAGCGCAGGATCCCCAGTCTGCCTAGGTGTCCAGGTCCTGTCATCTTCTCCCTGTGACATAGATATGGTGTTTTCCATGGACCATATTATTTTAAGTCTATTTGGACATCTTTTCCAGCATCTTTGCTGCTGATTTTTTGTTTCCCATTCCACAACTTTGCAGTCGCCAAGTAGGACCGCCCACTGGACTCAAGCCTAAAACCATCAGGTATTTAAATGTATAAAAATACAAGTGATATTACATTTTTTCCAACAAAACTACCGTACATCAATCTGTTCTGCTTCTCCTTGTTTATAATATGTTTCCAGCAGGTCAGACATTGTGTTCAACTTCACTAGTTCACTTCAAGGGTAAATGGGAACTAGATTCCATGAAGAGAAGTAATAATCAATTAGGTTTCTCTAATAAAAGTTAAAAATTAGAGTGTGAATCTGTCTCAAAAATGTGTCTTTCTATGTACATCTAAGGCCGCTTTCATGTTGCGATCCTCTCAACATTCAGTGGTTCTGTTGGGGCTTTCGACCGAATTCCCAGCAAAATGGGATTTGGATGTATGCGCCAATGGGGCCACTGACTATAATAATGAAGAAGGAGTCACTGTGTGCTCTGTCATGCATTTTCGAGAGTATACGCCTATTGGAGGTGGACACCTAGCCGTAGTAGACTGCCTCTGGGTGTCCGCCTCCAGTAAGCATATACCCCTAAAATGGTGCACGACAGAGCACACGGTGACTCCATCTGCACCATTACCGTATAATCAGTGGCCCCATTGGCATATACGTCCAAATCCTGTTCTGCCAGGAATTCGGACGCAAGCCCCGACGGGACCACTGAACAAGGAGAGGAACTCAATGTGAAAGCACTCTAAGGCTATGTGCACATGGTGAATATTTGGTGCAGAAATTTTCTGCATCAAATCTATACCTTCTAGCTGAAAAAATCACCAAGAACGTATGCTTTTTTGGTGAGTTTTTTTGCCATGCGTTTTTCTTAATGAAGTCAGTGGGTGGAAAGGCTAAAAAATGCATCAACAATTGACATGCTGTAGATTATTTTCTGCATCAAATCTGCAAGGAATAAAATAAGCAATCTGTGCACAAAACTTCAGGATTCTCATTGACTTTACTAGCATAAGGATAGACATGGAAATTTGTGACAAATCTGTACCAAATCTGCACTAAATCTGCATCAAAAACGCACCGTGCTAATAATCCATGAAGTTGCATAAAATATGTTAAATTGTAAAGCGTTTTATTTACAATTTACAGAACTTCCTCTTTGCTTTTATATAAAAAATACCTAATATTAAAAGTTTATAAAAAGTTTACACACCCCTGGATACATGTAAGGGGTGGACGGACCCCTGGTGGTGAAGAAGACGTTCCCCCCCCCTGAAGACGCCGGACGCTGTGGTGGCCAGTGGTACTGATATAATGTTATTGGTGGTTTTAGTAATAACCGGTTCCCCCACTAGGTGTCAGGGTAGAGCAGTGGTCCTTCTGGGAACAGTGACAGAAGGAGGGGCAGGGCAGCCTAGGGGTGGTAGGGAGGGCTCTGAAGCAGAGTGAGAGTTGTAGCTTTTGAGGTGACTGTAGAAGAAGAGAGAAGCGACGGGGCAGAGTGTGGGAGTGATACATGGCAGATAGCCAGAGAGAGAGAGAGAAAAGTGCCTTGACAAACAGAAGTACACGGGTAAGACCCGTATCAGCCAAAGTGCAAGTGTAGACTAAGAAGCAGAAGTATACGGGTAAAACCTGTAGCAGCCAGAGTACGAGTATAGACGAAGAAGTAGAAGTATACGGGTAACGCCCGCAGAAGAGGAAAAGAAGTAGTCCCCCGGCAAGAACTGTGTTCTGAAACTGAAGTGTCTGTTTGCTGAAACTGTAAAGAAGAATGGAAGCTACGTTCAATAAAGTGTCTCTTGGTTCACCAGCTGCTTGTCTGTGGCTCCTTACTGAGAGTGGCGAAGTGCCCTGCGGACGGAAAGGGAAAAGTGTCACCGCGAGCCAAGGTACCGACATGCAGGTGCCCCTGCCATCCACACTTTGCCCCACAAACGACACCCTTGTCTTAATAGTGACGGCCAGGCCGGGGGTCAGCCCGTCGCACGAAGGGGCCACGATTGCACCCCCCGAGGCGCCCCCTGCCCCCGTTACAAAGTGGCGCTGCGAGCAGGGTGAAGCCTGTCTGCAAGGAACCCCGACGCAAGACTGTGAGGAAGATCAAGTGGTGCCTAATGTGTTGGACAGGTCACAAGATGGCGGCAAGATGGCTGCCGTCCTCAGGGACTCAGCGGAGGCGCGAAAAGTTAGCGCCAAACGCAAAACACTGAGCTGGCCGGGAAAGAAGAAGCGCGGAGTGCGCCGCCCAAAGAGGGGAGGTACTTGCCCCAAGAAGCTGCAGAGGTCTAGAGACGTGGGCGGCGTTGCAAGAAAGAAGAGGCGTTGCCAACGCTGGGTTGACTTGGTGGGTGAGGCCAGGGGCGGAGTGCGTGCAAGAGCGGGAAAAGAAGAACCGTCTCCATCTTCCCTGGCACCATTACAATTGGAGCAACAGGAGACGCAGATTCAGCTGCCTGTGCTACGTAAAATGGAGGCAAGAACAGGCAAACAAGCCGAAGCGGGAGCGCTGGTGACCGTAGGGCGTGGGAGAGGATGTCCGAAGGAAAGTTTGGTGGAAGAGATACCCACCATCACGTTGCCGGCCAGCATGATACCGGCCGTGACCGGAGCACCGGAGAGGCCCACGAAGGTCACGTGGGTTACCTCATGGGATGCCGTTACCGGGGAGACGACAACAGAAGTCCGGGCTACCTACAAGTCCCAACTGACTCTGGGAAGTGGGGCACTAGGAACATCCATACAGAGTCCGGAGGTGTCCGCGTCGGTCAAGGTAGGACCTCCGCCCCCCTCAGGAGTCCAGGCCCCGTGCTGGCAAGACATCCCAGAGCCCGAGGAAGACGAGTGGGGGTTTGTCTGGGAACCAGTGAAGCTGGCGCCCCCGACCCGGAGACAGTCCCCACCGCCCGAAGTAGATCCGGTGCAGGAGAGACACCTGGCCGAGACAGTGGCGAGGGAAATGATGGCCGGGTCCCACAGCAAAGAGTTTGACCGGCAGTGTAGTATCGGCACAGTGGTAAAGTTTAACCAGGCCGAGGGGTACGGATTCATAGAGGATGATGAAACCGGAGAACATTTTTTTTACAACCGTGTCAATTTAGACACCGAGGGGTTACCGCAGCGCCTCCATACCTTGTATCCGGGCGAGAAAGTCAGATTCAGGAGGGAAGCAGGTTGCCGAGGCCTATTCGCAGTGGGAGTGACCCGTATGCCCACTGCCCAGGAGGCCGCGCAGTGGCAGCAAGAAATAGAGTGGGAGGACTGCCAATACAGGTGGCGCACTCAGCAGAGACCGGCGATCGCTGAAGCTTGCCGGCCAAAGAGCACCCCGGCGACACCACCAGAAGCAGCCGCTGGGCCGGTAGCCGGGCCGGCAGAAAGGGATCAGGCGAAGGAAGCACCGGCGATCTTGGCGATTCGCAAGAGCATGGTGTCGCATCCGGTGGTTGTTGTTGGCAGCCCACAGCCGTCCCGTCCAGCTACCCCATCACCCCCGCCGGGGGCTGAGGGGCCAAAACCGGAGGCAGGAGAATCAGAGTCGCAGCCAAGTTATGAGCCGTTCCAAAGGCTGCGCCACTTACCTGGGCAATCCCTCTCTGATTATGTGAGGGCCCAGTGGGCTGAATGGTTGCGCGCATACTATCCCGCGTGAGATCGCACTAACCAGAGGTGAAGGACCTGGTTGTTCTTGAGAACCGGTACTGTTGAAAGCCGGTGAATGTTTCCAGTTGCAGTAACGTTAAAAGTACTGAACCCGAGAGGAGCTTAATGCAGAACTGTGCGTGGACTCCTTCCGTGACTGTCAAGCAGGAATCTTGTTGTTTTCTGGCCACCCAAAGACTGGGAGCGCTTGGAAATAGCCTCCGGGCAGAAGGGCAGCTAAGACCGGGAGCGCCTGAGGAGGGCCTCCGGGCGGGTGTGCAACTAAGACCGGGAGCTCCCTTGGAGGGACTCCGAGCACTGAACTAGTGTGTCCGTCTGTGTGCTTTAAGTGTTGTGTTTCATAGCCTGGTTTTAAAAGTTTTATTTGATAAAGAGCGAAGATTGCTTCGCGACCTTGTGTGTGTGTGCTTTCCATATGCTGTTTTGAAGGTACGAACCTTGCCGGGAGGCTGAGGTTAAAGAGGGGAGGAATGTAAGGGGTGGACGGACCCCTGGTGGTGAAGAAGACGTTTCCCCCCCCCTGAAGACGCCCCACGCTGTGGTGGCCAGTGGTACTGATATGTTATTTGTGGTTTTAGTAATAACCGGTTCCCCCACTAGGTGTCAGGGTAGAGCAGTGGTCCTTCTGGGAACAGTGACAGAAGGAGGGGCAGGGCAGCCTAGGGGTGGTAGGGAGGGCTCTGAAGCAGAGTGAGAGTTGTAGCTTTTGAGGTGACTGTAGAAGAGAGACGAGACGGGGCAGAGTGTGGGAGTGATACATGGGAGATAGCCAGAGAGAGAGTGCCTTGACAAACAGAAGTACACGGGTAAGACCCGTATCAGCCAAAGTGCAAGTGTGGACTAAGAAGCAGAAGTATACGGGTAAAGCCTGTAGCAGCCAGAGTACGAGTATAGACGAAGAGGTAGAAGTATACGGGTAACGCCCGCAGAAGAGGAAAAGAAGTAGTCCCCCGGCAAGAACTGTGTTCTGAAACTGAAGTGTCTGTTTGCTGAAACTGTAAAGAAGAATGAAAGCTACGTTCAATAAAGTGTCTCTTGGTTCACCAGCTGCTTGTCTGTGGCTCCTTACTGAGAGTGGCAAAGTGCCCTGTGGACGGAAAGGGAAAAGTGTCACCGCGAGCCAAGGTACCGACATGCAGGTGCCCCTGCCATCCACACTCTGCCCCACAAACGACACCCCTGTCTTAATAGTGACAGCCGGGCCGGGGGTCAGCCTGTCGCACGAAGGGGCCACGATTGCACCCCCCGAGGCGCCCCCTGCCCCCGTTACATACACAGGAACGATAAATGTCTAGGTTGGTTTGCTAGCTCTAGGAGGAACAAAGAACATATTATCGGACTGGATATACCCTGAGCTTTTCCTGGATATCAGGGTAATTTTCCAGTTATAAAAATCCTGATAAATTCTCAGATTTGTTTCTGTACGGTGCAATCTGCTATTGTAATTAAATGTGTAATTTAGGATACAAGTTCTATAAATGGCTTCCCGCATTATTTTTTTTTTCTCATAATCCCTAAGAATTGTAACGTGAGACAAAGCAAAATTAAGAAAAAAAAATGACTTTGACCTAAAGGGATAAAATATTTCCGTGGGTGTATCCTGTGATATTAAACTCCCTTAAGTGAGTGTTAGAGTCAGGTCAATGGAAGTATACACGGGCATTAGCAACATTATCGTAGGGAGCTTACGGCAAACTACCGAACAAGAGAGAACAATCCATCCAGCAGTGTAAGAGAATGCACGATAATAAACTGATCATAATGTACGTGTAATCCCGCACATTGCAGAGCTATAGGCTACCTTCACACATGTCAGCAAGGGATTCAATACTCATCAGGGAAATCTTGTACTTGGATGTGAATCATTGTCTTTTGTTACCACATTTTGTATTTTTAATTTATTTATTTTGTACTCATTGAAACACCAATCAAACCAATGCAAGCCAGAAAATAAGAAAATATCAAGAAATATTTATTACAAATATAAAAATCCAATAAAAACTAATGGGCCGACTCAAGTGACGGATGGAATTGATACAGGGGACCCGGCACCAACACTACAATGATAGAGGACCCACAATTCACAACCAAAATTAGTGCAGCCATAGATAACCTATATCACTGTAAACAATAGGGCATATGTTATACATTCACTAGTTGTTGCGAAACGCGCGTCAGTGTGTGGGGACGCTGTACCATCACCTTTCTTGGACTATTGTATGCTGGTAATGATATTATTATTTTTGTTCTGAATGATGTCTTAATATTGCTTACATAGGCCATCACACTAGTGAATGTATAACATATGCCCTATTGTTTACAGTGATATAGGTTATCTATTGCTGCACTAATTTTGGTTGTGAGAGCCGATGTATGTCAAAGTCTGATCTGTTGTCTATATGCTATGTTTGTTTAAGCAGCAGGATTTCTCATTGGTTGGACTACAAGGTCATTCGCAGGTCAGTCCGGCATGACCTTTTCTCTTATTTACACCTCACTGTCAATGTAGCATCTCTGTAGAGAGCCTGCTGTGGGTGGGGAAGCTCATTCAGTTGTGCTTTATGACTAAATCTAAAATTCTGATCAGAATGTGTCAGAATGGCTGCATCCAGTAATCTAAGGGCTACATTGTTGGATTCAGGATCTCTGCTGAGAGCTTCAGTGGTTTTCCAGTTTTGAAAAACCCATGTGAGTTAGCTCCAGTTTTTTAAATATATGTTTTACACACTCTTCCCAGGTCCAGTGCTGAGTCTTCACTGCTTCCAGTGTCTATTGTTGCCTTCGGAGCTTCAGCCAATCGGTGAACTAAGTGGCTCATTGTTGTGCGGTGTTTGGCTTTGCACTCACCGGGTGTCATAACGGTTTCAGACTCTGTTCACACTGCAGAGTCCAACAAACAGCCTGGGATTCCTTAGTTTCACAGCCTGTCATGGACGTCAGCTGGGTCTGGCTTCACTGCTCTCCAGTACAGCAGGAGTTAATTCCTGCTGGCTTGTGATAATCTCCTGGGAGCTCAGACTGCTGATCACCATTCTCAGCCACTTTCACCCTTTATTAGGGGACTGGATTCTGGGATAGAGTGCCGGATATAGCTTCTGCTTCCTCGGTTCCTGTGGTTATCCAGTTCTATGGTAATCTACAAATTGTGGTTATGTGGGGTGTGTGAGTTCTTCAGTTGTGTATTTATTTCCTACCCCTTTTGCGTTACTCCCCAGTTCACATAATGTCCTGCCTTTGTGTTTGAGTGCAGTGTGCATGAGTTTTCATTTACCCTTGTTTGTGCTTATTTCTGGGGTTTTGGTTACTGGGTTTCCGACCTGCTCCCAAGAGACAGGGCCATGCTGGGGGCTCGAACCTGGCTACCATCAAGCCTACCTTTGAGATAAGGGACAGCACAGGGGCCCCAGTCTTAGGGTCAGCTTAGGAGCCCCTGTTACATCTGTACATACCCTGCGACACTCATGATGTCTACTCAGGCAGAGCAGTTGAGCTCAGTGATTGGCTGCAGCGCAGTCAACGTGTTGTCAGCACTGCAAACAATAACAGACACCAAGAGTAGTGGTGGAAACTCAGCGCTGGACCTGGGGAGGTTTTGTAAAGCACTTTTTTTGTTTGTTTGTTTGTTTTAACAAACTGATATTTTTGGAAAATCCCTTTAAATCAACAGTCAAATGTACATCAGGTCATGTAAGCAAATAAAAGCTAGCGCCATCCATTTCTCAACAATTTTTGTATAAATGGAAATTCCCCTCTGACTTGTATTTTTTTTTCTTTGTTTTTGTAGAAGACGTTGAATAAAGAATATCCAGACAATTCTAATATTCCTCGGTTTCAAAGTCCGGAACAAAAATATTAACATGTATTAAAGGGGATTCGGAGCAAGTCTTCTTATAGACAGAGTTTAATTCTGTTTTGAAGTCGGCATTAGCGCGTCTCAGAGGTTTAAGGTTTGCATAGGGGGATAAACTACAATCATGAATTTGGTGTGTTGCCTAGCAACAGAATTCTTTTTTTTTCCTCACTCCTTCTTGGAAATGTTACAAGTATTCAACTGGAGAAAATAATATTGCTTCAATGGATGGATTTTATAGGATCATGAACAGCTGGGACGTGCTCGTATTATTTAAACTTAAGTAACGGCATCGAATCCAATGCCAGCGTGTTTTATCACAAAATATATAGAAGCGTAATATACAGGCGTAATAAAATTCTGCAGGAAAGCATTACAGCGATCAAATGAAAAAAAAAAAATACTTTTGTTTTGAATTTTTTTTTTATAATTTGATTTTGTATATTTTACGGCGTGAATATTACATTTAATGGGATGATATCATTAAAAAGTTTATAGTCTTATTTTACTTTATACATGTACATTAAGAGTGCAATTTCCTTTCTTCTATAAAGGATGTTTTACCGTGAAGTCTATAGTGTTTCATGCTCTTTTTAAAAAGATTCATAAAATAAAGTTAAAAAAATGAAAAAAGGAATATCTTGTGAATAGAAGACGAGTCACCAGGTCAAAAATTGGCAGATTTTGCTCTTATTTTATTCCCGCTGCTCCTTCAAATAGTCAAATGTTTGTTTTTATCACGGTGTATGACTTTATAGGGACACCTATGTGTCACGTGTCTAGAGACAGGCTCAGGGCTAGCTTTTTCCTTACTATCTGGGACCATGCACTTTAAATGTGTTGTTTCCTTTGGACACATTAGGGGTTAACTCCTTCCCTGGAGCAGCAGCAGACTTGCTCAACTGTCAGCGGTTAATCCCTTCCAGCCTGTATTTCAGCCCTCTGCTTCCTGGAGAGGTTGCTGGTTATTCTATTTAGTTAGCCGCTAGCCATGGAACAGAGAGGATGTCATTTTGCTGCTGCCGTTTGCTGTCTGCTGTGGTATTTTGAAAGTTGTCTGTTTTTGTTACTACCTCCTTTTCCTTGTTATCCCTACCCGTACACCTTTGGTTGTCCCCCGGTGTAGGTTTTAGGTGTGTATGAGTTTTGATTTACCCCTGTCTGTTGTTCTTTGTTGGTGGGGTTTTTGGATTCTCTGACCTGGTCAGTCCCATGGGTTTGTGGGAGTTGTGGGGACTTTGTTGTCAGGGCCAGGACAAGAATCAGGGTCAGGTCGGGGGCCCGGACCTCCCTACCTTCAAGGGTACCTCCGGGGGTGAGGGTGAGCTCAGGGACCCCAGCCTTAGGATCTGCATAGGTTACCCTGTGTTCCCTGGTCATCTGTTACACCCCAGACACTATGCTGGCCCTCAGACGGGGGGTCCCTGCGCTGTACCTTATCTCAGAGGTACGCTTAGAGGCAGCGAGTTCTGAGCCATCAGCGTGACCCTGACTCCTCTCCGAGCCCTATACTAACTCTGCCTCTCCCCCAGACTTGAAGAGGGCTGGAAACACAGTAACAAGCCCCACAAATTGACACCGGGGGAAAAACCAAAACTCGTACACACAAACACAAAGGAGAGACTAAAAATGTACGAGAGGGAAAAAAGAATACGGAAGGAAGTTAACACACAACAGGGAAACTTAAACACCACTCAAACAGCAAATTACTGGTCACTAAAAATTGGTTCAGCACAAAGACCGGAAACGCAGGAGCATAAGCTGAAGCTATTATTGGCAGCAACAAACAGAATCCCGAACCTTACATAGGGAGGAGACAGCTGAATAGGAATTAGCAACCTGAGTCTCAAGGAGCCGCACACCACTCCACAGGAATTAAGTCCTGAAGGACTGGATAGCAGTGGAAAAGACAAATATGTATAGTTTTTTTTTAAATAACAGATTTAAAAAATTTTGAAATTTGTAAAAAAATTTTTTACTTTTGGCACCATTTTCCAAAACTTGGAATGATTTCATTTTTCAGAATCTGATGCTAAGTTATGGCTTATTTTTTATGTCCCTGAAGCTGAAGTTTTTATTGATACCATTTTGGGGAGATACGATTACCTCTTATTGCATTTTATAGTAATGTTGCGGTGACAAATCTTAATTCGGATGTTTTTAATTTTTTTCTTGTTACGCCGTTTGCTGATCAGAATAATTTATTTTATATCTTGATAGATCGAGTGATTGGCCGATCGCTTGTGCTATACAGAGCATCAGCATAAGTACCGCTCTGTGTAGCAGAAATCACGATCTCCTATGATGCTGGCTCTCAGCCGGCCTTCACAGGAGGATCAGAATGACAGACACAGGGATCATTAGCTGACCCCCAGCAGTAGTGACTACCCATTGGCGCCCCGTGATCTGATGGGCGGAATCAATGACACACTTCCTGTCTGCACGTTAAATGCCACTGTCAATGATTGACAGCGGCATTTAACTGGTTAGCCATAGGTTTTATCTCAGGAAAACTGTCAGTTTTTCCTCTGAGTTGCCAGCCTCTGACTTCCTTCATAAACATCACCTTGGGAAGATTTGGGTGCAGTTTCCAATTTTTTCCTTGCTGAGCTCTGGACAGGTCATCTTCTGTTGCTCCAGACTTCTGTGGTTGCTGCAGCTCAGATAAGTGTTGTCTTTGCTATCTACCAGTGCTCTGATGACTGCAGTTGTGTTTCCCCTGTATTGTTCCCTTTTGTGTTCCTTTAGTGATAATAGTGTTGATGAAGAGATCATACCTTCCGTTTTTACTTAAGGCCCAGATCAGGGTTTGCCTAGAGTAAGGTATTCCTGCTTGGCGACAAGTGCGGAACCTGTATAGGCCTGGTGAGGGCAGTGAGGGGGAGCTGCAGGTTGTTGTCAGGGGTCACCACTTCCCCCTTTCCCTAGTGATAGGGCATTCCTTTCCCCTTCCCTTTGTATTGTCTTACACAGCCGGTATAGCTTCTATCCCTGGCAGTGACATCCAGATACATTATACAGTTAGGTCCAGAAATATTTGGACAGTGACACAATTTTCGCGAGTTGGGCTCTGCATGCCACCACATTGGATTTGAAATGAAATCTCTACAACAGAATTCAAGTGCAGATTGTAACGTTTAATTTGAAGGTTTGAACAAAAATATCTGATAGAAATTGTAGGAATTGTACACATTTCTTTACAAACACTCCACATTTTAGGAGGTCAAAAGTAATTGGACAAATAAACCAAACCCAAACAAAATATTTTTATTTTCAATATTTTGTTGCGAATCCTTTGGAGGCAATCACTGCCTTAAGTCTGGAACCCATGGACATCACCAAATGCTGGGTTTCCTCCTTCTTAATGCTTTGCCAGGCCTTTACAGCCGCAGCCTTCAGGTCTTGCTTGTTTGTGGGTCTTTCCATCTTAAGTCTGGATTTGAGCAAGTGAAATGCATGCTCAATTGGGTTAAGATCTGGTGATTGACTTGGCCATTGCAGAATGTTCCACTTTTTTGCACTCATGAACTCTTGGGTAGCTTTGGCTGTATGCTTGGGGTCATTGTCCATCTGTACTATGAAGCGCCGTCCGATCAACTTTGCGGCATTTGGCTGAATCTGGGCTGAAAGTATATCCAGGTACACTTCAGAATTCATCCGGCTACTCTTGTCTGCTGTTATGTCATCAATAAACACAAGTGACCCAGTGCCATTGAAAGCCATGCATGCCCATGCCATCACGTTGCCTCCACCATGCTTTACAGAGGATGTGGTGTGCCTTGGATCATGTGCCGTTCCCTTTCTTCTCCAAACTTTTTTCTTCCCATCATTCTGGTACAGGTTGATCTTGGTCTCATCTGTCCATAGAATACTTTTCCAGAACTGAGCTGGCTTCATGAGGTGTTTTTCAGCAAATTTAACTCTGGCCTGTCTATTTTTGGAATTGATGAATGGTTTGCATCTAGATGTGAACCCTTTGTATTTACTTTCATGGAGTCCTCTCTTTACTGTTGACTTAGAGACAGATACACCTACTTCACTGAGAGTGTTCTGGACTTCAGTTGATGTTGTGAACGGGTTCTTCTTCACCAAAGAAAGTATGCGGCGATCATCCACCACTGTTGTCATCCGTGGACGCCCAGGCCTTTTTGAGTTCCCAAGCTCACCAGTCAATTCCTTTTTTCTCAGAATGTACCCGACTGTTGATTTTGCTACTCCAAGCATGTCTGCTATCTCTCTGATGGATTTTTTTCTTTTTTTTTCAGCCTCAGGATGTTCTGCTTCACCTCAATTGAGAGTTCCTTAGACCGCATGTTGTCTGGTCACAGCAACAACTTCCAAATGCAAAACCACACACCTGTAATCAACCCCAGACCTTTTAACTACTTCACTGATTACAGGTTAACGAGGGAGACGCCTTCAGAGTTAATTGCAGCCCTTACAGTCCCTTGTCCAATTACTTTTGGTCCCTTGAAAAAGAGGAGGCTATGCATTACAGAGCTATGATTCCTAAACCCTTTCTCCGATTTGGATGTGAAAACTCTCATATTGCAGCTGGGAGTGTGCACTTTCAGCCCATATTATATATATAATTGTATTTCTGAACATGTTTTTGTAAACAGCTAAAATAACAAAACTTGTGTCGCTGTCCAAATATTTCTGGATCTAACTGTATATGGGGAGCGTATACCATCTTTTCTATTTTAAATATGGGCACTCTGGCTATAACCAGTTAAAGCCATATTCTGGTACGTTCTTTTGCCCCTTCTTTATTTGAGGCTATGAGATTTTACACTACAGTAATAAAGGCATATGTCTACTGTGCATGATTACTACAGATAATAACCTGGGCTTCATGCCAACATGACCAAGGCCATAGTGTATGTGAGCTAAGAGCATGGAGCCGGCCAAATTATTCATGAATAATATATGATTAACCCATGTTTAGTCTGAACATTTCACATTTTTTTTTTTTCAAATTATCAGCACTACCACACAGGTTGGGATCAAGTTGGCAACCCTTGTGTAGGTTAACGTTAAATGGGTGCTTGACTGCTCATTTTACCTGTCCAAGGTAAGCAATGGTTCTTTCCTCACTTACATCTGGTGGGTCAGACACATTGGATATCTTTGTTTCAGTGATTTTCTCTCTTTACGAAAATGGTTGTGTTCCAACACCAGCTTCTAGTACTGTGCCTTCTCTATTCATGTGTAGGATCTCACTGATGCCAACAATGTCGTCATAAAATGTGTGATTGTCCACAGGTTCTGGTGTGAGGCTTGTCTGGTGTGGTTGAGATTAACTGTTTTATTTTTGCTCAGATACCTGATTTGGTAACATATACACTCAAATAGGCCACAGACACATTCACTCTTTGAGGCCTGTGCCACACATCCGTGCTGCCGGCACGTGTTTGTCATTTTTTACACGTACCGGCGGCACGGAGACACTTTAACCAATGCTACCCTATTGTAGCAGGCACACACACGTAAAACCACACGGAACGTGTGTCCGTGTGCGTTTGTACGTGTGTGCGATTTTCAAAGCGCTGACATGTCAGTGTTTTCTCCGGCAGCACGGGTGTTACACGGCCCGCACCCGTACCACACGGGTGTAGTGTGGATGCGGTCCCGTGTGACACGCGCCGGAGAAAACACACATGTCAGTGAAAAAAAAAAAAAACATTAACTCACCTTCTCCAGCCCTCCTGTCTCTGCCGCTGCTGCCTCTTGCTGCCGACCGCCGCTCATTATTCTCATTGAATATTCACTTCACAGCCTGGCAGCAGCAGCGGGGAGACGGGAGGGCTGGAGACCGAGGATCAGCACCATGGACAGCAGCGCGGACATCAGGAAGGACCAGGTGAGTATAATAATTACCGATTCTACGTGTGCTATCGCGGATAGCACACGTAGAACACACGTGTCACGCACGTACCAGAGACACGTACTTACCTGCACACAACACGCAGGGAAAATACGTGTCTCTCGGCACGTGCGTGAAATTCACGTGAGTGTGGCAGAGGCCTGAGTCTTATAGTTGGCCTAATGAAAGGCTTTCCAAGCCTGTTGAGACTTCATATCTTTGGAGAAGTATCAGGCCATACATTTTTGGAAAGGAGGACAGAGAATTCATGGTTTCTCTTTTGGCGCTAAACCTGACTTCAAGTTCAAGGTGCTGAAAATCTTGAGGTGGTAGGAGTTTTTTTTATGGGCTCTTCCCCAAATTCTGGTTCAGTTTGGTAGGTTGGTATACCTGGTAGGTCGTTTATCACAAGAAACGCTCCTGGCCACCAATGGTCTCTAAACTTATGATTTCCAGGGAGTTCTAGTTTATGGATTAATACTCTATTACCTGGTTGAAGGATGTGTTGCCTGATCTAACAACCATATTGAGTCTTGTTTTGATCCCTGGTTCATTCTGCAGCAGTTTTAGAAAGGTTCCATGTTTCCTTTAGACTTTAGAGTCTTGTTCAATTTAGATAGATATTGTCTTCAGAGTTGACCATTTGAGTATAGTTCCACCAGAAGCCCAAACATCTGGTAGTAGGTGGAAGTAGCTAGAATACATGCAACAGCAAGCTTATGTGCTGGCTCCATTGGCCGTCATATTGAGAAGGGACCTATTGAGTCTCTCTGGTTGAGCATGAGGGTAGAACATTGTGTGACTTTGTGATTCAATATATCTCGTACAATTCTTTAAGCCGACTTTCGAAACCCTCATTACTACTAGATACACATTTGGTATCTGCAAGGCCGCAGTCACACACTTACACACTATATGCCGCGACTTTATATCTGCCCTTATAATAGGCGTCCTGCACAGTCTATCACACCACTGAATCTCTCCACAGAACTTTAGGTTTTTTTGATAAAAATGCAATTACTACTTATCATCTGCCGTAGAGGCTGCAGATAAAATCAAAACCCTCTCATATATTTCTTAGATGACGATAATGTTGACATTTCTTTGATACAAGACATCAAAAAATGATTCACATAATCTTGTAATATAGGAAAGAAACACAAATCTGTCTCTGACCGGTTGTATTGTCCTGGAACAATCCATCTAAAACGCGGGATGGAATGATTACTCTGTATGGATAAATGCACCGAGGACAGTATTTGTTAGAGGGCTGAAGAACACGGCTGCACTATATTTTGTATGGAGCCACATCCATAAAGCTAAATTAACCCTCTACATGACTCTTGAATGCTTCTGATTTCACACAGAGGCAAACCAAATTTTTTTTCTACCATCATATTCTGTATGAGACAGAAAAAATAAGTGACACGCTTCACTTCACTATTTACAAAGGTATTCTCAACTACAAAATGTATTACATTTATTCATAAATATATTATAAACATGTAACTGAGCCTAAAAAAATCTCAGAATATGCCTGGATTCACACTGGGCACTAGTGCAGACACAATAGGCTGAGACTTCCTGTTTCCTGTAATTTACATGACAATTTTTCTGTGTAGACTGGGACAGAACACGCAGAGTCACCACAGTACTAAAAGGGTGTTAATGCATTAGCATCTCTGATAAGGCCTCGGATCCACTTGCGTTTTGCACGGACAAGTGTAATCCGATAAAACATCGGATTGGTCTCACTCTAGTGCAAAACTATGGGGCAGTGTCCATATGAGTTTGATTTCTCCTGCCATACAGGCATGCAGAATGAATCGAAGCATGCTGTGTTGGGCAGTGAGTCTCGGCTCACACACCCCCATACAAGTCTATGGGAGTGTGTGAAACATCTGTTACATCACCGCCGGAGTCTGCTCCAGCGACTTCTGCTTTGATCGCCAGGCGACGCCGTGTTCCTGCCGTGGATGGTGCTGGTGATGGGAGAGGAGTCGATGCCAGCAGCACCGGTGGACGCAGGCTCCGATCATCCACTGGGCTGGGTTATCTTGGGATCTGCAGTACCGCTGGCTGACTGTAGGTGGCGGGTGTCTCCCAGCTGAAGTTGCCAGCGTTCAGCTACAGCTAATGGGAAGACACCACACCCTTCTTATTCCCCTCCTGTCTGCTGACCACTGCCAGAGATAGTTCTGATTCTGGCTCATGTGCTGTTTGTTTTGTGATTCCTGTGCGCTGACTTGCTTGTTGTTGACTACCCTTCTGCCTGCTGTTTTGTACCTCGCTGCCTGACCCGGATCTGACCACTGCTACGTTTTCTCTTTACGCCTTTGCCTGCCGATTCTGTCCCTGTTCTGCTGTTCCTGGTTTGACCCTGCCTGACGACTACTCTCATCGGACTGCAGCCTTCCACGGGTAGAGATCTCCAGTTCCCTGTGTAATTCCAAATCCCTGTATAGGGGTTAAAGGGTTTCAGGGTTCTGGGGTCCTGCTTGGTGAGGGGCTTCCCTCTAGTCTGTCCATTACATCCTACCTGAGTCTGTTGATCCAGGCAGGTGTTACAACATCGTACTGCACTCACATGTAATCCGAGTGCAGTGGGACATACGAAGAGACAGGCCGGGGAGGAGATGGGGAGAAAGTGCTCCCTCCCTCTTCTCTGCACCTGTGATACAATCGCAAGATCGCATCACAGCCGCATGATCCTCGGCTGATGCTCACAGCAGAGGATCATGAGCATATCGCTTCCGATGCTCTTGCAAGTGGAACCGAGCCCTACAGCAGAGCTGTCACCAAATTTCACAAATTAACACTAAAAGTCCCAGAGAGGGGTCATTTAACATTTCTACCTTTGGAACCCAGAGATGGGTCGAATGACCTGAAGGATTTTAACTAACATCCGATAATCACGTCTTTTGTCTGTAATTAAGGCCATTACTGTCGCACCACAGGAGGTTGTTGTTTTCCATTGAGTTTAGCCATTTAGTTTCTACTTAGTTCTATTGAGTTTGGACTAAGGGTCATTTGACCCTCTTTCGGCTCTTCAGGGGGGAGCTCGAAATTTCTGGGACTTCTAGTGTTAAGGCCCCCTTCACACGTCAGTGATTCTGGTACGTATGTGGCAGTTTTTATATGTACCAGAATCACGGACATACGCAGACCCAATAAAATTAATGGCTCTGTGAACATATCAGTGATTTTTCACTGACCGTGTTTCCATGTGGTGTACACGTGTGTCCGTGATTGCCGTACGGAGACAAGTCCATTTTTTTCTAGCATCACTGATGTCTCATGGACTATGGTGTGATCTGTGAAACACGTACCAGAATAAAAATTGTATCTTTGAAATAAAAAGCAACGCCCATTGGACCGGACCGAGCCGCAGGTGAGTATGATGAAAGCTGTTTGTTACGTGGGTGGCACGGTGGCTCAGTGGTTAGCAGTGCAGCCTTGCAGCGCTGGGGTCCTGGGTTCAAATCCCACCAAGGACACCATCTGCAAGGAGTTTGTATGTTCTCCCCGTGTTTGCGTGGGTTTCCTCCGGGCACTCTGGTTTCCTCCCACACTCCAAAGACATACTCTCAGGGAACCTAGATTGTGAGCTCCAATGGGGACAGTGTTGCAATTGTATGTAAAGCGCTGTGGAATTAACAGCGCTATATAAATGAATAAATATTATTATTATTACGTTATACAGATCGGCATGGGCTGATTTATACAGTATTCTAGAATGCTGTATATTGTATAATGTATAATGTGTAAGTTCCCTGCAGCACCACCAATGGCAAAGCATAACATTACACAGAGCAATGGTTTGTCAGTGCATTGCAGGATAAGACATGTCCTTCAGATTGAGAGCCACTCTTTGTATCTCCTCTGGCCAGGAGATGATGTTTCTATGCAGGGGACCTCCCTATATTAAAGGGGTTATCCAGTACTAGGACATCCCCTTTTGATTCTATTTGTTTCCCCCAGTTAAAATAAAAGACCCTGTACTCACCTCCTGTTCCGGCACCATTCCAGGGCTGTCGGTAAGTGCGGTTTGGGGCTCATGTGACATTGTGATGTCACGTGAGCTCCACATCCAACCACCGTCGGCTTCTGTCTTCCCACCTTCAGACCAAATGAGCAATCAACAGGAAGTTAGCGGCAGCTGCAGCGTCACTTCCTGTTGACTAACTCATTTGATATGAAGGTGGGGAGAGAGAATTCTGCGGTAATTGGATGAGGGGCTCATGTGATGTTGTCACAGCCTCACCAGAGTCCGCTCCTGTGACTTCTGCTTTAGTCACAAAGTGCTGCCGTATTCCCACCATGGACTGTGCTGGTGATAGGAGAGGAGTTGGTGCCAGCGGCTCTGGTGGGCACAGGCTCTGCTCATCCACTATGTTCCTACAAAAGACCTCCATAAATTTTACCATACTGTCATTAACCATAATATCAAACTGTATCGAATTTATGATAAATATATATTTTATTTCATACATAATTTCAACATGATATTACAAGGATACAAAAATGGGCAGAATAAAGTACAAAGACGTGCACATATAAAAACTGCAAAACTGCAGGGGTGTGTGTCTGAAGAAATCATGGATGCTTTATGTCTACAATTGATCTCTCATATGACTCGTCATCTGAATTGTGATACTTACCAATAGGTGTATTTACATCTGGTGATATTTGTATCATTTTTTGATCATTGATGCTTTATGTCTACAATTGATCTCTCATATGACTGACCTGCCTACATGTTGACATGGTGATCTGTATTTTATTCATGGAGGGCTGTGATGATTATTACTGATATATTACTGCTCCCCCCAGATGCTGTTTTTTCAGACACCCCCCCCCCTTGCAGTTTTGCAGTTTTTATATGTGCACGTCTTTGTACTTTATTTTGCCCATTTTTGTATCCTTGTATCTTTGTAATATCATGTTGAAATTATGTATGAAATAAAATATATATATTTATCATAAATTCGATACAGTTTGATATTATGGTTAATGACTGTATGGTAAAATATATGGAGGTCTTTTGTAGGAACATGTTGGCTTGTTGGTGACTCTTCATAGTATAAGTGTCTAAATATGGACCTAGTTATTCATATATTCTTGTGTTCTACTCATCCACTAAGCTGGGTTTCCCTTGCACCTGCAGTACCACTGCATGAATGTAGGTGGCGTGTGTCTTCCAGCTGAAGTTACCTCCATTCAGCTACAGCCAATAGGAAGACACCATACACTTCTAATTCCCCCTCCTGTCTGCTGGCCATTGCCAGATATAGTTTGCATTCCTGCTAAACTCTGATTCTCCCTGCTCTGGTTTTGGATTCCTGCTTTGACCTCTGCCTGCTCTCTGACTACTTTACTGCCTGCCGTATTTGTACCTCGCTGCCATTTTTGGTTTTGACTTCTGCCTGATTGCCTGACTACGCCCTTGTCTGCTGATTTTGTCCCTGTTCAGTATCTCCTGGTTTGACCCCGCCTGACTACTACTCTCATCTGGACTGCAGCCTTCCACAGGTAGTGATTTCCGGGACCCTGTGTAATTCTAAATCTCTGTATAGGGGTTAAAGGGTTTTAGGGATCTCGGAATCCTGCTTAGTGAGCGGCTTTCCTCTATCCTGTCCGTATCACCCATTCTGGGACTGTGGTTCTGGGCAGGAGTCACAGATGTCATATGAGTATCGAACCACGGTTACCGATAGAGCTCAACCTGCACCAGAACAGGAGATCAGTACAGGGTCTTTTCTTTTAACTGGGGGAAACAAGTGGAATCAGAAGGGATTGTCATACCGTAATAGTAGACCACCCCTTTAAATCACAATTCCCTAGTAATGTGGATGAATGTGGGATTTCAGAACTTTACACTCCTTTTAAGATGATTTTTTTTCAACCAAATCTGCAGGACTATTCTGCTGTATTACAATGTATGCTCCATCAGTTATTAATGAGAATTCCCTAATTATTTTCTTGACCCAGGACTATCGGACTGCAAGGAAAGTTCTGCCAACATAGAACGCAAAGATGATCAAAATGAGCAAAATCTGAAGGTAAGAATGAAAAAATATGACACGATCTTAAAAAAATTACTTGAAATTGTTTGGAACAAGAAAGAAGTCAGCTTTAATAGATTGTAATAATAACATTAAAGTTAAAAAAGGGTTGTCCGATCTAAGTAGAATCAAGACCGTAATTATGCCATAATCATGTCCTCCTCTCCTCCCATGGATCCAGCGCAGGTTCAGTGGTTTGCGCCGGTAAAGAACGTGACTTGTGATTGGCTGCATCAGTCAAGTGACTAGAACATCGCTGGCCGGTGAAGCACTGTTGGTGTCAAATGACTGATGCATCCAATCATAGGAAGAATGAGCAGAGGAGAGCAGCCTTCAGAAATCACAACACACACTGCATATATTAAGAAAATAAGAGGCACAGAAACCAGAGGCAAACAAATCTTCTGAACTTTATTTCGGTCAGATTCCCTTAAGCAGCAGATCTGCTCAAAATCTGTTTGAAACGAGAATGTTCTGATATGTAGGAATCAGGGCACCAGATGTCCTCTTTTAGGTCATTTTATTGGTACAAAAAATTGACAATGTTTCGGCCACATAGGGCCTTTATCAAGCCGTACAAAATGAGAGGTAGACTGTGAAAAGATGTTTATTATGCGTTGAGGTCTTTTCAGACCCCAAAGAATAAAAAGGGGGATGAAAGGGGTTAGAAAATATGAAAAATCATTACACTAACCTCACCACGAGGGTCTTCGGGTCTTCTACCTCTGAGGCCGATAATTGTCCACATACAGTTATGCTCAAAAGTTTACATACTCCAGCAGAGTTTTTGCTTTCTTTGCCTTTTTTCAGAGAATATGAATGATAACAAAAAATATTTTTTTCCACTTATGGTTAGTGGTTGGGTGAAGCCATTTATTGTCAAACTACTGTGTTTTCTCTTTTTAAATCATAATGACAACCAACAACATCCAAATGACCCTGATCAAAAGTTCATACTCTGGTGATTTTGGCCTGATAACATGAACAGACGTTGACACATATGGATTTGAATGGTTAATAAAGGTAGCATCCTCACCTGTGACCTGTTTGCTTGTAATCAGTGTGTGCGTAAAAGCTGAGTGAGTTTCTGGGATCCAGACAGACTCTTGCATCTTTTATCGAGCCACTGATGTTTCTGGATTGTGAGTCATGGAGAAAGCAAAATAATTGTCAATGGATCTACGGTAAAAGATAGTTGAACTATATAAAACAGGAAAGAGATACAGATATCCAAGGAATTGATGATGCCAGTCAGCAGTGTTCAAACTGTGATTAACAAATGGAAAATCAGGGGCTCTGTAAAAAACAAACCACGATCAGGTAGACCAACAAACATTTTGGCAAAAACTGCCAGGAAAATTGTTCAGGATGCAAAGAAAGACCCTCAACTGAAAAACAGGACTTACTGAAAACTACCGGTGCCTCTGTTTCAAGATGCACAATAAGGAGGCACTTGAAGAAAAATGGGCTGCATGGTCAAATCGCCAGAAGAAAACCATTACTGTGCAAATGCCACAAAATATCTCACCTACAATACACCAAACAGCACATAAACAAGCCTCCAAACTTCTGGAACAATGTAATTTTGAGTGATGAGACCAAAATCAAACTTTTTGTCCACAACCATAAACGTTAAATTTGGAGAGGTGTCAATAAGGCCTATGAAGAAAGGAACACCATTCCTACTGTAAAGCACGGAGGTGGATCGCTGATGATGTGAGGATGTGTGAGCTACAAAGGCACAGGAAACTTGGTCAAAGTTGAAGGAAAGATCAATGCAGCACATTATCAGCAAATACTGGAGGCAAATTTGCACTCATCAGCCCAGAAGCTACGCATGGGACGTACTTGGATGTTCCAACATGACAACAATCCAAAACACAAGGCCAAGTTGACCTGTCATTGGCTACAGCAGAACAAAGTGAAGGTTCTGGAGTGGCCATCTCAGTCTTCTCACCTCAATATCATTGAGCCACTCTGAGGAGAACTCAAGCGCACAGTTCATGCAAGAAAACCTAGGAATTTACAGGAACTGGAGACTTTTTGCCAAGAAGAATGGGCAGCTTTACCATCTGAGAAAATAAAGAGCCTCATCCACCACTACCACAAAAGACGTCAAGCTGTCATTGATGTTAGAAGGGCAATACACGGTATTAGGAACTGGGGTATGGGAACTTTTGATCAGGGTCATTTGGATGTTTTTGGTTGTCACTATGATATAAAAAGAGAAAACACAGTAGTTTGACAATAAATGGCTTCACCCAACCACTAACCATGAGTCGAAAAAAAGATTTTGTGTTATCACTCTTTTCTCTGAAAAAAAGGCCAAGAAAGCAAAAAAACTGCCGGGGTGTGTAAACTTTTGAACACCACTGTATAGTCACATGGTAGGTGGGGGGTCAAGGCATTTCACTGAAGTTAGTGGTGTGCGCCACCCCCCATGTGACAGCATGAGACAAATCACTGGTCTCAGTGATGGACGATCGAGAACATGTGACAGAGTCAGAGTAAGGAGTCAGGTGAAGACCTAGGACTAGTGAGTATACGGTTTTTTTTTTTGTTGTAACCTCTTCTCGACCTTCGAAAGACGCCTCCATGCTCTGAACCTGCAGTGAGTACACATTAGAGGAGAAAATGTAAGACAAGAAATACCCTACTGATGTTAAAGTGGCTCTGCCACTAAATTTCTCATTACAAACCATATACATTATTATATACCTGATGGGGCTGATGTATTTATTAAGATAATCCATGCCAGAATATCTGTATAATCCATCCCTGATATTAAAATGAGCCCAACTAAATATTAGGTCGGAAAAGTTTCAAGAAAAATGACACAGCCATTCTTATGTGGATTTTCAAAGTAAAAATACCGGCCTCATCAGGACTAAGAGATGAATTTAATAATATAGGCAGTTTGTATTGTGAAATCTGGTGACAGAGTCACTTTAAGAAACATGTCGGGAGCCTCCCCCCTCTCAGCCGGTGCTGTAATTGAATGATATTATCCCATGAGGCTTAGATGTGAGCTTGGCATCTGTAATCTTATATACAATGCGCAGAACAATTTACAGAGCTTTTAAAGCCTCGTCAATATGAGCAGCGCTGTGTCTAGATATTAAGTGTAATTGAATTTCCGCGAATGTAAATTTTATTATCAGTTTGCATCACATGTAAAATATGGATGATGCAAGCATTAATCACATCGGGGCCGCAATATTTACCTAAACATTGCCGGCAGATAATCATCACTTTATGTTTTATTAATTAATGCTGTAAAGAAGACATTATCTCGTGCCCTCGAGTCATATAAACAGAATGGATAATGAAACTACCATAAAATTTACACACAGAATTAATTTTCTGAGTGCGATTTTACAGAATTTCCCGATACTAAACTTATCCCTAAATTCTCCCAACTTCTCCATAGTCGCCCCAAAGATAACATAGATCCACGAACCCTGGTGGAACTTCTAACCCCGACCCACTGTATGGATAAAGGGGACCTGTATCCCATGTACAATTTATTTAATAGTGATTGTAACTAATTTTTAATTTTGATATTTAGCTCCTTCCCACCCCATGATAAATAGTATTATGGGAATTACAATATGTGGACAAAAATACTGGGACAACTACACCTAACATGGAGTTGGCCACCTCCTTTGTATCTATAACAACTTCCAACCTTCTGGTGATTGGTGGTTCTTCTTGTGCATGTACGGCTCGGCATTGTGCTTGGTGATGTATGGCTCGGCATTGTGCTTGGTGATGTACGGCTCGGCATTGTGCTTGGTGATGTACGGCTTGGCATTCTGCTTGGTGATGTACGGCTTGGCATTGTGCTTGGTGATGTACGGCTCGGCATTGTGCTTGGTGATGTACGGCTTGGCATTCTGCTTGGTGATGTACGGCTCGGCATTGTGCTTGGTGATATATAGCTCGGCATTGTGCTTGGTGATGTACGGCTCGGCATTGTGCTTGGTGAGGTACAACTAGGCATTGTGCTTGGTGATGTATGGCTCAACATTGTACTTGGTATTGTACGGCTCGGCATTGTGCTTGGTGAGGTACAACTAGGCATTGTGCTTGGTGATGTATGGCTAGGCATTGTGCATGGTGATGTACGACTCTTCATTCTGCTTGGTGATGTACGGCTCGGCATTGTGCATGGTGATGTACGGCTCTGCATTGTGCTTGGTGATGTACGGCTCTTCATTCTCCTTGGTGATGTACGGCTCGACATTGTGCTTGGTTAGGTATGGCTCAACATTGTGCATGGGGATGTATGCTTCGGCATTGTGCTTGGTGATGTACGGCTCGGCATTGTGCTTGGTTAGGTATGGCTCAACATTGTGCATGGGGATGTATGCTTCGGCATTGTGCTTGGTGATGTACGGCTCGGCATTGTGCTTGGTGATGCACGGCTCAGCATTGTGCTCGGTGATGTATGGCTTGGCATTGTGCTTGGTGATGTACAGCTCGGCATTGTGCTCGGTGATGTACGGCTCGGCATTCTGCTTGGTGATGTTTGACTCTGCATTGTGCAGCTGCTCAGCCATGAAACTTCCAACATACGCAGTGTTTGTGCTGATTTTACCAGAGGGGCTGGATCTTATATACGGGGGCAGTGGGTGCGTGGTGTGAGGGGCTGGATGTTTTACATTGGCGGTGAGGGGCCGGATGATATACACTGGGGGGAAAGATGCCGGATGGTATACACCGCTGGTTAAGGGACCAGCCAGATGTTCTACACCAGGGTGTGAGGGGCCAGATCTTATTCATGAAGGGGGTGGTGATGTGAGGGGCCGGATGTTATCAACTGCAGGGTAAGGGGCCAACCAGATGTTATACATTGGGGGGTGAAGGACCGATTGTTATACACCAGGGTCGAGGAGCCAGATGTTATACACTGGGGTGAGGGGCCAGATATTGTACACCAGGGGTGAGGGGCTGGATGTTATACACACCGGAGGACAAGGAGCTGGCTGTTATACACTGGGGGGCAAGGGGCTGGATGTTATACACTAGCGGGCAAGGGGCATGATGTTATACACCGTGGGGGTGATGGGGACAGATGTTATACACAGGAGAAGGGACAGATGTTATACACCAGGGGCAAGGAGTCAATGGTTATACATCTGGGGGCTAGGAGCTTGACGCTATACACCTGGAGTAAGGGGCTGGAGGTTATGTGACGCCCTGGACCCCAGGGGTCACAGAATAACATCACATTCACACATCCCCTCCCCCGGCCAGGAATACCAGTCAAACAAAACCCTTGTTGCCTCCCTCCAGGGTCTGATGTCCACACCAGGTGGGCTGGAGCCAGGCGGTTGACCCCACCCACCGAGGAGTTCACAGGCCTGGAGGCAGGAAAAGTAGACAGTTTTAGTTTAGCAGTTGGAGTGGAGAGGTGGAAGTGAGAGGAGGAAAGTCTGTGTGTGTCTGGGTCGGAGCCCAGGCACAATCAGCAAGGTCGGCAGACAGTGGTGGCCGTCTGCAGGAGTTGGTGGAGGTCAGCGGAACCGTAGGTGGCCCGCCGGTACCGAACCGGGGAGCAGATTGAAGCCAAGCACCAAGGCAGGGTACTCAGACCCCGACTAGGCTCGGAAGCCGCCGTAAAGGTCAAATTCTCTGATTGCGGTCTGGACCTCAGGGGTTCATTCCCAACCAAGTCCCGTCAGAAGGCAACAACCCAACCCGTCCGGATAAGAGCCACCGCCAACGGCCAGAGATCCAAGGGCCAGCGCCTGCGGGCAAAACGGGCTCTCCCGGCACGTACAAGCCGGGGAGTGGACTACCCGTGGGAAGCCATAGGAATCAAACACTTACACATAGGTGCAGGGAACGACAGTCACCATCAACCCGTCCGGGGAGAGTGAAGACACCGCAGCCAACTGCGGGCCCCGTCCATCCAGCCGTTTGGTTTACCAGAGTCTCTGTTCTTGTCTACCTGAGTGAGTACACCAGTGCCATCCAGCACTGCGCTGCACCGCAACGTTGCACCCGCGTCCACGCTGCCTCCCCGCATCGGCACCTGCACCTATCCCTCCTCCCTACTCCCCAACTGGAGCCCCGGGACCGACAGCCTCTACCCACGGAGGGGTCAACACCTTAGCTGCTCTCTGCCATCGCTCCCGGGATCCCCCGTCATCAGCAGCGGTGGTGCCCACCATCACCACAACCCGTGGGTGGCGTCACAACCGACATCCCACCACAAACCTTCCCCCTTTTCACTCGTGGGCTAGGAGGTGCTGCTCGAGCCCCGGGTCCGGCCCCGTGCTCGAGCCACCAAGGAGCAGAAGCACCGGACCCGAGCGCCAGCGATCCCCAGGCGAGCGGCGTTCCCAACCCCTCCGCCCGCGACAGTTATACACCAGGGGTGAGGAGCTGAACACTATACACCAGGGGCGAGGGGCTGGACGCTATACACCGGGGGTGAAGGGCCAGAGGTTATACACTGGCGTTGAGGGGCCAGAGGTTATACACCAGGAGGAGAGGGGCTGGAGTTTATACACTAGGGGAGAGGGGCAGGACGCTATACACCAGGGGTGAGGTTCCAGAAGTTATACACCGGGGTTGAGGGGCCAGAGGTTATACACCAGGGGAGATGAGCTGGAGGTTATACATTGGGGTTGAGGGGCCAGAGGTTATATACTGGGGTTGAGGGGCCGGAGGTTATACACTGGGGTTGAGGGGCCAGAAGTTATACACTGGGGATAGAGAATGTAGAACTGGTGGAGAAAGGTTGAACTTGATGGACTTGTGTCTTTTTTCAACCTACGAAACGATGTAACTATGTATTTTTATTTTTATTTTTCTTTAACAATTTTTTGCCCCTTTTAATCACTAAAAGATGTAAGAAGTTGCAAAAATGCGTCAAGTTGAAAACTCCAGAAATCATACTCCAGGAGGAAGGGAAGTGTCATGGGTGACAGACAGTCCTGTGGTGTCCACCTACAGAAGGTCACAGTGTTTGGCTGCGCAAAATGCTCCCTGATCTTGTATTATTACTGCTTGGTTTTCATCTCTTTCCCTTTGCGAACATGCAGATTTCCTCAGCCGGACAGTTGTTGTTCATCAGTACTTACCTTGTCTTTATATAGCTTCACGTCCTATTAGGCCCTGTGAGCACGCTCCGTTTTTTACCGCGGTTTTGCTACGGTTTTGCTGCATGTTTTGCTGCAGAAAATGTTCATTATCTTTCTGCAGTCCTTCCCCAGCAAAACCTATGGTACAAAAAAATGCTGTGCGCACACTGGTTTTGCTGCATGTTTTCTGCAGTAAAAAGAACGTGCATGTCACTTCTTTTCCGCAGGTACCTGTGGTTTTTGGCATAGATAATGGTAAAAAACCTCAGGAAACAACCTGCGGAAAAACCGAGGCAAACTGCAGCAAATCGCGGTAAAAGCGCATGCGGTTTTCGGGTGCGGTTTGCTGCGTTTTTTTACTGCAGGTGTGGTAATCTTTCAGAGGGTCCGGAATTTTCTCAAGAAAATTCCATTTTTTAGTACGCACAGGGCCTTACTCAGTTCTAGTGATATTTCATATATATTTATCAAGTTTTCAGTGCTAGCAGTCAGTTCGTATACATCTGGTGAATCTTGGTGGTTGTTGCAGTTACTCGCCCTGAGTCAACTGGAGATAAGTTGTGTGTTGTTTTCCCTTGTTTGTTATGCCTGTGACCTTTAGCGCCCAGTGGGCTTGACAAAGAGCTCATCTCATCTGCTCCCTACCTAGGGCCCAGATCACGGTCAGTCTAGGGTCAGGTATCCTGCTCGGCGCATAGGTGCGAGACCTATCTAGGATGGTGAGGGAAACCAGAGCCCAGTGGTAGGCTAGGTCAGGAGTCAACATCTCCTCCGTCCCTTTCGCCATTAGCTTGGTACTTCCCCGTACCTAGCGTGACAGGGAGACTGGATTGAGTTTCACCAAAATATGCAATGTTTAAAGTCACATTTCATGAACCGGTCTAAAACATCTGGAGAAGTAAAATTGTCGTGGGAAAATAACAAAAAGACTTAAAGGGAACCTATCACCTGATTTGATGACTATAAGCTGCGTCCACCACCAGTGGGTTCTTATATACAACATTCTAACATGCTGTATATAAGAGCCCAGGCCGCTGTGTAGAACATAAAAATGACTTTATAATACTTACCTAAACATTCGGTTTGGTGCAGATTGGTCAAGTGGGTGTCTCCGTTCTCCGGGTGCAGCGTCTTCTCTTTTGGCCATCTTTGTCCTCCTTCTTCTGAAGCCTGGGTGCATGACGCGTACTACGTCATCCATACTAGTCGGCATTGAGGTCCTGCACAGATCTGTCCTGTGCAGGGTAGATCAAAATATTTTAGTGCGCTTGCGCAGGACCTCAATGCTGGCTGGTGTGGATGATGATCATGCACCCAGGCTTCAGAAGAAGAAGGAAAATATGGCTGAAAGAGGAGGCACCGCTACCGTAGAATGGAGCCAACCATTCGACCAGTCTGCACCGTACCAACCATTTAGGTAAGTATTATAGTCATTTTTACGTTCTACACAGCGGCCTGGGCTCTTATATACAGCATGTTAGAATGCTGTATATAAGAGCCCACTGATGGTGGCCGCAGCTTATAGGCCCCAAATCTGGTGACAGGTTCCCTTTAAAAAAAGGAACACAACTAAAAAGTGGCACAAAATGTATAGAGCATAAGGCGCAAATGCGAAAGCCACTAAAAGCGGAGTAAATGTCTCCAGTAAAGATGGAGAAACATGAATGGTAGAATCGATGTGTGACTCAAACCTTAATCTTTCTACAAATAGACCATTCTTCAATATACAGTACTTTTCTAGTTTTCGAATCATTTAGTATTAGAGCCGTTTCACACTTATAATCCCACATGAAAAGCTCTACGATAAGTTTTGAGAACTTGGCGTCTTTTCCTATAGAAACTTTTTGAATTGTATAAATTTAAACTTGATTTTATCCCTCCTCATTTTGCAGATGATTGATGAGGCTGAAGCTGAAGACGATAGGAAGCTCCATCCTTCACAATCCGTGATCACCGAGCCTATTACTACCCGTATGAGGCCGTCTATGGTTAATCAGAATTCCATCAGCATTAAAAGAACATTGTCATCACTTCCCGGCAAATTAGAGATTGTAACATCCTCCGACAGAACTGTGTGTAGAACAAACCTCCATCCTGCCAAGGAAAAACACAGCCTGGATGGAAAGAAAGGATTTTCGTCTATTACAATTACAGCCAGAAGATACATTACATCTTTATACCATGCTCCCAAGGAAATTACCAGTGACCCAGCTTCTTCTCTGTGCAGAAGTAATGACTTATTAATGAAGGCTCCAGTTTCGGCAGTTGAACACAATCAGCAATGTGGATTCTTAGATAATAGAGCTGATTGTAGCCAGAATTTTAAGCCCTTTGGATTCACACATTCTCAAGAACTTCCATGTCGACCCTCTCGGGTTTTCAATGAAGAGGTTGATCATCAATATTTAAAGGACAGTTCTAAGCAATCCAACCGTACAACATATATTTCAGGAATTCACGTTAAAAGGGATAAAACATTTCCAGACACTATTTATTATAGACACAAACTATATTCCTTGTCACTTGGTCAATGTCATGTAGCCAACCAAAGGACGTACAAGTCTGAACTATCAGTCAGGATAAAGCGTCCTCTAAAAAGTAGACTTGACCAAACTTTTGATAGGAAATCTGTGGAGCCCCCGAGTGACGTTTTCAGAGATAAGTTTGTAGGAGAATGTCAGAAGAGTAGCTCAACTATCTATGAAAGACCAAATCCATCTGCCGAAAGTCAATATGAAACATTGAAAAAACATCAAAGAAATCAAGAACACCAAGTCAATGGTTACCACCGTGATCCTTGCCAAGATGTCTCCGGTTATCTTAATACCGATGGTGAGCTAAGATACAGGGTGCCATTGTTTATCAAGAAAGGAATTTGTATAATTAAAAGGAATCTGTCAGAAGATGTTTGCTATTTAAAGAAACACTCCGACTAACTTTTTTAGTATTTAAATGTGTGTATGTACATGTAATGTAGTGTGACTGATCTCTCCGGTGTCCAGCGCCGTTTTGCTCCTCTTCTGATTGATGTCATCGTCATTGCAGGATGCCATTATTTATCAAGAAAGGAATTTGTATAATTAAAAGGAATCGATCGCAAGATTTTTGCTATTTAATGAAGCACTCCAACTAACTTTTTTTTATTGTTTAAATGTGTGTATGTACATGTAATGTAGTGTGACTGTGCTCTCTCGGGTGTCCAGCGCCGTTATGTTCCTCTTCTGATTGATGTCACCGCAATTGTGACCTGCCAGCTCACTCCATGTCTTACCCAAAAGTCTCTTTTACAATGAAAGCCATTCTATGTCATTCTGAGCATAGTTCTCACTCTCCATAGACTTAAAAGTCACTTCCGGATCACGCAGAGCACAGTGTGATTGGGAATAGTCTGCAGAGAGTTGACGTCAATCAGAAGAGCAGAAGAACAGCAGTGGACAATGGAGAGAGCAATGGTAAATGAGTATATTCATTCACCCTCAATATATTATGTGTTTCCTCAAAAATAAGCCCAATACCGAGAGTAAAGGGTGCTTTACACGCTGCGACATCGCTAACGATACATCGTCGGGGTCACGTCGTTAGTGACGCACATCCGGCGCCGTTACCGACATAGTAGCGTGTGGCACCAAGGAGAGACAATCAACGATTGCAAAAACATTAAAAAACCTTGATCGTTGACACGTCGCTCCTTTTCAAAATATCGTTGGTGGTGCATGCCGCCGGTTGTTCGTCGTTCCTGCGGCAGCACACATCACTATGTGTGACACCGCAGGAACGACGAACATCTCCTTACCTGCATCCACCGGCAATGAGGAAGGAAGGAGGTGGGCGGCATGTTCCGGCCGCTCATCTCCGCCCCTCCTCTGCTATTGGGTGGCCACTTGTGTAATGCATAAAGGACCTGTGGTGGAACGCACGCAGACACACACACACACACACACACATATCCAGTGATACCGTACTTCTCTGGTGACATGGGATTCAGTGGAACATGAAGACTTGCGGTGGAATACATAGAGGACCTGCAGTGGAACGCATTGATGCGTTCCACCACAGGTACTTTTGTTCCACAGTGCTGCCAGCCAGAAGCAGTATGGTATCACCAGATGTTTCTGTGTGTTTATGTATGATGTTCCTGCGATCTGATGTGTGTATCTCGGCTAGAAGCAGGGGAGGGCCGCTGTGGAGCACACAAGGACCTGCTGGGAGCTACCCTCTTTGAATCGCATGAGGACCTGGGAGCGACACAGATGTCCGGGGTCTGGTAAGTATTATTCTCCTGGGACGTGTCTGCCTTTTTGGAGGGGTAAACTTACCCCCAACCCCTACTTCTCGAAAAAAATAAGCCCTACCATGAAAATAAGCGTTGCCCATTTTTCGTTGCAAAAAATAATATAATGAGGGTGTCTGCCTTTTTTGGGATGGCAAACTTACCCCCCTCCTGTGCTTCCTCAAAAATAAATCCTACCCTGAAAATAAGCCCTAGCACATTTTTCGTTGCAAAAAATAATATAAGGATAGTTTCTGCCTTATTTGGGGTAGGTCAACTTAAGCCCCCCACCCATCCTTTAACCAAAACACTCGCTACCCTGAAAATAAGCCCTAGCGCATTTTTCGCAGCAAAAAATAATACAAGTCAGTGTCTTATTTTCGGGATAACATGGTACATATATACACACATTTAATGAATAAAAAGTTAGTTGGAGGGCTTCTTTAATCTGAGAGTAGGTTTGCAGAGTAGACGAAAGAACGGGTTTGAATACCGCGGCAAGACCACAGATCCACCGAGAGTTTGGAAGAATTCCTTTATTTACATGGGTCTACGTGTTGCAGCTACATTTCCGTCCCCTTCATCAGGACAAACACAAGGAATAAATACCTTTGATGGATCTGTGGTCTTGGCGCGATATTCAAACCCATTCTTTCTTCTACTCTGCAAACCAGCCCTGTTGTTTCCACAGTTCTGCTTACACTTCCTTAATCTGAGAGTAGCATGATGTAGGGGCTGAGAGCCTGATTCACCAGTCACTTGCTGCAGTTTCAATACTATCAGCAGGAGATTATCACTGAAGGACTAGGTGTCTCTTGCCATGCAGTCCAGGTAATCAGTGTAACCCCACCCACATCACTGATTGGCAACTTGCTGACAATGTAAACAGGAAGCTGCCAATCAGTGCTGGGGGAGGGGTTATGCACAGCTCAAGAAATGAGTGTGTACTGTTGCAGGAAGGCTGCTCACACAAAAACTTGGGTCCATGTGTTAGGGACAAAATCATGATGTGATGATGGAATTTAAGATAAGTTTTCCATTTTCTGAAAAGCTCTTTGTAAGCAGAGCAGGTAAAGAAACTGATTTACGAAGTTATTGTAGCCACAAAAGATGCATTTATATAAAACGAGGATGAATTATGAATGCGGATAACTAACAATTCCCTGTTTATATTTTCTTTGCCCGTGGCTTAAACATTTTCTGCATTTATCCACATCATCTGATTTCATAAAAAAAAATTATTCCAGCCAACATATCAGGGGAAATTACTCGACTCGGTTTCCCTCCCGTGTATGGTCTCAGATGCCTCACTTTTTTTAAACACTATTCTCTTTTATAGCCTCGCTAAGATTAACTATAAACTTTTATATCCGCAGCCTTCGATTACCCGCAAACACTGAAGAAGGATCCTCCGCCCGTTAGAGAGATTTATGTAGACGCAGGTTCTCCTCTCCGGAGCTTTGGTCATCTTGGAGCAGAAAGGTCAAGCGTAACAACCTTCAACTTCATATTTGGAAAACAGATTTCCATCCAGAATAAGCTGAATTTGCAGAAGGAAAACATCTCTCGGAAAGGTAATCTGCAATATGACATTCTGCTATTAACGTCTAGTTAGCCAACGTCAAATTCTCTGTATCTTGTGTTATCACCAAAGGGACCATAAAGGAACACTAAATAAAAAAAACACAAAAAACTTAATATATAAAATGATACAGATCATAAAATGGAATAACGGAACCATCGAGACAGAATAGATAGATTTGAGCACCCAGAGGACGTGTCTAAGGTTCGGTTCACCTTGGTCGTGTCCTCTTAGTATTTCCATCTTCTTAAGGACCAGGCAATTTTTCGGATTTTCGGACTTTTGTTTTTATCTCCCCTTCCTCCAAGAGCCATAACTTTTTCATTTTTCCTTTTACATAGCCATGTGGCGGCTTATTTTGTGCAGGACAAGTTGTAGTTTAGAACACCGCCATACATTTTATCATATGATGTACTGATTAAACCGCAAAAAAAACATTCCAAGTGAGGACTATAAAACCCAATAATTTTTTTTTTGTTTGTTTGTTTTTACCCTTACGCCGCTCATTTTGCAAGATAATTTTCTAGGTCAGTACAATTATGGATTGAACAAATGTAAACATATTTTTTTATATTTTAATGGTTAAAAAAATGTATAACTTGTCAAATTAATTTGCCATATTCTAAAACCTGTATTTTTTTAATTGTTCAACCAATTAAGCTGTCTGGGAGCTTGAGTTTTGCACTTTCAGCTGATGTTTTTATTGGTATTTGTTTTGGGGTGCAGACCATGCTTTGGTCGCTTTTTATTGTGTTTTTGGAGGAAATGGAATTACTGAAAAATGGCAAGTTTGATGTTTCAAAATGTTTTTAATTTTGACATACCTCTTATGGTATAAATATGCTAAACACTGTGTTCATGTGCATTGAAGTTCATCTGTGGGAGACGTAGCACGCAATGTGTTCTCGTCCCACAGATGAAGAAACTAGAGAGAGAGGAGCCATAGTGCCAGGCAGTGCCACCCAAGCCCAGAGCTGTATGTGCCCCCTCCTTCTACCCCCCAGCTGTATTAGCCCACCAGAGCTTTATGGTGCCCCCCCAGAGCTGTATGTGCCTCTCCAGAGCTGTATAGGCCCCTCAGAGCTGATTAGGCCCCTCAGATCTGTTTGGGCCCCCTAGAACTGTATGGGGCCCCCAGTTTGACCCCCACCCCAGGACTGCATGCATATGACACCCAGTAATGTGTATGCCCCCCAGTAATATCTATGCCACAGCCCCTCTTGTGATGTATGTACTGTAGCCCCCAGCCTTCCCTGTGATGTATATACTGTAGCCCCCAGCCTCTCCTGTGATGTATATACTGTAGCCCACAGCCTCTCCTGTGATGCCTATATTGTAACCCCAGCCCTTCCTGTAATGTATACACTGTAGCTCCCAGCCCCTCCTGTAATGTATACACTGTAGCTCCCAGCCCTTCCTATGATGTATATTCTGTAGTCCCCAGCCTCCCCTGTGACGAATTTACTATAGCCCCCACCCCCTCCCTTGGTGTATATATTGGACAAAGGAACATCAATATCTCTCGTAACCTTGAGATTGTTGATATTTTCAATAATTTTGGTACTCACGTTCTCAGACAGTTTTCTTCTCCTCTTTCTGTTCTCCATGGTTAATGTGGCACACACAGACACACAATGCAAAGATTGAGTCAACTTCCCCCCATTTTATTTGGTTTTAGGTGTGATTTTCATACTGCCCACACCTGTTACTTACCACAGGTCAGGATGAACGAGATTCAAATACTTGAAACAAACTGTTTACCCACAATTTTGGAAAGGTGCTACAAATTTTGTCCAGCCCATCTTTGGGGGTTTATGTAAAATTATGTCCAATTTGCTTTTTTTTCCAGTTTTTTTTTCTGGGAGAAATACTTCACTTTCTGGAACAGTTTCAATATATACACATATGTATATATATATATATATATATATATATATATATATATATATATATATATATATATATATATATATATATATATATACACATATATACAGTACAGACCAAAAGTTTGGACACATCTTCTCATTCAAAGAGTTTTCTTTATTTTCATGACTCTAAAAATTGTAGATTCACATTGAAAGCATCAAAACTATGAATTAACACATGTGGAATGAAATACTTAACAAAAACGTGTGAAACAACTGAAAATATGTCTTAAGCCCGCTTTACACGCTACAATATATCTTACGATGTGTCAGCGGGGTCACATCGTAAGTGACGCACATCCGGCATCGTAAGTTACATTGTAGTGTGTGACAGGTACGTGCGATTGCGATTGAACGTTAAAACGTTCATCGCATGCACGTCATTGAATCCTGACGAATTGCACGTCGGGTTGTTCAATGTTCCCGAGGCAGCACACATCGCAGTGTGTGACACCCCGGGAATGATGAACAGATCTTACCTGCCTCCCGCGGCTCCGGCCGGCAATGCGGAAGGAAAGAGGTGGGCGAGATGTTTACGTCCCGCTCATCTCCGCTTCTATTGGCCGGCTGCCGCGTGACGTCGCTCCAGGAAGTGGACGTTCGCCGCCCACATCGAGGTCGTATGGACGGGTAAGCACATGTGACAGGGGGTTAATCGTTTGTGCGGCACGTTCAACAAATTGAACGTGCCACACATACGATGGGGGCGTTGCAAATCACATACGATATCCTATGCGAAATTGCAACGTGTAAAGCAGGCTTTATATTCTAGGTTCTTCAAAGTAGCCAGCTTTTGCTTTGATTACTACTTTGCACACTCTTGGCATTCTCTTGATGAGCTTCAAGAGGTAGTCACCGGAAAAGGTTTTCACGTCACAGGTGTGCCCTGTCAGGTTAAATAAGTGGGATTTCTTGTCTTATAAATGGGGTTGGGACCATCAGTTGTGTTGTGTAGAGGTCTAGTGCATACACAGCTGATAGTCCTACTGAATACTTTATAGAATAGACAAGGCTCAACCACCACTTAATTAGGTGCTCAGGAGAAAAATCACTGGTACTATAAAAATGTACTCCAGCACACTAAAGAAAAATGAAAGAGTCCAAGATGGTGCTCAAAAATGTTTTATTTACTGGTGTGTTCATTTATTGTCCAACGTTTCAACCCAGTAAGGGTCTTCTTCAAGGACTACGTATAACAAGAATGACTTTCAAACTAGCACCCAAGAGAATCAGGTAAGTATGGAAATTCTAGCATTCAAATATCACTGTAGCAATATTAAGTAACAACATCAAATGTTCAGTATCGCATCACATCAATGGTGAGATGTGGTGGAGTAGAGGTCCAAGACCGTCTCAAAGTCAAAAGTAGGAGGACTCCAAGGTCCAAGGTAGTGTTATGACAAGTGTAGAACTACCTGTATATGTCCGTGTTCAATGTTACCTGCAAAATGAGATTCTAGACAGCCTATACGGTGGATCCACAAAAATCATATGGTACTGGCTCCCTAGTAAGGCATAACGTGGGAGTTCACTATATGTGGGCTGGCCAAAGGCTCTATGTGAATGGAGGACCTGTGGAGGAGTGTCAGGAGCCTGAGACGGTCTTGGACCTCTACTCCATCACATCTCACCATTGATGTGATGTGATACTGAACATTTGATGTTGTTACTTAATACCGCTACAGTGATATTTGGATGCTAGAATTTCCATACTTATTTGATCCTCTTGGGTGCTAGTTTGAAAGTCATTCTTGTTATACATAGTCCTTGAAGAAGACCCTTACTGGGTTGAAACGTTGGACAATATATGAACACACCAATAAATAAAACATTTTTGAGCACCATCTTGGACTCTTTCATTTTTCTTTAGTGTGCCGGAGAACAATTTTATAGTCCTACTGAATAGACTGTTAGAATTTGTATTATGGCAAGAAAAAAGCAGCTAAGTAAAGAAAAACGAGTGGCCATCATTACTTTAAGAAATGAAGGTCAGTCAGTCCGAAAAATTGGGAAAACTTTGAAAGTGTCCCCAAGTGCAGCGGCAAAAACCATGAAACGCTACAAAGAAACTGGCTCACATGATGACCGCCCCAGGAAAGGAAGACCAAGAGTCACCTCTGCTGCGGAGGATAGGTTTATCAGAGTCACCAGCTGCAGAAATCGCAGGTTGACAGCAGCTCAGATTAGAGACCAGGTCAATGCCACACAGAGTTCTAGCAGCAGACACATCTCTAGAACAACTGTTAAGAGGAGACTTTGTGCAGCAGGCCCTCATGGTAAAATAGCTGTTAAGAAACCACTGCTAAGGACAGGCAACAAGCATAAGAGATTTGTTTGGGATAAACAACACAATGAATGGCCATTAGACCAGTGGAAATCTGTGCTTTTGTCTGATTAGTCCAAATTTGAGATCTTTGGATCCAACCACTGTGTCTTTGTGTGACGCAGAAAAGGTGAACGGATGGACTCTACATGCCTGGTTCCCACCATGAAGCATGGAGATGGTGTGGGGGTGCTTTGCTGGTGATACTGTTGGTGATTTATTCAAAGTTGAAGGCATACTGAACCAGCATGGCTACCACAGCATCTTGCAGCGGCGTGCTATTCCATACCATTTGCGGTTAGTTGGACCATCATTTATTTTTCAACAGGACAATGACCCCAAACACACCTCCAGGCTGTGTAAGGGCTATTTGACTGAGGAGAGTGATGGGGTGCTACGTCAGATGACCTGGCCTCCACAGTCACCAGACCTGAACCCAATCGAGATGGTTTGGGGTGAGCTGGACAGCAGAGGGAGGGCAAAACGGCCAACAAGTGCTCAGCATCTCTGGGAAGTCCTTCAAGACTGTTGGAAAACCATTTCCGGTGACAACCTCTTGAAGCTTATCAAGAGAATGCCAAGAGTGTGCAAAGCAGTAATCAAAGCAAAAGGTGGCTACTTTGAAGAACCTAGAATATAAGACATATTATCAGTTGCTTCACACTTTTTGTTAAGTATTTCATTCCACATGTGTTAACTCATAGTTTTGATGGCGTCAATATGAATCTACAATTTTCAGAGTCATGAAAATAAAAAAAACTCTTTGAATGAGAAGGTGTGTCCAAACGTTTGGTCTGTACTGTGTTTATATATACCGTATATATATATATATGTATATATATATATATATATATATATAGGGCACCAATTCATTATTGCATTTCTGATTGTTATTTTTAGTATGATGATTACCTCTAAATTGGTGACTGATTTGCAACAAATTCATCAAACAATTTGAGCCTTTTCTCAAGTTGCCTCTTGTGGTTTTCTGAACGTCAATGTTGACTTTTCAGATGTTTTGTTTTTTTTACAGATTTTAAAATGCAATTTTTTATAAAGTTGCAAAATTTTACGCAACTCTACTCCAGTTTCCCCTTTTGTGACATTTTGTGAAATGTATGGCTTTTCCCGCTAAAAGAGGGTTGCAGAACCAGTTAAATAGAGAAAAAAAAAGACAATTTGGGCTTTGTGCAAAATTCATGAATCGCGTTAGAGAAGACAAGTCAAAAACGAAAAGTGATTTAAAAAACCCAAATGATTAATCGGGCCCATAGAGTATATAAGTATATTATATTGCTTGCTTCCATGCATAAACTTTTCTAACATAGAATGAAACCTTGTCTTCACTCCATTACAAACTAGAAGAATATCGACAACTTTTTTGTTGAGAGATACGGTAAAATAAATTCTAGACCGTTAACAGCATTTACAACTTGTTCAATCCCAAACCGTTCAGTACGGGGGAATTCTGCCTGAATTAATCATTGTCGTGTTCACCATTTGTGTTGGAGGAATAAATACTCTTTTCAGAAGAGAACACATTACAATTTGTTTATTGATCGCACCGAGGCCAGACAATAGATCAGTGACAGCATTTACATCTCTGGACCTATTAATTGCACAAATGCCGCCCTATATAATCACACGGGCATTTGGATTCCTGAACAATAAAGCAGATTTGTCATTAGATTCCACAATACCAACTGCGTATATTATTATAATAGATCTGGTAGACCTGACAAGGCTGGTGTACTTACTATGAAAATCCATTTTACCCTATGCAACTTATGTATTACCTTTCTGTTTATTGAAGTAGCCTTCTAATGGATTGTCCAGCTTAGAAAGCCAATTTCATATATAATTTCCTAATATACAGTTAGGTCCAGAAATATTTGGACAGTGACACAATTTTCGCGAGTTGGGCTCTGCATGCCACCACATTGGATTTGAAATGAAACCTCAACAACAGAATTCAAGTGCAGATTGTAACGTTTAATTTGAAGGTTTGAACAAAAATATCTGATAGAAATTGTAGGAATTGTACACATTTCTTTACAAACACTCCACATTTTAGGAGGTCAAAAGTAATTGGACAAATAAACCAAACCCAAACAAAATATTTTTATTTTCAATATTTTGTTGCGAATCCTTTGGAGGCAATCACTGCCTTAAGTCTGGAACCCATGGACATCACCAAACGCTGGGTTTCCTCCTTCTTAATGCTTTGCCAGGCCTTTACAGCCGCAGCCTTCAGGTCTTGCTTGTTTGTGGGTCTTTCCGTCTTAAGTCTGGATTTGAGCAAGTGAAATGCATGCTCAATTGGGTTAAGATCTGGTGATTGACTTGGCCATTGCAGAATGTTCCACTTTTTTGCACTCATGAACTCCTGGGTAGCTTTGGCTGTATGCTTGGGGTCATTGTCCATCTGTACTATGAAGCGCCGTCCGATCAACTTTGCGGCATTTGGCTGAATCTGGGCTGAAAGTATATCCCGGTACACTTCAGAATTCATCCGGCTACTCTTGTCTGCTGTTATGTCATCAATAAACACAAGTGACCCAGTGCCATTGAAAGCCATCCATGCCCATGCCATCACGTTGCCTCCACCATGTTTTACAGAGGATGTGGTGTGCCTTGGATCATGTGCCGTTCCCTTTCTTCTCCAAACTTTTTTCTTCCCATCATTCTGGTACAGGTTGATCTTGGTCTCATCTGTCCATAGAATACTTTTCCAGAACTGAGCTGGCTTCATGAGGTGTTTTTCAGCAAATTTAACTCTGGCCTGTCTATTTTTGGAATTGATGAATGGTTTGCATCTAGATGTGAACCCTTTATATTTACTTTCATGGAGTCTTCTCTTTACTGTTGACTTAGAGACAGATACACCTACTTCACTGAGAGTGTTCTGGACTTCAGTTGATGTTGTGAACGGGTTCTTCTTCACCAAAGAAAGTATGCGGCGATCATCCACCACTGTTGTCATCCGTGGACGCCTAGGCCTTTTTGAGTTCCCAAGCTCACCAGTCAATTCCTTTTTTCTTAGAATGTACCCGACTGTTGATTTTGCTGCTCCAAGCATGTCTGCTATCTCTCTGATGGATTTTTTCTTTTTTTTCAGCCTCAGGATGTTCTGCTTCACCTCAATTGAGAGTTCCTTAGACCGCATGTTGTCTGGTCACAGCAACAGCTTCCAAATGCAAAACCACACACCTGTAATCAACCCCAGACCTTTTAACTACTTCATTGATTACAGGTTAACGAGGGAGACGCCTTCAGAGTTAATTGCAGCCCTTAGAGTCCCTTGTCCAATTACTTTTGGTCCCTTGAAAAAGAGGAGGCTATGCATTACAGAGCTATGATTCCTAAACCCTTTCTCCGATTTGGATGTGAAAACTCTCATATTGCAGCTGGGAGTGTGCACTTTCAGCCCATATTATATATATAATTGTATTTCTGAACATGTTTTTGTAAACAGCTAAAATAACAAAACTTGTGTCACTGTCCAAATATTTCTGGACCTAACTGTGTATATATATATATATATATATATATATATATATATATATATATACATGTTTGTGTGTGCGTTTTATATGAATTATTATACAGATCAGCTTCAAATTCCACTTCAAAAAGTATTTGAAATTATTTTTATATGGATTTTAGAGCAGATTACTGTCACAGGGTGTGATGGGATCACTAGGAACAGGGGAGCCTAAACTGGCCCTGATGCTTGGGGAACTCTCACTGACCCTGATCCCAAAGATACGCCTGAAGGTGACGATGTTTGGGTCGCCTTCCTTGCCCTAGTTCCTGAACAACCCTGGTCCAGTTGCCCTTCTCCCTCCACCCAGGAGAGGCCCCGGCCAAGAGTGATTAATCCACACAAATAAACAGACAGGGGAAAAAAAACAAAACTCAAACTTTGAGCAATCACTCACAGAAGTATATACAATACATGATTACGAGGAAACTAAAGGAAGGGAAGAAATAATCGGACGACAAGAGTATTTCCACAACACACCAAACAGCTCATAGACGTTCACCAGCAACAAGATAATGCTCAAGGCCCGGGATCTTATAAAGCTATCATCAGCATGGGAGAACAGGCTCCACCATCTTAAAAAGGGTGGAGGCGGCTGTGATGGGTCTCCTGCAACATGTGACTCAAGAAATAATCCACAGGCTAGCAGAAATTAACTCCTGCAAGCCCGATTACTAACAAGAGTATATCTGGTCAATGCCTGAGCCTGTCTGTGCAACTCAAAAGCAGCATTGTGTGGGGTGTCTGACTCTTATGTGTGAGCAACGTCAGAAGTAGTCCTGAGATTTGGCAAGTTTTGAGCAGTCACCGTGTGACAATTTCACTCCAAAATCCACATAAACTCTTTGTGAAAATACCCTTAGGATATTTTGAATGAAAATAGAGGGTCACCTACTCAAAATTCTCATTTCTTAGCCAGAAGAGGGCCAAAATATCCAACCTCTAGTTCTGAAGGTCCTGCCCAGTCCAGATAACCCATTGATTCGAATAGACACTGATTCTCAATTATCCCTCTGGGGGCGCTGCAGGGAAATTGAATACTCACTTCCAGGTTTTCCTACTGCAAGGGTCATGGGAACACTTTTAAGTGGGTTTATCTGGTAGTTTATGACTACCAAACCATTTGCAGATCTGGGTAGGGTTTTTTTTAAGATATTTTTAGATGAACCTATGTGGACACAGACTAATTATTCAGTGTATAGAAAATCAAGATTGCTCCATTATATATATTTTGCTTGCAAGTGCTCCAGTACTTCATACTGAACACAGTGATCTGGACAGAAATATCACACATGCGCCTTGTGTTTCCTGCCCAGCGCATGCGCAGTGCTCTCCCTGCTGTGGGCAACAGCCCCAATCATACCCGCTATCAGAGCATGACAACCATGACTAGTATATGGGACCCGGTTAAGAGGGGGTCCCAGCCAGGCCCTGGGGTAATTACTTAGCTTTATTAGGACCCGGGCTTTATTAAGCCTCTTCGCTGGGGTAAAGCCTAGGTGGAGTCTCAAAGGGGTCTGAAAATTTTGCTAGTATGGGGCCTTGAAATTCCTAGTGAGCGGCCCAGGCTCCAATGACATTTACACCTGTTCTGTGATGGAGTCATCATAATTTAGTTACTTTAAAATTAATAATAGGATTTATTTTTCTCTGGAGGATTGAATATAACCATGGCTATTAAATTGAGCATTCAGTAAAGCATCATTTCTCCTGTGGAGCTGCTGCAGGAAATCTGAACACCTGTCTGATAGAATTGAGCAAAAAGACTTGTGCCTGTAATAGGTGTGCCCCGCTCTTGGGGGATCTCTGGCGAGTCAGGGACCAGAAGGTCACAGCACCTTATTGTGCACAGGTCTGCTGCATCTTATAGTTAAATGTATTTGCTTATATTTGGTGCTGCAGGGGTTAAGGACCCTTTCCTATCTGGCTGTCCTTTGGAGTCTTAATCTCAAGTGCAGCTCTTTGTGATCACTTCCCTTCGCTATAAATAGTCATGTGTTTTAACATCTGATATCAGTTATAGATTCTCATATCTAAGCTGTCCACCTTGGAAGGAGCTAATGTCTGGAAGAAGCTGAGGTTTTGTGACAATTACAGTATTTTTCTGCATTGGAGTTGCTTGGAGTGTTTTCCTTTTGTGTCTATTTCCCCGTCTATCTTCCTACTATTGTGTTATATTATAGTGGTTAGACTAGTGCTCTCGTCGGCCTTCTCATTAGCCAGGGTGAGTTCATGGCAAGCGAGGGCCTAGTCACATGTTCAGCGATGGGGGAAGGGACCCATACAGAGACATTAGGGACTGCAGGAATCAGCCTCAGGTGAGTGCAGGAGGTGACCCCTCTCTCATCTCCTTAGTGCCAGGGCCCACAGTTGTATCGTATTCCTTTGTTATAGCTCTCGCTGAAGGTTCCTTTTCTCCTGGCGGAAACCCAGTAGTCACTGTGTGACAGTAACATCCTATTGCTGTGGCTTTGTCAGTTGTCCATGGTTGCTCTAATAGAGCCCCACAAACCTCCTCCTACCCAGTGCCTCCTCTGATTAGCAAATCCGGCGCCATGTGATGTATGTGTAGGAGATAGGCAAATAGCTCACTCTCCTATGAATATAGTGTAAATAGGTATTGCAAGTGTAAAGTAAAGATAAGATGTAGCACAGCTGAACAGGTGCGCCGCTCAGCTCCACTTGGCGGTCACCGCTGGTGTAGTTTTATATATTGTAAATACTGTGTATAATATGTACTGGTACCACACAGCCAACCTCTGTCTTCAATATTGCTCAAGGGGCTCATTTCACAGTTTAGGTGCAGACGGGGGAGTCTAAGTGAAGAAACCTAGCACCTGGGTTTGTTGAAGTGCCTGTTGCACGATCGTTCATCAAAAGATGTCGGTTGCATTGTCAGTAGTTAAAAGGACTGCAAGTGTTCCGGGACTATCCTCCTTCAAGGAAGGAGGGAGGCAGAAGAGTACGGACCCCCGACTGTGGGTGTACGGAGGGCACTGAGAACTGGTGCTGCCCCAAGGACAGTTCCTGTGTGGACTGTTTTGGCCATCAGACCTGGAGAAAAAACTTTTGAGGGACGGTTTCTATGTGGACTGTTTTTGTTTTTGCAGGTCATCAGCCCGGAGCCAGAGTGCTTTTATCCGGGTCCTGTTGGCCTGCATACAACTTAGATTATGAAGAAAAGAGTTAATTTGAAAGTATTGTGTGTGAAAATAGAAATGCTATTTATGATGCAAGTCATGTGGGGTATGTCAGGTACTACGTGCCATTGTGTGGAGCCCCAGGTCCTGTGGTAGTCTGAAGCCTACCTGGTAAGCAGGATATCCGAAAATGTATATTGTAAAGTGTAAGAATGTAAACGTGTTTATTGTAAGAAAAAAAAACAAAACAGGAGGATGCTACGCATCTTACATGACAAAAAATCAGCCGGGGACGGACGACCTTAAAGGAGGCAGGTGTGTAGGCGATAGGTGAATAGCGCCCTCTCCTACGAAGATGGTGTAAATGGGTATTGCAATTGTAAAGTAAAGATAAGATGTAGCAGAGCCAAATGGGTATACTGATCTGTTCCACTTGGCGGTCACAGCTGGTGTAGTTATAAATATTGTAAATACTGTGTATATTATGTACTGGTCCTTCGTGCTGTGTTCAGTGGAGGATATAGTACAGGGCCAGGTGTAGATGTAAAAGGTATGGTAGTAGTAATAAGATAGCTTTAGTGGGAACTAGAGAACAAGCAACAGGTGGTGGAGGATGGGAGTATATTAGTCAGCTATAGGAGTTAAACAAGGAACACAGAGTACAGTAGAGGGTTGTCAATTAGACGGAGATAAGGTGGGAGGAGTAAGCAGAGGGTTACAGCATGTGTGCAGAAAGAATCTAGTCAGTTGAGCGACAGGAATTGTGCCAGGCAGGGCTTGTGTTACAGTCTGCCTGAGCTGGAGGGAACTCCTTCACAAGGTGTCAAGCCCTCACCCGTCTCACGGGCAGCAGATCAACCTTCGGACCGGAGGGACACTGGGGCTTGGAGACTTCAGTGGGACCTCGTACTGGTGCCAGGAGAGACTGCGTGTGTGGGACGCGCGAAAGAATGAGACACGGCAGCTGCTAAAGGAATAGATACCAGGGGAAGATAAAGTATATGGGAGCTGCTGGTGGTAGTTACCCAGGGCTAGTTAGCAGAGTTTTTCCCCGAAGACGAAGGACACAGCATGGGGGATCCTATGGACCAGAAGGATGGACAGTGAACGTGCAAGAATAAAGAGGTTCCAGTTATTTTTATTAAGACTGTCGTGTGGTTATTGCAGTCATCTCCCCGTCTACGACGAGGATTCCTCCAATGACACATGGGGTCACTCCCAAAGGTAACGACTAGGGATGATGGAATACTTCAAATATTCGGCTTCTCGAATATTTTCTGAATAGGTTGCCACTATTTGACTATTCGCGAATATTCGATGCGCAATGTAAGTCTATGAGAAACCTGAATAACAACTATTTGGATAAACTACATTGCGCATTGAATATTCGCATAGCGGCGACCTATTCGGAAAATATTCGCGAAGCCGAATATTTGAGGTATTCGATCATCCCTAGTAACGACGCATCTGCACTCATTCTCATCCATATCTACAGAAGTCAGGGCAAGCCAGGCCGGCCATCACATGGCTCCCCTTTTCATATGCGTCGTGCCAGTAGCACTGATCAGAAAAGGAGCCGCAGATACTGGCTGGTAGAAGAACCACAGACATGGACTGCAAATCTTTTTGCTTATCTGGAATGTCTAATTTTGGCTAGCTTGACTATTGCCGTAGTTTGTTTCTGACTTCAATACTGTATGTCTCCTTTGTAACGTTGCACTTGTTCTTGAATATATCCTTTTATATGAAGACTACAAGAATTCTGTTACGACTGGCAACCACTCTCTCCACTACATATTCCTAGAAAATGAAATGATTCAACTTAGTTCTTTCAACTCATAGAACCGGCATTTTACATGTGCAAACCTATGATAAAATACTGATTTAGTTTTGCCAGCATTATCATTTTAGTTCCCACTACCACATTCACTGATGTGGCTAAAAGATTTTCCCATTATGCATTATATGGTGACTCATTTAAGTACTGAATGTTATCACTTATACTACGCAAAAAAAGAAGTTGGAGAATAAACTGAAAAATACTGAAAATACTCTGCTTTTGTTTATGGGATCTGTGTGTTATCACTGTCAGGGACCAGATACAAGGACTTTTACACCACTATCAGACTCACGCATGCTCAATTATAATGGGAAACCTAAAATATCCTCTCCATGTCTTTTCACTTGATCCCCACTTTTAGATGGTATTCTGTAACTTACTTTGTAACTTTGCTGTGTAGACTGAGACATTCTTGGCAGAGTCATCTCATATTAGATAGCAGGGGATATAATGGCAGCTATTAGAAGCCTAGGTTAGGGCAAAGAATCAGAGTACACATCCATATGAGATGCAGCATGCAGTTTTCTTTCCACTGTCTGATTTATTTATTTCATCGTATGAACGTATACCTTACATCATATAAAAATAAACACCAGACACTAGACAATGATTGAAAAATATCAAAAGGATAAAAATCAAAGTCGAATATCAAGATTTTCTATGTATTCAATAGCATCATCATTTACACTGTCTGATGATTTGGGCGTTTAGCTGTTACTTTTTTATCTAACTTTTGGTATTTTTCACCTATTTTTCATTTGTGTGTATTTTTTTCAATGTCAGTGTTGTTTTTCTTTATGCTTATCATTGTGATCATGCTTTTGGGTTTTCAGCTGATTCACTTTTTAAAAAGTCACAACATTTTGGCACAAATGTACTCCACAACCCCTCCTGGAGTGATTCTATGTACTGTATTTTTTGGATTATAAGACACACTTTTCCTCCAAAAAATTTGGGAGGAAAATGAGGGGTGCGTCTTATAATCTAACTGTAGCTTACCGAGGGTAGTGGAGATGGGTCACAGGAGACAGGCGAGATGCTGCAGGCCGCGAGTGCTGAGCTGTGGGCTTCCTGTTGGCACCAAGCTGTGCTGTGGGTGGCACGCTGAGCTGTTGGTGGGGAGTCAGGGGCCGCCATTCTGAAAATGTCAGCAGTGCAGGCTTCAAATAATGTCGCCTGGAGTCAGCGTGCGCGCAGATGGAGCTCTTGGCTCAAGCTCTCATCTGCTCATGCGCCGCCTCTGGCCCATTGATCTCCCAGCAGCGGACTTAAGGAAAATAGCGCCCAGAGGTGGCGCGTGCGCAGATGAGATCTTGGCTTCTCATTGAGCCTAGAGCTCCATCTGCGCACGTGCCTCCTCCGACCCATTAATCTCACTGTAGTGACCGTAAGGAAAATGGCACTCAGAGGTGGCGTGTGTGCAGATGAGATCGCAGCTTGTCATTGAGCCGAGAACTCCCTCTGCGCACACGCCGACTCTGGGCACCATTTCTTTGAAGTCTGCACCACTGACAGTTTCTGGATTCTCCTTCTGCCTCACAATGCCCACAGCAAGGACACCCGCTGCATCACCCAACTTTACCACCATCCCTGCCTCCTGTGACCCCGCTCCTCCACTGCTGCAGCCCCCTCCTCTTATAAGACAGCACTGGATTACAAGACAGACCCCATATTTTTTTTTTCATTTTTTTCCCCTCTAAATTTGGGGTGCATCTAATAATCCAGTGCATCTTATAAAACGAAAAGTACGGTATTTTTTGGTACATGCTAATTTTTTGCAGTAAAAAGTTGCAAAAAAAGTTAAAGACAGACATAATGAATGAGCATTTTTGATTTTGCACAAAATTCATCAAACAATGTGCACCATTTTATAATAATAGAGTGAAAAAAAAAGTAATTGAACAGCACAAGACAAAAAGAAAGTGACTTAAAAAGCACTACAGGGTCCTGACTGTTATCGTCTACACAGAAGATGTACTGACGAACCCAAACCCTGGGACACTGTCAGAAAGAAAGCTTGTAGCGGTATGTGCATGCCATGGGGTAGTTTTTATGTTTTTTTGTTTTTTTAAATAGCTTTAACATTTAGAAACTATAATAAACTCATTATTTCACTTTTAAAAACCCGCATCTAATGATCTAATTACTAAAACCAGCATTACATGCATTCCCTGTAAAAGCCCTTCATGTCTGTAATGTCTACTGTAATAGTAGTGTTATTAGGGTAATCGGATGCATTATGCAAAGTTCTTTACTAATACACATTATCAAAATTCCAGAGGAGCTGAAAACAGTAATTACTCCAACAAGAAGAATATACAAATTATCGTGGCCAATTTTAGAGCTCGAGAATGTAAAGCATAACTTACCAGAGCCGGCGGAAACAAAGAGGGGACGAGGAGTAGGCAGGGTAGGCACCTGCCTAGGGCTCTACGTCTTCGTGGGGGGAGGAAGTGATGTTGCTGAATGCCTGCTGCTGCTGGCTGGCATGATTCTACGACCACAGGCATCCAGTGCACTGATGGCGGGGGCGCAGGCAAAGGCAAAGTGAGCAGTGTCAGTCACTGAAACCGCTCATTCCTCTCTCTGCCTGCACCCCGATCATTGCTCCCTCTTTGCACTCAATTGTATTTGCATCTATAAGAGCCCAACTGATACAGGAGCAAATTTGGACATCATTTTACACAAAACTCCAAAATTGGTCCCGACAGAATTATTAACACCCTCAACTTAATCTTTGCTTACACACCCTGTGGAATAAATATCTGCAATCAGTCACCTCCTATACCTGTCCACAAGCTTCTTACTCCTCTCACCTGGAATTTTGGACTCTTCTTTATAATCTGCTCCAGGTCTCTCATATTTGAAGGCGTCTTCTCTTCTCCCAACAGCAATTTTAACATCTCTCCACAGGTGTTAATAGGATTTAGATCCGGACTCATTGCTGACACTTCAGAACTTTCCAGCATTTGTTTCCATCCATTTCTTCTTGAAATATGTTTGGGGATATTGTCCTGCTCGAAGACCCATGACCTAGGTTACAAACCCAGGAGCTTTCTGACACTGGGCACTGCATTTGCCACCCAAAATCCTTTAATAATCTTCAGATTTCATGATTTTTTGCCCCCAGTGCCAGAGGCAAAAAAACAACCCCAAAACATCTCTGACCTCTACCATATGTGACTGTAGGTACTATACTCTGTTCTTTCAAGGACTCATTCCGTTTTCGGTAATCAGTAGAATTATGTGCTTTACCAGAAAGCTCTATATCGGTCTTTTCTGTCCACAAGACGCTTTCCCAGAAATATTTTGGTTACTTACTTACACTTTTGCAAACTGCAGTCTAGCATTTTTATGTCTCTGTGTCAGCAGTGGGGTCCTCCTGGGTCTCCTCCATAGCATTTCATTTCATTCAATCGTCGACAGATAGTTTGCGCTGACACTGATGCACCCTAAGCCTGCAAGACAGCTTGAATTTCTTTGCAACTTGATTGTGGCTGCTGATCCACCACCCGGACTATCCTGTGTTGCAGCCTTTCAGCAATGTTTCTCTGCTCTCGATGATTAGGGAGATTAACTACAGTGTTATGGGTTGTATATTTCTTGATTATGTTGCACACTAAGGACAAAGAAATATCAAGATCTCTTCAAATGGACTTGTAACCTTAAGATTGTGGATATTTTTCAAAAATTTTTGTTCTCAGATAGTTCTCTTCTTCTCTTTTTGTTATTTATGCTTAGTGTGGCACACACAGAGCCACAATTCAAAGATTGAGTCAACTTCTCCCCTTTTTATCTGGTCTCAGGTGTGATTTTCATATTGCCCACTCCTGTTACTTGCTGTAGGTGAATTTGAAAGAGTATCACATGCTTGAAACAAAGCTGTTTACCCACAATTTTGAAAAGGTGTCAACAATTTTGTCTGGCCCATTTTTGGGGTTTTGTGTGTAATTTTGTCCAATTCACCTTATTTTCTAGGATCTGTGCCAGCACAATCTCACCAAGAACTAGGCATAAGTGATAGCCCATGTCCAGCTGTCACGGTCAGTAGTATGGTCTATTAGGCATTCTGTCAGTGTCACACTGACAGGTATAATGTAAAATGTAGCATAAGCCATACGCACTGCAATACACTGCAATACAAGTAGTCAGAGTAATAACAGTCTTAGATAAAAAACTGAAAAAAAAAATTGTAAGCATATTAAAAAAAAAAATCCAAGAAACTAAGGAAAACAAAAAGTAAAAATACATAAATTTACATAAAAGCAAAAATAAAAACAAGTCCACATATTTAGAACATCATCCCATCTGGAAAAAAAACAATTTATAAAACTTTCACATTAATGTCAATGAGCACAGTAAAAAATAATAAAAAAAGATGTCACAAAAACTTGGTTTTTCATCATACAACCAACAAAAAAGTGGAATAAAATGCTATCAATGTATAAATATCGTATGTAAATAAAAGTGGTACTGCTGAAAACGTCACCTTGTTCTGCAAAATACAGGCCCCTATTCAGATCCATCAGAAAAAAAAAAGTTATAGCTTTAAGAATACAGCAATGTAAAAACACTTTTGTTTATATATATATATATATATATATATATATATATATATATATAGAAAATTAAATTGACCTTATTGTGTAAGAGAGGCAAAGCCTTAAAAAAAATAGGAGGGCAGGGAGGTACAAGGTCAGGTCGGGCAGGAGGAATGGAGGGCAGGTCGGGCAGGAGGGAAGGAGGTCAGGTCGTGCAGGAGGGACGGAGGTCAGGTCAGGCAGGGGGGAAGGAGGTCAGGTCAGGCAGGAGGGAAGGAGGGCAGGTAAGGCAGGAGGGAAGGAGGTCAGGTCAGGCAGGAGGGAAGGAGGTCAGGTTAGACAGGAGGGATGGAGGTCAGGTCGGGCCGAGGGAATGGAAGTCAGGTCAGGTATAAGAGAAGGAGGTCAGATCGGGCTGGAGGAATGGTACTGGGTAGCCGGACTAGAACAGAGAACTCTCACAGGAACAGTTGCATGCAGCAGACCTGGAAATAATACTGTTGGTGTTCTGGTGGAGTCCACACCATAATAAAGCGGTGTGAGCCCCAGAACGACGCAACACCAAGAAAGTGCCTCCCACAAGTCTTAACCCCATCGGAGTCCTGCTACAGTCATGACAAAAACTACATAAATATGGTATCACTGTATTTTTACTGACCTGAAAAATAAAGTGGTCTAATCATCTTTACCACATGGTGACATAGCACCCGCAAACCATTCTGAAGTCCAATATGGCGCTCCTTCCCATTTAGCTTTCTGTCAATATGCTCTTTCCCTTTCAGCTTTCAGTCAATATGCTCACTGCACCCCTAGTTGAATTCATTGAGGGACGTACTTTGTAAAATTTCACTTAGACGGGGTCTGCTTCTCTTGCACGTCATAAACTCTAACAATGTGAAATGGCACCCCCCAAACCATTTCGACTAAATCTGAAATCCTTTGTTAGCTTTGCATTGTACCTTAGTTGTAGTTTACCACCACATATGGGCTATTGGTGAAATTGTGAATCAAATGGTACAACCTATTTTCTTTCATTACCCTTTTTGAAAATTAAAACTTTGGGGACAAAGCAACATTTTAGTGAAAAAAATTGTATTTTTTTTATTTTTACAGCCAATGTTATACAATTCCATGTATCACCTGAGGGTTAAAATTGCTCGCTACACCCCTAGTTGAATTCTTTGAGGGGTGTGGTTCACGTATGGGAGGATTTCTGCTGTTTTGGCATGTCAGGAGATGTTTATATGCAACATGGCAACTGCAATCTATTCCAGCCATAATGGTGCTCCAAAAGTCACATAACGCTCCTTCTCTTGTGAGTCCTGCCATGCACCCAAACAGTAGTTTTCCACCACATATGGGGTATCACATTACTCAGGAGAAACCATATATCTTGTATGGTGCATTTTCTCCTGTTATCCTTGTGAAAATAAAAAAAATTGAGGTCAAAGCAACATTATTGGGGGAGAAAAATGTATTTTTGTTTCATTTTCACAGCTCAATGTTATAAAATTTTAAAATTCT